>NC_134709.1:11635719-12235719 GCF_043290135.1 Rhipicephalus microplus | reverse complement strand
TCAGTGAGGCAGGAGGGCAGATAACCATCAACTTTTAATGATGGCTTTCTCTAAGGCTCCACGACTAGGCCTAGTGAGCCAGTCGCCCCCGAGTTTGGTCTGTATGGTCTTTCACCCGAGTTTTGCATGTGCTGAGGTGATCCTGTCACCTTGTCGGGCTTTACCCGCAAGGTCCGTGTTGGCCCCTTCTGTAGGCTCGGCTACTTTACTCGTCGAGGCGGAAGGTGGTTCCCTTCTTCGAGAAGGACTAAGCCGGCTTTCAGCCGTGCCGGTTTCCGTGGGTACGTTTGGTTTGTGTGCAGCAGCACTGGCCTCTGCACCAAATAGTAGTCCCGTAGACCCCACAGGACGGATTGTGTCTCACTGCGCCCTTGTGGTGAGGAGACGGGCCATGACCGCAAAACGCCTCGCGCTGAGCGATAGCCCATCCGCACTGTGGGGGTGTTGTCGCAGGGTCTCAGCCGCGCGACAGTGTGAGGGCACGGGCACTTTGGTTGTGGTGACTGAAGTTACCGCGACCGAAGGCAGCACCGCTGCCACTTTTTTGGGTACGTCCGCTTTGCGTGTGGTGGCGAGAGCTACCGTGCCGAAGGGTAGCCCCTATGTCAAGTCTCGCTGGGCCCTAGTGGTCAGGAGACGGGCCATGACCGCAGCGCGCCCCATGCGCCGCGATAGCCCATTCTGCCAGGGTACGTTCACTTTGCGCGTTGCGACTGAAGTTGCTCCGCCGGAGGGTAGTCCCTTTGTCGGGCCTCCCTGGCTTGTATGCCGGGAGGCAGGCCGCGTCTGTTGGGCGCCTGGCGCCGAACGGTGGCCCCCTTGCCAGGGCATGGCCGTCTGCCCGAAACAAATCTTCCCCCCACACAGCCCTGGGGGGAGGGAGAGCCGGGACAGACGTAGGATGATGATGGGTTGATGAGTTAAGTGTGACTCTGGGACAAAGCGTTTCGGCGCCGCGTCTCCTTCCTATCTGACAACGGCTCCTGCGAGCCGAGGACGTCCACGACCGAGGTGTAAGCGTCAACACCTTTGTTATCTGTAGTATCTCCCCGCGACAGTGACGCGCGATTGCTAACGCTTAGCAATAAAGTGTTTGTTGTTGATCTGGCCAGTTGCCTTATTCGCCCGAACCCGTAGTAGTAGCTGCAATGAGGCAAGCTACGGTTGGGGGACGTTAACCGTGCACGGAACGACTGTGTGCGGCTGAAACATTAGCTATAGGCTTCTGCGTCAGCCGTACATAGGACGGTCCCCCAACATCTGGCGCCCAACGTAACGAATTTGGCAACGCGGCTAGTTCTGTGGACGCGAGCAAGTGCCAGGGCGCTCTTCCACACGTAGGATAATAGGCATGTCGGAATTCCAAGATTTGTCAATGTTGTCGGATGTCGCGTCGCAGAGTGGCGATCCTTTGGCTAACGCGGGGGTACTGTTAGGACTTTCCGACAGCGTAGAGCTTGGTCGTTTCACGCGGGATGATCAGGAGGGTGCAGAGACCGCGTTAGCAGAGAGTAGGCCTACGACGGAGAGCGGCCCGCATGGCGCTCCGGCATCTCGCGACGCGAACAGAGAGGCGCCGCCACAAGTTACGACACGCGCCTCAACTATAGGCGAGTCTTCGGGCAACAGTTTGCCCTCGAGCGAGGTACTCTTACAGAATGCGCTGTCAGTTATGCAAAGCCTCGCGAGCGCCCTGCAGAACACAGCGCAGGCCCCCGTGCAAAATGTGCGACCACGTGTCAAGGTAGACGTTCCGACCTACACGGGTTACCACGACTGCAAGAGCGCCAACGAGTATCTCGACCGGTTGCTCCATTATCAGCAGGCGACGGGTCTTTCTGATGCCGAACTTCTCGAGCGCGTGGTCCCGGTGTCGCTCACGGAGCAAGCGGCTCGGTGGTTCCGACTAACCGGACATCGCGCCCGTACGGTAGAAGAGTTCCGCGAAAGCTTTCGCGGCGAATTCCTACCGGCTAATTATGAGTGGCGTTTGCGGAGGGAGCTGGAGCTGCGCACCCAGCATCCGGACGAATCCTTGCTGGAATACGTACGGGCGATGGACGAATTGTATCGTCTCGCGAACCCTCACGCCACCAACGCGGAAAAGGTCGAGCGTGTTACCCGACAGGCGCACCCGACTTTCGCGGCGCACTTCAGGGGATGCAGGTTCGCAGACCTCGAAGAGCTCGCCACCGAGGCGAAGCGCATACAAGGGGACATCCTCGCAGCGCGTTCGTATCGCCCCCCTCCGCCCGCCGCGCAGTCAATCGAGCCTCGCTGTGCATGGAACGGCGGCGCAGTGACTTCAGAAGCGTTTAGGGGTAACGCATCAGCATCGTACGCTGATGAGCACGTGTCACGCGGTTGGGAGCTGTCAAACCGCGCTTTAGACCCCTACGCTTACGCGCTCCGTACGGCACACGCCGCCCCTGCGCGTGACATTCCAAGGCAGGAGCACGTGGTTGACGCGAGGCCTAACGAGCGGCGCAGTCCAGAGCGAGGACCACCTGATCGAGGCGAGTTACGAGCGAACCGGCGTGGTGTCCGCGGTCCTTGCTATCGGTGCGGCGCGCCAGGGCACATCGCTCGCGAATGCGACCGCACGCCGGGTCAGGAGCAAACGCGCGGTTCGGGAAACGGACGGCGCCGCCGGTGATTCACATGGGACCCCGCGCGGCGATTAGTAATCCTACCGATGCGTTCGGATCACTTGCACCGTCGGTCTGTCGCGCAGGTGATGCCGTAGACTCGCCCGCGCCGCTAATCGAGTTAACGATAGCTCGGAAAAAGTTCGTAGCACTTTTGGATACTGGGGCAAGCGCTTCTTTATTCGGTGACGATGTGTTGCACCATCTCCGCGAGAACAACATCCGCTTGAGGCAAAGCAACACCATCTTCCGTCTAGCTACGGGCACAGCACAATCGAGCGGCGCGGCTAGGCTAGTGATCCGCTGGGACAGACGCGTGAGGCGACAACGTTTCGTGCATCTTCCAGGGCTGTCAATGTCTCTAATCCTGGGTCGAGACTTCCTCGCTAAGTCGGGTATTGTCATTGACATTGCAAACGGTGGTTACCGAGAGCGCGACGGAGACGCGCTGAAGCTTTTCTCGAAGGCCTCCGCATTGACAAAAGCATGCCAATCGCAGGGAGAGGCGCGAGTACGCGAGGAGGAAAGCGCGCCGAGAAAGCGAGTAAACGCCCCGCCGGAGCAATGTGCTGCGCTGCAGGAAAGGGCAGTGCACCCGCTTTTGGTACAGGCACAGAGCCTACTAGAGGGGGAACGAGCGCAGCTGTCGTCGCTGTTGTACGAATATGACGCGATGTTTACTGACTGTCCCGGCCGCACTACGCTGGTTAAGCATAGAATTGACACGGGTGATGCACGCCCTTGGAAATGCAATCCCCGACCAATCAGCTTAGCTAAGCGGAAAGCACTAGACGCCGCCTTGGACGAACTCATCGAAACAGGCGTAGTTGAGAGGTCAAACAGCCCATGGGGTTTCCCGGTAGTTCTAGTTCCAAAGAAAGATGATACGTATCGCCTTTGTGTAGACTACCGCAGGCTGAATGAAATTACGAAGAAGGACGCGTATCCTCTTCCCTCCATTTCATCGTTAGTATCCAATCTAGGCGGGGCGAAGTACTTCACAACGCTCGATGCTAGCCGCGGATATTTTCAGGTTGAGATGGACGAGCGGGATAAAGAGAAGTCAGCTTTCACGTGCCACAGAGGACTTTTCCAATTCAGGAGAATGTCGTTTGGCTTGGTGGGCGCTCCCGCTACGTATCAGAGGCTAATGGACCGTGTTTTGGGAGATGCAAAGTGGCAGCACGCACTCGCATATCTAGACGACATAGTGGTTTACTCGAAAACGTTCGAAGAGCACGTGCGCCACTTGAGAGACGTTCTAGAACGGCTGAGGTCTGCGGGCATCACTTTGAACCCAAACAAAGCTCAGATAGCGGCGACCCGAATAACATTATTGGGATTTACGCTTGACGAGGGTCGCATTTTGCCGGATAAGGGTAAGCTTGAAGCGATAGTGAGCTATCCATCGCCGAACAATGTCGGTGAGCTGAGGCGCTTTTTGGGGATGGTGAATTTTTATCGCCAATTCATTCCAGATTGCGCGGCAGTGCAGGCGCCTTTAACGAAGCTCTTGAGGAATGGTGAGCGTTGGGCTTGGAGCCAAGAGCAAGAGGCCGCACTGCGTCGCCTCACGAAGTTGCTGGCCAACACGGCTCAGCTGCAGCTACCCGATTTGAACAGGGAGTTTGTTATTCACACCGATGCAAGCGACCTGGGCTTAGGAGCAATTTTGCTTCAGGAGCATGGAGGTTCCCTCCGACCGATTGCGTTCGCGAGCCGTACGTTGACACCGGCGGAGAGGAACTACTCAGTAACCGAGAAAGAGTGTCTGGCGATAGTTTTTGCTCTCCGTAAGTTTGACTTTTACATAGACGGAGTTGCGTTTGTGATTGAAACGGACCACATGGCGCTCACGTGGTTGAGGCGTTTGAACGAACCAAGTGGCCGATTGGCGCGTTGGGCATTGTTGCTGCAGCGTTATGACTTCACCGTCCGCTACCGCAAGGGTAAGAACAATGCCGCGGCCGACGCACTATCGCGTGCTCCAGTTCGACACGAGGCAAGTCACGCGACTAATTCGGAACGAACTGAGAGCGAGACACTCGCGCTAACGCAAACAGCGGAGCAAACGTTAGTTCGAGCTAAGAGCGTGAACCACGTAGAGGCTGTCGTTAGCGCAGGGATTGTTTTCAGCAGAAGGGAGCTGTTAGAAGCTCAGCAGAAAGATCCATTTTGTCGAAAGGTGTTCGACGGGCTCCGGGAGCCGGGTGGTAGTGAGGCCACCGCGCACAAGGGGGCAGCTGGTATTGCTGTCGGTGCGGAGCGCTCGGCAACAGCTGGTAGTGCTGTGAGCGCGCTGGATTCATATCTGCTAGATTCTGACGGCGTCCTGCTGAGGTACATTCCATCCGACGATGACACAAGTGAGTCATTTAAAGTCGTGATACCGCGCGCGTTGAGAGGAGCGCTTCTTCGCTACTTTCATGACTCGTGCATTGGTGGGCATGCGAGCGGCCCTAAGACGTACGCTAAGTTGTGTCGCCTCGCTACCTGGCCAGGTATGAAGCGGGATGTGATTCGCTACGCCCGTTCATGTCGTGTGTGCCAAAGCGTCAAGCCGCGAGGAGGACGTCCGCCCGGCCTCATGCAACCGATTAACAGTCAGACTCCCTGGCAAATCGCAGCGTGTGACGTAATGGGCCCGTACCCCTCAACTCCTAGCAGAAATAAGTTCTTGCTGGTGATCACGGATCACTTCACTAAATGGGTAGAACTTTTTCCCCTTAGGAAGCTGACGGCTCGAGTGATTTTAGAGAAGTTGATGGAGGTTTTTACCAGGTTCGGGTTCCCCGAGCAGTTGATTACAGACAACGCGTCTTATTTCACTGCGAAGGTGTTTGTTGACACGTGCGCCGCGTTGGGCATTAAGCACAAGAAAACAACCACCTACCATGCTCAGTCGAACCCCACGGAGCGAGTCAATCGCAACATCAAGCACATGCTTGTCGCGTTCTCTGAAAGACATAAGGACTGGGATACCTATCTTCCAGAGATCGGTTTTGCATTACGATCGACCGTAAACCGATCGACTGGGTATGCGCCTTCTTCTCTGAACTTGGGGAGAGAACTGCCGAATCCGATGGAGACCGTACTCGCGGACCGCAGTGGAGTGCCAGTGGCGACATCAGCACGCGCTGAATACGCAACGCAGCTGCGCGAGAAGCTAGCGGAAGCTTTACATAAAGCTCGACATAATCTCCGCACTGCTAGGGCACAGCAGAAGGCGCAGTATGACCGCACGCGTAGGAACGTACACTACGAAGTGGGC
Organism: Rhipicephalus microplus; assembly: GCF_043290135.1. Classification (NCBI taxonomy): domain Eukaryota; kingdom Metazoa; phylum Arthropoda; class Arachnida; order Ixodida; family Ixodidae; genus Rhipicephalus; species Rhipicephalus microplus. The sequence continues at coordinate 12,229,800 of NC_134709.1, read as the reverse complement.
GATCTGGTGATGCGGCGCCATCATGTTCTCAGTAATGCTAGCAAACAGTTTGCTGCCTCGCTGGCACCGAAATGGTCCGGGCCGTACCGAGTGCGAGAGAAAGTTTCTTCGCTCGTTTATCGACTCGCGAACATGAAAGGCAAACCGAGCGGCGGACCGGTGCATGTATGTGACTTGAAACGCTACATAGCACGGGAGGCGCATGAGGACTACGGTCAGTCCCCCTCCAAGCCGCGCGCGGCGGGTGAGATGGTTCGACACCGGGTCAGGAGCCCAGAACCGCGCTACTTCCTGCGTAACAGTCGGAGGCAACTATGCACGGTAGGCCGCGTTTGATATGTTCGACGCGGGGTGCAAGGGTTAGCGCGCAACACATGTGCGATTGTTAACCTGTCGTTCTTTATCTGTATCACTCTCACCGAACAGATGGAGCGCCATTGGGAACAGCACCGCCGGAACAGCAAGGAGAGGAGACCACCTCCTTACGGCCAGCCCCCACCCCCACCAACGTCCACATGGCAGCCCTACCCCACTGCGGCCCGGCCGCGAACGCCGAGGCAGAGCCACTTGAGCCGCCGCCACCGAGGGGGTCCGCGCGCGCTGCCGCCTGGTCACCAACTCTCGGCTTCGCCGTCACCATCACGACCCGCCGGTTCACAGGGAACGAGACCAGGGTCCCAACGCGGCGAGCCGACCGCATCGCCTCACGGCCGCAACCACCGAGACGTGGCAACCTGGACCAGCCAGGATGGAGGCGACCCTCCGGTGTCTTACGTCTCCTCGAGGCCCTGGCGCCGGCAGGAAAGGGCCCGAGTTGGGGTCGCCCCAGCGCACCTGTATCGCCCTTTTCAGGGGCGCACGGTAGAGGACGCGGACCGGAGGGCTAACGGGGCTTGCCTTCCAGTGCCCGCAGGGACGCGGTTCTGCGAGTGCGGCGCCGTGGTGATCCATAACTCCCACGAATTGGGGAAATTACACCGGCACCGCACCCAGGCTACCCAACCATCCAGCCGCGAATCATCCCAGGAGCGCTCCGGCGCCGCGGTTCGGGCCATGCTGGCGCGGGCGGCCCAGAAGGCGGACTTCGCGCAGTGGCTGCTGAGAGTTGCCTCAGGCCACGCGTCCAGCGAGAGTCCGCCTGCGCCGCTATCAATAACGGCTACCGTAGAGCGGGGGGCGGCGGGGCCGGGAGAGACATTGGTGGCGGCTGCATTGACACCGGAGGTGGCGTCAATGACCTTGGAGGCGGGTGAGAGAGCGGTGGGGGCTCCGGCGGTGCCCGCGGCAGACACCGAACGGTCCGAGGGCATGGACGTAGACCAGGCCCTTCTGGCCTATCTAGAGGACGAATAAAACGAATTATTCCCTCTTTGCAGTCTCTGTCGTTCGGGGGCCTTCTTAAGGGGGGAGGAGATGTGGGGAGCAGGTGCGCCCAGCCTCCCTTTCCCTTTTAGGGCAGCGCACGCGCCTGGTTGCGGGGACCCCTTCCCCCACGGCCGGCGCGTGCGATTCCCCCCCCTTTCCCGGCGCCAGGAACAGGTTCCCCTCTCCCTCAGCGAGGAAAGGTACCATTCTCGTCAGGGAAAGGGAAATCGGGTCGGGGAACAAAACGAGCGGGCAAACGGGCGCTCGCTCTCTGACACCAGCGACCATCCCAGGAGGACGAACCCGCAACCCCTCCTGCGAGCCGAGGACGTCCACGACCGAGGTGTAAGCGTCAACACCTTTGTTATCTGTAGTATCTCCCCGCGACAGTGACGCGCGATTGCTAACGCTTAGCAATAAAGTGTTTGTTGTTGATCTGGCCAGTTGCCTTATTCGCCCGAACCCGTAGTAGTAGCTGCAATGAGGCAAGCTACGGTTGGGGGACGTTAACCGTGCACGGAACGACTGTGTGCGGCTGAAACATTAGCTATAGGCTTCTGCGTCAGCCGTACATAGGACGGTCCCCCAACACATCATGAAAAATGTGATAGCTACTGGTGTAACAGTTAACAAGTAAGGTGTCGTTTATTATTTGGTTGCGGCCGAACAATAAATGCATATGCCCCCTCCCTCTTCCCCATCTCCCCTACCTTGAGCACGCCTATTCTATATGATATAGTACCCTAACGGTACGTACCGTACGTTAATCAGACAAAACATTGTTTTTAATTTGACGCGCAATTAAATAAAATATTCCGCTTTAATAAATACGGAAACTCGCTCCATAAACATTACGGAATCGTTCTGTTTGGGGTTACACGATTATAAACAATATCCATTACAATTCTCACACATCAAGCAATGTAACAGAAATGCCGCGAAGCCTTTGATAATGTTATACGGAAAACTGCTTCCGTCTGAAGTTTTTGGGGACATTTCGCACGTTATATGGTAAGCACTCCGTATTTAACCAAGCGGACAGAAATCCATGTTGTGAGTTCGTAGTCATCCGTAAAACTTGTTTAGGGGTAGACGCAAGGTCTCGTCGTCAACCGACTGATAGGAGCAGCGCAGCAGCAGGTCGGTGAAGTGATTGATTGATATGTGGGGTTTAACGTCCCGAAAACCCAGCACGATTATGAGAAACGTCGTAGTGGAGGGCTCCGGAAATTTTGACCACCTGGGGTTCTTTAACGTGCACCCAAATCTGAGCACATGGGCCTACAGCATTTTCGCCTCTATTGGAAATGCAGCCGCCGCAGCCGGGATTCGACCCCGCGAACTGAATTCGGTAAATTGATAGTTACAGACGAAAAGACCTTTAGATAAGAACTCGGACCTAACCGAGGGAAAATAGAGCTCAAATGCTCTTTTTTTGTTGTTGTTGTTGTTGGATAAGATTAATGAGAACTAATATTGAGACCTAACAGACGCCGACAAGAAACAATGACGTCACAACATGCTGGCGTGTGAACTGCAGTGAGGCCAGAACATTTCGACTTTACGTTGTAGCTTATGGTGGACTCAATTAGGGTTCCCACTTTTTAAGACAGCGCAACCGGTAGAAGAAAATGTACAGGCAGAAGGGACACACGGTGTTGGTATTGCAACTGATGATGTAATTGATATGCTTCGCGTTAAAAACAAGCTTTTTGTTTCAATAACTTGGCTTGGCAGTTCAGCGTCTTGAGTGTCCCTTTTACTTTGACCTGTGTCGGTAGCTCCGTGTTATGGATTAGCATCAGCTCACCAAATCGGGCCTTCTTAAAGCTCCTATTACCGCGTTTCTGACACCGCGGAGCGCAATTCGAAACGCAGATGGATTATTGAGTGTATTGAAACGAAGATACCGTAGCTGTACCGAAGCATCAGCAAACTACAAAACCACGCGCCAAATACGCGCTCGTGCAAAATGCCACTTGAAGCATGCATGCATATGCAAGCGCGTTTTGCAGACTCCACAAGGGATCAGCTGCCTCGGCGATGGCAACGACAGGAATGATCGATTTCGTTGTCGGTTTATATATATGACGCACATGTGTCACTCGCGTCACGCATGTATATACGCAGCCACATGTACCGGGGGCACGTAACCGACTAGGCATCTGTCTGTCGTTATACACCGCAGGCTGATGAAACACTTGGCGCATATTATACGAAGGAAGAAGAAACAACACCAACAACAAATAAAAAATGAATGCGCATGCGCGCGATGTAACATAGCCTTCGGAGCCATCCAATAACCGCGCAGGTCGGCCAAACGGGGTCACGCACCCGTTGAGTAAGCACCGAATTCAGCGCGACATTTACGTATACATGGGGTTAACTTCGGGGTGAGCAAGAACGCAGCGTCGCGTTCAGTGCAGTTGGGGAGGCCACGGAGTGCTAGTACACAGAGTTTCCCAAAATAAACTAGAGGACACTCTGGCGCTGCGATCGTTCAGCGACCATGGGAATGATGGGTAGTACACACATTTGCCTATAGTCTTCGTAACTTGGGGCTTCGTTTATTGCTGTGTTTCGGTTTTGTTTTGAAAGAAAGATTACATCCTCTTGAACTTCGTGACCCGGTTTGGAAAGGCAAGTCTAAAAGAATGAGATGGCGAAGCGCAACCGCTGAACATTTGCTAATATTTGTTTCGTGAGAAAACGGCTCGAAGCCACACGAACACGCACGGAGCCAAAAGCAGGTCAGAAGAACGAAGATTAAGACAAATGTGTGTACTACCCATCATTCCCATGCACGCTGAAGCGCCGTGCGTTGCAGCTCCCATAGACACTAGCGCCAGAGTTCTCTCCATAGTGTATATTAGGAAACTCTATGTGCTAGTACACGAACACGCAGATTAAACATCAAGGGCGCGCAGGAAGCGAACGCAAGAGCTTATTTACCTACACTACTGCCACGTTAGAACACAGAAACGATGCCCTGAAACGCAACGCTGGCAGAAGAAGCTTTCCAAGGCGCGCACCACGTTCTAAAGAGAAAAAAATGGTCTACAGTGAAGTCGACACAGTAACGAGGCAGTTTGATGTCAGTGCTGTAATAGGCGAGATCTAATCCAGCGAGGCCTTACTACCATTGTGACGTCACGGCTTCCCATTCGTATTATACTCTCGCGTTTTGACCACTCTCCACGGGGTGACGAAAAGGTCTTGACGCAATTCCCGACTGCTGCATAACGCAATACACATGAACATGTCCGAGCCAGGGCCGTCACGATCGACGAAATGATGCGCCAATCATTATAGTCCGACCATTGAGCGATTTGCTGCCCTTACCAATGATATCGAGACAAACGTATTAAAATAGAACGAACATTAAACGATAATGCCTCGAATTCTACGTTCCCAAAACGACGATGTGATTATGAGAGACACCACAGTTCCGAAAAATTCGACCACCTGCGGGGCGCTTTAACGTACACTAACGTACACCCCGACAGTACATGAGCATCGGCAATAAGAGACTGGCATAACTAATTCACTAAATCATAACTATAGTTGACTGCGGCTGAAAATGGGAGATTACTTAGCCCTGAAGTGGGCGAAGTCAGGCTGACGAAAACTAATTCGGCTCAAATCGCCCGTTGAGTGCGCGTTTAACCACGCACGCTCAACTGGCTTTGCGAGTGTGTCGATCGCAAATTCGTTCGATGATCGCAACAAGTAGCAGTATAGCAGGACAATGAACACGAGTCAAGTGCTCCGGGCAGCACACGTTTCTTTCGGCTTACAAGCAAAAAGAATAAAAAAATACAACCGCAGCGACCACAATACGCTTTCTTGAATTATAGATGCATTCCGACGATGTTGACTGACAATGAGCGGCAGTGACTTGCTACATATAAGGGACGCGGGCAATACGCTTACAAGGAAGGAAGGAAGGAAAATAGAGGGAAAAGAAAGGCAAGGAGGTTAACCAGCCTATAGGCAGTCAGCTTACTACCCTGCGCATGGGGGAGGGATGGGGGAGATGAAAGAGAGCAGAGAGGGAAGATAGAAACAGCACATTTGGCAGCACACGCGCGCACACTCAGTCATAGTCCAGTCTTGTCTTTCGCGGTGTGTGACATTGCTGTTACAGTCGCTTGTTCAAGTCCGTGTCACGTATACGAATTTCAACAGAGCTTTCTTCGCCTTCTGTTGCAGTGTCTTCTCTCGGGCACTTGACAGAATAGTGTCCACAGGCTTACAAACGTCACCGCGCAGGTAAATATAGACGACAGGTGCAATCTGGACGCGTACCGTAAATCAAGCTTTCATTTTTGTGCTACAGTGTTTTGACAAACGGCCTCCGGGGACCGACATCCGTCCCGCAGCTGACTAATCGAACGAAACTTCTGTGCAGTCTGCGTAATCGCAGTGGTTTACTGTGGTCAGTCACCTACAGAGCTGCGATCGATTAAAACGACGGTTTTAGATTGGACAAAATAAATCAAAACAGGTGTTGTTGTTGTTGTTTTTTTTTTTGATGGTGTGTAAAACAAACACAAGCTCACGTCGTGCACTAACAGTTATAATTGCAGTTTATTTAATATATTGCTCTTGCCTAGACTGGAAATTTTCCACTTAAGCTGTGGAAATTTCAACATACCGAAGGAAAATTTTAACAGCAGGCAAGAAAGAAGAACGGAGGGCTCTGACAAGTGCTGATTTTTTTTACTGAGCACTACGTATAAAAAAAAATATGTGACAAAGTTGGAAGGCTATCTACGCTTGCACAAGTGCAAGCACAGGTAATCCAGTTGCTTGCGTAAATCGATAGAAGGTGTGCTTCCCCCCAAACGAGCAATCTCGGTTGCTTTTAAAATATCGGAGATTGCTCGTTTGGGGGAAACAAGCACCAACATATATTTTTTATATATTAACATATAGAGATGGATTATCTCTGCTATGCGGAAGCAAGTGGAAGATATTATTTCGTGCCGTCACAAATTTGCTTTTATGTCCTGTGTTTCTTTTTTTTCGCACAGTTTCGAAATATTTTTTCACTGCGTATACGAGTCTTTTTTTAAAAAATCGCAAAAGCTGTAGCGATGAAAATATACACAAATTACGTGGAGCAATACTAATAGGAACCCGGACACGTTCTGCGCTTCCTGTTCTTGCAACGGTGATGCTACAGATAATTTCTATTTCGCCCATTTAGTCTTTATAAATGTTCAGCAAAGCTTCAATTTGGGTCAGTTGGTACGGCATTGCAATGTATGCGATGGAAGCATATTTCATGTTTATATATCACACAATCGTGAGCTCTGCATCCAGCGCCCTCAGCGAGGCAGCTTTCAACTTTACTGACAACCACCAGAGATTAGTTAAACCACACACGCTGTACATGATAGGCCCAAAATGATTTGCTTCCATGAACATCGCTTTGTAATACAATATCTTGTTATCATCAATGTTTTCGTGTACATGTTTGACGCGTTTTTGCGAAAATGAACAGTTGAAAGTTTACCTGTCCTGTCCTCTCGTTTGGTAACCCACTTGTGCATTTCGCTCAGCCCAGCTACATAACAATTGACGTATCGAGCGAGCTATAGCCTTCGGAACGAAAACAGCGGCGGCGACGACACGAAACTGTGCAAGAACATCACGGTCATGACCTCTCAAGCGAATAAAAGGGTTGGAAGGCGGACCAAAGCATGATAGACTATAATCTTAGTTATTTATGCTGTCAGTACAAGGTCATTCGAGAAAGTTATTTGGGAGCCCATCTATATAGGATGGGAAAATAAAGAAGCACGTTTGTGCAAGTCTAAGTACACCTGTATAATCGTGCATCTTATGCAAGACCACTCGAAAGAATTTCAGCACAACGTGCCCGGTGAACATCTGGACACTCCTTCATTCGCAGATATACATACGAAGGGGGTGAATGACGCACGTGCAACATAACTACAGGCGTGTAGCTCTTCAGAATCGCACACAATGAGAGCTGCCTAGAAGGTGTGTGTGTAACGAATAGCAAGCGTTCTTCGGAACGGTTACCACACTGGTTTGAGCCAACTAACTGCCCACGGTGTGTCACCTGGATTTCGCGAGTTCTGAGCAAGCTTATACAGACAATCCAGAAAAGCACACAAGAGCCTGTAAAAAAAAAAAAAAAAGTTATACGAGCGTGTTCCTTGGGGAACCCGGAACGGTTCTATACAAGAGGAGGTCGCGCTATACGCGCTGTTGATTGCCCCGTTATCGCGAAGGCCCATTGTCGGTGGCTTTTAGTGGCGTTGATATGCGTCGCGCTCCACGACGGCGCACGCCGGGTGGGTGAGTGTGTATGTGTACTGCACACATTCGCGTATAGTTTATTTATTTATTTATTTATTTATTTATTTATTTATTTATTTATTTATTAGAATACCCTCAGGGCCCGTAGGGCATTACAGAGGGGGTGAGTACAACATTTTATAACACACAAAGGAATAAAAACAAGAAAAAAAGACAAAGAAAAAGAAACAAGTGTCAGATGCGCAAATCACGAAGGCAACATAAATCAACTAAAAATGTATATAAGTAAGAATTCAAGCACATACAAGACAAAGATAGACAATGGAAACTGCGTATATATAGTTACAAACATTGCTGAGAAATTGCAGTCTTGAATAACAAAGGGTCTGTTATTGTTACAACGGAAGAGGGAAGGTGGTTCCAATCGGCGGCTGTTTTCGGTAAGAAGGCTGCTGAAAAGAATTTGGTGCGGCATGAGGTCTCGCTTCATTGATGGATATGCACGCAGGCTTGCGCAAAGCGGGCGGCATCGCTTTCGTCCCTCACCTTTCCCACCTCTGTGTCCCCTGCTCTTGAAAAAATAATGTGGCCTCCACCGCCACTCTCGTAGAAGAGGTAGTCCTTTTCGTGCGTTTGTGTCGTTCAGTTTCCGAGCAGGATACGCGGGCAGGTGGTGGCTGCTTCTACGAGGAACCAAACCGAGGAACAGGGTAGCCGAGGAACAGGGTAGCCGAGGAACAGGGTAGCCGAGGAACAGAGTAGCCAGCCGGTCTGAGTTCTGGCTAACCTCCCTGTCCTTCCTCTTTCCATCATCCTCCTCCAAACCGAGGAGACGAGACAGACCGCTCAGCGATGTAACTCTAATATTGTAGGTGCATGGCTTCGCTAACGTCACGAATATGAAAAGCACTTTTTTTTTTGCATAAATAGGAGGGGAGGGGGGCGGGTCTAAGCAGCATCTGTACGGCGCACGGAGCTCAATCTGAGAACCAATTAAGAAAAGGAAAGAAAAAGGCAAAGAAACACGAAACAAAACGGCACGAGAGAAAACTACGCCAGTGCATCGTCTTCGCATTCAACAACAGCACGACACTAGGACGTCATTTGCCAATTTGGCAACGCTCCATCAGAATTTTCTTATGACAGGACCCCCACCGCCACGGCCAATCATCAGTCGGGCCAGCGCCTTCTTTATAGAGGAGCTGGTTGTCGGGCGCGCTGTGAAAATTCTGACTGAATCACTCGCGCGCGTTATGCAAATGCGCAAGAACTCTATTTCGACAGCCCCAGATTACAAGAGATGCGTTCTAACGAGATGTAATTTAGGTTAACACACATTATATTTCAGTATAACATTATATTCCAGTTGGCCTCGCAAGTACGTGTTAAGAGCAGACTCAAATGAGAGCCTCATTAAAAGCAGCCTGAAGTGACGCAGAACAATAGGTTGGTGGAGGGCATGCAGGGGAGCGAGTGAAAGCATGACTGTGTTGATAGACATCATAATCGAAGCAAACTGAGCTAATCAGAGAAAACATTCGGCAAAAGCCTAATTGGTGAACGTTGGATGCCGAAATCAAAGAGCGCGGTGAAACAGCCACACCTGCAGATGGCTTTCACATTAACATTATAGGTTTGATTGATATGTGGGGTTTAACGTCCCGAAACCACCATATGATTATGAGAGACGCCGTAGTGGAGGGCTCTAGAAATTTCGACCACCTGGGGTTCTTTAACGTGCGCCCAAGTCTCAGCACACGGGCCTACGACATTTCCGCCTCCATCGGAAATGCAGCCGCCGCAGCCGGGATTCGACCCCGCGACCTGCGGGTAAGCAGCCGAGTGAGTACCTAAGCCACTAGACCACCGCGGGCGGATGAGGGAGAACCAGAAGATTACTGCGCCGTATTAATGAAATATAAGTACTCCTCTCATATGGCAAAAATTTATTGCCGGGTCAGAGAACGAGTTCCTGTTCCGTACTGCGCCCCACTTTTCACATTCACATTGCAGTTAGCACAGGTGTTTCATTTCGTGAACTTTTTTTTAGCACTGATTTGACCTTTACAAATATGTAAGCGGCTACAACGTCTCGCGCTCCTGAATGCACAATTTTCATCTCGAAACTAGCTTTTCCTAGAATAGCATGTGCCTTCACTTCGGAGTGGGCAGCGAATGCACAGCGCCACACCGAGATCATTGTCTGCTCTCAGTGCCAACAATGGGCGCGTTGCATGGTAAACAAAGTGCTCAAGGAAGCATCGACTCGTTATCGCACGCGATTCGCAATTGCACTGTGTCGACAGGGAACAGCCCACAGAAACAACAAATTCAACAGCTAATCTATTTCACTACATACTCGGGCACATCGTTATTTCAGAGTTTTTCTCATACGCAACGTCTTCAATGCAATTGGACGAGGGATTATGCGAACATCCGTTTATTGCGAAGTTGGTCATGCTCGACGTGCTGGACTGTGATAATGATTTCAATATACGAGGAAAAGTGCTACGTGGGATGTCATATTACGTGCGACAGTAGTACATTAGGCGCGCCACTAGAGTGCATGATTACAGAGACGGAGTGCGATATGCGCGGCTTTATCGGCTGGCGAAGCCAATATGTTCGGCACGTTCTAGTGGGAAGCATTTGATCTCGGTCAAGCGTTTCGATGCGAACACTATCTGGCCCCCTTCGGTCCTACGATAAGAAATCAATGTCAGAGTGACCCGCAAACAAGCGCGATCGTTCCATCATACACACAACATTGCCGGGCTTGCGTACAAAAAAAACGAACTTTAGGAGCCGTGCAAAAAGTCGGGCCGAAATGCGAGCGTTTGTCGTGTAGTGTCACAACTTCGTCTTTCTGCCTGCTACGTAACAACGAAAGCGGCTGCGGTGGCACAGCACACATATGCACGGAAGAAAAAAAAACTAAAAAAAAAACCATCGGCGTTGTTTCGGCGCAAAGATCAAAGGCGTTCTGTGATGTGTACCGCTGCTAAAAGGGTAGTCTGCTTTCTCCCTTTCTTTCTTTCTCTCTCTCTTTTTCGACGCTGCCGCAGCGCGAGGGTCCGATAAACCCGCCAGCGCTAGCACGCACTTTTCCCACCAAACCCAAATTCACGCTCCGTCGACCTCCGGCGCGGGGCCGGGGAACAAATAAGGCAACTCTCGTCGGACGAGTGAAGCAAACGACAAACGAGCCGCAAACAAACAAGGCGAAATGCTAAGGCTCGAAATTACCCCCCGGGAACACTACGCCAGCTGAGCATCTGGGCAAGAAGAAGTGCCGCAACGCTTTCACAAAAGGAAGCGCTATTGTCCGCGGGTGATGCCGGCGGACAACAATTGAGAATGCCGCATGCTTGGCGGCGCCAACTCGGGTTTCGTGGACGCGTGTACGAAACGAAAAAGCCGCAACAATTTACACGCGCAAAGGTCGCGCGGTCGCTCTGGAACACTGGGAAAGCACGCGCGAAACGACTTCCACTTCATCCTTTTTCACGTTCAAGCAAACGCGTGCACAATTTACGAAAAAAAAACAAACAAAACGTGCGCGCTTAGCGTCACGTCACACGCGCAAAGATCAATGGTGAGAGAAGCTTTCTCTTTTTGGTAACGCTGTGGCTCGGCGGCCTGCATCCCGCTGCTATTAGTCCTTGAGTATTCGGGCAGCGTGGGTCGGTTTCGATTCCAGTCGGCCTACGTCGGCCCCAACCTACGCGGAAAAGAAACGGCCTCTCGCGCAAATTGACGCACGTATACGAAGGTGACGGTCTCTCCCCTTTTAAAGTCATGGAAATACGAGGCACGCAATGCGACATGAAACTACGGAAACTGACGGCGCTCGAACGTTTGAAAGGAGAGCTGTGGAAACGAGATGCGCCGCTGTCAGGTGCTAAGGGAAAGGCGAACATCTTACCGGACGGCCACCCGTACGCTCGTGTCGTCGCCCATTATGCCGGCAGATGAGAGTCGGAGAACGGTCCGAGGCTTGGGTCAGCGCCGTCGTAGACCCCTCATCTCGGCCGAAGCATCCGAGTGGTCGCAGCTTCGGACGTTGCACCGAACGGCACAGCGCGAGCGGCTTCCGCGTGTCGAAGTCAAGCACAGCGCGCGGCGACGGCAGCACAACCGACGCTAAATAACTAAAATGATAAAAAAAACCGCACACCTTCAGCACATGCGTTCTCAGCTCCGCAAGCGCGCAAGCGACTAATTCGTATTTGTTTTTTCACAATCCAAAAAACGGTTCCAGCAGCTTTAGCGCGCAGATGGTGGCGTCCTCTGCCGCGCAATAATAATAGTGCAGTCAGGTTGTCACAGCCTTCGAGATTACAACCAACGTTTAGTGTCAGAAATTGTCTGTACGTGGTGCTTCAGTAGCATTGCAAACATGTATTGAAAAGTTGCTTGTTATAAATATTGAAGGCTGTGTGATTATAAAGTTTATAACTTAAAATCAAAATGTACAACCAGGCCGCCATAATTCTGCAGTGGTACTGAATTTCGCAGCAAACTATGGACTCTGAAGTTTAAAGAATAAAAGAAAAAACGTGAAATACTTACCTAATGTTGGACACAAAATTAGTAAGTTTGACGACTTTTTTGCGCACTAATTATATTTGTTGAATTAACAATGCCTCCGAAAAAAATCACAACTGTAGTGTTGGAAGTTATTCATAGATGGCAGACAAGTCGCATTAACAACAAAGCCCCTTTATTTTTTAATTACCAGTTCTAGTTACCATAAAGTAAGGTTCCTAAAAATATAAAAACCAGCAACTAGCACTGATCTACAACAATTTATATCAACAATGTTAACTAACAGCGTATCTTTACGAGATAAACGTTGCAGCGATGATTCTTTATACTTAAAGGCAGTTTAATCTCGGAGGCCATACTATTGTGTACAGCAAGAAACAAATTTTAAAAAAAAAGTGGGCCATGAAGGACACGTTCAAAATTCGCGCCAGCGTCGAATTTTACAGTATGCATGCAACACGACGATTCGCACTGGAATATTATTTATAGAACACAAAGTTTTGCCATAGTTTGTCTTCGCCCCTCCGTGTGATGTACGAACGCAAAAAAAAAAAAAAAAATGACATGCAGCGTGTACTTTGTCACGCACACACACACACAAATGGATCGGTTAACTTGAATAGCTTTTACAATGTAACGAAACACTGTTGGTACTTATTAATATTAATATAAATATTAATATTATATATTAAAATTAATATTAATATATGGTGAATAATAAAACAAAGCATAACTGTTCTTAATCTCTCTTTTTTATATTTCCAACTGACGTTGGGTTATCGTGTTGCTTTTTTTTATTATGATAATTATATCTTTTTTGTTTGTGACCTTTTCAATGCTTGATGTGTATCCATTGCATCAATTTTTTACACCACCTCCCTATGTAATACCCTCCCCGTGAGGGCCTTTAGGGGGTTTCTTGAAATAAATAAGTAAATTGAGTGCACTCTGAAAATACCCGAACAAGCGCCGTGTCACGTCATGCCACGTCGTTCGCTTCGTTCAGTTTTCGTAGATATGCGAAATTTGTTCTACTGGGTCGTTCTGCACATAGATTGTGCGCACGCAGCATCGATATACAGGGCGCCAATGTAAAACAAGTTTTTCCCAGCACGGCTATAGTGTGTTCACGAGAGAATTGTAAATTCTATGGTATTATGTTCCAAAATAACGAAATAATAGTAATATTCGCCGTATAAACGGAAATGGGGGGGGGGGGGGGGGCTCCATTACGACTGACGAATAGATATGTGGGGTTTCACGTCCCAAAACCACTATACGGTTATGAGAGACACCCTAGTGGAGGGCTCCGGGCCTCTATTGTGGCGCCTTTCGCATTCATATCGTGGTTCTGCGATGTAAAACACGAAATATTATTATTTATTGTCACATTTGACGATGATGATGATGATGAACAAACTTTATTTAATTAGCAGAAAGGTCCTCCTCCCCTTTCAGGTGCGAGAGGAGAAGGGAGGACCAAACCTAGACGACGGCCATGATCCCATGTGCCCTGGCGGCGTCTTCGGCCTGCCGTATTAAGCGGGCTTGTAATTGAGAGTCAGAGCTGAGGAGCGCGGCATCCCATCCACTCCCGTCTGGAAATTCGCCTCTCATGGGGGCCTGTGGGTATGCCCATAAATGTGGCTCAAGTCCACCCTGTTGTGGCAAAATTTACACTTGTCCTAACGAAGTTCCGGCACGCAGCAGTTCATTGTTGCCGGACTAGGAAACGTGTGGGTCTGGAGTAGGCGCCACGCCACCGCCTGTCCTTTGTTCAATGACGAGTGTGTGGGAGGATAAATTTTCCTGCTTAGCCTGTAATACTGCGTAATATCTCTGTAAGTGGTCATCCGCTCAAAATTATCGCAGCTTCGCAGTATAGTGGTTTAGATCCCGAAGGGATAGTGAACTGGGCTTCCGCTTGTTTGTTTTTCTCTCTCTCCCTCTCTTTTTTCATTGATCATTTCTCTGGGTTGGTTGAATGTATTTCGTGCCTGCTACTTTTTATTTAGATTAATTTTTGTTTTAATCTATAATCTATAGTTTAATCTATGTTTTAATCTGAGCCCGTGTGTTCAGATTAGGGTGCACGTTAAAGGACACCAGGTAGTCGAAATTTCCGGAGCCCTCCACTACCGGGCGTCTCTCATAATCTTATGGTGGTTTTGGGACGTTAAACCCCACATATCGATCAATCTGTTCATGTCTGTTTCTTTCTCTCCCAGTCTTTATATATTTTTGTGTCTTTAATCTATTTGCTTCTCTGCGCTTTTCTCTCTCTCTCTCTCTCTCTCTCTCGTTATTTCCGGTCGCTTTCTTTCTCACCCTCTTTCTCATCTCTTTTCTTCTCTGTCTTTTCATATTCTCTCTTTCTTTCTATTGCTTTATTTCTCGCTTTCGCGTGCTCCGCTACGCCGGCCAGAATTTTCTGTTAGCGCTCGCACCTGCTGTACTCTGTAGCAGGACTCACCTTGTTTCTGTGGCGCGCATGCCCAGCTGCGGTTTTCTGCGGACACGACGGACCCCAAGAAAGTTTTTCCACACCATACCACGCCATGCCATACCATACCGTATACCACACCATACCACACCACATCATGTCATACCATAATACACCACGCCTTCGTCGGGGGTCTGCAGTCGGGGATCTGCCCAGAAAACCGGAGCCAGCCAGGGTCTCGACGACGAGGGCAGCATCATGGAAGCTCTCGGTGGAAGCTTTGATGGGAGCTTATAGGGTGTTACATAAGGGGTGGGATTACAAGTAAAAGTCTAACAGCGGTGATTCAATTATCATTGCAGATGATCAGTGATGCATTCTTGAAAAGTAGATGGCGAGGCAATTTTGACGATGCCGTAGGGCGTGCAGTCTCAGCCTGAAGCTGCTCTGACGAATAATAAAGCAGAAAACGTTGTGGTATGCGATGGCGGCCGGGCGACTTGAAGTGAGTGGCCGGTGCGGTGGGAAATGCGTGATGCGGCTGTGATATAAGGCGCCTGATTGAGATACGAATAAAATAACTCATGCGACGACGATAAGAAAGAAGTGATAGACCGGATTCATCTTTCAAAGGCGAAATACCGATGTCACATGAATATGAAGAATGAATAAATCGAGCGGCACTGCTTTGAACGGTTTCCAATGCAGTGATTAGGTATGCTTGATGCGGGCTCTGGATGACAAATGCATATTTTAGCATTGGTCTTGTAAGCATTTGTATGCGAGTAAATTAAATATAAATGAGGTGGAGCGAGTCCGAGGTGGCATTTGAGAAAACCGAGTATTATGTTCGATGCTGAAATTATGTTAGCAATATGGGTGCGCCATGATAAGTTGGAATAAAGTGTGCCTCCTAGATGTTTATAGGAATCTGCTAATTCGATCGATGAATTTGTAACGCAGTAGTCAAAGCGAGAGGGATTCTGACGACGAGAGAAGGAAACAAATTTAGATTTAGTAGGGCTGAGGGTCATTAGCCAAACGTCACACCTTTTCAGTGTATTGTTAAGGTCGCTCTGAAGGATGTAACGGTCATGACGATCAGTAATAGTATAGTAGATTACACAAACATCAGAGAACATGCGAATGTTACAGGAAGCAATGGTAAGTCGTTAATATATATTAGGAATAAGAGAGGACGGAGAACAGACCCTTTGGGAACTCGTGAGGTTACTGAGAGGGGTTTACGCAGATAGCCATTAAGGCAGACGGATTGAGAACGGTTAAAAACTATTCAAGTCACTTGAGGATGTTAACATGTAAATTAAGCTTTGAAAGTTTTAGTAACAAAATCTGATGAGGAACCTTGTCAAAAGCTTTCGCGAAATCAAGAAAGTTTGAGCCGATTTGGAAGTTGCAGTCAAACACTATATATATAGTCTCAAGGTCATGAACAAAATGTTTTGCGGACGCACTTGTCCAGGCGTGTTCCCTAAACTGCACAACTCTTGAGTGCCATCACGGAGCGATTCGATGACTGTATGTGCGTGCGATCTCTTGTCGCCGCCGTCAGTCATCTTTTGATTGATCTGTGGGGTTTCACGTCACAAAACCACGATATGATTACGAGAGACGCCGTAGTGGAGGGCTCCGGAAATTTCGACCACCTGGGGTTCTTTTACGTGCGCCCAAATCTGAGCACACGGGCCTACGACATTTCCGCCTCCATCGGAAATGCAGCCGCCGCAGCCGGGATTCGATCCCGCGACCTGCAGCCGAGTACCTTAGCCACTACAGCACCGCGGCGGGGTACCGTCAGTGATCTACCATTGGTCAAAAGGGCGTGGCCCGTAAATTTAGATCAATGACAAATGGACAGCCCGTTTAATAAAAGAATGTCGCGCGTGAAGGCAAGTGCGAATTCCCGTGGTTTTTGGAGCTGACATTGCGAGCCAGAAGCCATAAACAACAACAACAACAACAACAACAACAACAACAACAACAACAACAACAACAACAACAACAACAACGACAAAGAGTAATGTTTTTTTATTAGCAAATTTTTTTAGACCTACGGCACACTCGTGGTATACGCTTCCTAGCTCCTCAATACGGGATGAATTTAGACAGCAATATTTCACCGCCGCTGTTTTGCGTGGGAATAAAGGTTGTCACGATTCTTCTTTTGTACCTGAAAAAATAAAAAAAAATCGGGTTACAATGACTGGTATTTTTTTTATTTCGTAATATTAATGCATAAAATATTTAGAAATCAGTTCTAGAGCTATAGAACAATCAACATACGTCTCTTTTTTTTTATCTTCTTTCATCCAACTATAAGAGTGAAAGGTGAATCCAAGCTTACACATCGTACAATGCCGTCGCACGGCCTTGCATCGCAAATATACAGCCAAGCGGCTTCCTTAGCCGTTCTCTAACGTATAGTTACAAACGCAGTTAACTCTTGAAGCGCTGTTCATCGTCATTTTAACCGAGATACGTGAGGTTACGTACGATTCACGTAACATAGCAATGGCGCAGGACGAAACCATCACCTCTTACAGTGCGTCAAAGGCTAATGCCGGCTAATGTCTGGCACAGACGGCTAATGGCGCAGACGGCTAACGCCGTCTCAACGCTAAATTAATTTTTATTTATTGATCAATTCACATTTGTTTGATTATTTCACATTTATTTGATTTCAGCTATGTGGTGAAGTTCTCTCTTTGTGCTTTATTTCACATTGTGAAACAATGAGGTTCTTTTGAAATGAAGTTTTGTGATGAAGTTCGCGATAAAACATAACCATATGCTAATTTTGTTGTATTCTTGTGCCATTTCTGGAAACACGTCTGTCATATATTGGGATGCTCAGAGGCCTTCGTGTGAAACTGTATTTAGGAACAATGGGCCCAAATCGGGATGCATAGCTTTGAGGCTCGGCTCCCGATCCTGTAAGAAGTCAGGACCAATAATTTTACATAGACTTACGCCCTGGGGTTTGAAGGATCACGACCCCCCCCCCCCCCCTTGATGCTCCCCTTTCCTTCTGCGCGTGCACGAGGAGGAGGACGTAAAATTCCATTTCGGCGAATTTGTTGGCGGGCAACACTTATGCCTAGTTCACACTGAAACATCCGCTTTCTACAGCGACCGAAATTCCCCTGCCGCCGAAACACAGCGTCGTTCGCACTGGACGCGCCCCGCGCCGCCGAATATGCCATCTATACTACGGGGCGAACGCGGGATGGATGCGCTGTCACCCGATTGTTGTCGCGGCTTGCAAACGCCACTACGCTATCCGGTGGTGTATACTTCGACGATTCTCGTACACAAGAAGCAAGAAAAGACAGTACTGCTTACTTTGCTGGCAAGTGGCTGTCTTGTAATGCACGAAGAGCAGAAAAACCACCGACGCCAGCGGCGTTGGTGGGTTCGTTTTGCTTTGCAAGACCGCAACAAGCTCGGTCACGCCAACAGCAAGCTCGGTCACCTCTTTCACGAAATACGGAGGCGAAGTAGGCACAGAGTAGGTTAAATTCCCGTTGGTTTCAACATTCAGTTACGTGCACAGCAGCATAACAAGTGAGTAGGGCTTGGCCGCCATTTTTCAAAATTCCTTGACTAGCGCTCCTATTGGTCCGCGGTGACCGATTCGGCGGCAGACGCCACAAAAATCGGTCCGAAAGAGATCGGCGCGGAGAGGGCCCTTTCGGCGGATCTCGCCGCCGCCGAATCGGATTCGGAGCACTTTCGGCGGCCGGAATGCTCAGTGTGAACACGGCCTTAGGCCGCGTTCACACTGAGCATTCACACTGAACGTTCACACGTTCACACTGAGCGTTCACACGAACGGAAGCGCGGAAGGACGCACGGAAGCAAGCACGCAGGGACGGGAGCCTGAACGGAAGGACGGATGCACGGACGGATGGACGCTTCGCCCCCCTCATAATTATTCACTCCGTGGATATGCTGCGATTTTTTTTTTGCAACGATTCATGGGCATGTGCACTCCCCCTTTTCACCCACTAGCAGGTAGGGTGCATGGCTCCCCTTGGAAGGCTTAGCAGAATGCTCTCACCTGGCCACGTCGACGCTGTTCATCAGGGACACGTCCACTCTCTGAACCGCTAGATCACCGCTGAAACCTTTGCCGACAGAATCGAGGCTCAGTGCACCTTCCAGTATCTCGCCGAGCCTCGTCTGAGTCGTGCACAGGTACGTGAACTGCGAACCGGAAGTGAAGCGTTCGTCCCTACGCACAGACAAGTTAGATTTCGCAGAACGTGAGTGCCGTTAGGCAAAAACATACAGAAGAGTTTGAGCAATGAAACCCATTAAAAGGACCCTGCGACACTTTTCGACATGGCCAGAAAACGCAGCCAATCGGTAGTCAAGGCTCCTGAGAACTTCGTCAAGGTTGATTTTATCCGCTAATAACGAATTTATGATAGTTAAGTACATGGCGTTGGAGTTCTCAGAGCCAGACATTGTAACGCTCCACGTGGCCTGTAAAGTTACAATGAATTTTCTAGCCCAACTACAATTTGTTCCCCTTTTCGCACCAGATGCCATAAACCCAAATGAACCCCGCCATAAACCGGAAGTCAACGGCCGTCGTCTTATTTGAGAATAGTGAGCGGCAAAGTTTCCACGACCATCGCGGGATGTCGCCACGTGCCCACTTCTAGACGAAATACAAGGGAGTGGTTTCTTTCTCGCTGTCATAACCAATCCTATACAGGCGCTACCTCGTCCTCGCCACTTTTCTTCATAAAACACGAGAGGGTGATGTCAGCACTAGCCATTGAGCTTATCAGGATTTCGCGTTTTTCGGCTACACGCTGCTGTCTCCACTTACACAGTCGAAAAACGCGCAAAACGAAGTGAAATCAGCATGCGACATAAGACACTATAGGGGCGTGCGACTGCGTAGCAAAGCAGAATATATGTAGGAGGCAATTTGTATCTGATATTACTCGTATTCGGGCCGATCGAGAGCTTATGTGCTCTCAGGAAGCCACATGAACATACAGCTGACGTCACGAGTCATCCCGAGAAGACGGAAAACGCCGGCAGGGGAATAACGCGCTCGTTATTTGCATTTTCGTGGGTTGTTTACAGGCACACTAAAGAGCAAAACGATTTTTCGTGTATTAGTAAAGAACGATTTCACAGTCCCGAAAACACCACTCTTACAGCAACACGACGCTTCGTAGGCGAGAAAACGCGTGAGGAGAAACACCGAACATCGTGACGTCATAGAATCGTGACGTCATAGAATTTGAAGGCATCTATTAGGTCGTGCGTATAGCTTCTAATCGATAAAAATGAAATCTATTGCCATGTGTGGGCGCCGTAGACCTTTATCGTACGAAGTTTCAGAAAATTTCACCCAGCCAATGTCGCAAAAACGCGAACAATACATTTTGAAAATTTCGACGTCACGCGCCTAGATGAAGGCGCGAAATTTAAAAATAAAACTTCGTCAAGGTTGATTTTCTCCGCTAATAACGAACTCATAATAGTTAAATACACGGCGTTGGAGTTCTCAGAGTGCAGCTTGTCGGTCCAAACTAAAGTCATTGTTTCTCTTTAGCGTCCTGGCTAACCTCCCTGTCCTTCCTCATTCATTCCTCCTCCCCCTTATGGACCCTTTAATCGCGCAGGCCAGCGTTAAACAGGCACACGTACGTTTCACTCAGCATCAGAGTTGCTTGTCCTTCCTGTCCCGTCAACTGAAGGCTCAATCTTCCACATACCGGCGACGGCAGTGAATCAAAGCGCACAACAATGTGGTAGTGGTACACTGAAAAAGACAGAAGGAAGGCAAAGTACAGCATCAACCACGTCACCTTCCACTATTCTAACAACAAGACCGAAAATGTCGTCCCAGAACTGGAAGTCCGTTCTCGCGACACGACAAACTCACCGAATACATTTTTCCTGTACTCTGGAATCAGGCTGATCAACGCGTACTGTCGGTTAAGGCACTCAAACCTTGAGTTGTACACACCCAGTAATTATGACGCTTCCTTCAATGCGTCGCTTTAGGACCATGAATAGAGTAACAACAACATAAGTAGACGACCACGTGAACCATAGTCGGATAGAACTTCAGGAGTCCCTCGCATTTCATCCTCAAAGGTGGACGCTCGCAACCCTGTATACCCATGGGCGCGCCCTCGTTACTGACATCTTGACGATAGTTATAGCGCAAGAACCGAACGACGACACAGAGACAAGAAGGACACGAAGGACACGAGAGTCCTTCTTGCCTCTGTGTCGTCGTTCGGTTCTCGCGCCATAACTATCTTCATGTCATACCAACTAGCCCCAGCTGCCACACTTCTAAGTGACATCTTGAGCCGGACTACAGTAGTCCGAAGGCTGTGCCTCTGGGCGTCCAGCTATGACTGAATGGCTGGCGGCACAGCCTTCGGAGAATATCGACGCGGGTATGCGGGGCCAAACAATCGGCTGCCATACTTCGGTAATCTGCCGGAGGTCTTTTCTATAAAACAATTATTTCTGCGAGAGACGTACTGAACCGTAAAGAGACACCTCGGCGGAGTGATTGCCGGCTACACGGAGTGGAATAATACCACCGGCAGCACTGTATAAAACTGCCGGTGGTATTACGTAATTCTGGGGTTGGCAGCACTATCTTACTGCCAACCCCAGAATTACATGCATGTGCCTCAGATTAATATTTGGCACTAAGCAGCTAGTCGTTAAAGAATAAGGCTTATCTGCCCGCAACATGCTCGCTCATTCATCTGTTACCCATCTAATCATGCATATGATCGCTTAATTAACCAACTCACTCAGCCACCCAGCGAATCAATCGATCAATCAATCAATCAATCAATCAATCAATCAGACCCGCCACGGTGGACTTGTGGTTATGGCACTCGACTGCTAATGCGAAGGTCGCGGCATCGAATCCCGGCTGCGGCGGCTGTATTTTCAATGGAGGCGAAAATGTTTGAGACCCGTTTACTACAGATTTAGGAGCACGTTAAAGAACGCCACGGAGGTGGTCGAAATTTCCGGAGCACTGCACTATACGGCGTCTCCCACAATCATATCGTAGTTTTGGGCCGTTAAATGAATCAATCACTCAACAATCAGCCGGTCGGAGAAGACGCATACACTACAGCTCCACTCACGACAGAACGGGGCCTCCTGGTTCGTCTGGATGTACATCTTGACCGTTGAACCGTTAAATCAATCAATCAATCAATAAATCAATCAATCAATAAGTCAACAATCAGCCGGTCGGACAAGACGCGAATGCATACACTATAGCTCCACTCACGACAGAACGGGGCCTCCTGGTTCGTCTGGATGTACATCTTGACCGTCCCCTGTCGGGGTCGCGACGAGATGGACGAGAGGCCCATGACGGCGCATCCGCTACCGTCGGGACCACAGTCGGCGCATTTTCCCGACAGGAACTCCTCGTAGCTGGCGCAGGCGTAGGCGACGAACGCGCACAGTCCCGGGTCACGGCTCGCCTCGCTCGCCAGGGCCTCGGCCGCGAACTGGTTGGCCCGCTCGTGACGGCATGTCACCGACTCCCGCAAACCTGTCTGGGAACGACGCGCGGCCTGCGCTTTCTTCACAAGCCAGGCCTGTCTTATCTTATCATACCTAAGCAGCAACGTAAGCCAGCGTAAGGCGCAACTGCACATGTTTAACAATGGCCATCTACGTGGCATAACCATTTTTTAAAGACTCTTCTTATGCTGCCTTGCCCAATCATTCCAATATTGCACGGTTTGCCCAATTAACACTCTCACGCAACTTAATAGTAGTAAGAGATTACTGTTTCTATGATGAAGTTCAAAATATTTTGAGAATTTTTGAGATGCACGGAAGGGGGACACAAGCATATCTTTCCAGCGTTCATTCTGTTTTGTTTTTCTCTCCTTCTCTCCGTCCCCGTTTATCGCACTGTCTCAAGGTTATTCTTGAAATGTGGCACTTAGAGCTGCAAATAATTAGCCTTTGATGGCGAAGTTCTGCACGACAGACTTTTTTTTATAAATGTATTTTTTCTAATTTGGTATCGTTACTTTTACGACGTCATATCCGTGACGGAAGTACGGCCATTAAGCCTTGGTGGTGACCGGCATGAAACACTTTCGTGGTAAAAAAGAGGGAAGAAAAAGAAAAGAGAAAATCGAAGATTAAAAAAAAGGCTGTCCAGCTGCTCTGTGTTTCCTTCAGGTTAGGTATCCCTAACGCGAATCTGCCTATCTTTTATTATTATTATTATTATTATTATTATTATTTATAGTATCACTAGACAGTGACGTGATTAGGTAAACGTGAGAACTACCTTGCCAAGGTCCATTCTTGAGCGAAAAGTTCTTGATGACCTTTTCGCAACCGGGCTGCGTGACACCACCGTTGGGATAGAAGTCGATGTGCGCCACCGGATCGATCATGCCAAGGCCGACTGGAAACGGGAGGACACCGGCTTATAAACGATCTGACAAGTGATGAAAGATGGGTGTTATCGTTCGCGAGCCTTTCGCGAAATTTCCTTTGTTATCCCGATTCATCTTGCAGAAAGTTCCTGCTTATCGTCGGTTCGTAAAGCAAAAAAAGAAAAAAAAAGTGGCCGCGCTATTTTAAACGCCGCGATGTAGCCCGGCGCGCTTCATCTACACAGCGCTGAAGGACAACGTAGAACCAAAAATTAAGGTAGCTTCGCGCTACAGGGGTGCCAAGCCTGCAGTAAGTGCGAAGCTGGACAGCCGTCTTTGTTTCCCTTTGGTTTTGTCTTTGTTTTTTATATTTTGTAGTTTTTTTCTGTCTTTATTTCTATTTGCATGTGGGAGGTAGTGGCCAGATACTGCACCAGGGTGGCCAATCCTTCTCTGGTGAGGGAGTGCGTTCCCGGCGGTGGTTACCGGTGAGGCCACACCCCAGGCATCTTAATGCAGTTCCATCACCACGCGCATTTTTTAGATGCGGAGCATCTTATACTCGCGCCTTGTAGTGCGCCGTCCGCGCCGTCCGCACCGCTTCTCGAACATTCGACAGCTGACGCGCGCGCATGCGCCGTCGCGCCGTCGCCCACTCTTCCACCATCTGTGCATCCCTTCCTCCTCTACACACCGCGCGCGCTTCACTCCTCCACCATCTGTGCACCCTTCCTCCTCTACACACCGCGTTCGACATCTACAATTCTCCTGATTCTCCAGTGGACGCGCATGTGGCGTCGCGCTTCGAGAACATTCAACAGCTGACAGTGCATGCGCCGTCGTGCTGTATATATACTCAAGGTCGGCGCTCGCTCGCTCAGTTGCCGCTCGTCGGTTGGTTTGTACGGCGCGTCGACGTCCAAGGTCGCGGTGAAATGAATTCCAACGAATCCACAAACACAATGATCGACGTCCCTTCGACCAGCGCCGCCCTTTCGCATACGTGTGTACGTGTTCACTCATTTAACACCCCCTCCTACAACCACGTTAACCAATTTAGCCATCGACCCAAGTAAGTCGCAATTTAACACCCCATTTCACAACCACGTTAACCAATTTAGCCATCGACCCAAGTAAGTCGCACTTTAACACCCCGTTAACCAATTATATGCTCCGCATCCCCCTCAGTGTTCCCCCGAGGGAAGCTGCGGGCAATTTTTTTTTATCCGGTTGGGAACTGCGTAATTTCTGTGGGCAGGCCATTCCAGTCTCGTGCTAGGCGCAGGGCAAACTATCGGTGAGAAGTATGGGCCCGTAGGGAGGGGATAGTACTTAGAGTGGTGACTGTTGCGGGCGAAGTAGTGGATTCATCAGATGTGTGGATGATCTAAAAAAAAAAACAAGCATGTCAAAGACGCTGCAAAGCTTCGGTTGGCCCAATTTCGCCGATAGGGCAATTGGGCAGAGGCATTGGCATCTTCCTGAGGAGGGGGGCACCACCTCAATTTTTGAGGGGAAGGCAACCCCTTATGTGGTCATTGTTCACTCTGTATGTAATGACAGAAAAATTTCGGAGAGTGGGAGGCACGATACCCATGTGCCACCCCAGGCTATGCTCCTGGGCAAAGGCTCCTGAGAACAACTGAGCAGCGCCTGTATGGGTCACTGTTATCAGGCTAATCTTAAGTGACTGCTCGCTTCAGTTGATATGGACAAAAAAATTACCCCCACTTCCCCGAAGAGAATCGTGAGGAAATGCGAAGGCATTTCTTGCGCCGAGAGTACACGGCGTAGCAATTTTGATGGCGCATGATGACGAGACGATGATTTGTACCGTAATAATCCATTCACACATTCATCAGTCAGCGAACGGTCAAGAGTGAGGCACGCGCTTCACTCCATTTACATACATGTACTAGCGAGCGGACGGGAGAGTGGGGCGCAGGGAGGAGAAAGAGCGAACGGCGAGAGAAAGAGCAGCGAAGCACTCCACTTACCCTCTCCTACACTGCCTCCACACACGCGGGAGCTCCGCCGAGCTTCCACGATGCGAGCGCCCTCACATGCCAGAGCGCGCTTCTCTCCACTCACTCTCTGCTACTCCGCCCGCACCACCTGCTCCGGTTGCTAGGGGCGAGGATAAGGGCGCGCGCCCGCAGCTGTTGCTATGGGAGAGGGAGTGAAAGCAAAGAGATAACACCTGCCGGCGCGCGGACGCCGCCGGACGCCTGACATAGCCTAACAAATGCATTCGCATTCAAAACTTCGAGCTTCATTACTAGAATTATTCGACTCGAGATATCACCTCCGAATCTACTCCTACTTAATCGTCGAAAAGATTTCAAACCATTTGAACCATCAAGTAAAATGTAATTTGAATGTAACAACAGAAGGACAAGACAACAAAATGCAGCGAATCTAACCTGTTGGCAGAGGAGACGCAAAACGTTTTCCGTCGGTGTGAATAGCGTCAACGAAAATGGCGTCGCTAGGGTCCAGCCGCACTAAGGTTGACATGCCCTCGAAGAACGGCTCTGCCGGATCAAGACCTGTCAGCGTAAGCACATTCCGAAGGTCAAGAAAAGTGCAGCACATTTCCATAATGCGAGTACTCGGGTAATCGTTATGCAAACATTGGTAGACAAGTGAAGAATGCATTTGACTTGTCTATGGTCAAAGACAACGTCGCCATAGTAACAGCATGTAGTCGAAATTACAATGCCTAACCAACACCAGCCATTATTTAGAGAACACTAACCAAGATAAGCCACAGGCGCGGCGCCAGGATACTTTTTATTTATTGGAAGCGGACGGGCATCCCCGGCAAGTGAGTTCCTTAGGTTTGGTGGGATGACAATAAGAAGGCGAGGAATTTATGCGTTGTGTTTTCACTATGTATGCACAAAGGTGGGTGGGGGGGGCATAGGAGGGGGGGGGGGCTGGCGGAGGCTGCCACACCCCATGCCTTATCCACTGCACCGCCCTCGATTAGCAACCACTTCACCAATTTAGCCATTGCTAAGAAGCATTAGTCAGCGCTGGTAGCACTCGAGTGAGTACACGTAGTTGAATTCGGACCGACACAAATAATTTACAAGTGCTACAATACCAGTATTACCCGCATTAACAGTGGCTTAGATTGTCAACTTGTTCGACAACGAAGATAATTATTGCGAATAAAGGTTTTATATTCCATTCGTTTTTCTTTCTTTTTTGTGATGAAACGCGTAATAAAAAAAGTTTGTACGCGATGAGCAAGTATACTCCGTATCACGCAAATGATCATTTCGAAAAATACATTGGGTGAAATAAGCTGTCGCACGAGTGTTCTCGCTCATCCTTTCGCTGATGCATCTTGTCCTTCATTACAAGATGTGCGCTTTGGGTGAATAGATAGAAACAGCTGGGTGAGCTCAGGTAATATCTGTGGTCTTACGTCTCCAAACCACGATATCATTAAGAGGGACGCCGCAGTTGAGGGCTCCGGAAATTTTACGCCACCTGGTGTTCTCTAACGTGCATTGACATGGCACAGCACACGGGCCCCCACTATTTCGCCTCCATCGAAATGCGACCGCCGTAATCGAACCCGCGACCTTCAGGTCAGCAGCCGATCACCCTAACTGGTATATACCACCGCGGGGGGCAGCTGTGTTAGCGTACTTCATTGTTTTAAAACTGTGACATACTAGAAGCAAAGCAACTATACGGGCGTAATTCAATCCGATGTGCGGCATGACCGCCCCTACTGCACATGCACGTCTCCCCCTCTTTCTCATCTAAGAAACGCAAGTTCGAGCGCGCTAGAACGCGCTAGCGCGTTCGGACAGGTCACTAGCGTGTTCGGGTTTGCATAAGTGGCAGTGAAGCTGTAGCCTCCCCCCTTACTCTCTCCCAGCGATCACGTGATGGCGTCTCCACCTCTTCCTCCTCTAATAAACGCAGGTCCGAACGCGCTAGCGCGTTCAAGATTGCGTAAATGGCTATGAGGCTGTGGCCTCTCCTTGTTGCACTTTCCCAGCGATCACGTGATGGCGTCAGGGAACGAGACCAACGAGACTCTGCAGACGCGCGATGAACCCTCAATGTTCGTGCGTGGCATGATGATGAAACCGAGTGGCATGCTCCAACTAGAGTTCGGGACGTGTAACATAAACAGAAAATAACGTTAATTCATGGTGTGCTCCACTTTCAAGGTCGCCTTAACATATGACAAGGTTCCCGTGATGAAGGGAACTTCAAGTCGACCCATGTGCTGCTTCGCATGCTACTCATGGTTACTTTTAGTGGGAGACGTAATCTTTTTTTAACCCCCTGCTAAATGCCCACTTGAGCGACGCAGGCTAGATAAATTAAGGACAAAGAAAAATAAGTACCATTCATGTACGTGATTGGAAAAAAGTAAGTTATCCTTCAAAGAAATCGCACAACAGGTGACGACTCACCTGTGATTCTGCCAAGAAATCGCAGCTTCTGCCCAGCGTAGCCGGCTATGTGAGAGCCCAGGCTGTGACCGAGTACGTGAAACCTATCTGGAGTGACTCCGAATGCTTCCTTTAAAAGGAGGCAAAAAATAATAAGCAAGTTCCACTCCGTGAGTAACGTCGGGCAGCAAAGCTGCAAGTGGGCGAGCTAGTGTACGTGATAGGCTAGCTAGATTACATGCATTGTCATTATTTTAAGCATAATTTTCGGTTTGCTTTAATTGATTCTTTATTTATTTACCTTTACTTATGGACATGTCAACTGCGAGAGCGTAATACTACCGCTAACTTCTGCTACGATTATTATTATTATTATTATTATTATTATTATTATTATTATTATTATTATTATTATTATTATTATTATTATTATTATTATTATTATTATTATTATTATTATTATTATTATAGCACTTTCTTTTAACTTAGTAGACTGGCTCTGTGGTAGAACACTGCGTGCTTGCCACGCGGACAACCTGGGTTCGATTCTCACTCCGATTCGAATATTTCTCTTATCGATTTTATTTTTGCACCTTTTTTCGATTTTTCAGTCACGGGACAAGATGATGATTTGTCGCTCACAACCAACTACGTCGACACCTGCATTGCTGCGAATCGAGCTCGTCGCTGTTTTTGAAGGGCTGCGAATATATGGCCTAATGCAACAGACTCTTGGGTAAGCTTTTGTTGTTGTTTTTGTTGGACGAAATGAGTTCTCCTCTCTATCTGGTGTCATCACCTGCAGCAGGCAGATAAGTCGGGCGATCTCGAGCCCGACGATGCGAGTGTTGGCGGTCGCCTGGATGTAGTCATACTTGCTCCCGCTCGCCCAGTCAACGAGAATCACGTTGAAGTCCCCTACTTGCAGGAGAGCATCCTTGATGGCCTTCAAGCAAAGGGAGATTGGTGAACCTTTAGATTCGTCGAAACCTTTGTTCACTAAAGACTGCGCAATCGCGCTACAGAGGTCTGAGTTGAGATTTCAATGCGCAAACCTTTGTTCACTAAAGACTGCGTAATCACGCTACAGAGGCCTGCGTTGGCATTTGAATGCACAAACGTTGTTGCCCGAGTTCCGTCCAGAAAATTACGCCAACATCCGCCTGTTTTGAACGAGACGTCAGGGATGGCGAATCGGAATTTTTTTTTTTTACGTATTTGTCGTATGCCAGCCATATGCATCCAATCTTCACAGGATGTGGACGAGTTAGCACAGAATAAATGGTCTTCTCCCAACTACCGGAATTGTTCATGGCGCGCGCGCGCACGCACGCACGCACGCACGCACGCACGCACACACACACACACACACGCACGCACGCACGCACGCACACACACACACACACACAGAGAGAGAGAGAGAGAGAGAGAGAGAGAAAGAAAAGTTATATTTTCACCCACTTTTCTTTCTTTGCACTTACATTACAATTCGGTCTCATAACTTCCCCTATACTTGTTCGATGTCTGTTCGACACCGACCGAAACTTTGGAATTAAACTTGTCAATTTTCTTAGGTTCTTAAGCTTCATATGAGTACCCACCTAACTACCTGATGCACAAGACACTAGAACATACATACATACATACATACATACATACATACATACATACATACATACACACACACATACGTACATACATACATACATACACACACATACGTACATACATACATACATACATACATACATACATACACACACATACATACATACATACATACATACATACATACATACATACATACATACATACATACATACATACATACATACATACATACATACATACATACATACATACATACATACATACATACATACATACATACATACATACATACATACATCGTAAGCAAAGTGCATACCCGCATCGGATGGTCTGGAACCTTGGTGATTTGCAGATAACCGTGGGCGAATAGCTTGGTCTCCAGTCGCGGGTCGAACGCGGACTGGCGCAGCTGGTCGGCGGTGACGTTCCACGCGAAGACTTCCGGCGCGTCGGGCCGGCGCCGCGTGTACAGCTGAAAGTGGGTGCCGATCTTCGCACGGGGCCACGGCATGGCGTTGACGAAGCGCAGCCTGGGGTCGTAGAAGCCCGTCAAGTTGAGGCAGCCCAGATCTCCGAAGCAGGAAGACATTGGCCCTGGGCAAGGCGACGAGTGCGACACCACGAGTGAGACAACTCCAGCGATCCTAGGATGCACAGTGGTCTCGAAGGTGAAAGGCATCTCGTTTTTTTTTCTCAGTGAATACGACGCGCACAAGAAGGAATGATAAGAACATAGTGCCGACTTTGACGTAAGTTTTTTTTTTATTCGGAAGTATTATATACCAGCACTTCATTTGTTTTATTACAGGGGAGGCGCTGTACATAAAGAGAACCCGATCGTATGGTGTATGAAAAAAAATCTGACCATTTTCACTCAAAAACCAAAGAACACCCACGCACATACTTTATACGTTGTCCCAAGTGTTAAATATTCGGGTTTGTTAGCATCCCACCACTGCCACCACTGTTAGGAATTCGCCGTGGAGCGATAGTAGCGGTAGCCAAGAGTGGTGAGCAGTCTAACAGACTTCGCTGAAGCCTTCGTCCACGGACGAAATAGGGACGCAAACGTTTTGTAAAACAAAACAGGTAGCAACGTTTATAGCAGCAGCAGCTTATCGTTTGTACAGAGCCGGCCAGCACGACGACGTCGGCTGGGGCACAATGCCTCAAACATCGGGCCAGCACGGCCTTAAATAACGCTTTTGGTCTTTCCTCTGAGACCAGTTTTTGGGGCTCGGCGGAGGAGGCGCAGCTTTCCACAGAACTGTACGGTGGCTCGGCGGATGAAGCACAGCTTTCTACGGAACTGTACGGTAGCTCGGCGGAGGAGGCGCAGCTTTCTACGTAACTGTACGGTAGCTCGGCGGAGGAGGCGCAGCTTTCTACGTAACTGTACGGTAGTTCGGCGGAGGAGGCGAAGCCTTCGCTAGGACTGCACGTGGCTCGGCGGCGTCTGCGTGGAAGGTGGCGCTGGGAGGCGAGGGGGGGGGGAGGAGAGTTTACAGGAACTGCGCTCATTCTCGTGGGAAGAAGCACTCCCGAACAAGGACCATGCCTCGGGTAGGGTGGCTAGCTAGCCACCTTACCTCGGGCATAACAGAAGATACGAAACTTCCTTATCATGTAGTGTTACTGACGCCCGACTTACACAAGCTTGCGACGGTTTGGAGATCTGCGAGGTCTCAAAAAGTTTGCGTGCTTTTTTGGCTTCTGTGTTTAAACAAAACGGGCGTACAACAAAAAAACGGTAGCCAAAAGTGGGAACCAAGAACATGACTAGACTGCAGCACACATTAAAGTACCTGGATATTTTTTTTGGAAAGCAGCGTCTTTTTCTTTTTAAGCAAGCCGCCACAACGTGCGCCCTTCTGCCTCTTGGGCCGTCACGCGGGAACGATCACGAACATCGCGCGTCTTATCAGCGTGGCAGAAACACCGATCCATCACTGCATGCGTACATTGCGCCTCCCCGTGCTTCTCTTCTCCGCAACGCCACGGTGAGCGCCAGCGTCAACGCCGCCATCAAATGAAAGCGTTAGCGCCAGCTGCTACACAGCTACACGTGGATCCCTTTAGTGCGAGATGGTGTAATTAGTTTTTTATTTCGCTTGCTTTTCTTATTAGCTGAAAAAAAATGAGCACGTAATCAGTACTTTGCTGTAAATAGCACATTTAGAAGTCATATAAACAAGCCTACACGTGCCTAGTTGACATTTTAATAATTAGGTGAGTATTTGTTAAGCTGAAAACATAATTAAATCTAATTATCTATACCTCATTAACAAGAAAATTAGTTGTGCTTATACTACAGTATACTAGGAACAGTATGCTCTTGTAGTGTTTCGCGTAACAACACCCCCCTTTTTTTTAACCGGGCTACATGATATTCAGAACACCATGTATACAGTTCAGTAGTAATACCTACACGACTTCAGCCCCGCCGCGGTGGTCTAGTGGCTAAGGTACTCGGCTGCTGACTCGCAGGAATACGCAGGTCGCGGGATCGAATCCCGGCTGCGGCGGCTGCATTTTCGATGGAGGCGAAAATGTTGAACGCCCGTGTGCTCAGATTTGGGTGCACGTTAAAAAAAAACCCAGGTGGTCGGAATTTCCAGAGCCCTCCGCTACGGCGTCTCTTATAATGATATGATGGTTTTGGGACGTTAAACCGCACAAATCGATCAATCAAAACCTATACGACATCAGAAGACATCAAGCGTGATCGTGCTTACGGTCTCCAAAGACTATGCAGCGGACTAGGCCCATCGCTGTGAGTTCGAACGTCAGGACGAGCGCCATCCGACCGGGCGCCGCCAGAAACGGGTATTTCGGAAACATTATTGTCCGTTATCTTGAGCGGGGTCCTGGGCGCGGGTCGCTCGGCGCCGAGGTTCCCCGAACCATGAAGCAGGCGTCGACGTCAGGCAGCGGCGAATTCAATCTGTAGCGTGACGCTCGGATCGACGTTCGGCGACACGGCTTTTCAGCATCGTGCATCAAGATTCGTACACGCATCTGCACAGCATTAATCACACTTTCCCTATTCATCAGGCCCGCGAAGTCACGGCCCGCTTGACATATAGCGTGCGCCCGACGGACTATTTGCCGCAAACGGAACGGGCAGTTTGCCCAGCCGCTATCGAGTAAAAAAATACAATGTACGGTCGAAGATGAATTGTTCTGTTTTGTCGCTTGGCTCATACCCACCGGGAAGATCAGTCATGCTGTCGAGAGGGAGAAGGGTTGAAGCAATACAAAACGCTACTGCGTGACATTGAAAAGAAAGGGTATACAGTGGCTAAACCCGTCGTAAGTATGTTTTGTTTTGTCGCCTAAAAGATCCTGGCTCATACCCACAAGAGGGATTGGCCACACTGTACCTTATAAAGAAAATTCAAGTACTATGCAGCGTAAAAGAGAGAGAGAGAGAGAAAGAGAGAGAGAGAATTCAGAGAAGTATGAGACGTAGCTTACATAAAAAAGTGAAAAAAGGCGAAGTAACTCGAGAAACTAAAGGTAACAAATAAAAAAAAAGTAATAAGGGGGAGAAAGAAACTGCGTCGATGAGGCGGTACCACTAGCAACGTACCCTTTTGGTTGCCTGAGTGAATTTATGTAACTCGAACATAACATCACTGCGGGCCGTACCCATCTGACTGACCCCAAACGTAAACATTGACACGCGCGTTTCTTATGTTCACTTTTGTTTCCGTTTTAGCCCAGTAAGCCTCGGTCATCAATGATCAGTGCAAACTTCGCTTAACTTAATTTATATATTTACTTACGTAAATACACTGAATTTTATTTCGCCGTTACACAGTGGAGTAGAATTTACAAATTCAAAACGCGTCTGCCGTGTAGTGCGGGATCGAAACGAAAATGCCGTAGATGGGAACGAAACGCGTTGTTGAACGAAAGCCGCAACCGTTGAACTCAGCGAAGCTCGAGAACGCGAAGTAATTATTTCGCAAGTATATCACGCGGAAGACGCAAACTACAGCCACCTAATTTCACCTCAGCAAAGGAGGACTTTATTTCACCTCAGCAAGGAGAAAGGGGCTGGCGGAAAAAAAAGCTGCCTTACTGCTGATTGATTGCCGCACTGACTATTAGCACATAAGAAGCGAACATAAGACAAGACACCTTGCAAAAGTTTGGCGATAAGGAAAAGTGTGTAATACAGTGACGTAGCAAGTTTAGTTTTTTTTTTGTTTAACACAAACCAACAAAACGGTATGAAACAGATATACACAGAATAAATTAAGAAATAAAATGTGGCAATGAACAATCACAAACCATGAAACAGAAAAAAAAACAGTAACGTTAAGAGTTTGGTGAGTTGGTGATGGTTCATGTTTGTTTATGAAGCAGTGCACAGAGACAAGCACAAAAGGAACAAAAAGGGTCAGCGCTGCACTCGCAACTATAGTTTATTTCGCAGAAAAGACACGGTTAATATACATGATAGTGTACCACGTGTTGGCTAAGGTACTCGGCTGCTGACCCGCAGGTCGCGGGTTCGAATCCCGGCTGCGGCGGCTGCATTTCCGATGGAGGCGGAAATGTTGTAGGCCCGTGTGCTCAGATTTGGGTGCACGTTAAAGAACCCCAGGTGGTCGAAATTTCCGGAGCCCTCCACTACGGCGTCTCTCATAATCATATGGCGGTTTTGGGACGTTAAACCCCACAAATCAATCAATGTACCACGTGTTACAAAAGCGATTAGGTTACAAAAAAAAAACAATTCGCAATCGCTTAAACATTCCGATGCTTGGCTAGTACAGTTACTTTTTTATTTTTTGGCGGTGTGAAATGCCTCGATAACTTCCATGGTCACCTGATCCCCGTCACTGGAAAGTATTTTATAGAGTCTCTGAAAACAGAAACCTTTTTCTGTAATTAGGACGAAACGATTGGCCATTTTTTTTACATATTGTTTCTCCTCCTCCTTGGGGTTCACCTCAAGCTCATGTATCAGGGACGGCTCAGTGCTCTCCCATAGTAGAGTACCAAGTACTCTAAATCGTTAACCACTTATTCTAAACACATCTTGTCGCCAATTCAATGCATTGAGGAACAGCATACTTGTCCCAAATTTTTAGCGAGGCGCCACCGATCTAACCTCGGCGTGCGGCAGACTCGCAGAGGCTTCGTTTAGACCTGCGACCCCTGAAAGGACTCAAAGTGGTACACCCCAAATTTATATATCAGCAGGCCGGTCGGCCCGTGCGGGGTTGCACGCGTAGTTATGTTTGGGTTTGACTGACGCACTCATAGAGTAACACGTCACAGCGTTAAAAACAACAAGAATTTAATTAAAACAAGGGCGAGGCAGGAGCTCACAACTCAGAGGAAAAACTCAAGCACGCGATGCGAAATAACAGCTACAAAACAAACAATGCTTTATACGAACACCACAGGTACAAGTAGACAGAACGCGAAATGGTAATACAACAGCTGCACATGATGGAACTAAAGGAGATACAAAAAGGACAATTACAGAAAAATCGTGCTCGCGCTTCTGAGTTTCTACGTGCACGCAACGCAGCGCACACTAAGACATTAATTACAAGACCCTATGGTCGACCTAAATGATAATGACAATGACTACGTTTTGAGGAAACATCTTTCAGTTATCTATTAATTTATCCATATTAATTAATTATTTAAATAGTTTAACATTACTTTCAGTAGCACTGCATTAAAAGACACCAACATTGTCACAAATATATTTCATTCTCTGTAGATTGTCTTTGTCGCATACTTTTCTTCCCTTCTTTGGCCCGCGGCAGTGGTCTAGTGGCTAAGGTACTCGGCTGCTGACCCGCAGGTCGCGGGTTCGAATTTCGGCTGTGGCGGCTGCATTTCCGATGGAGGCGGAAATGTTGTAGGCCCGTGTGCTCGGATTTGGGTGCACGTTAAAGAACCCCAGGTGGTCGAAATTTCCGGAGCCCTCCACTACGGCGCCTCTCATAATCATATTGTGGTTTTGTGACGTAAAACACCACATATCAATCAAAAGATGACTGACGGCGGCAAAAAGAGATCGCACGCACACAGGGTCATAGCATCGCTCCGCGATAGCCCTCCAGAGTAGTGCAGTTTAGGGAACGCGCCTGGACAGGTGCGTCCTCAGAACATTTTGTTCATGACCTTCAAACCTCCACCAGAAATGTAGCGATGCTGAGGCAGACAGGTTAAAAAAAAACAAGCGTCTCTATTAGGGCGAACTTGTGCCCACGATTCTAAAGACTATGGTCGTCAAGTCCGAGTAGCCGAGTGGCACAATATGGTGGTTTTGGGACGTTAAACCCGACATATCAACCATCATTATCTTTCTTCCTTTTTTTTATTCTATCTCTCTTCTTCATTTTTCTATATTTCACAAATTCTGCTGCCGCACGTTTCGTGGCCGATCCCCCGCAATGGGTTGCGCGACTCTTCCGGTAATCGTCATCATCAACAACGGGCTGGTTTGTGCCTGCCTCGCGCTGCACGAGCCTCCAGTACAGAAGAAGCGCAGCCACAGCGTGCCCGCGTTCTCGAAGATGGACCATCAGCCTCAAGTGGCCAAGAACAAGTCTAAGAAGCGGAGCGCCCCCAAATCAAGCCGGGTACGCTCCATTCAGGCTTATCTATATAGGCGCTGCTGCAGTTAAATAGCTCTTCTTTACTTAGGTGCACGCACGGCTGACGCATATCGTCAACCTGCAGGTTGTACGTCGCGCGCGCCACACGCTACAGTGTCGTCTGAAGAGTACATGTACTTAACGCGGCAGACTAACTTCGGTCGGGTAAAAAAAATGCAAATACGTAATGGGATCACCTTCCCGCTACACCTTTTCCTTCGCGGAATTTTCGCGACGATTCCTCTCCACGAAGCTATTCAAATGGCAGTAAGTGCACACCTATAGGTTGGCTTCACTTCTTAAGCACGAGCCACGCTTCTACGCAGCATCACTATAATCGAGAACAGCCACTTTGTGCACATGCACAACGGCCATCTACTGAGCAGGTGGACAACTGGAACCAGCCAAGCTCCTTCACGTCCTCCTGATACGATTTTTACAAGTGCCAGCGCCAGTCTCGGTTCAATGTATGTACAAAATTTCACAGCGAAACGACAAACGCTGCCTAAACGACCTTTGTGAAACAAGCGTGTACCTTGAAGCAAACGCAGCCTTTTGCATAGTAAAATCTATACTGTATCCTCATTTTCCAAAACTTAGCGCGGCAGCTCAGTCAGGCCTATTGGATATAAGCTATAAGCCATTAAGGTCATAAAGAGCGCAATGATACAGTGGTTATCCCGAAAATTTCGCGGATTTATCTCGTAAAGAGCGTATACACACCACAGTCGTGTGATAAGGATGCTTCTGTGTATGCAAATCCCTCGATCTTTTCTGACAGGCACGCGATCCCAATGCTCGGGACGGCCAGCGCAAACAGAACACATATACGAGAGAATTGATTGATTGATTTGTGGGGTTTAACGTCCCAAAACCACCATATGATTATGAGAGACGCCGTAGTGGAGGGCTCCGGAAATTTCGACCACCTGGGGTTTTTTAACGTGCACCCAAGTCTGAGCACACGGGCCTACAACATTTCCGCCTCCATCGGAAATGCAGCTGTCGCCGCCGGGATTCGATCACGCGACCTGCGGGTCAGGAGCCGAGTACCTTAACCATTAGACCACCGTGGCGGGGCCATATACGAGAAAATAAAATGGTGGCACAAACACTGTCTACAAACTGAATGTTTAATGGAGGGAAAAATCACAGGTATAAATGAGTATAGATAGAAAGAGACTAAGGGAGGAGCCCACGCACCAAAGATGACCAACAGATAAAAACTAGACACATTCAGTTGGGCGTACGCAACGTGCCTAAGTACGCAGCCTGGCTAAGGGAGAGAAGTGCGCATGCGCAGTACATAACGTTAAAAAAAAAAAACAGCGCACGCTAACCTATCAATACGTAACGCTAGCTACATGACACTTTCGCGAGATAGCGAATGAAAGAGGAACGAGATTGCTAGATGACACAGAATGTAAAGCCGTGGATCCAACGATTCGGTTTGACTAGAATGCCAGTGACCGTTATCACGGCCGCTATACCGCACGACGACGCTAAGAAGCACTCGAAAGCGGTTTCATTTCCCGTATCACATTGTTACGCTGAAGCGGCAACGTGTGAACGAAGGCGTTCAAGTTGAACAAAACGCATCCCGCTGCGGTCTATATATACGGTAAACTCTTGAGTGCTTTGCGCTCGGCGTATACGAAACGTATCGTTAAGTGTAACTGCATCGTAGTATCGTGCTGGGTACATATATCATTGTTAGGATCGCCCCGACAGTTGGGCTAGTACGCACTAAAAACACCTATACTAACACAACTGTGCACTTTCCGGCAAAGCCACTTCATCTTCAATTAAAGCGATAGAATGACAGCTAGCGCACGTGTCTCGCCCTTTTTATCAATAGAAAACGCCTCCGCGTTTTCCCGAGTACGCTGCAGTCGACGAACAGGACAGGTGGGCTGCGCTTTTACGCAGCCCCAAACTTAAGGATCAAACCCTGGCCGTCCAGAGTGCCCGTGAACGGGCCGCCAAGCTCGGCT
The DNA here is from genome assembly GCF_043290135.1 of Rhipicephalus microplus. Lineage (NCBI taxonomy): Eukaryota > Metazoa > Arthropoda > Arachnida > Ixodida > Ixodidae > Rhipicephalus > Rhipicephalus microplus. The sequence goes on along the minus strand of NC_134709.1, from coordinate 12,192,051 downwards.
TGACGGTCCCTACGTAGGATTAGCCGGGTGGCGCGGGGTCTCCCCTGCGTCTTCTCAGGACAAAAATAAAGTTTTAATCAATCAATCAATCAACATTATCGTCGTCATCATCCCCGCTGGTCGTGCAGGCGGAGCTGTCGGCCACCTCGTCGAACGCGGACGAGCCGATGAGGTCGACTCCCGAGAAAACCGGCATCAGCGCTGGTAGGCCCTCCGATTCTGAGAAGGCCCGGATGTCCGGGGAGAAACGGCAGGCACCGAAGCCAACAGCGCCAACGACGTCCCAGGTATGCAGTGTGCACTCGTTGCCAACGGATCCAAACGTAACTGAATGCTTCACCACTCGGCATACCGTGCTTGCACTTTAATTTCGTCAACTTCCATAAGACAGATGCTTGGGCTAGTTGGTGATTGGGAATCAACATATTTGCACAGCGCAAGACTACGAGTAGGTACGACGTAACTACAGAAGAAACAAGTACAGAAATAGCGCAACCGCAAGACTACGAGTGGTTACGTCGTAACTACTCGTAGTCTTGCGCTGTGCAAATATGTTGAGTCAACTTCCACCGTGCTTTACTGGAAGGAGCACTGTACTGTCTCCAAAATAGTCTAGTCTTACTAACAAAAACCGCGCTCCCTTATGCAATATGTACTGTCTTCATGAGTCGCATTCGAAGCGGGCTGTGAGCGGTAAAAAGTGCTTTAACCCGATTTCCCGTAAGTGCCATTTCGCATCTTTTAATACGTTTAGGCAAGCGAAACGTACAGTATGGTCCACTGTTACAGGGAACACTCGAATACACACCATCAATATTCCTGGCCCTCTAAGAGCAAGTGAACTAAGAAACAATCTTCATGCAAGTCAATAGTCTGTCAAGAGGAGTCGGAACTTTCAACCACCAGTAGCCTTATGCATATCTAAGCCGCTATGATTCCGTAAGATGGCGAAATCTATACGTGCTACTAACGCAGATGCTTCCTTTAATAGTGGATACGTCTGTACTTGTGTAAGGCAGGCAATATTCCAAGCTCGCTGGTACATGCAGAGTATACGCGTAGCCAAGTATGATCCACTGATATGATTATTTGGGGCTCCGGAAATTTCGACCACCTGGGATTCATTAACGCGCACCTAAATCTTATACACGGGTCTCGAGCGTTTTCTATATACTTGAACGAAGATGCTGCCGCCGCAGCTGGGATTCGATCCCGCGACCTTCCGGTTAGCATTGGAGCACCATATATAGTCATGCACTAGACCACCACAGCGTGTCACGAAGTAACCACTGCCTGCGATGCAAATCCTCGAGTTAGGCCGGTTTGGTTCCGTTGGCTATTGGTCAAGCAGCGCATTTAAATTCGAAAGTGCATGGTCGAGCATCCTGCACGCGTTATTCGAGATCATCACAGCTGCAGTATTATAGAAGGTGGCTACAAGGAGAGAAGGTGCTAAGTGGAAGGATGTGAGGCTTGTCAAGGTGACGTTTAGCTCAGCCTCGCGTCTCTTGTTTCAATTTTTTTTTCTAGTGAATATGGTAAAACAAAATCACCTGCTTTTATATAGGCGTAACCTCCGCCACTTGACAGAGTGTATGCGGCCTGAAAATACACGCTTGAACTTACTCTTGTGACGTTAAGTTTAATCTCTTTGCCTTTTTCTTCGTCTTACATTTAGCAGTGCATTTCCACATAAACGTTACGTGCGATACAGGCTATAGGGGAAATTTCACCCCTCCATGGCCCTACATGTTCGAGTTTTTCTTCAGTGCTCGTCACTTGCGCTGGTCAACCACGCCGAAGAGCTTCTTGTTTGACTAGTCGATATTTATCGCTTATGAAAGAACAGCGCAACACTAACGCAACGCAATTTCGGTGAGGCATTTAAACAAGGCATTCCTCGAGCGCCTTGCCTATAAAGCTGCAATTGCTGTTTTATTTTTTTTACCTAACCATTCCAAAGCCTCCTCTATAGGTCACTGAGTTTCGCAAGAGGCGGTGTAAGGTCGATGAAAACCTGGCATAGCGCGAGAATATTCGCAGCTGAATTTCGTTACATTGTACCGTCGTATAAGGTGCATGTACATGTAGCCGGTATGTTGAGCGAAAACGCACGTAGGACACAGCTTTTGTGGATTAACCACAAGCCAGCACACCCTTCTAAAGCTAAGGGAAACGTATATAGCGGAAATAACCTCTTCAGTTCAGCGAATAATAGAACTGTAGATTCTCTGGAGAGAGTGTCTTAACTTAAGGTTCCTGTTCGTTCCTATATATGGAAGCACCGATCATACAGCGTTGACATCTGGTCGCCTCTTAACTTCACTCACCATGCGTGAATCGAATAGTGACCGTTCGTGTCATCGCGAATCAAACATTTTTTTTTCTGAATTTAGTAACCTCTCTTGATTACAGGCACAGCATCGGCACAGCAGGACTCTCAGCCTCCAAACCAATCCCGCATCATTAAAGCGTCACAGTGGAGCCAAGCACGAAACTGCAGCCGGTCAAGCGGCGAGCGCCAACACTTCAGCGTTGGGCAAGGCCGCGTTGTCATCGCTGTCCACGTCGACGTCCACAGGTGGGGGAACCTTCTCGTCGGAGAGCTCGCCGAAGCCCGGCGACCCGGGCGAGGCGGCCTCGGAAAGGCGGAGCAGCCAACCAGCGCCAGTAAACGTGGTTCGGGCAGTGCAGGTCGCAGATCAAGGCGCGTTGCAGCTGGAAGGCCGAGCCGCCGTCGATGTACCGCAAGGGAAACGGGATTCAGCGCCAAAGACGGAAAAGGCGACACCGATGATCGAATCCGTTCAGAAGCGGCCACAACTGGGAGTACAACCGGTCGAAGCCGAGTCGCTAAGGGCGACAAAACAAAGCACACACGCCGAGACGAGGACGGCGACCACAGCGGGGACGCCACCAGCGACAGGTCAAGCGTTCAAGCCGGGGTCGGAGACGGAGACAGACGCAAAGACCGAGACGCAACAACCGAAGCAGGTGGAGCAGCAGACCAGCGGCATGCCGCCTTCGACACGGCCTCGAGGAAAGCCTTCACCCGTCATGGTGGACTCGGCGACGCAGTCCTGTCTCCCGACGGCCGTACCACCCTCGCGTCGGAATGCCGCAGTCGACACGAAAACGGACGCTCCCGCCGACTTCTGGGCGGTGCCTTGTGCAGAACCGGAGCTCCCTTTCGCCTCTGTCGAGTACATGTCGCCACCAGCGGGAGCAGCCATCGCTAAGGTGGCCCCTGTGGGTGGCCAACGCAAGGCTGACCGCAAGTGCTTGGAGAGCACCATTACCGGTGAGCTACTGAGAACTCTTAGCCTACATACGCACAGCTTGGGCTCTCAAGATCACGCGTGAAAGCTTTGCCACAGTCATTAAAACATCTTTACAATGACAGTTGACTACGAACGGATTCGAGGTAGGGTGAGGGTGATGTACGAATGTCCTGATGCATGCATTCACCATGTATGAACAAGAGGACTTTGATGAGCTCGTTATTTTTTTGTTTGACACAGCATTAATTAGATCTAACAGGCAAAAAAGTCAAATATAGGGCGTGTTATTTGTTGTAACTATAAGGTAAATGGGAAGAAAGCCTGACAGATGAAAAGATAACTTGCAACTGGCATGGACCGAACCTGCCACCTTCGAATAACGCGTCCGATATGCGGTCATCGCACCGTCCACTTTATGAAATACGTGCATTTAAACCTATATAGCTCAGCGCCGCTATTAGAACAGCTACTACAGCCAACTCTCCCTCCTTCCCCCACACACCACCCCTTTCAAAAAAAAAAAAAAAAAAGAAAGCATCGCCGAGGTGCCCGCGCCCACATTTGTATTCCCAACAATTCAGAAAGAAAGATGCCCCTCCCAGAGATGGAAAGTTGGTTGTCTGGGCAATTTTTTTTTCGCGAGTGGCATACTGTCAGCTCACGTTTATCATTGCTCTTCCAAACCGCACCTAATGGCATCACAGTCATTACCGGGGGTAGATCATGACAGAGATCCGTTCAAAACTACGTTTTCACCTCCATACGAAGACGTTGATGAAATACAAAGCAGGATGCCGTCCTGCAGCGGGTGGCGGCCGCAAGTCCGCTGCCGTGACGAGCGAAGCCGGTGCCGCGGTCACTACGGAGGCGACCATCATGATGGACGTGAACCCGTACGTGCGCTACCCGCTGCTCACCATGAACCTCCTCATCTGGCTCATGGGTCTCACGCTACTGCTGGTCGGCGCGTACGCCTACGTGGACACCTGGACCCAGACGGACATCCCGTCGTCTTCCACTACATACAACATCTACAGGTATACGAACGCATACGGGCGTCTTTTCTGCCAAGTATATTAGTGAAGTCAAGTGAATCAAATGGAGCTTGTAGATATCGGTCAATTTTCATGCTAAAGTGCAACCCAGACGCAAATAATTCTTAACTGCAATACAAGACAAACAGAACTTTATTATGTGTCCTTGCTCGTCATGAAAGCGAGGACCGGGAGACTAGCCCTACCGGTAACCCCCTTCTTCAGGCAACCGCACCATCAGTCGTGGTAGTGTCTTTGGAGTTTGTCCCCCCGAGCACGCGCTATGCAGCATAGCCTCCCACTGTTCGGGCGAGCCCTGAATAAGAACTGGCGGCTTACTGAGGAAGTAGACAAAAAGGAAGAAAAACGCAAGACGAGCGCTCTCTGACCACTAATATTCATCGAACAGAAACGCCTGAAAAGAGAAACACTCGAAAAACCCAAACAACATGCGCGCGCAAGACTTGGTCACATGCAAATAGTTTCTAAGACATAACAAAACGATAGATGGCTCCGACACACTATCATCATGCAACATTCTTTATGTGCGAGGCTTTCGCGAGCTCATTTCTCTTTGCGCTCGTGTTCTCTCGAAATAAGGATTGCACCCACACAATCTACAAGAACAGGCCTGCGTTTCTTACGCTGGCGAAGGCGCCCATTATTGCAGCTGCTCAATGTGAGGCATTCCGCACGAGGGACGAATCGCAATATAGCTACGCCAACGGTGACAAGGAAAGAAGGGGCAGCGATGCGCCACACAGCAACCAACAACAGATGACGTGCCTGCCTTCCTCTCAACTCGCTCGCTCGATTCCGTGCCGACCGATTGTGCCCTCGCGATCTCCGACGACAGCGCAGCTCTGGCCGACTGGGTTGGTCCTACGCCAACTCCTGACGCCGGTCCCCGACGAAGACGACAGCGTTGCTCTGGCCGACTGGATTAGCCCTACGTCATCTACTGTCGCCGACAAGAGCTCTCGCCAGTGGTGCCCCGTCCTCGGACTCCTGCGACCATCTCCATCTTTCCCATCTTCTCCTCACGTCCGTTGTTCGCTGTCCCTGCGCCTCGCTATCTCCTTCCTCTCTCTCTATCTCTTTACCTTTTAATCTCTATCTCTTTACCTTTTACCTTTACCTTTACCTCCTTTTCCCCCACCCCTTGTGAGATACTGTTGAGGTGTCCTCCCCCTGAGAGACGGTTACGGGGCTCACTTTTCTCTTCTTTTCATTTAAAATCACTTCCCCCTCCATTGCAGCGCAAGCCTTGTCTACTTTTGTTGTAGGCCGGAAAGACAATATCCACGTCAAAACACTTGGCAACCTTAAAGCGATGGGGAAGTCTATGAACAGTGATTGAAGAGTCTATAAAGAGTCTGTGAACAGTCTGTTGCCTACTTACCCCCCCCCCCCCCTTTTTTTTGTGCTCGTCGTTTTTTAGAGCCGTAATCTTTTCGTGTTCATGGATAGCCAACTACCCCAACAATCCATTCTGCTAACATATGCTATGACAGCAAGTTTACGACTTTTCTTGTTGCCCATGTGTCGTCAGTTTCACCAGGACGAAGTTTACCTATCTTGACAGGTATCTTAGACGCCAAAACAAGCAACTTTCACGCTTTAACCTTTTTTTTTTTGTAGCGCGCACAAAAGACAGAGACACAAGGAAACGAAGGGCAGACGAGCGCTCGTTCGTCCCTGCTTTTTGTGTGTCCTAGTCTTTGCCCAAATTTTTAAGCATGAACTCATACCAACTCGCCCAGGTATCAGTTTTGCTACAAGTAGCTTTGCAGAATGCTCCGCTTTTCTTTTTTTCGGACGAATAATCTTGCTGAAAACTATAGCAGTGTAAAGAGGAGAAAAACTATATTTTTTGCTTGTCCCCGCTTACTGGCGACAGCATGTTCGTGATCAAGATGGAGATCACGGTGATGCTGTTCGGCACGGTGACCATGTCGCTCTCCTTCTGCGGCTGCGTCGGCGCTCTGCGCGAGAACACCTGCCTGCTGAACGTGTACTCGTCGTTCATCACCGCGCTGCTGCTGCTCAACCTGCTCGCGGGCCTCGTCGTCTTCTTCCTGCCGTCGCAGATCAAGAAGCTGCTCTCTGAGACCTTCTCCATGGAGCTCATCGTCCACTACCGCGACTCGCCGGACTTCCAGAGGCTCATGGACAGCATACAGGTGCGAGGAAGCACCTATCCCAAGGGTTGTATGCAGAACTTTTTTTGCCGGGAAGGGGAGGGGGGTGGAGTAGGACACCTCCTTGATCTATTAAGTGGGGACCGAACGGGCAAATGGGCATTTTATGCACGGCGAAAAAAAAAAATCGGAGAGGGGGGCGCGGGCCCGGAGTGCCACCCTCACTCCTGCCCCCCCCCCCCCCCGCCCTTCACTTTTGGTCAACAGAGATTGTTGCTGAGCTATAGTTGGTTCATACTTAAGGGAAAAAAAAAGAGGCAAGACGCAAGGAGGATGGCGATGAAGCCCTTGTCTGTCAGTTCGTATATTCGGCTCTTCGTCCCCGTCATATCCTCGCGCCTTATCACTTTTTTCCCCACCTTCGGCCAAGTCCCACAGATCATACAAGTGGCGACACTCCTAACCGGAGGCGTGTCAATGGACACATTGATGAACCATTAAGTACCGTTCAAACTGACACCACCGTTGCCACGAAACACAGCGACACGCACTCCCCGGGCCACAGCTGGGCTGGTAAAACCCGTCTGAGTGGGAAAAAACGGTTTCGGTTTATGTATTACCGATGGACATTTGCAGGAGCGAATGCAGTGCTGCGGCATCTCGAAGCGGAACTTCCGTGACTGGAACGCCAACATGTACTTCAACTGCTCGCGTGCCAATCCGAGCAGCGAGCGCTGTTCCGTGCCTTACTCTTGCTGCAAGCGCAACACTACCGAACAGGTTCGTGCATTCTTACAGCCTCGTCCGACCATCACCACACTGGTAGTGAGTGCGGTCAAGTATCTTGCGGGTTGTTTACTGATTTATATGCGTGCGGAATCATCAATACGCGGCGCGTCGGCAATATACGCAACTTGAGCAGGTTTTCTGACATTTTCTGCTTTGTCGACATTGAACCCTGGATTATCAACGGGACATTACTAAACGTATTTGCGATAAGACGCGCGGTAAAACATTACGTGTGGTACACGCGATAACATCATACGTGCTCTTATCATCTCCTTTCGTGAAACTGCAGGCAACAACCCCCTCCCCCGCCTTTTAAAGATAATCAGGCAAGATCGGGATAAAGGGGGCAGGATCTTGCTTGGTCGCGGAACGAAATTCAAAATGTCGGCAAAAAAGCCACTAGGAAGTCTTCTAATGAAATGTCTCATTGAATACGAATGTATTTACTGTTCTTACTGAGCCGTGGGTAATACTGGTGTGAGATTTCTTGTGTTATGAGAAAGAGAGAAAGAAGTTCTTACTGTTCCGACGATTTGTGACAACTCGGAATGGAGCCCCCAGGCACCACACTGTAAGTACTATATATATGCGAAATCGTGCGCATATATGAACTCTCACTTGGATTTCATGGGAACCACTGCTGCAGGATTCTTTAGCGCGTGGAGAACAGGTTCGAATGGCAAGATTGGTGGGGGGCTGTAGCTCGCTCATTTTTTCAAATATCCCGAAAAGGGAAATAGGGAGCATGCTCGGGTAGTCAAGGCGGCCTGTCACATTACGAGCTATTTCTGAAGGCGATTTGTGATTGGAACGACAGATATCGATAGGGATTTCCAGATTGACTTGAATCTGGACGCCGGTTCCGCCCATAGGTCGGAAAACTCAGTAGACTCACTCGGACTCAGACCGAGCCTTGGGTTAGAGAGAGTAATACTTTGTTGAGTTTGGGTCCGAGTGAGTCCGGTTGAGAAAAAAAAATCATTGAGCGAGTCCGAATTTAAGCCCGGTCGAGGAACATTTTGTTGAGTCCGAGTTTGAGGAAAACTCTGGTAAATGAGAGTGCGTGTTAGTCCCAAGCGCAAGATATATTTCACGAGCGAGTCCGCGTAAGCTCCACATAATATTTACATCATTCTCCCTTTAACGAGCTGACGAGGTACCCGCTACGCATTCGTAAGGCAACACGTGTACCTGCGCAGCTACGCGCGTTGTTGATTATAATCATCAGTGCCAGTGTGCTTTGAGAGTGCTGCGTCTTTAATCCAACCACCCGTTCAGCAACCCCCATGTTTCGATCGACGCCTGGTGTGAATCCACAGTTTTCCACATTCTACATTGGTGTGAATCCACACTGTTTTCCATTGTTAAGTAGTGCGAGGAACGCACTACCCACACTTTTAGGTAGTGCGTTCCTCGCACTACCTAACATTCATATATAGTGAGTTTTTTTTATTTCAATTTAATTTCTAGAACATGGCTCTGTAGTCGAACATCAATCTGTTTGTCCTGCAGAAGTTTGGCCTTGGGGAATTCAAATCCCACAAGAACTTAGTTTTTTTTTCATTTATTCATTTACATCTTTGTCGATTTTTCGCTCGCAAATAACGAGCTCTTTAACGTTGTCGCATATTAATTTGGGCCGAAGACAGTATCGCGCGCGCACCGGGCCACGTGTTCGATACTGCTCCTGGTCTAAACTGTCCCATTATTGAACTTTGTAGCGTCACACCTTAATGTCGACACACCTTAATGTTGTCTGGTCACACCTTGTTGTCGCGACGCAGGTGGTGAGTCTCTCGTGCGGCCGCAACGTGCTCAACATGACCGACTACGACGCCTGGTTCCAGGTGTACACGGGCAACTGCCTCGACTCGGCGCACCGGTACGTGCGCGAGAACGTCACCATCATCACGGGACTCTGCCTCGTCTTCGTCATCGTGCTCGCCTTCGTGCAGATGGTGACGCAGGCGCTCATCGACGAGATACAAATCATACGGCGAATATACGAGAAGTTCTACGAGCGAGCCTTCGACATACGCGCAGCCCAGGAACTGCAGACCGAGCCGTCGGCCAACTGACGCGCTGGTTGGGAGTCCCCGCGCTCCGCCTACCAGGACCTCCGTCATTCATTGGTGGAAGTTTTTGTGCGGATCGCTATCTCGACGTTTGTGCCGGCAAAGTCTAAACTTAGTGCCAACTTTCCAAGGAAGTATCGCAAGCAGGAGGGCCAGTACTATGCTCGTTAATTAGTGATACCCGCGACTTGAATCTCCGGTTTGTGCTTTTTCTGGTGCTTTTAGTTTTGTGCAGAGGAAGTACTGCAAGCAACAGCAACATTAATTGTTTAGTGATGTTTTCCTTGGTGGCGCCTGGAGGGCCCACATATTATGCTTTTTTACGGTCAACTCCAGCAGATAGCAGCGTGGTTCATGAGAGGCTGGTGTCCTTACGGACACTTCAGAGGCTGTACGGGGCTTTCACTGTATATGGGACTGAATGCCCGGCCATCGGCTGACCCTGTTGACCCCTTGAAAGACTATTTGCCAACGCATGCCACCCGTGTCGTTTGTGCATAAGTTTGTGCCCGTTTCGTTTGTGCACTTCCTAAGAGATGAGCGGAAGAGTGGCTATTTAGCGACAGCGACGTCGCAACCTTTCATTATACTATTGCTTCTCTGTGTTCTGTGAAACACCTCGGTCTTAGTTGTCTGCATGGACTGCGTATACTAGAAAGACGATATCGTTATGCGTATAGACAACTTAAAACGGTTATGTTGCGCCGGCAGTTCTATGCGCCGAGCCCGGGAAAAGTGCGAACTCTGGGACACACTTCGTGCTTGATTTATTTTTATATTTGTCGCGAGATCCACGTCGACGTGAATCGTATTTGTATATATGCGACAAACTGGGTCAACGCTTTACGGATTGAAGTAATCATTCTTATTATGAGCAGCACACCTGAACTGAAAACTTTTGTTTCACCAGATACGCAAAAGCTGCAGCCTTTGCGTGCTTCATCACTTCACCACTGCAAAGCCATCTACAGGATAGCATAGCAAGGGGTGGGAACAAATTGAAGGCGCGGATGAGGAGGGAAGGGGGAGAGAGGGTAATATATAGGGAGATAAATGAAAATGAAAGAAACAAGAAAGAGAATATGTACATCGTCAAGCTGCACACGAACGCGAAAGGAGCGAGGAGAAGCATTGTAGCAAAAGACAAAGGAAACCATCCTGCTAACAAAAGCACATCAATTCGCGAAGTTGAAGTTCCACAGGACTGTTCGGTTATGCATGCGTCGAGGCGAGTACTTGGAATTTGTGATATTAAAATGCTCTTCATTCAATAAAGGACTATATGATATGTTGCCCAATATCCTGACTGTGTACAGTAGTTTGTAAATTCTATAGACATGAATGAAGAAGCAGTGCTTTGTTTTATAACACCTTGATGATGTTTTCCAAAGAACAACGAAGTTTTTCACACCACACTGTACCTCGGTTTCACGGAGTGAACGAAACGAAACTATACGTAATCATCGACGAACTTATAGCTATCGAATAAAGTTGTGAATTTATGAGCTTCGCATTCCCCCATCCATCTTGCCGTCGTGTTTATTTTCGCAGCAGCCCACATAGTTTATAACTGCCAGGAGGCCTCCGGTTGAAAAGCCGAACGACCGTCGGGAATTGGCTGGAGAAATGCATCAGGCTCCTCGGCCGTGCCCCACCAGCACGCGAAAGTCCCGGCCGTCGCCCAGTGGCCCACTTCCGACGACCGCTTTTAGTGCCCAAAAAACAAACCGACTCCCACCCCGCTCCCCATCCGTCTCGCCGCCACTCAGCTCGGCCCACCGCCATCCACTTGTCGGCCAGCCAATGGATCAACTCCCCGCACGAGCAGCAGGCGTCTCGGTGGTTGTAAAGAAAAAAAAACCACGGGTGCCGCGTGAGAAAGCAATGCGACTGCGGCAACGTAAACACACACACGCACCGAAGAACAACAACGCACAAAAGCGTCGCCGCCGGGGTCTTTCGTCTCGCGTCGCGTATCGGCGGGCGCCGCCGCTTCTTCCTCTCCCAGCCCTCCTCCGTCGACGGGACGCGACGCCAAGGATGACTCGCCGGCGACGCCGGCGAACACGGCGGCGCCGGGCTGACCAGGCGCCTCATTTATATAAACAAGGAAACCAAGGAGCCGCCGTCTGCTCCTCACGGCCCGGCGACGACCACCGGAAGACTTCGAACCGTGGGACCGTTCCACAACTCCGCCGCGGCGCGTCTGGAAAGCGGGCAGCCCGACCTGTCGGAGGCCGATCGGGTTCCGATACGACGGCGACGACTCGCACCGCGCACGCATCGGCGGTGCACGGCTGCACGAACCGTCCCCGTGGTTGTGCTGCATGCCGGGCTGCCCGATACGGCCGTTGCGGATTCCCTTCCCGGCAGGCAGAGAGGGACGGACGGTTGCGGATGACTTGCGGAGTGCGGCGTGGAGAGGCGACGGCGCTCACGGTATGTAACGACATTGGACGTTGTGCTTCCTCGATGCGCTTGTGATTGAGAATTAACTTGCGCTGAAATTTTCGTGAGTGCGGCTAGCCGACTTGGACGCGCCCCACAGCCTGGATAAGTCACGAAGAATGGCACCTCCGCCTTAGCTGAACACCTGCATTCATCTGCGTGCACCTGCGTGCATCTGGGTTGATGAGACAGCGTACGTGAGCATATTTGCCACATCGGTTTCTCTGCTCTTGCATTTACTGCGTGCAGTCGACCGATGAACTTTTCGAAAAGCCAGCATCTCGTGGGAGTTCAAGAGCTGCAGAGAGGACATCGAGCGCTGCCAGGTAGCTGCAACTCGTTTGCGGAATTAGTTCCGCAGTTTACGATTAAGGCTTGCCGCAAGAAACAAGCTTTGCAGTTGCTACAACATTACGGCGTCTATCTCAAGAACTTACAGGCATGAGAAGTTCCCTCACGACTTGCATGTTTCGTCGCATTGAGTGGGGCGATGTACAGCGCGTATGGGATGAACCTGCAGTGAGTGACTGACCTGACAGCGAGCATATATTTAGTTATATGGTACAATCTCTTGAGAATATCTGAACTGTGTCAGTTGTCAGTTGAAGTGCGTCAGATCTGAAGCTGCAATGACAGCGCTCACAGGTATCTGGCTGTCGTTCGCTATATTGTCCGCGACTTCGGGTCCGACACTTGTGCTCCGGGGTCTTCTTGCGGAAGGACGTTCGCTTCGCACTCGGTATCCGGGACCGACTCCGGAGAGTGAACGCCTCCATGCACTGGGCGGCATACTCAAGCGACACGTGGCTAAGCTTCGAAGTGCCCCGAGGGCGGAGCTCGTGTTTCTGGTCGACAGCTCGGCGTCCGTGGGCGCCGAGAACTTCGTCAACGAGCTGCGCTTCGTGAGGAAGCTGCTGGCCGACTTCACGGTGTCCCGAGACAGGACCCGCGTGTCCTTGGTGACCTTCAGCTCGAAGAAAAAGGTGGTCCGCGAGGTGGACCACATCACGCTGCCGTCGTTCGACAACCACAAGTGCGCCCTGCACAACAGGCAGCTGGCAGGCGTGAAGTACTCCGGCGGCGGGACCTTCACCCTGGGAGCCATGAAGGAGGCTATGGTGAGTTTTATACATTGCTTCATTTAGCGTGCGGTCACTTGCACGTGATTTTTACAGTTTGGAGCACTGTACGGGGCTGCAGGCTGTGGTATGATGTGATCGTATGCTCTTGTCGTCGTTTTGTTCAACGCAGTCAGAAACCACATGTAGCAAAGCCAGCAATAGCGCCACAAAGAGCGCTTCTTCCTCTTGTTCCTCAAGAGCCTTGATGATCATATTAAAGCAAGGGAGCATAACCAAGTGCAGCATACTGAATGTTCGCTCACGTCAAGGAGATATCTTCGTCCTGTTGTTCTTCAAGTGTCTTAATTGATGATGATCTTAAGCACGGGCCAGACCCGTAACGTGGAACTTTTTCAGGGAAGGGGGGGGGGGGGAACAATCGTTGAAAGTTTGCTCACCTTAGGTTGAAGGTTTTAGTCACCTATGGGAGGGAAGGAGGGAGGGCTCAAAGTCTGCCCCGTACATTGACCTAATAAGGGGGGGGGGGGGGGGCGCTGCTACTCGCCCTTGCTCCCACTCTCTGTGCACACCTATGGCGTGCCATTGTCAATCGGTAAAAATAAGGGGCATTATCTTCTGAGAGGGCCAGACTCAAGACGCACCAGGTTTCAGGTAGATTCTTTGGGGCAACGTTGCCAAAATCCGAAAGAGACTCTTTGAAATCCGTGACGTCACGCTGAAATACACGCGCGCAGTCTTCGGCGCGAAATTCAAAAGTTGAACTGATATTGCTTTTTTTGTAACGAAGTGACGATGTCCAAATTAACGACAGGTGTGCTTCATCGGTCAAAACCAATTCATCATGTCACTGATAGTCTCCCGGTGTCAGCAGAGCCGCCGGGGGGCTCGGTGATTCGAGGGAGTTTTGCGGGCTTTGCGGTCGCCCGCTATTTCCGTCACTTTGCGGGAGCCCGCAAGCGGTTAGCGTACGACGCATGCGCAGTGGCGCGGTACGCTACCACAAAGCTTTGCGTACGCTATTCGAAAAATTCTTACTGAACAGGGCACCCAAACTTTTCACAAGTGTAAAAATGTTCAGGAGCCGCGGTCGCTCTATTATGTGGTATTCAGTACCCTCGCTCTTTTATTTTTAGTTTTTTTATCGTTTCGTGTGCCTTGAAGGACATTCTCAAGTTTGCTCGCGAAGACGCGGCCAAAGCAGTGTTCCTGGTCACGGACGGCTACTCAAACGGAGGAGATCCCCGGCCGTGCGCCAAGATGCTCCGCGACAGTGACGTCACCATCTACACGTTCGGAATACGCAACGGAAACGTGCGGGAGCTCCAGGACATGGCCTCGACCCCGTACGACGAGCACTGCTACATACTGGACAGCTTCGAAGAGTTCGAGGCACTCGCTCGAAGAGCGCTTCACGAAGGTGTGTATGGCTTTCACAACACATTCGGAGCCGGGGATCGACTGCAGTAACATGACAGTCCATTTAGCTAACGCTATAAAAAAGAAGGGGGTGAGTGGGGGGGGGGGGGGGGTTCAACTACTGTTAACTGTTATGATTACACGACAGGGGCGTGCTCCTCCTCCCCGTGGTGTTCCTCCTCCTTCCGGAAATTTTTTCAGGGGAGAGGAGGAGCACCACGCCTATCTAAGGTGGGGGCCGGACAGGTAGGTGTGGTCGAGTGTCATTTTGTGCTCTGTGTGCTATGGGCCTAAGGCGAAAAAAAATTTCGGGTGGGGGGGGGGGGAACAGGCAAGGTGTGCCACCCCCTGGCTACGCCACTGGTACGAGCGCGTGTTCAAAGAAGCAATGGGGCGCCAGATCAACCGATTGTTTTTTTTTTCTTTTTCGGAGCCGCTAGGTACACACTCTACATTGGTTTCGCAGTCAACGGTTTCTTTCTAATAAATGTTCTATTCGACCCCTCCAAAACTCACAGATATGCACGTGGGCCCGTACCAGCTGGTGAACGCGACCGAGTGCGCGGGACTGTGTCCGGAAGGCCACCACTGCTGCGACCACGAGGAGCTCTGCACGTGCGGTATATCGTCGGGACAGTACGCCTGCCTCTGTCCCAAGGGACACTACGGATCGGGACTCAGGGAGGAGTGCCACCGTAAGAGTTCCGCTATGCTAGTTTGATGGAGGCGACGCGTCCTCGTGCATGAGGCTTTGTCACAGCAAGCGATCTCAAATTACCCATTTCACTTACACAACAGGTGATATAGCCGAGAGTTCGACTGAATACCGTCTGGTCAGGTAAAGGCATGGTTGAGAAAAAACGGGTCACTGACCAACGTAAATATGAAACTTGAATGACGTTTTGGCATTGTGAACAAGGCCTTCCGTTCGGATCCCGAAACGTCATTTTCCTTTTTGTTTTGACATTCTTCAGTGACCTGTTTTTTCAACGAAGTCAGGTGATGGCGTCCTATATCGCAAATTTCCGTACCTCAGAGCACAACGTAACCATGCATTGTCACAGAACAATTTCCCTCCCCTTATCATCCTGGCTATTACTCAACCAGAGCACTGATTATTACCTCTACAATTATACCTGAAGTTACACCTTTGTTTCAAACGCCAAAAGTGAGTAGATACGTCAACTGGAAAGAAGAAAAGAAAGTGCTCAAGCTATAGGTGGCAACAAGCGCGGAAGTAATTTCTTGCCCCTTAGTCATGATACCCCCCCCCCCCCCCTTCGTGGTGTAGTTTTATTAGCGCACACTGTGTTAGAATAGAAGAGCAGAAGCACTTGAAGTATTACACAGTATACTCACTACTTAAAGCACGTGACTAGTCCCTGTATGATTCTTTTGTTGCTTAAAATGACACACAGGTAAAAAACGAAAATACAGATGTGCACTAATGTAAATTCAAAAAAAAATTTGTCAATAGATCAGCGAGAAAATACATTATCAGAACGTAATTCATGGATCATTTCAAAATAGTTTACTGTGACAGTGAGATTGTTTCACTCCGTGCATTTTGTTTTATTGTGCTGGGCGTCGCCTATACCTGCCTTATTGTACTTGGTCGTAGTCCAAGTCAAGCTTGTAAGTAGGCTTTCTGACCCGTTCCTCAGCCTCCCGAATGACGGAATGTCGGAAATCAGTTAAAGTTCTCAGAGTTTTACATTACACAAACCTAGCTTACAGCCGCTTAGCGAAGTCAATAACATGCACTGACATTCAATCTTTATTTTTTAACAAAGATGGAAACGAGACAGTCACCATAATATCGGATGCAACAAGAAATATTTGGCACAAGGTTCAAAACATGAAAGGTAGCATAAAAAGCTATATAAGTATTGATAGGCAATGCACAATCACATCTTATTTTTAAAATTCTGACTCTGACTCTACAAGTTAGGTTTGAAATGTATCTTAAAGGGCCCCTAAACCACCCAGAGTTCGAAATTTATTTGAGGTGAGGAAGTTGGGCTCGAGCTTGTTCTGCTGTAATTTCACCTGCTGAAGATCCTGTCTATTTAGCTATGATATGCTCTGATGAGAAATGTAAGTACTACCCCACTAACAGCAGGTGCAAAGCCTAGAATAACGCATTCTTGTATTTAAAATTTTCGCGCAAGCCAGATTGACGAACTGCAAGTGCCGATTTTTATCCGTACCGTTACAACGAATATTGGATATAACGAACTAATTTATGTTACTGGTGTTTCTAAGTTACAATGAGGTTCGACCGTACTGTACTTCTTCAATTTCAGTCAGAATATGCTCAGGCATATACCTAAACAAAACAATCATAGACATGGGGGAGGGGAAGGAAGGAAAATAGGGGGAAAAGAACGGCAGGGAGGTTAACCAGCCTATAGGCAGCCGGTTTGCTACCCTGCACATGGGAGAAGGATGGGGGAGATGAAAGATAGAGAGCAGAGAGGGCTACTATTAATTTAAAAAAGGTGCCTAGTCTGCCACATGCCTTATCTCAGCCAGACACATCACATCCTTTAACGTACATGGTTATGGTACTACAATGTTTTCTGATGATAATGGCGACCAATGAACCCTGATGTGTTGCATTCAAAGGATTCCTTACTGATTTTCCAGCTTTAGCCCATAACGTCGGTGACCAATGGCAGGCCTGTGTGTGAGGTACAGTCGCGCTCGAAATGAATTGAAGCACGCTGTCTGGACTCAAAATGACTTCAACACTGCAAATCGGCACCTATAGAAAAAAAAAATCAGTGAATTTGACTCTTTCTTAGCAGTACTTTTTGAACTTATTTAACATTTGTCGGTGTCAGTGTTCAAACTAGGGGTCCCTTTAACCACGGCCAGCGTGTTGCAACTCATATTAAGCGCGACTGTACATCATTGAGTCATTTACATTTATGCCTCCATTGCCGACCTTGTTATCTTTTGGACTCGGCCGAATGGAGAGGTGGTCAAGTTTGCTTCTTCCTGCCTCCCTAATGGAGAATCTCGGGCACGCCTATATGTACACATAAACATGAATGGGCTTCGCCTGTTTTTTGTTTGTTTGTTTGTTATTCTTTTAGTCATAGCAAAAAAAGATTTTTCATCAATCATTGATCTCGTGCGGCTCACCAGCTGTTTATGTTGTTTCGACGAACAGCGTGTCCCCAGGGCACCTACCAACCCGTGGAAGCAAGCGGAGACGAGAGCATCTGCATTCCGTGCCCGCACGCCCACCAGAACTCCTTGCCGGGCAGCACAAGCGTGGCCCAGTGCCACTGCAAGAGGGGCTACAGCACTGAGGGCGGCACCTGCAAGGGCACGTTGACTTTCCGCCTGTTTGCGTTACGAAAAATGAAGCCTGTGGTAAGGCTTCTCTCACCTAAAGACAGATTGGCATGGAGAGTATGAAGCGGAGCTGCACGTGTTTTCTGGCATCAGAGAAAAGGTGCAATGCACCTGCGGCGTTAGCGCCATCAGCGCCGTCGATAACGTAGGTCTGCGTTGGCGATGTGGAGAGAAAGCCAAAAAAAAAGGAGGAGACAAGGCATGCAGCTTATTTGTGGTGATGGGAACGCTGGTGCATAGTTTCATAACGTGTGTCGCGAGTGCCTGCTTGCTTGCTTGACCCGTTCCAAGTATGGCTCGTAACCACTGCAGTTTATTGGCCATGTGCAGCCCGATTAGTGTTTTCGTTGTCGTCGTGTGCCAACTAGGAAGCGTGAGTAGCTGTAGGGGCGGCACCAAACCTGATGAACTCGCACTTCTTGCAGGCGATCGTAATCTTCAGAGAACGTGCGTAGCCAATGAGGTTTTAGCATTTTAAAAGCAAGCGCGAGCGCCGAGAAAAAAGAGGACGGTTTTGGGGTATCGAAGTGCTCAATCTCCTGCCCAATCTCCATGATCGCGATCTCGAAAGAAGCTATTAGGACAGCAGTGTCTGGGCTCTCAACCCCCAAGAAAACTGCGCCGAAATGGTTTCATGCCCTCTCTTAGTGGCGAATTGAAAGGGGAAAAAAGAAAATTCCTATTTTGTTAAGAAGCAGAGAGAGAGAGACAATTTATTTACAGAAAGGTAGAGATGTCACCTTGAGCGTCAGTTTGCTCTGGCCTGCTACTCTACACAGGGGAAGGGTTATTGGGAAGGATGACTGGGGAGCGAAAGAGTGATGAATTAAGATGCTAATGTAGGGGGATGAGAAAATGATCTTGTTAAGCTGGGGTAACTCAAAAGACGTGCATACAGTCTACTAAGAATGTGACATCGGCTCCTATTACCACAGTTAGGCTGCTGATGTCAGGCCAAGGCCATTTTGACGCTAAAGAGTGAAATAACCTCCTAATGAAACCGTGCAGTTTGAAATAACTAATGAAAAGTGAATGACAGTTTTTTTTTCTTTTTTACTTGCAGTAAGGGTGCACCACAAGTTCTTCTAGCGCAGAATGGCAGAAAAAAAAAAAAAACTGCCAGTTTTGTGCACAAGTTGAGAAGCACCCACTTGCGTAGCAGCAACACACCCGCTATAAATTTGCAAGGCATTGATGTGAACTTTGTTGATGCGGTGGCTGATGACAAAATAGAAATACGGATGAGCCTTGTGTAATGGGTAGTAAGCATTCTACGACCCACTATTTGGGCGATTCGAAAAAAAAAAATGTTATACCTTGCACAAAAGGATCGAACTTCAACTTAAGAAAGATTTATTATAACAAAGTAAATTGGCAGCCTAATATCGGCTTTATCGAGTTTTGACGCTATATTCATGGCCGCCTGGTAGTCTTATTTTTAACCCTACCAGTTACAAAATATTTTCGAAAATATTGTGAGCATAATATTCACAACATTCATCCTCTTCACATGTATTTAATTATCACCACTGTGAGCACCACCTTCATTCTGAAGGTTGATCAGGTGGCTCTGCCAAATAAAAGGCAACGGGATCACAACTGTGCTGCAGCCTTTCAGAGTTGTGGAGGTGCGGGCTAGCATGACCACATTATCCGCAATACTTACTTGGAAAGTGCACGAATGACAGCAGTGCTAACGACATGCAGTGGTCCGATGCGACCCGCTGAGCCCTCCAGACAATGGGTACATGGTGAACGCGGACTGCGAGGTGGTGTTCAATGCCGCCTGTGGGTTCCGCTGCAACCCTGGATACCGCCTCATCGGCAACAGCATACGTGTTTGTCAGCATGATGGCAACTGGTCAGGCAGTGACCCTGTTTGCGAGAGTGAGTCACTCTTCCTGAGTTCACAGGAGCACTTTAGCCATGTACTAATATGCCTTATAGTATAACTATATATAGTTTGATCAATTCCCGCTACCAAATGCTCAAACGTGAAGTGGTGCATGCTCACAAGGAGCTGCGATAAAACAGAGGATCATATATTAGTACATTGTTAGTATATCAGTCTTGCTTAATGACATGTTTCTTGGTGTGATGAAAATGTGACGTGCAAGGACCATTGCAACAAAGGGAGAAGAAATGGCAAAGTGCTCAGCAACTGAATTCATTGCCAAAAAGCTTTTTATCTCATCCCTGACACCACTGTTTCTTTTTAAATCTCTCTGTCGCTTTATTTCATCGCTTCTGGGGTTCAATCACAGAGTAATTTCATTCCTTTTTTTTTCTATGCTTTTCGCCGCCATCCGCCATTCGTGACTGGTCGGAGCGCACCTCGCAAGCTCTTTCTTTGACCTTCGCACACGGCCAATGGCGGCGAAAAGCATAGAAGAGAGGAATGAAATAGTTCCGTGATTGCACCCCTGCTTTTAGATTTTCTACTGCTTAGAATGAACACAGTCTGTACTGATTTGCTTTGATGTTCAAGCACCATAAGTTGAGATGTGAATTGAATATGAAATGAAGAATGAAACTGTTGTCACAACATGGCACAGCATGATCGAGTTGAATTCATGATTTGAGTTGGAGTAACCCAATGAAACATCGGAAACTGAACGATGTCAATGACAGTCACGATACTTCTTTGCTGGGAAGAGGCTACATTTAAACACTTTGATTTGACACGGAGAACAGCACGTACAGACGGGTCCACTGTTAAAGAAAACACCTGCGTCAGCAGCATGTTTAGATTTCGCTATCTTACGGAATCATAGCAGCTTAGATATGCATAAGGCTACTGGCGGTTAAAAAGTTCCAACTCCTCTTGACAGACTTGACTTGCATGAAGATTGTTTTTTAATCCACTTGCTCATAGATGGCCAGGAATATTGAAGGTGTACATTCAAGTGTTCGCTTTAACAGAGGACCATACTGTACATGTTGCACAGGGAAATAATCTGTGAGACTGTGGCTTCATCAGCTATGTTTCTCTTGCAGAGAAAAAGTGTTCTCCCCTAGAGTCACCCCTGCATGGATCCATGAGCTGCTCCAGCGACTCGTTTGACTTTGACACAACGTGTGAGTTCGAGTGCCAGAGGGGATACGCACTCATCGGCTCTCGCAAACGGACCTGCCTCTCAATCGCCCTCTGGGATGGCCTGCCTGTGCTCTGCCGACGTAAGGCCCCAAATCTTGCTTTGAAGGAACTTTCAATCGCACAATAAAATTTCTTTACACCTTTAATTTTAAGTTCACCCCACACTGGTAGATTAAGGGTGCTGAAAACTAGCTTGCTCCATGAATTATATTCAGACATAATACACTTTACCATTAAGACGTAATATTAGTGTACAGCATGCTGAGCTTCAACTACACATGTGCAACCAAAACTGAACTGCGTACTGTTAACACTCATTAAGCACCAGAATGTAAGACGGGGAGGCCTGACAGAATTATAGCCTTGAAACTTCTTTTTGTACAATTTTCATGTCACACTATTTATTTGCCAAGTGCTTATCACAAGTACAGAAAAAAAAATCATCCTCAGCAATGATATCTTTCATATTAAGGGTGTTACACACACAGGACAACACTTCCTTACCACCTAAAATGAAAAGCACTCCATGCTAAGAGCAACTTCTAAAACAACCTTTAATGAGCGACTTAATACAAGTAAACTTTGTTTGATTTGAATTTGTTGTACGGAAAATATTTCACCAATAGTTAATAGGGTCAAATTTGTATACATGAAATTTTCAGCATTGATACGTCACTGCAGTTTTACAAATGTCAGTGTAGTTTCTCATGTATGAACCCGTTTGATGTAAGAGGAAGAATACAAGCTCCCTAGTTTGTTTTTGGTTTCGCTATAATGCAGTGTTATCTCTTATCAATAACTGTAGATCACAACCTGTTTAGCAAACAAGGGGACACTAAAGAAAAACTGTCTTAGTGTTGTCTTGCAAGCGATTTGCAACGTGCGCTGGAAAGTAATGGTTGATTAGTGACACCATAATGATTATCTGTATTCTGTTTTTCATCTATTTAAGACGTGTATAGTCTTCAGCTTGGCTTTCACCTTGACTTTTATCTTGGCTTGGCATATGTCAGCCAACAGCCTAACACGCTCTTCATGCTATCGTCTTAGTGGATGTGCCCACTGCACTCATGACAAATGTTCACTCCACCTTGCAAAGAATAGGCTGGAAGCTGGAAGAACATCTGATGATGGGGAATTAATCAATAATTTGATCATTTCAGCCACGACTTATAGGTTGCATAAGTATGTGTATGTTGGCTCTTTGACAGATCCTGCAATTCTGTCATTTTCTGTCTGCTATATTTTGCTTGCATTGTTTATTATTAATTTGCTAAATTTTGTCACTGTGAATGTGAATTTACCGCAACCTGCTGGGAGAAAGAAATTGCATTGAAATAAACTCAATGTACCGCAGCTGTCACCTGCCCACCCTTGGTGGCACCAACCAACGGAGCCTTGAGCCCACCCCACTGTAGCGAGACAAAGTCAGCATATGGCGAGGACTGCACTGTCATGTGTGACGATGGATACCGCGTTATGGGACCCGACGTTCGGCACTGCCTGAGCACGGGAATGTGGAGTGAGCCGGATGATGTGACAATCTGCGCCAGTAAGTAGCTGTCTCATGAAGTTGTTCTGGTTTCAATGATAATGATGAATGCAGCACATCTCTTTGAAAAGGAGTGGTGGCACATACCACAAATCCAGTTCTTTCGAAATTCCTGGTGCACATAGATCTCTAAAAAATTTTGTTTTAGTATGTTTGTCATGAAGTATCATGCCATAGCAGCAGTTCACATGTAAGACTTTATTACAGCATCTAATTTTATAAAACTGACAAATAACATGCATATATATAGGACATTTGTGGGCTTTCATTGATGCCACTGTTCATGTTTTATTTTTCGACATCAACTGTCTCACGTCAAAACAGTCAGTTAGGCTCGTTGGTGTGCCTCCACACTGAACGAATAATAGCATGACAAAAAATGAGAACGTGAAGAGGAACGACAAACTAATGCGCTGATTCACAACTAATGTTTCATTCCGGCACAAAGCAGAATAAATAGCATGTGGGGGAGAAAAAAAAAACACAAAACCGTCACACCTGCACAAAACGACAAAAGTCGTTGTGCATGCACAAGGTGACAAAAATAATTAGGTGCCCCGCCGTGGTGGTCTAGTGGCTAAGGTACTCGACTGCTGACCCGCAGGGCGCGGGTTCGAATCCCGGCTGCGGCGGCTGCATTTCCGATGGAGGCGGAAATGTTGTAGGCCCGTGTGCTCAGATTCGGGTGCACGTTAAAGAACCCCAGGTGGTCTAAATTTCCGGAGCCCTCCACTACGGCGTCTCTCATAATCATATAGTGGTTTTGGGACGTTAAACCCCACATATCAATCAATCAATCAAAAAATCATTAGGTGACTTATCACCACGAGCATGCGCGATGGTTGTTTGTGTTCTTTGTTTTTTTTTCACGTGCTATTTATTCTGCTTCGCATCGGAATACATTTTTCCTTGCTAGTCAGTGCTTTAGTGTGTCTTTCCTTTTCACATCCTCATTTTTCTGTCGCACTATTGTTCATTCAAGATGTTTCACCTGACCACCCAGACGTCACAACAGACGTTGTCACAGGTGAAAATCAATGTATGCTGAGTGCTCACATCAGCTTATTTTCTGGTCACGGGCATCTGCATGTGAATGAGGGACAATATTTTGTTGCCCCGCCGCGGTGGTCTAGTGGCTAAGGTACTCGGCTGCTGATCCGCAGGGCGCGGGTTCGAATCCCGGCTGCGGCGGCTGCATTTCCGATGGAGGCGGAAGTGTTGTAGGCCCGTGTGCTCAGATTTGGGTGCACGTTAAAGAACCCCAGGTGGTCGAAATTTCCAGAGCCCTCCACTACGGCGTCTCTCATAATCATATAGTGGTTTTGGGACGTTAAACCCCACATATCAATCAATCAATCAAAAAATCATTAGGTGACTTATCACCACGAGCATGCGCGATGGTTGTTTGTGTTCTTTGTTTTTTTTTCACGTGCTATTTATTCTGCTTCGCATCGGAATACATTTTTCCTTGCTAGTCAGCGCTTTAGTGTGTCTTTCCTTTTCACATCCTCATTTTTCTGTCGCACTATTGTTCATTCAAGATGTTTCACCTGACCACCCAGACGTCACAACAGACGTTGTCACAGGTGAAAATAAATGTATGCTGAGTGCTCACATCAGCTTATTTTCTGGTCACGGGCATCTGCATGTGAATGAGGGACAATATTTTGTTGCCCCGCCGCGGTGGTCCAGTGGCTAAGGTACTCGGCTGCTGATCCGCAGGGCGCGGGTTCGAATCCCGGCTGCGGCGGCTGCATTTCTGATGGAGGCGGAAGTGCTGTAGGCCCGTGTGCTCAGATTTGGGTGCACGTTAAAGAACCCCAGGTGGTCGAAATTTCCAGAGCCCTCCACTACGGCGTCTCTCATAATCATATAGTGGTTTTGGGACGTTAAACCCCACATATCAATCAATCAATCAATCATATTTTGTTCCATGTTCCAGGTGGATTAAATAAGCGTTTAGATTACCTACAACAAGTGCACAATCGATCCTCTCATTTGGAAAAAGTAACTACAATAGAACACTCACACACAGCTAAAACCTGTCTTTTTGCTGACTTTCCCTAAAAATATTACTGAGTGAAATGACAAAAAGAAAATTGCATGCGTTTCATTTCATTTTAAAATCACATCATTTTATTTGCTATAGTCCTTCCCTATTATTTTCGTTTTGAATCTAGTCAGGAGGAAGCGAACATAAAAGAGATATGACTTAGTGTTGGTTGACTTGATCAGCGTATTCATTCTGTAGCTGTAGTAGTCATGTTATTCCCATGTTAGAAAGTACAACTTCACTTGAAGAATAAAATTGCAGTGAACACCTGGCATCAATCTTTGCACGGGTGCTTTCATTCTGCATCAAACACGAGAAAGTGCAGGCGTGCTTAGGAACAACTTCTGCTCACTTGGTGCATGCTACCAAGTGCACTACGTTTTGATTTAACAGGACCTTGTCTACCTTCCACCTTTTGACAGGCACTGAGCCTCCAGTTATCCGAAACTGTCCAGGTGACATAATGGTCAACTCAGAGCCAGGTTACGGAGAAGCAATCGTCGACTGGGAAATGCTTGAGGCTGTGGACAAGGCCGGAGCCTCACTCTTCCTCAATGTGGCTCCATCTGTGATGCCGCCACACTTGTTCCCCATAGGAGCACACGATGTGTCGTACAGGGCCGAGGACGAGTGGGGAAACATGGCTTTCTGCAACTTCACCGTGACAGTGGCAGGTGAGTCAAAAGTGAGAGGTGCCATTTTCAAGGGTTTGTTGTTAGCATACATCAACACAATTAGCTGAGCGTATAAATCTTTCTTTATAAAAGAAAGCTTCTGTCGCAATGACTTACTTGAATTACCATGATGAAAATGTTGAAGATCTACGAATGTGCCCGTTTGGTGCTCAAGAAATTGCCAAACAAAAGTGACAGAAAAAAATAACCTTAGTGTAGCTCTCAAATGCTTTTCGGCCGTCGCAGTGTGGCTTGCTGTAGACTTGGTTCTTTAAACCCCTTAGCTTAGCCCCCTTCAGCCCCCTCCCTTCGATAGATAGCCACCATGCAGCCTCGGTTTATCAAAAGAAAGCTCATACTTCAGAAAAGGGCAGGTCAAGGGCACCTCCAAATCCTCTTCAACAGTGCAACTTTTCT
This sequence comes from Rhipicephalus microplus, assembly GCF_043290135.1. Taxonomy (NCBI): domain Eukaryota; kingdom Metazoa; phylum Arthropoda; class Arachnida; order Ixodida; family Ixodidae; genus Rhipicephalus; species Rhipicephalus microplus. Next base: position 12,166,626 of record NC_134709.1, on the reverse strand, counting down.
CTGAACGCACTGTCCGGTTACATTGGGTGACCGAGGTGATGAAATATAAATACCTGCTGATGCCTGCTGCATGGACTTCCATCCTTATATGTGGTGGGATACAATTTCTTAGGCGTATAAAAACAAGAAAATCCTTACCCTCGAGCCAGTATTGTGATGGCTTGAACTTAATTGTTTTCATCAAAGAAGCAGTTGGTGCTTTTTGTTGTTTTGACATGCACAAGTTCTCTTCTCATGAAGTTTACTCCAGGCAGAGGAACTTGTGCCGAGCTTGCATCTATGTTTCAGATTTGAATTAATGTACCATAATGGTATGGGCATAAACTGTGCCCACAATACAATGAAGCCTTTAAGTATTCATGTTACATTGCATGTACTGATCATGAACAAGATTTCTGAGGAATGCCTGGTTTTCTAGTATACGGTTGTTTCAATAACATCTGTTCTTTGTATGCAGACAAAGAGCCACCTTTTGTTGAAAACTGTTTCGACCCACCTGAAGCCTTTTCCGATGGGCAATCATCTGTGCACGTCTCATGGGAGGAGCCAGCATTTTCAGACAACTCGGGGGAAGATGTGAAGCTGTGGCAATCCCACAGCCCTGGAGTAGCATTCCCTGTGGGTGAAACGATGGTCACATACGTAGCAACTGACACTGCCGGAAACAATGCTTCTTGTGTCATCAACATCACTGTGAGAGGTGACCACTCTCTTTCTCATGAGTCTTCAGTCTGTGTAGAAAGAAAACAAATTGCAGTTTTTCTAAGGGCAAGAATGCATTCTGGCCTTATCTTTCACATAATTACTGAGAAACAACAATTCTGCTAACACATTTATGTGGGAATTCCATGGATTCCAAAAAACCAGGAGGGATATGATCAAGTTCTACATAGCCATGTGAATGAAATTATGCATAACACTTTCTTATGACTCATACAATCTGTATTTCCCCTGACTCACCAGTTTTTCTGCTTTCAAACCATTAGTTAATAGCAAATTTAAGTAATCTGCACATTGCATCCGAAACACCATTGGGCACGCTAAAGTGCTGCATTCCACAAAAAGCTCACACGAAGAGCTTTTGCTCATGCGCCCTATGAAAAATGCAGCATTGTTATGTATGCAATACCATTATGTACAGAACATGTGTAATGCTAAAACTTGCTAATCATGAATTTCTACACATGCATTATTTCTAGAATCTAAGAACTAGTAGTGATGCACCAATGTGATTGCTTAGCTGTTGTGACATTAAGCCCCCAAATTTCTACTAATTCATGTCAGAACAATAAAAATTACTCCAAGTGGAAATCATTAACCCCAATTTCAAGTGCTAAAGGTATCGGAAAAATTCACCATAAACTCGGCCAATCCCCTTCATTATGCACAAGCCATGCCCAGGTGAATACAACAAGAACGACTGTGTCGCTACATGTCTCAGTTTTGACAACAGTTTTTCAAATGTCAGATCAGCTTGTAAAGGTATTAAGATGGCTTGGCTTGCGGACTGTTAAATCTTTACTTAACCCTCATACTGCCAATGTGGGGTGATAGCTTATACAAGGTCTAGATTCTATTCATGTACACACTTCTTGTCCATGAGTAAACACTATCCTTTGTTGCCAAAGAAAAGCAACTTATTCTTAGTTTGATTTTTTACGTTTACGTATATAAATAGGTTTGATCTTAGGAATGTTTGTATTGCTACCATAACTAGTCCATGTCGTGGCATATGCAGTCCTCAAGTTATTCTGCCTGTATTTCCAGAAAACCGATGTAGCCAAATACCCCATCCAGCTAATGGGAATGCCGATTGCCAAAGTAACACTTTCGGCATCACTTGCACGATTTCTTGCCTGGACGGTTATAAACTTGAACCTGACAGCCCCAGGGAATTTTCATGCACCTTCAAAGATGGATGGGCTCCCTACCAACCACAGCTTTTCTCTGACTGCTCTGGTAAGTTGCTCATCCATCTGATCAGTCGGCCTGTATATGTTTCGATCATCTAAGACACATTCCACACCTTGTGATTGAGGCACAGTGTTTGATTTACCAAACATTTTAGCTGTTAATGTGGTATAGAATTACACCATGCTACTAATTAGTACTGATCCACCTGTGCAATTCTTTGTCACAGTGTCATGGCATTGTGATATGGGCAGGAAAACCCTTTCAGACATGTGTGAAGAACTCTCTGTGAATGTGTCAAATCGATACAATATTGCAGGACACTCGGTAGTCTATTCCAACAAAAATAATGTCATGATATGTTAATTTATGTGTTTTAATGTGACTAATCCTAATTGAGTTGTAATTGAATATATATTCACCCTGAAGTGGTTGATGATCTGGTGATCTGTTTTGGCATATATAGAATGAAATCTCAGACTAGGAATGCAGTACAGGTTCATTTGTAGTTATGTTCATTTTCAACAAAAAAAATTATAGTTTTCGCATGGCTTACAGGAAGCAGCACATCAAATGTAAATGAAGACAAATTTATCATGCAGGAGGTTCAATTCATTCAAACTTTGACATATCTTGTTCTTTCTTAGCCCCTAGTTGATACAAAGAGCAAAAACAAGTGGCGTACACCATTGGGTTCATAGCATGTCAAAAAGATAAGGATTATGAGATTTGTAAATTCATGAATAGGTTAACAAAATACCAGTACGATTATTTAAAGGAGGCAACAAAAACTGTTCTGAACAAAGCCTCACAAGTATGGTTCTTAACCAGGTATAACAAATATGCAAGAGGCACGTGCTTCCAATGTTTCCACTTAATCATTCATCTTAAATCTTGACTAAAACAATAACTGTGCACACCAGATTGAATTTACCAGGAGGAAGAGGTGGACAAATTTTGAAGCAAGAGCAGGTAGTCTTTCTGCTCATATCTGTTATTCCTAATTATGACTCTGCAACGTTCACTCATTAACAGATATATGCAATATCGTCCTGCGTAAATTCTCAGAATTCCATATAACGATAAGTTCTCATGTGCTTTTTAAATAGAATTAAGTCATTCTTTTAATTGCAGTAGCTAACAGGTTGGAAAGTTTACCACAAAACAAAATAAAATACCATAAAACTATAGCTCCATTCTCCTGCCACTTGAACAAAACTCTTGAATTAAAACATTGCAGATGCTGGATCGTTCTGGATAAACTACATGGGGGATCCATCAGAATGATGTTGGTGAATTTGTTACTTTTTTTTAGAGTCTGTGCCATCTACATCGGCTGCAGTAAATGCAAGGATGCTATATTCGGCGCCACTGGGTTTAGAGTGCGATGAAACGATGCGAATGAATGTGCGAGATCACATTGACATGAAGTTAGCATCGCAGGTAAGACACTGCCCTGTCGTATACACAGTTCCTCTTTATGCCATCCATTCTTCAATTAATCGCTTCACAGTCTGTTGTCTGTGACCAAAACGTCATGCCAGAAGGGGGATTAGTATATCCAGAGGGCAGTAAAGCAATGGCTCCTGACAGTAAAGCGGTGGCTCAAGTTATACCATTTATCTGGGTATAATTATATCTAATTATACTTCCTTATTGAACGAGCTTCAAATCCTCAGCATTATAAAGACATGCGCACCTGCATCCCTGCAAGAGGGCGCATATGTTCAGGTTGTGGGAATTGTGAAGGATCACGCAATCCTTACCAGGTCAGTTCTCTGCGTGGAGTTGATATTAATGTATTGCAACGGTGTATTTAACAGTGTGTGAGTGTATTGGGGTGTGTAAGGAAAGCTGCCCCTTGGAGAAAATGGCTGTCTGACGTCAGATACTTCGAATTGCGACACAGTGAAAAGGCAATAAATGCACTTAACGCAAATGTGGCATGACATGGAGGATTGCGTAGCACAAGAGGCTGCAGAAATATGCACTCTCAACAGTGTAGTAGCATAAAACACAAAAAATAATCTTTTGTTGCTATATCCCAAACACACACTTGTTTAGAAGACTGTAGGATTGGGCGTGTTGATAGAACATGATTATGATAACAAATCAGAGCAACCGACAGGTGGGGACAGATGAGAGGACACATCAGCGCTCTGTGTTCTCTATTCTATCTCCTCCTGTCGGTCGTGCCGATTTGCACTCATTTACACCTTTGCTGTGCCTTGTCTAGGAAGAAATCTTTTTGTTTCTCATTTTTCTATTTTTTCCCGGTCGTCTTGCGTCTTTAGACTACCATGTGTGCCGAAGGTGTGAGCTGTGCTCTTGAAGACCTTCGTGTCGACTGCTCCAAGGGTGGCATATCAAGTGGTCACCGAGTCAAGCGCTCTCGAGAGCCGGAACTCAACGTTTATTTCCATGTCACTGGTAATAAACTGCTTCCCTCTAAGTTATCTCAACATGCTCACTATGATAGATGTGCAATTCCGAGTCAGAAAGGTTCCTGTCATCCTGAAATTCCATTATGACACACATATAGGTGTACTTGTACTGCCTTGTAATGTGTGTACTTGTAATGTGCTTGCTTACACGTATATGTGTAGACAAGTACATTTGGCTTTCCTCAGAGTGTTGTTATTCTGGCAGAGATTAAGTCGCAAACTGCGACGTCAAATGCCATCGTGCTCTAAACCATTTTTAACCCCATGCAGCACATTGTGTGACATCACATCCGTTGTTTAGCTCATTTACATTGAATCTAACCTAATCAATTTACGAATGCAACTTTTTATAACAAGCTCCTTCAAAGTGTGACAGTCACAAAAAGGACATGCAGTGTGTATTTTTTATTCTACGAGCGATCATGGGTACGAATAGGCTTTCGAAATTAGAAAAAAGAAAGGGGCAAGCAATGCATACAGAAGCACGGAGCAGATTAGAAGCGTTCTCTTCCCAGAAACAAAAACTTATTCACAAGAAAGCTGTAGTTCCTTGGAAATGTATCAGCTTTGAAGTGATGTGGCTGCAACTATGCCACATTCATGAGGGGGTTAATGATGATAATAAAATGTAGGAACTTGCTCACTTCTGTCTCCACAACAGGGTTGCACAACGAAACAGCCTCCTCATCTGAAGAACACCTTCTGTCTGCGATGAAAGCATTTCTGGAAAGACTAAAGGAGGCTGTGCTTCGGAAGGAGCTGGACGTGAAGTTGGATGAAGGTGATTTGTCTGCAATGCTACTTGAAGAGTCTGAAGACGTAGGCCATCTGGTTTGTCCTGTAGGAAGCGTTCTGTCACTGCCACACTGCGGTAAGTGGCGCGTCGTTGTTCCTAAGTCAAATCTTGGGGCATGGGGATAATGGTAGATAAGTCGTTAATGGGTTACAATACTGATGACGGAGATGGTCGATTACAGTGGACTTTCATTAAATGGAACCTGAAGGAATGGGAATAATTTGATTTAATTAACAGGAGTTCCATTTACTGAGAGATGAATTGGGGTGCAATATTCAGGGATGAAAACAATCATGTCACAGGCAGTTTGTTCCATTTAAGCAGCAGGTCCGTTTAACAGATTTTCGTTTATTGATAGCCCAGTGTACATTAGTATTGTGGGGAATATACACACTGCTCACTAAGAGAGGCAATGCGATGCGCAATCTTTATATAAAATTTCATTTTATTCCACAAGGTAATAAGACACAAGGAAAATGGAAAGCGATTAACATGAACATGGATCTTTCTTGACAGCCTTATTGACCACGTTCCCAATTGTTTATTTAGTTTCATTTTGTTGTGCAGTGTTTTCTGTAGAAAAAACATGGAACAGGTCAAAACATTAAAGTTCTAATTACTTTGTGAGTGTACTCTGGCGTATAGAAGTGCTTCTGTACAATTTACAGTGTAGCTCCATGATCAATCTCAAAAATGTTTCTGCAAAATAAGTGTGCAAGGTTTGCTCTGGAGTTACTACATCTACTAAAACTTCATTTAGAATGTCAGCGTCAATTCATTCTTAGAGAACCATAGTGACCGTAAGCCCTTAAACATGAGCAGTATCTTAAAAAGCGTCTTCAGAAAGAAGGAGCTTTTTGTTTATAACAAGATGTGTATTATGGGTAAACTGAGTATAAACATTTGCATGAAAGCATGGACATGACAAGTGTGGTTATATGGGCATTGGACATACACTAGAAATCGGGTAACTTTGACTGTGGGAGATAATTTTTGTTCCACCATGTCCTCGTCATCTTCAGCCTAATAGCATACTTCTTGTATTTTAGTGAAATGCCCTATGGGAACATACTATGAGTACTACAACCAGACACAAGTGAAATGCCAGCCCTGTCCCAAAGGCACATTCCAACCAAGTGAAGGACAGGAAATATGCATCCGCTGCCCCAACCACACTTTCACGGCCGCTGTGAAGTCCAAGAGCAAACACGACTGCAAAGGTATGTCCTGACAGTAAAGCGGTGGCTCAAGTTCTACCATTTATCTGGGTATAATTTTATCTAATTACACTTTCCTATGCAACGAGCTTCAAATCCTCAGCATTATAAAGACATGCACACCTGCATCCCTGCATCTATGCTCAAGATGTTCTTTCAACTTCTCAAGGCAAATGGGCACAATAATTTTACCCAGCAAGCATTTTTAGTGTACTTCTGAAGCAGAAAAACAAGCTATCTTCACCAAAAGCAGACATACAAACCTCAATATAATGAACATGCATATAACGAATTATCGGTTATAATAAAGTTAATGAAGAACAGTCTACTATTAGATACAGTGTTACATATATATGTCTATAACAAATTTTCGGATATAACAAAGTTTTTTCGGTGCAGGTGTGACTGTTATGAAATGGTTATCTAAAGAAACACAGTTTCTGAGTATGTTCAAGTGGTATGAGAAACGCAGTCTTGAGACTCCATAGGGCTTGGTGAACTGGGACTGCATTCACAAAAACATCTTACGCTAGAATTTTTCCGGAGAGAAAATCGCAGACATCTACAATGCTGGATGTAGCATATCAGTCGAGCCAGTCAGCCACTGGCAGTGAGTGAATAATAAACTTAACGAATTTAGCATCTGTTGTTCATTGAATAAGGCTTCGCATTGTATTCAATTATAAATGTGGGTGTAACACAGCAACTTATGATAGCATATCCTTTAGATAAGAACACACTTAAATCCACAATGTCTCCACACACTGACACCATCGATGACGCGGTTCGGGGAATGCGGCATATGCAGTTGTGATTTTCTCCACTCCGCGCAGAGCAGTGCAGGCCGGGGACTTTCTCAGGGACGGGGTTAAGACCGTGCAAACGTTGCCGCAAGTCCAACTACCAGCCCGATTACGGAACGGCAAGCTGTATGCCGTGCCCAAGCGGGACGCGGTCCAAACGCCGAGGCTCTGTAAGCGTGAGCGAATGTGAAGGTAGGTCTCCGCACACGCTGCTTTGCCACACGGCGCTCTGCCAACTCCCAAATACTGAACATTAAATTAATATTACGGCTGAAATAAATGATAAATGGAGGCCTATGTACTAAGACGGGCGATCGTACATGCCCCTATAATGTTTCTCGAGCATAATACTCTATCGAATATTTTCTGGACTGCAAAGATTGAGTCTACAAAAAAAATAGCGTATAATGTGTAGGATACATATATTGTTGCTTACCAAACATAATTTACTCATTTATTTGGCCATTCAAGCAGAGCTTGGGAATTGAAACCGCATGACTTGGTTTTTATTCAATGTCAAGAACAGAAGCGAGGATGTTGCTTGGATAATACCACCACCTAGGGCAACTTTATTCACGAAACATGTTAGGCAACTGCACATCGGTAACTGTGGTTGAAAATAAACAAAAAAAAGAGCTAGGTCCACACACAGAATGTCCCAAAATCCAAAGTGGGATACACAGTTTTTTCATGTTCTGATGCCTCACCTTATCACCATATTTCGTCTACAAGAAACACGTAGCCTTTAGCCACTGCATGTTAAAACAATACCTCAAGTGAAGTGATTACCTATGTTCATGATCCTACTTTGTTTGTGCCATGTAGAGAGACAATAATATGTACACTGTGCAAACAAGAAGAATAGACAAGCTTGCTTGTAATTATTCTCTGTTTACTGTTTTCAAAAATGTTGAAGAGTATGTTTTGGTAACAATGTCACAATCACTATTTTTACCCTTCAGAAAAAAATTAATCAGACCACTGCAAAACTAGACAAAATTTTATTTCACCTGTGCTGTGTTTGATGGCAGCTTGGCTACATTTTCTGGTTCCAATATTGATGCGCAAGCATTAAGTGGGGCAAAATGGAAAAACAACAAGACATTCTGTGCAGCCTACTATATTCACTAGCATAAACAACACAACTTTTGGTTGATGCTAGCTAAGTGATGGCCCATTATGACCATCAAGTTAATTGAAAGTAACATGGGGAAATTCAAGGAAATACTAATGTATATCTTGAGAGTTTAATGCTATATTGCGAGTGACTTTTTTAAAAATTTGATTAGAATACAAAACTTTGGCATTTAAGTTCACACTAAGTGCATCCGCTGCAAACTTGCATCAACACAAGTCTCTCTTGTAGGTATCCTTTAACGGCGTGTGTGCGTTCCACATCACAGCGCTTTGTTCTCCTGGTTTCGTGTCCAAGTCCGGTGTCGTGCCTTGTTTCAAGTGTCCGAATGGGTACTACCAGCCTAAGCAGGGACAGAAGGTGTGCCGCAGGTGTCCCGACGATACCAGGGATGATGCAATAGCCCCAGGCAGCGTGGTCTTGGGACACTGCAACGGTTAGTCACCTCACTTATGCTATGGCTGTCCAAGAATCGTATACCGACCACACATACGAATACACTGCTCCAAGTAGCTAGGATAACTCTTTACATTCAGTGACATCTTAAGTCTGTAGTGGCGTTAGTATTGCTGTCTAACCTAAGTAGAACTGAGGATCAAAAGTGATTGACTGATATGTGAGGTTTAATGTCCCAAACCACCGTAAGATTATGAGAGATGTCGTAGTAGAGGGCTCCAGAAATTTTGTCCACCTGGGGTTCTTTAACGTGTACCCAAATCTGAGCATACAGCCTACAACATTTCCGCCTCCATCGGAAATGCAGCCACCGCAGCCGGGATTCGATCTTGCGACCTGCGGGTCAGCAACCGAGTATTTTAGCCTCTAGACCACCGCGGCTGGGCAGAGGATCAAAAATGATTAACACGATGACGTTATCGCATATCTTAACAGAATGTGGGAAGCAGCCTTCACAAGCCTTTAATGTATTCTCGTCATGTCTCACTTTTAGGTTCTGTTCCATCAACTGAGAGGATGGACCTGCGAGACTTTGTGGAAGCCAATTCTTGCCTTTCTCAACCATGCTCAAACGGAGCAACATGCATTGTAGTGCCTGCTGGTTTCCTGTGCAAGTGCCAGCCTCTTTTTGCAGGTACTGCACGTATGAGTGTAGACTGTGCGAGTGTGTTTAGCCTACAGAAAACTAGTGTTTCGGTAGTTAAGTTAGACATAAATTTATAATGGCCATGATTAAATGCAATGAGTACTTAGGACAGTTTGTGCAAGTGTTTTACGATTTACAAACCAGTGAGGCCACCTTGGTGTACATACTAGATACAAAGCATCTAGTGCATAGTAATTTAGGGGCAAGTATAGTAAATTGTACACACTATTGTTGCCCTATGTAGAGTATTAAAAAGCTTTTCAAAGCAAATATTTGCAGCCGAGCTTCCCAATACTCAAGTTATTCCGTTGCAAACCACACTAGGTTATATGAATGAACTGCCTTTAGAAAAGCTCAGCATATGTAGCACTCAATGTAAGGGTGGTGCATCGCATATAAGAATTTCTTTTTTCATTATTTCCCTTACTCCGAAGGTCCTCGATGTGAACGCAGAAGAAACCAGTGCGCTAAGAATCCGTGCCGATTTGGAGCGAAATGCACGGAAGAACCAAGTGGCTTCAGCTGTCGTTGCCCTGCAGGCCGAATGGGTGCCGACTGCTCTGAAGACATAGATGAATGTACCCTGACTCCTTGCCAAAACAATGGCACTTGTTCCAACACGCTCGGCAGCTTTAGCTGCAATTGTAAGCAAGGGTTCGCAGGTGAGTGCTTCATCATTTCCATTCTGCTATTGCATGTTTGTAGTGTCGTCATAGACTCTTCTCAACTTTCATTCTTTCACAACCTATTTCCTCCTCCCAAGTATGCATTGCCTAACTGGAGTTCTCCTCTGGTTAACTACCAGTGTTGTGTGCGTCTTCCTTCCTTCTTGTGTCCCATGGTTTCACTAGAATTTCACGTAACGTGAACCAACCGGCTCAGATATAAACTCTCCTTAATCACCCTATATTTAATTTACCCCCTCTCTCTTTCTGTAGCTTGAAATAACACTGAATATTTTGTATGCAATATCACTTGATCAAAAGAAAATATGAAAACGAGCAAACTGCTTTTAACATTATAAGTATTATATCAGTGTCCCCTTTCATTACCAGGCATTGCTCTTATAACCAGAACATAGTGCTCTCGAAATTTCTTCCTTCTTCTATTTTCCTCTGTTGTTTGAGCAAACTGTGAATGTGTCACACCTCCTGAACAATATTTCTCTTAAAGAAACACTTCTGCTTTAATATTTGCCATGTTTCTTAATGACAACATGCTGAATTAACCTCCTGAACTTTAGTCCTCACAGCCGAACCTGTCTTTAACTCATACATAAAGTTATGCAAAGTTGATACAATGGCATGCACACTTGTTGCAATGATGATATTGCACTGAAGAAACCTGCCAAAGCTGTAAGCCCATGCTAGGTAGAAAAAAAATGAAAATTTAAAAAGCACTTGTAGCGAACTTACAGTATGTATTTTGTACAACTGTGACAATTTAGGCTGCTTCATCTACTTATTTTCATTTTATAGCTGGACCTCAAGTTATACAATTCTGCGTAGATGCGAGTGAATAAACTTTACTTTTTAGAGCAAAGACAAAGCTTTTGGTGCCCAAATGTGAATGGCTACTTCATGCTAATTAGCTATGGGCTTGTGCTAATAGCCCGGTCCTGTTCATCAATTGTAGCTGATCCACAAATATTAGGCTAGTTTATTAGCTCGGACTCGTATCAGGCATCATTTGATGCTTCTAAGGGTGTTGTCTGCACATTCTTGTAGTGTTTTCAGACCATACATTTATGAACTCGGTCTGAAATTGCAAACGTCACAAGTATGTGGAACATATGTTGAGAGCAGGCATTGGTTTACTACAACAATGTATTATATTGGGACATGAGCAAGCAGGCTTCTAATAGATTGAGCATTCTGTTAAAAAAGTGAGGATTATTTTTATGTAATCTTTTTATGAGTAATCTCACTAAACGTTGTGTTGCAGGTCAAACCTGCTCTGAGGATGAAAACGAATGTCTGAGCACACCATGCCTGAATGGAGGCACGTGTTTAGATCGGCCTGGAAACTTCAGCTGCATCTGTCCTGCGCTGTTTGGAGGCCGCTGGTGTGAGGAGGAGCTGGATGCTTGCGCGAGTGGGCCCTGCCTCAATGGCGCGAAATGCGTGAACCTGGGATCCCACTATAGGTGAGTGCGCATCGATCCACTGATGCTTTGATCGATCTGTGTGCCTTACCAAGCATTCCACTGAGCTATCTGCAGACAGTCACACGCATATGAGGGGTGTCAAATGCACTAGGTTTGCATGTTGAGTGAAGCAGACAGGTTGTAGACACCTTATGAGCCGGTCAAAGCCGACAAGATGGAGAACTTAACGATGCGATGGAATTCAACAGTGTACAGAATACCACACCTGGAGGAAAGAGGAGGAAAGAAATAAGCGGAAGGACAAGGAGGTTAGCCAGTTCTTAGACTGGCTGGCTACCCTGTGCTGGGAAAAAGGGAATAAAAGATGATAGAAAAGAGATCTTAGAAAGATAGAAAGAGAGAAAAGACAAATTTGCAAAATAGGGGAAGCAAAATAAAAAATGACATGACACTAAAGTCCGTTTCTAAGGCCAGTTGTCTGCAAAAAAAAAAAAAAAAATGAAGCTTTCAAAGCCTTCTGGGCTGAGGGTAGACTCTGCCAACGTCCCAAAATCCTTTGTTCCGACAAAGGCCAATCGTCTAGTGTATCTAGAGCTTTAGTAAGTTCTTATCTTGGTGCGTTGAAATGTGCACACTCACACAGTAGTTTGGCAATTGTTTCTTCGTAGCTGCGGTAATTGTATGTAGAGGAGCTGGACATTCCAATGAGAAATGAGTATGCATTCATGAAGGCCACGCCAAGCCACAGGCGGCACAGAAGAATCTCCTCAGCTCGAGATATTTCTGAGGAAAGATGGAGCTTGAGATCGGGATCCAAGTTATGCAGGCGAGCGTTTGTGAATTACTTTGTATTACCGCTCCTGGACTTAGTATTACCACACCTGGACTGTATAATACACACTGTGGCTTTTCTTCGAACTGTCACAAAAGTGATGAATTTCGCCTTACTGATGTCTTGACAACAATTGCAGCCGAAAGTCGATTTAAGAGTGTGGAAAAGTGCAATACACATTTCCCAATGACACCATGAGTTAAGACCCTGCGAATGTGCAAGTTCGTTCAGTTTTTAGAAAACACACCCAGGCCCACATGGAAATAGCAGCCACTTCATGTAAGGTCGGCTAGTAAAACAGAAAAACAGAATGGTGGTGAGCTGGTATTGTTTAAAATATTTGGGAAGTTTTATGACTGCATCATAAAACAGAACATTTTTTTTAGCAATATGCAGGTGGTCGAAATAATCATTTTTTCAATTTAAGAACACATGGCAGAAAAATATTTTGAAAAAAAAATGAAATTATGTTTTTTGTTAGCCTGAAACGATATGGCCTTCCTGAACAATATCCTGTGCCTCACACATTTTCCTGGATATTGATTGAGGCAATAGGACCAGGTTCTTGAAACCCACTGACAAACAGCCATGCCATTCCCAACCTGAGTTTTCTGCCTCAAGTAAATTTTTTTTTAACTGAAAGTGGTAGTATCTCTGAGCTTAGCAGATTTTCAAAAAGTAGCCTGGTAACTAAAGGCATATGGTGTAGCTTTTATAACACACATGGCATTTAGCCAATCCACTTGCTGCATTGTGTGTGAGACATGCATAGGGATGCTGTTCTGTTCATTTATTTTCAGTTTAGTTGCACATTTGTTGAATTTCTTGTGGCAACAAAGGATATTCTTGTTTTGACAAATCAAATAAATTGTTTAAAAAGTGCTGTACATAAAATCTCATGGTAACAAAGTTGTATCTTGCACAAAAATAAATTAGTTATACCCGGAAATTCGTTATGAAGGTATATTCCTAACAATGTACCTACTGCAAGACTATTTTCCATTTACTTTGTTATAACCGATATTTCATTATATCCATGTTCGTTATATCAAAGTTTGAGTGTAATTGAAAACCGGCACACTTCTGCTATTAAAAGATACAAGACCTGGAGCATTCGTGCGAACACATCAGCAATAAGCTTTGTGCTCATTGCTGCAAGGACAGAATATAAAATGGTTCAATTGATGTAGAGATTCTAGAAAGGGTGATTACGAGTTTATGCATCTGCAAAGAATGCGTAAGAACTATTGCACACTTGGAGAACCCAATGGATCGTGTTCCTTGGAATGTAAATGCTCAGAACTGCCGCCTTTGAAACTGTTCTAACTTTCAACAAGGCCTGCAAGGCCCAAGTAAACTTTCCATACACTGTTTGGCATATTACCAATGCGCAACACTGTCTTATGGTTACGTGAGGTTGACCCCCGTTGACAGTATTTTGCCACTGAAGAGATGTTACAAAACAGGCCAGGGAACCAAGAGAACAAGAAAAGAAGCTAGAAGCTGATTTATTAATGACTACATGGCTGGTTACTTTTAAATGCAGTGTTCGGTACATCTTTTTGAACAAAAATTAAATAAACTTGTTTTTCCTCTTTAACTCTCAATATCTAGAAGTTAATTTTTTTAAAACATTTGCCCCATTATCAGAACAACTTGAAAAAAGAGAAGTCTGATTTTTTACCAGGATAAACTAAACACCGGTGCAAAGCTACTCAGCTAGAATGGTATACATATGCAGAATATTTTTCATTTCTTGGCAGTTTTATCTTTAAAGTAGAGCAAAATAATTGCTTAGCTAAACAATCTTTAGAAATGTCAGCAATTAAAATAGAAATATAAATTTTAACTCCATTGCAAGAAGAGATGCTGACTAATAAAATTAAAAGAATTGTGCTGAGTATGGTGACAGAGCTCGTCAGCGCAGTACTATCATTAAAGTGAGGAGGCCCGTCAGCATAGTGTAACTGTGACTACAGTGATGGGGCCCAGTGCTATTGTTAGAGTGAGGGGGCCCGTCAGGGTAGCACTATATCTGCGGTTGTAGATGTGATAGTGCTTCCACATAACCACCCGCTTACTCTGCTCCTCGGAAAAGACTGGTTTCAAGCTGCTCAAGCAGAACTGATTGTGAAGCCACTGAAGCCCACGAAACTTCACCCCACAACTACACAGTATCGCCACCATGACTGCTGAAGAAGCACAGGACGAACACTGCTCTGTTTTTTGCGCCTACTTGTTCAAATTTCACTGGTTTCATCATCATTTTTTAACAGCCTGAGTTTCACCACTGTTCAAAACTCGGGTTCCTGACTTGGTTCGCAGATGCGTGTGCTCACCCGGGTACAATGGTGAGCACTGTGATATAGACATCGACGAGTGTTCCACAGCACCATGTAACGCGGGCGCAACGTGCCTGGACCTCGTTGGCCGGTTCGCATGCTCCTGCCCGCCTGGACTTACTGGAAGATTGTGCGAATCAGGTGAGGTTGCAGTATGAACTGAGCCATCGTGCAATATGCAAGTTTGATAGCACATCATCATAATGTTCATCACTTGAATCAATGTACTGGTGGTTAGAAAAATGCGACAGAACCATTTGTATTCTCTGGCGACAATGAAGCATTCGACGTGGGCACATTATCAAACATGGAAGACCCCATGATGTACCTATTGCTTTCGCGTACTCTGTACCGGCAGTATCATGATTGCTTTCCTGCTTGTTTGTGTATTTGCCCATGCTTAATGAAAGCTATGGAAAGAAAAATGGTAGGTGTAACCTTAAGAGACAAGAAGAGAGCAGAGTGGATTAGGGAACAAACGGGGGTTAAGGATATCATAGCTGAAATCAAGAAGAAGAAATGGACATGGACAGGGCATGTAGCGCGTAGACAGGATAACCGCTGGTCATTAAGGGTAACTGACTGGATTCCCAGAGAAGGGAAGCGGGTTAGGGGGAGACAGAAAGTTAGGTGGGCAGATGAGATAAGGAAGTTTGCGGGTATAAATTGGCAGCAGCAAGCACAGGACCGGGTTAACTGGCGGAACATGGGAGAGGCCTTTGTCCTGCAGTGGACGTAGTCAGGCTGATGATGATGATAATGAATGAAAGCTATAGTGTGCATAAAATGTTTAACTTTAAAAGCAAGTTTCGCCGTCTCCTTTACCAGGCACCTGTATTCCAGGCAAGCTGGTATACTTGAACGTAAACACCATATAACTTCATAAGACCATGTCATTTTCGAAGATGCACTAATTGAGATTTAAGTGGTTTTGTTGAATATCTAGGAATACCCAAAGAGAATTAAGACAAAGAACATGATAATATGAACTTCCCTATTCAGCAACATCACAATAACATGCGCAGTGCAATTACCACATTAGTTGCCTCTGCACTTTCCTCAATAAGTCTTGAAACATTTCAACAGTCGAATTAGCTGTATTTTTCTCCAATCACTTGCATCGGCAATAGCAGTCTTGATGGACTAGCCAAAAAGCTGACCTATACAGCAGATGTTTCCACAAAGGCTTGGAAAAAAAAAAAGGTCTTGAATTATGTTGATTTGTCTCTTTTTCTTGCTTTTACTAACTGTAAGCATTTACAATTATTTTTGCTTTACAGAAGCTGACCCCCGTTTCAAGCTTCACTTTTCCGGCACAAATGTATTTGACAGGGCGTCCATCAAGTCACTGAGAAAGCCTATGACTGAACTGACAGTTTGTATGTGGTTGAAAACAACGGACAGATACAACTATGGAACGCCATTCTCTTACGCAACGGACATCACTGACAATATGCTCACCTTCACAGACTACAGCGGGTTTGTGCCATCAAGCATTTGTTTGTTATATATACGTAATAATGCCACTCTTTGCCCCATTTTCATTCTTTGGTCAATGCAACTCTCTGCAAAGAGTTTAAGAAAACACAATGATGCATGAATGAACCACAATATGCAGTACAATACCACTTTACGTGGAAATAAAGTATGGATATTGATAGATGTTAAATTTGTCATCAACTTTTGTATGGTGCTATGTGAGACAAGATGATTTACTTGTTATGAAGAAAGCAGTCTCAACTAGAGGCTAGCAATGTATTTCGTTTTACTCTTAAGGCCTCTCTCAATCCTTCATTTTATGTGTGTGGAACAAGTCATAACTATTATTCTTGAGCTAACATGTCTTTTCATTGTTCTCACAAAAAGCTATTCTATTGGCTGTATATTTAGTCTATTCAAATGTCTACACTGTCCTACAGTTTCGTGTTGTACGTCAACGGGCACCGCATTGTCACGGACATCACAGCAAATGATGGGTACTGGCACCATGTGTGCTTCAGCTGGTCTTCCAGTGAAGGCTTGTGGAGCATTCTCAAAGATGGCAGACTGGCAGAGAGTGGCACTGGGCTTGCTCCTGGCATAGAGATACCAGGTATGCATGTTTGCAATGTGCAGACACCTCACAGTACAAACATACAACCCTTCATAGTTCTTTTGTTTATAAATAGTGCAATATAATCACTGTGTTTTGATTGCTCATAAGAAAAAATGCAATTGCTGTTTCATTATTAGTCCCGACATAAAAGCTGCAGCTTTTTACCTGTTCTGAGTGCTCGAAAAGTTTCAAATTATGAGTTAATTGATGTTTGGCACAAAGGAATAACATTAGCATTTCGTGTTCTTTTGTGATCTCATTCACAAGCACTGACCAGCTTTAAGCTTTACTACTTTACTATCATCAATGATCTATGCAGCAGTGAATTGATAGTGACTAGTCCTACTTGCAAGAAACTTTCACACTCTGTTAGAGTTGCATTCTTTACACAGCACACATCGCTCTAAAGAAACAAAGTACTACTCCTGCTCAAAGGTGTACAAATTTTTAACAATTGCCTGTTTCTGACTGGGTGTGCTTCGCGGCACAACCACGATCATCGTGCACTGCTGGTTATCCTTGATGAAAGTGACTTGGCCTCCTATATGTAAAAGAAGAAAAAAATATTTTTTTTTCTTTGTTAATGTCTCCTCTGTTCCTACTTTTGTGGCACGTGTTTCCTGTCATTTGGTGATTTCTTTCCTCCTTGCTTCCCTTCCTCCTATCTTCAGCTGTTATTTCTATTTCCCCCCTCTTTGTTGTGCCCTTCCTGGTGGAAGTTGCCAGCCTGCTTCTTCTCTATTACCTTTATATATACTATATATATGTAATAACATGCACGTGTTCTCAATTCAAATAATAATATCAAAGGAGAAACAGCGTATTCATTATGACATAGCTTATACCCATTTCCTTCATTACGTTTTTTTGTCCTATGCATGCACAGCTAATGGAACCCTTGTCCTGGGCCAGGAACAGGACAGGCAAGGAGGCAGCTTCTCCATCTCCGAGTCGTACTCTGGCGAGATGACTCTTGTGAACATGTGGAGCACCGTGCTAAGCGTCGAAGAAGTGGCCTCGCTACTCACGCGCTGCGAGTTCTACTTCGGTGATGTGGTCGCTTGGACTGACTTCCGGGACAGTCTTAGCGGGCACATCTTGGCAGACAGCTGGGGATTTTGCCAAGGTGAACAGATTGAAAGGACGCTCTGCATCCACCTCAGTAGCATTGAGAAGTGCTGGCTAACACACCCAAGCCTAAGTTGTGCCTCAGGTTGATGGAACTATGAGGTTTAACCTTGTACACAAGCATCTTAGTAGATAGTGGGGGGTACAGACACTGCCTTAGCTCAGTCAATAGGCCTTTATAGTGTATGGTAGGTCCACCTGTTATCACTGGTAAACTTCATTTTGTACCTCTTTATTTTCCCCTTTTCATGAAATATTTATAAATTAGATAATACATTTAATTTTCTATATGCTTTTCCTTGACTTCATGCGTAGCGCTCCTTATAACATATAAAGCCAGACTGAAGGCTCAATGGGTGCTTCATGCATCGTTCACTGGGAGACGATCCAATCTAGAGCCTGCATTGGCCCTGCGCCACGCTTTGGAGTTTTCTTTTTTACTGCATACAATCTCATGAGCAGAATTGTTCTCTGCATCCGTGAAAATGCAGCTTCAACAATATTTATTTATTTATTTATTAAAAGTACCTTACTAGCCCCCATATTAAAGAGAACCAACAGGCAATAATGCCATGGAGAGTATGGGAGTTAGGACGCCCTGAGGGACCAGTTGGTTCATTCTATGCAGGAAAAATTGAGCTAAAATAGAAAAGGACACAACAAAAAAGGAACACCAAACAGATCGAGTTGTGCTCAATCTGTTTAGTGTTGCTTCTTTATGATGTGCTTTTCTACTTTAGCACAATTTTCCCTGTATGAGGCATTTCAACGGGAGTAATTATAATTCAAACGAAAACGACTAACAGATAACTTGTCGCTGGCAAGGACCAAACCTGCGACCTTTGAATAATGCTTCCGATGCTCTACCAATTGAGACACAGCAGCGGACGTGACATAACAGCAGTTCACAGCAGAACATTCCTCAAAAATGGCAGCATTGAGCTGCTCGAATCGTTACCTTCACATGACCCACACTATCTTACGTGAAATATATTTATTTAAAGTTCTCAATGTACACTATATTATTTAGGTATTTTTTTGTGGAGCCATTCTGAGTGATGTTGTGGAATTCTGTATGTTGTGATTAACGATGCAATAATGATAACAGTTTCTAATCACTGACAAAAACCTTCTGCCACCACTAGTTTGTGACCCTTGCTCACAAATTGAAGCTGGCCAATGGTTGTTCCTTGCTAAAGCGGTGACCCACATGGTCAAGTTAAAAGTTGGGAAGCAAAAGGCAAAACAGTGCACTTACTCATGTTTGTTTTCACTGTTTACCACATCACTGTTGTAACTTGCGCCTTGAGCCAGTGCTCACTGTTCCCCATGCAAGACGAGTCCATGTTTGTCGGTGCACGTGTTAGGTCATGTTTGCTGATCCATTAATAAGCAAATATGAACACTGCTTTGTGTGCCTATCTGATACTTTCTGCTGCTATCAGCACACTTTTTGAGTGAAAATGCAAAACTAAAACTGCAATTCAATATACATGTCATCGTGCTATTGCACTTTTGAACGCATTCTTAAATGACAGAGGTATAGCTCACCAGGAAAGAAAAGTTCAGTATTTCTTGAACCTAGAAACATGATGCTCTCTCCAATTTTTTTTCATGCAACTTGCGAGCACCCTGAGGTCGTCAGTGCATCCGACAACACATGCATGATGTTCTGCAACCGATCTGCATGCTTCAGACGTGCAAAGTCCTCGCATAACTTCAGCATTCCTTCCACAAGGTGGAAAGAAAATGACCGAGTTCCCTACTTGAAAAATATACTAAGAACAAAAGTTTTGTTTACAGACTTAAGTGCCATATTTAGGCTACTATCAAATGTTTTGAATGCTATTCACGTAGTTTTTTTTTGTCAGAATAGCTGGTCCTGTAGTACACAAGGGCTTGAATAAAGACCAACATGTCACTAAACATATAGAGCTGCTTTTCATTAACTCCTTCATAAAAGCGATTTCAAATGACACAGAGCAATTTCAAGATCATTCATTCCACTCAGGCTACCGGAGATCTTGTGTAAAAAAAAATTTTCTTGCCTGGGACAGGGTGTCCACCACCACCGGCGCCAATCCACGGAATTGCCAGCTTCTCAACAACCAATACTGCATCCGTGGCCACCTACAGCTGCGACCAAGGGCACACTATTATGCGGGCCACAACACGCAGGTGCCTCGCTTCAGGAGAGTGGTCACATCCAATACCAGCTTGCATTGGTGAGTAGAGTCGCTGCATAACATATTACTTCCATTATGATGCAGCTGACATAAAGCACATTATAGGTAACCCCTTTAAAGTTGCACATCTGTAAGCTCACCCCCCCCCCTTAAAGAAAATCAATAAGGAGTGGAAGGCTATAGCAACTGTTGTGGAGTCCATTTACTGTCGTTACCAATGAGTGTTCTTTTATGAATTATTAGAATATAAGCAGTACCCATAATCAGCTGTTCCTCTGCTTGATACAGCTCGTGAGCTCACAGAATCAATACAGAGCGTTCAGTTATCGGTTCTGCCTCATTTTGAGCAGTCATTTCAATTTCAGCTAATGGATTTGGTTTCGCTGTGTAGGTCATCTTTTGTAGCTGAAGATGCATACAAGCAGTTTTTTTTTTCCCTTAAAACAAGTGTCAAATGTCAATGTTAAGCATCATACTGAGTGATTTAACTTCACCATTTGCATCATAATATTCAACGAAAAAAGGGCACCAAGAAAAGTCTACCAATGCCCCTGGCACCCATAGAACACTTAGCACCATGTGTAAGCAGTTGACAAGAAAATTTACCACGCACTCTACAAGTACACGAGTACATAAGTACATGTCCATGTCGGTATGACCCTTCGTTTGTTGCTATTTCATGCTTCTACCCTACTCACGAAATACAGTCATCATCTGCAACAAAATGCCAACAATGCAAATAGCAGATATTGCTGTGGCATATTGCTATACAGCTGCATAAAAACTACTCCAAAAATTTTTCTGCAGGTGTACCATGTAGAATCCCTGCAGAGCCAGCAAATGGCAACGTCCAGGGATCCATGTTCCGGTACTCGGCCAAGGTCACATACGTTTGCAGGAGTGGCTACCGAATCCTCGGTTCTAGAGAACGGCACTGCCAGGAGGATGGACAGTGGAGTGGAGAAGAACCGCAGTGTGAGAGTAAGATGCTACCGAGGTGCCTTCATTACTACACTACACCCAAACTGTTAATATTAACGCAGGTGCAAGCAATAAGACAGGCTTGGGCAAAAAACAGGCTACTGCACAATTGCACTCATACGACAGCAACTCTACATTTGTGCAGAGGATCGAAGCGGTCAGTTGCAGTCAAATTACAAATGTCGGTGAAGCCAACACTTTGACAGACAACAATGTCCTGTAATCTTTCTGAGCCTGCCATGGCGGCAACGCCGTCTCTCTGCACAACTAAGCACGTAGACAACCTTAAGTCATATGTTGCATGTAAACTGCAGCTGATCTAATGGCTGGGACAGCAGAAATTACTGGTGGCTTTGTATTTACATACAACCTTCTAACAAGTCTGCAGTTGGAGTTGCCATTATAACTAGGTTTCTGGAACATATTGAAGCAAGCGGCAACTTGAAGTGTTTTTTTGCTTAGCTCTGCATGTGACGTTCATGACTCCAACATCACAGCAGGTGTTTGCGATCATCAAGTACGCAAGCTTGATAATGTGATTAGTAAGGTATTGTTTATTGCAAGAGATATGGTCAATTGGCCAATAAAGCTACAAAGCTCATTTTGCATACTAGTCTTGTACGTTGCTATTACTTTCAATGTGAAACCTCTCAAGCAAAGCTACGACTTTTTTATCATACTGTTCTCAGTCAATCCAGTTGATAGGGAACAGATAGAATGAATCTCCTAGCTTTTAGGGAGAACAGGTATGACTTCAATAACACTGAACACTAACAAGAAAATATTGAGCATGATTTGTTCATTTTCACTACCCTTCACACGTGTTATCGTTTATGAACAAACAAGAAGTATGGACGCTATAGTGCTGGACCTTCATACTCAATGTGTATGAAAAGTTCACATACCAGAGTGCCTGTGAAAAATTTTATGTAAGACAATGTCATACAATGGATTATTGATGACTTAGAGAGGAATAAACATACAAATTCTAAATTTGACTGTAGCTGATAACCATGACTTGAACAGTATAGTCTGTTCTTGAATGGTCCATCCAAATTCGTCATTTGATATATGTATCGGGAAACAGACTTCTTGCAATTTCAATTATGTGGAGGGTGAAAAGTCTCAACATAAATAACGGCATATGAGAAGATGCACCATATAAATAGCCTGCAATAAAGTAAGTGCACAATTACAACATTATCTTGTTTTTTGTGTTACAAAAGCCTTATGCAAAACTGAGCAAGGGTGCATACATATGATTTAACGCATATATAACTCAAATGCTTTGAAGTTGTAAACTTAAAATGCCAAACCCTCAATTCTACAGAATTTTTCGTTTTTCATATTATTTCCCAGGCATCACATGCAACGGATATCCGCATGTGGCTAACGGAGTGCTTGCTCCCTCCAACGAGAGCCTGTTTCGGCCAGGCTCCAAGCTACGAGTAATCTGCAACGAGGAATACAAATTTATCGAGGGGGAACTCGTGTGCACAGAACGTGGTGAATGGAGTCCTCCTAATGCCATCTGCCAGCCAATCAGCTGCCAAGAACCACTGACAGTAGCCAATGGTGTTGCTGGACTCGCTTCGGAAGTGGATGGTGCACGCGTCGTTGTGACGGTCACCTACTCTTGTCACAACGGGTTCGAACTGAGAGGCTCGAAGAATTTGACCTGTGACATAGGAGTTGGAATGTGGTCGCACGACCCACCGACGTGCGAGCGCGTGTCTTGCGGGAAGCCCACCAACCTGTCAGCAGGAGTATTGTGTGAGGTTGGCAACAAGCACTTCTTCGGGGACGTCGTGAGGTTGGTGCTTTTGTCTTTTCATTTTTTTCGTTTTCGTTATGCATTATATAAGACACGCTGTCGTTTCATGCGTTAATGTTGCCAATGCAGCTGTCGCTGCAGTTTCGGCTACAAGATCTCCGGTCACATGGAGATGGTTTGCCTGGCTAACAAGACATGGTCTTCGCTGCAAGCAACATGCACACCTGTGAAGTGTCCAAGGCCCGTGGATCCACAACATGGCGAAGTAGTCGCCACAAACTTGGAGTTTGGAGGAATGGCAAATTACCTGTGCCACCCTAATTACACACTACTGGTGAGGGCCTGTTACCTGCATATACACCTTATTAGTACTTCTTAGAGCGGTGTTAAAGCTGTCGTATACAGGCAACTTAATACGTAGCTGAAACATAGTTTTTAGATGAGAGGTTTACTTTGTTAACTCGTGTAAGGGCCCCACACTTCTTTTCCGCAATTTCGGTGTGGTGCAGCCCTCCCATGGAGGTTTGAAATTTTTGTTCAGTTTTGGATAAACATATGAACAAAGCTATTTAATGGCGCCATATATACCTAAAGATGGGATATCTGGCATCTAGCTGCAGACATCCTTATTAGATGTCTTCATCGGTATCACTGCAGGGGCTTGGCTCGTTGCCAATGCTCTGGCAATCCGCACAGTCACGTATACAATCGTCCTCGGTGCCATCGATGGCAATGAAAATCCTGGTGACCCTGTTTAAAGCAAAACTGTTTACAGCAATGTCCGTGGAAACCGCACGCCACGTGTTTGAAATCGAAGAGCAGACCAGCTGAACTGATGCTCTTTAGTCGCAATGACGCTGCCGTTTGCTGGCAAGATTTTATTTATTTAGTTTTAAATTTGGACTGCCAAGTTGGGGGGAGCGGCCCTTACACAAGCTTAGCCCTTTGTCGAGTGTATACAGTAAGCTCAGATATGCATTGATCAGGTATAGACGTAACAAGTGACACTTGTACTTACACAGGCAATAATTTCATTAATATACCTCATTCTTTTGCATTGTACATATTGCTTGACTTGAGCCCCTCTTCCAGCTGCCAAGTCCAACAACTAGACCAACAAGAATGTCTATTTCATCTTTGTATGTGTTATTTCATTAGTGCCCCTTTTTCTTATAGCTACTATCTATCCACATACACACACGCTCTGTAAATATAGATACAGGCACATGTGTGCATGTTCCCTATCAGTTTCACCTTCAGGTTTCAGGTGTGGCACTGTATATACAGGCTAGTTCTGAAATGTTATGAAAAAAGGTATCGAGCTTTTATCAATAGGGTGTACGAAGTTAGAGTTGCTCTGACCACTCGCTGTGTGCGCACGAGGCTCAGATGCAGTGTTGCAGATGTTGTGTATGCTGGTTGCTGAAGGTGGCCCCATACAAGATATCTAGTTGAGGCGTGAAAGGCTATTTTTGTATCCTCTTCAAGTACAGTAGACACCCTTTAAGGCGAACTCTAAGAGACCTCGATCATTTGTTCGTTTTATCAGGAATTAGTTTTATCAGAAGTACCCCCAAAAACCAAACGCTAACGTGCCAAGCACACCTAAATATGTTGTTTGAAAACACTGAATGAAGTATATTTATAATGGGGAGAAAAGAAACAAAAAAAAACATTTATTTGGCTCAGCTTGATAAAAACTATGCTTTCAAGTAGAGTATTTAGCGTGTAAACAATTTCACGATTTAATAATAAATATGCTCATAAACAAATTTCTACTACATTTTAACAGTAAAACTGTAGCACGACCCTTTCTTCACCTACAGGGTAGGGGGGAGGGAGATGCCAGCTTTATGCGCTGACCTTTCTTTTCAACTTATCTAGCTTTCTTTATCCACACCACAATTAGCTTTCGAAATGCGTCAAGTTTTGGCACCAGAAGTCCTCTCTCTCTCTTTTTTTTTTTCGTTTTGCTTTCTCAGTTTACCATCGAGACTATAATAATCGTTTCGCAGAATCTTCATCGTTGTTGGTTGCTGTGAGAGTTTGCCTTAACAGAAGACTTGTTCCCCTTGTTACCCGGTTCGTCTTAAGCGGACTTTTTTTTGCATTGAGTCTACGGGAAACTAAACAAACACTCCTGTGTTGTTCGTCTGAAGCAAGAACTCGTCTTAACAGAGTTCGTCTTGAACAGAGTGCAGTGTGTTCATACTTTCTTTTTTCTGGTACAACAGTACAAGTTGTAGACAGAATGAATGTGCATCAACAAGATCGATTCATCACTCTCTTGCTCTCTAGGGAAACCGCTGGAGAAGATGCAACTATGATGGGTCATGGAGTGACCACGAGCCACTGTGCATTCCTCTCGAATGCCCTCCTCATCCGCCTGTCACTAACGGGAGGTATGTTCGAAAAGCATTACACCATCCCCTCAGATTAATCACAAGTTCCTGTTTTCAAGAATAAATGTCTGTGTTGAATTTTTATTCTTGGCCTCATTTGCGCTAACATCAACTCTTGAGGGACGCTGCACTGTGCAAAATTCAGGGGGAAACATAAATTCTGACAGCATAAGGTTATGTGCACCAAAATATTCATTTTAAAGTGTTTATGTACTATTTGGTAATCCAGATAGAACACACGTGCTGTCATGTTAGTTCTTCGATTTTTACGCTGCAGGCGACACACATTGCATCTGTTCAGCGCCACTGCTGTAGCTTCACCTATCATCAGCCACACATTCTCAATTGAACATCACAATCCTGGTTGCATGATCACAATTGATTAATGCCAGCCCACAGTTATGAAGAATATTTGGGCTGTGTGGATTGTTGCTGTCAGTGATGCATGCAACCACTAGGGCACATGTCGAGAAAATATTAGCACAAGCGTGACACAATTTTGAAAGGTTTCAAAAATTCAAGTTTCTTGGTTTGAGATGCTGCAACTCTCCGAATGTGTGCCACCCCTGCTTTTACACATAGATCAAGCCTGCCACTGTTGTTTTGTCACGCTCAGACACAAGATGCTGCATGTTGTGATTTTTTCGTTCTATTCTTCAGCACTAGCGCTAGTCTTCTTTTCACTCCTAACGTGACTTGATGGTCTTAATATAAGAATCTTTAGGGTTGTCCGTGAAATCCCATAATTCACGTTATCTTCCACGTGTTTTCATGTACCTCATTCTTCTAGTGCAACCTTACACAGTAAACATACTAATTTCTCACCAGGACCAGTGGGTCCGACCGGACACTGGGCAGCACCGTCTCAATCACTTGCTCCCACGGCTTCGAACTGCGTGGCACTTCTACACGAATATGCAACACCGCTGCTGAGTGGTCGCCCCCAAAGACACCTTTGTGCGAACCTGCAGGCTGCTCAGACCCTATCGTTAGGCCGCAGGTGGTGTTCTCGTACACGGACACTGCTCTGGGCAGCTTAGCACGCTTCTCGTGCACCGAAGGCTACATCCTGGTGGGCAACAAAGTGGCTGTATGCGGCTGGGCCGGACTGTGGGTGCCGTCACTTCCCGACTGCATACCGGTGGACTGTGGACCACCACCCCCGGTGAGATAGAGAATGCGGTGCATTCTTCGGTCCTATATTGAACGCAATCATCTTTCTAGGCCTCATCAATACATTTTCTAAAGCGTGCATGATGACGTCCTCGAAATCTATGATGATTTCTGACTGAAATCAAGTCGTCCCAAGTAGATGTCTTCCATAGCCAGCCTTTAGTAGCATATACACCCATTATTCTGTCTTAGCAATGCACCAGAAACACTGTTGCTTACAGACCTTACATGGTGTGGTGCCGAGTAACATGAAATCTCACGAGTTACGTTATTCAAGAAAATTATAGACCGAAAAAATCTTTAACAGTGCTTAAATTAGGGACGACTACAAGTTGGATCCTGGCTCTTCCTTTGATGTTCAAAATGCGAGAGGTCCGTGGTTCAAATCCCGGTGCCGCGCAGTTCCCAACCGGATTTAAAAAAAAAAAAAATCTGCGTGTTGATGGAACTGCATTAAGAGGCCTGGGGTGCGGCCTCACCGGTAACCACCGCCGGGAACGCACTCCCTGACCAGAGAAGGATTGGCCACCCTGGTGCAGTATCTGGCCACTACCTCCCACTTGCATACGTCAAATAACTCACGGCCCTCAGTTTCCAGCAGCTGCGAAGCAACTGACCACGGCGGCGGTCAGATCTGCAACTCAGCAGAGGGTGCTAAGAATCTCTGGATCCGGACAGGCCGCCATTGGAACCTGAACTTGGCAACGTTTAACGCTAGAACCTTATCTAGTGAGGTAAGTCTAGCTGTACTATTCGAGGAGCTAGAGGGCGTTAAATGGGATATAATAGGGCTCAGTGAAGTTAGGAGGACAAAGGAGGCCTATACGGTGCTACAGAATGGGCACATCCTTTGCTATCGGGGCTTGGCAGACTGAAGAGAACTGGGAGTGGTGTTCCTAATACACAGAAACATAGCTGGCAACATAGAGGAATACTATAGCATTAATGAAAGGGTGGTAGGTATCGTAATTAAACTGAATAAAAGATACAAAATGAAGGTAGTACAGACTTACGCGCCTACATCCAGCCATGATGATGCTTCAGTTGAAAGCTTTTATGAAGACGTGAAATCGGCAATGAGTAAGGCAAAACACAGTATACTATAGTGATGGGCGACTTTAATGCAAAGGTAGGGAAGAAGCAGGCTGGAGACCAGGCAGTAGGAGATTATGGCATCGGTACTAGAAACGCCAGAGGAGAGCTACTAGTAGAATTCGCAGAACGCAATTATTTACGGATTTTGAATACCTTCTACCGAAAACGAGAAAACTGCAAGTGGACATGGAGGAGCGCTAACGGCGAAAATAAGAACGAAATAGACTTTATAATGAGTGTACATCTAGGAATCGTGCAGGATGTGGAAGTGGTTGGCAAGGTGCGATGCAGTGACCATAGAATGGTACGGTCTCGAATTCGCCTAGACTTGAAGAAGGAATGACAGAAACTGATACGCAAGAAGCCAATCAATGAGCTATCACTCAGAGGGAAAGTACAGGAATTCAGAGTGTCGCTGCAGAATAGGTACTCGGCTCTTAGTGAGGAAACCAACCTTAGCATAGATACAATGAATGATAATCTAACGAGTATCATTACGGAGTGTGCAGTGGAAGTTGGAGGCAGGGTAGTTAGACAGGACACTGGCAAGCTTTCCCAGGAAACAAAGAACCTAATTAAGAAGCGTCAAAGCATGAAAGTGTCAAGTACAACAGACAAAATAGAACTGGCAGAGCTTTCGAAGTTGATTAATATAGGCGTAAAGTATGCGATGTAAGAAGGTATAACATGGAGAGAATTGAACACGCTCTGAAAAACGGAGGAAGCGTCAAAGCAGTGAAGAGGAAACTTGGGATAGGCAAAAGTCGGATGTATGCACTAAGGGACAAAGAAGGCAAAATAACTACCAATATGGATAGGATTAACTCGGAGCAGAGGAGTTCTACAGAGATCTGTACAGTAGCGGAGACAACCACGACCTTAATACTATAAGAACTAGCAGTAACCCAGATGACACCCCATCAGTAATGATAGAAGAAGTCAGAAAAGCTTTGGAGAGCATGCAAAGAGGCAAAGCTGCTGGTGAGGATCAGGTAACATCAGATCTGCTGAAAGATGGAGGACAGATTGTGTTAGAAAAACTAGCCACCCTGTTTACGAGGTGTCTCCTGACGGGAAGAGTACCAGAGTCTTGGAAGAACGCTAACATCATCTTAATACATAAGAAAAGAGATGACAAGGACTTGAAGAATCACAGACCGATCAGCTTGCTCTCTGTAGTATACAAGCTATTTACAAAGGTAATTGCTAACAGAGTAAAGAAAACATTAGAATTCAATCAACCAAAGGAACAAGCAGGATTTCGAACAGGCTACTCAACAATTGATCACATTCATACTATCAATCAGGTAATAGAGAAATGCTCAGAGTATAACCAACCACTATACATAGCCTTCATAGATTACGAGAAGGCGTTTGATTCAGTAGAAATATCAGCCGTCATGCAGACACTGCGGAATCAGGGCGTAGATGAAGTATATATAAACATTCTGCAAGACATCTACAGGGGATCAACTGCTACCATAGTGCTTCATAAAGAAAGCAACAGAATACCAATCAAGAAGGGTGTAAGGCAGGGGGACACAATCTCCCCAATGCTATTTACCGCGTGCTTACAGGAGGTTTTCAGAAGCCTAGAATGGGAGCAGTTAGGGATAAGAGTTAATGGAGAATACCTTAGTAACCTGCGCTTCGCCGATGACATTGCATTGCTGAGTAACTCAGGGGACGAATTGCAACTCATGATTACGGAGTTATACAAGGAGAGCAGAAAGGTGGGTCTTAAAATTAATCTGCAGAAAACGAAAGTAATGTGCAACAACCTCGGAAAGGAGCAGCGCTTCGAGATAGGTAATAGTGCACTTGAAGTTGTAAAAGACTATGTCTACTTAGGGCAGGTAATAACCGCAGAGCCTAACCACGAGATTGAAGTAACTAGAAGAATAAGAATGGGGTGGAGTACATTCGGCAAGCACTCTCAAATTATGACAGGTAGATTGCCACTATCCCTCAAGAGGAAGGTATATGACAGCTGTATCTTGCCGGTACTTAGCTACGGAGCAGAAACCTGGAGACTTACAAAGAGGGTTCAGATTAAATTGAGGACAACGCAGCGAGCAATGGAAAGAAAAATGGTAGGTGTAACCTTAAAAGACAAGAAGAGAGCAGAGTGGATTAGGGGACAAACGGGGGTTAAGGATATCATAGTTGAAATAAAGAAGAGGAAATGGACATGGACCGGGCATGTAGCGCGTAGACAGGATAACCGCTGGTCATTAAGGGTAACTAACTGGATTCCCAGAGAAGGGAAGCGGGTTAGGGGGAGACAGAAGGTTAGGTGGGCAGATGAGATTAAGAAGTTTGCGGGTATAAATTGGCAGCAGCAAGCACAGGACCGGGTTAACTGGCGGAACATGGGAGAGGCCTTTGTCCTGCAGTGGACGTAGTCAGGCTGATGATGATGATGATGACAAGTTGGATGGCATTTCAACCAGTATCTTGCCATGTGACATCCTTATCCACCTGCTTCTATTTCAATTAATTTTTTTCCATTAAGTAACAGGTCTACCTTTTGTATACATAGATGGATGTTCACACTGCATCAAGCTCAAGTCTGTGGAATGTGATACTCAAGATTTTGGCTTTTGCAAATATTCGAATGCTTTGAATATTCAATCTAATAGTACAGTATTCGAATTTAAATAATAAAAAACTTCGAAGTATTCGAAATGAACAAATAAGTGTATATTAGTCCACATGCAATT
The DNA here is from genome assembly GCF_043290135.1 of Rhipicephalus microplus. Classification (NCBI taxonomy): domain Eukaryota; kingdom Metazoa; phylum Arthropoda; class Arachnida; order Ixodida; family Ixodidae; genus Rhipicephalus; species Rhipicephalus microplus. The sequence continues at coordinate 12,136,380 of NC_134709.1, read as the reverse complement.
CCTGTAAAGGTTATTTTACTGCAGTAGAGGAGTGCTAAGCCGTGAAAGCATTTATATAAATGTATTTTAGTTCGCATGTTATTCCTTGTAAAGGTGGTGTCACTGCACTAAAAGAGTGAAAAGCCATGAACACATCCATAAAAAAAAAAAACATTCGCACTGCTGCAAAGCCTCACTTCAAGGTTTAGATTCATCATGCTCATTTCATCAGTTCAAAACCACTTGCATTCCCCCAAAATTAAAATTCTACTACTATTCAGAGTTGTGTCTACTTCCTTCAAGTCAGAAAAATAGCATTAAAACAGACCTTCTACCAATTTAAATAAATATATTTTGCAGGTTAGTTGACTAATGATAAATATGCTAATTTTTCTTTAAATGTGTGATATATACTATTCAAATTCGATTCAAGACTATTCAAACCAAACAACTATTCATAGTAAAATTTTTATGTGAGTTCAAGTCGCATAAGCAGTGCATTCCCTAATAAAAATATGGTTCATATTTGTACAAGTCGTACTGAGCTGCTGAAAAGCGGCAGTGCTGCTGGCATAAACAAGAATCGGTGCTAGTTTCTGTGTCATGACTGCTACTATATGCCATGTTTTGAACATGTCGAAGCATACTTTGAATCGTACAGAGCTAGTGTTATTAAAGAGCAATCAGATTGGTACAGAAGCCTCAAATACAGACACACATTCAAGAACGCATGTGCCTGTATCTTCAAAGATCTTTACTGGCTAACGTCCACATGTATATGTGTGTTTTGATACCTGACATATTGAAAAAGTGGTTGCAATGGTTTGTTCATTTATTTTACCACCTGTAGCATGGTACAAACACATTGCCCTTGGCTCTGTGCAGCTAGAACAGGGACAAGCAGTGAAGACAGAGAGTACAAAGTTCCAAGGTGTGGCTAAGTACACCTGCCGACCGGGATTTCGTCTCCTGGGTTCTGGCCAAAGAATGTGCTCAGCGAATGGAACGTGGAATGGCGACATCAGATGCGACGTTTTATCGTGTCCCAAGCCTGAGCATGTCCCCCACGGTACTGCTGCGTACTCCAGCATCACGTACGTAATTTCTAACAGGCTTATATATGTCGCAACCTAAGTTGTTCCCGACTCATGTAGACTCCTAGTAAATAGAACTGCTGTTAAATGGAACAGCTTCTTCTACTATGATTTGTTTCATACTTGCATTCTTCAAGTCTGTTCTATCAGTTAATGGGACTCATGTTAAATAAAACGTTTACCAGATCCGTTCAATGAGACTCTATTGTATATACATTTAAAGCATTTGCAGCAACTTGGCAACCATCTTGATGCAGTGGTGTAGGGTCTGAACAGAAGGTTTTTTTCTTTTGTTTGTGCTACGTCTTTTTTTCTTGATTGCATTACAAATTAACTGAGATGACACACGTACGGCCAGAGTTGTTTTGGTAAAACGTAACGGTGTTGAAGGTTCCCTCGAGCAAAGAAAACAATGCACGAACTGATATATTTGCTGATAGACTTGGACAGAGGTATCATCTTTTTTTTTTTTTTTTTCCAAGCGGACCATTACAGGCATGGAAAGCTGACAGATCTGTATGCATGCATTGCCTACATCACAGAATAGAAATTGTTTTGTGTGTATAATTGTGTGTCACTGATGATGTTATCTGCAGGAGAGCTTAAGAATGGGAAACTGTGGATTGCCTTCGATATTTACAAACAGTGTTAGTTAGTGCTAAGTGACCACAAATTTCCAACGATCTACTTAAAGAAACAAAGGCAACCCCTTCTTCAAGTGCTAGCTTAATGATAATTTTCTCAGTTCTCGTGTATCGCAACACAGTACTGTTCAATTTGCTGAGGTACAACCATTTAGAGTACAAGCAAGTGTGAAACAATCATTTACGTACTCCCGATACAGTAGCTGTCAGCACTAAATTTGCCCTTAATTATTTCAAACTGTGGCTGTCCACAGTAGCACTAAAACAAGGCTTCTCTTGTGCAGATTTGGTTCTAGCATTGAGTACCAGTGCGATCCTTGGTTCGAGTTGCATGGGGTCCAACAGAGGATATGCCTGGCTGATGGAAAATGGTCAGGGTCAGTTCCACAATGCCTGCCTACGCCGTGCACAGTACCAAGATCAATCAAACATGGACGGATCCACACAACGCCATCCTTCAGCCTGTTCTCTTGTGAATGGGGCTTCAGACTCGTTGGGCCCAAAGTCCTTCGGTGAGCGTTCTCAACACATGTGCTTTTACTCATGAAGCAGCTCTGTGAGCTTCATGGGAAAAGGGTGACGAAAATTGAAATTACAAAAACGAAATATCTTGCCCTTTCATGTTAACAAAAGGCATGAATATTGCAATACGCATCGAATAAACTTAAGTGCACCATTATTCAAAGCAGTTTCATGAAGAAAAAAAAAACTACCAACAGGTGGTTGTCTTCTTTACCATTCTTAACCCTTTCGCCACCATGCAGGTTTCCGCAGAACTCATTCGCAAAGCTATATTCGTGTTACCATGGCATTCAAGCCCCCTTGAAGTATTATATAATTTGAGAACTTGCAGGCATCACCATTCTATGATAATTTTCGTTTGGTGACTTGTTGTAAGCTGCAGGTTTCACTCCTGGCTTACAGCAAGGTTCTCACAACAGCAGTAAATGTATTCAGTATCCCTTTGATGATATCTTCCAACATCGCCACCCTGATGGTGTACAGCATAGCTGCAAGAATATAAGCATTCATCTATCTGTTCGTGTTTCAGGTGCCGCGCTGATGGAACCTGGAGCGGTAAGCTTCCCGAATGTGTTCCCATGAACTGTTCGCTTCAAGGACAAGTGGCCAATGGCAGGCTAGTTCAGGACGATGCAACTGGAGAGACAGTTCGTGTGTCCTGCTACCCACGTTACCAACTGCATGGTGTGAACCGCTGGACGTGCCTGGCCAACGGGTCATGGATCGTGCCGGGGGAGACCACGTGTCTGCTTGCCGAGTGTCCACCCCCTGATCCTCCGGTCAACGGAGTAGTTTCAGGAACAGATTTCAAGTAACTTCCACCAGCTAATTGATAGCTATAGGCATTTATCCAGAATTCTGTCAGTCTTTCTCTCTTTAGGTTAGGGGAGGAGGTTGTAACCAGTGGTGGTGAGTGGGACTGTATTGTAAGAAGGGATATGGGTGAAATTGCATTTTCAATCATTTTCCTTATTCACCTCCGATTACCTTAAAAAATTTCAGCACCAAAAAAAAAGCAACATTAGCCAGTGATGGTATCCTTTTTTTTTTTTCCAGTTTGTCCCTCCTAGTGGTACTGCATCAAAAACAAACGGCTTTGTGATCACGGTCTATTCCAGTTTAAAATGCTTAAAAAAAGATTGAGCAGGTGCCAGAATAGGGCGATTGCTCAGTTTCTGTGAATGTGTGTAGAGAAAGAAAGTAACCTCTACAGACATCATTATGAACAGTGCCACGAAAAGGGTGGGACTTAGAACAAAGCTAAAAATGACTCGCTGGAGAGCATCTTTACACTATAGAAGATACATAGCTACGAGAAGCCCAATCCACTACTTATGTCGCACACGATTATGCGATTTTACGCATGATCAAACTCTGAATTGTGCACAAAACATATCTCTCGTCATACCAAAATAAAGCACCTAATGGCGTTAATTTCATATTCATAGAGGTAGTGCTAAGGTACATGCTGAAAGGTATTACTTCCGATTAGTGGATGAAGGTACAAATTATCAGAATGTAAAAAGATCCAGTTCATTTGTGGTATGCACGAAGTAGCTGTCATTGAAAGAAGATAAGTTAGCACCACACAAGGCCCAAAGCAAAGTAGCTTTAATCTGCTACTAGGCACATGTAGATATATTCAAGCACCTTGAATTCGCTTCAAAACTAATTTAAAATATCTAAACTTTCAAAATATTCTAAATAAATGAATTAGCTTATTTATACCGCAAAAGTCAAAGTGCGGTGCTATTTAAAGTGGCTCCCACTTCCCTTTGAACCAAAAGGAATGACATTTGTAAATGCCTTGGTTAAATTTTTAAAAAATATTGTGCAGGTCTGCTGAGTCATGACAAATATGCTCATTTTTATTAATAATATATGATGTATACTGTTTGAACTCAATTTGAAATTATAGGACAAAATAATGTCGCCAGTTTTGAAGAGACTTGGTTAATTCAGTGGCTGTAATCTTTACAGCATATCAAGTGTCGTTTTCTACCACTGCAATCCGGGTTACACCCTGGATGGTCTACAGCAACGGACCTGCCTGGACACTGGACAATGGGAACGTGATGTGCCCACTTGCAAGGTGGTGGAAGGATGTGGCACAGCAGCTCACCCGTGTCCTAACTTCTCCTGTCCGGAACCTAAACAGCCCCTGAATGGTCATGTCACCTATGATCGACTCTCAGTGGGTGGCACATCCAGTTATACCTGCCAGCCTGGGTACCGCCTGTCAGGGCCACCTTCCAGGCTATGCGGCCGTGACGGACGCTGGGAAGGCAGGGAGCCCTCGTGCCGAGCCAGACGGTGCCCCCCTATGCAGGTACAGTCACCGGTGAATTGCCCTTACAGAAGCCAGAAGGTAGGCACGTACGAGATATGATCAACTTCAGCCTCAACCACAGATGAACTGTGAAATTTCGATCAGCCTTAGGTTTCCCCATTTAACTAATGGTCCAGTCAGAGTCGGACAATCACAAAGTCGCTGATGAGTAGAAGTGTCTTCACTGGTGGAGCGGAGCAGGAAACAGTTAAGTAGCTCATGCACCAACATGTCCCTGTCGTCAATACGTTTCACGTCGCACACTTTTGCAATCTCTTCGTTCTTTTTTCCGCACTTGTTTCAACAGTCACAGTTGCGTTTTTACCATTAAAATGTGCACATTTATGATTACGTGTTCTGTTTATTCTTTCATAGCCTTCTGTTCACAGCTGAATGAGCGAGAGACTGCAATACATTCCCGACTTTAACTGGCATTGTGGGTCATACCATTTCTTGTCGGACCATATTGATTCATTTCTCAGGCTCAAATTAGCTAACACTCTTGTTAAGTGACTGATATTCACTATTAGACACGCAATGCCTCCTTATGCGTTCAAATGCTTCTCTGCAGGCCACACCAGAGCATGCCCGCGTCGACTACACGGGATTTACACAAGGCCACAATGCCACCTACTCCTGTGACATGGGGTACTCGGCCCGGGGGTCCTCCAGATCTGTCTGCCAGTCAGACGGATCCTGGAAGCGGGAGGGTACATTTGAATGCCTTCAAGACCACTGCCCACCCCTCCAAAGCCCGGCCCGAGGAAGGCTGATTATAGAGGGTGCCTGGTTGGGGGCCAAGGCTCATTATGAATGTGATGCTGGTCACACTATGCTGGGCGGCACCTCTCGCGTCTGTGAACCTGACGGCACATGGAGCGGAAGGGAGGCTTCCTGTGTCGCTCCTTGAAGTCTTTGTCCTTGAACTGTGTCTGATACAAAAACTTGAATATATAGAAGAGCAATGCGACTTTAACTGTGCACGTGTTTTAATACTGGAGGTGAAGAGATATAGAAATATATTTAATGCAAGCTGGAGTTTTTTGGCCAGCCGAAGGGCCAGCATACTGTCTCACATGCTGGGTGAAAGCTGTATGTAGACAGTGATCAGAAAAGCACAAACAGCATATACACCTACAGGTGTGTACACAGAGTCAAACTGTCAATAAAGTCTCTCTGCCCATGTCCTGTGTGCTTTTTGCAGCACCTCGACGGTTCTCGTGCTGTGCTATTTGCTCTCTCTCACTCTTTCCACCCTCTCCTCTCTATCAATCTCTTGCATCCTGTCCATGCGTCGGTAAACCGATTTTCCTGGACTAATTAACCTAGAATATCAGCCGTTCTTTCTCAACCATTTCTTCTCTCTTTATTGTTTTCATAGTTAGCCAGGCGAAGCACAGCTCTCAAAAGAAAAGGCGAGCAGCCCTTATCTTGAAGTTAACCCGTTTTCATGGCTCACAGCAATTTTGCACTTTGCAGATACAACTGCCATTGAGCAATCGATGCAATGTGTTTGCCTATTTGCTCTGCCTAAACTGCTACTGTAGACTTTTCACGGTGTCTTTTGGTGAGCAGCACCTCTATTTCGTAATAGCGACCACATGTTCATCAACTCCAACAAATGACTTGTTTGAATGCAGGGGTGTCACAAGCACAACGATAGTGAGGACAACATGTCGCGAGGAGCAATGCAAAAATGTCTTGAGCATGCAGCACTATAGCCATGAGAATAATAAAGCCAAAGATAAGGCTGGCCTGATTATGCCAACCGGATCTATTGAGGATTATTTACGGTAACAGTACCACATATTCTCTTCTAGTAAGAGCATTTTATAGTAATTTAGACAAGTGGTACATGGTCTCCTTGGATCCAAAACTTTTTACATAAGCAGTGCACCTGCAGATAAAACATTTATGTGTGGCAAAAAGGTCCAATAACAATCTCAACAACTGCACATGCTTGCCACATGGCACCAAAGAAAATTGTAACGACGCACCTTTCAAATCATTATTCAACAAAATAGCACCCAGTTAGGCACTGACTCAAAGACAATCGCAGAGTACAACACGTACAACACACAAAGCTGCGAAAAGTATAGGCGGAAGGCAGTTCAGCGCTTGCCTCTTCCGCCACTCCTCCCTGCCCTTTATTGGCTGGAAACTAATCATTAGCAATGTCAGTTACCTCCTCCAATTAGTGGCTCAATCGATTCAAAATATGCTGTATAGTGCTGTAATGAACGAATCATGTGTAAATAACTTTCAGTTTTGATGGCAATGACCAATTGTGTGCCTCCCTCCAGCAGAGACATCACTATAAATTTTTTCATATGGGCAGGAAAGTATAAATCTACGGGCTTGTTTCCTTTGTCAGACACAATAATAACGAGAACTAACAGACAATAATGCCAGGGAAAGTCTAGAGGTTGTTATTGAAAAGAAGTAAATATGAAGAAAAAAAGTGGACAAGACCATAACTTGCCACCGGCAGGATCCGAACCTGCAACCTTCAAACGCACCCGATGCTCTACCACTGAGCTACGATGGCGATCATCCCCCGTCTACTTTATAGGGTATATATGGCCATTTAAACATGGAAGCGTCAATCAGTGCCACCTGTTGCCATTATAGTGAGTGTGGAACACTCACTCTTGCTTCTTTGGCATGGCCTAGTACGTGCTGCAGGGCATTTACAGTGAGAGAGACTAGAAGGTAGGGTGCTTCTGAAGAAAATAGTCATTTCAGCGCTCAAGGGAGGCACACGAAGAAGGGTAGAATTTCCGTGAAACAACTGCCTTCCCATCTGCTCATCAATCCTGCCCTCTTCACAGCTTCTCCTCCACCCAGCAAAGTGGAAAAAGTATGCCTGGAAGTTTGTTTTACAGCAAAGCTGTCTTATCTACCTTGTGAAGCCCTTATCATAGTAGTAGTAGGTATTGCACAGATCATGTGACTATGTGATCATGAGGACTATGAATTAGAAAACGAATAAAAGGAAATGATGACTTTTCTAACGAAAGTTGTCATTACAACTACAGAGCTCGACGATATTTATTTATTTATTTATTTATTTATTTCCAATACTGCTGCTCTCATCTGAGAGTTTTGGGACAATAACAAAAACTTGGGAAATGGAACGTGGCATTATTCATGGCATCGAACTTCCTGAATTTTTCTTTAAGGCGTGAACAATTCCAACTATTGTGTATCGGACCCAACATCGCACTCGCCAGCTTATGTAGAAACCCATGCAAGTCATCCCCCCACTCACAACTATCAGGGCACAAACAAGCACAAAAACACAAGAAAGTGCATGACACAAGCGCTACACTTTCTCATGTTTTTGTGCTTTTATACACGCTGATTATAATAAGTACATTCCAACTACCTAGCCCGATTTGCTACTTTATATAAGCCATGGCCATCTAACTTAGCAGCTGCTCCATTCGTGGTCTCTGCTATAGAATACGGGCATGCCCATGCAGTATTTTGGCAGCTGCCCTAACTCGCGATGCATTATTTCAGAATGATCTCAAATTACTTGAATTTGCCAAAAACCATGGGTCAACCAACTACTTTAACATCTGTTTCTGCAGTGGTTCAGATTTTATTGCACGAGTCTTCCAATAGAAGTGTACTGAGAAATTGAAATGATGAATAGGTACGACTTGTATATAGATAAAAACTGTTCTACGATTTAGTAATGAAGCTGTTGCTATTTTTCTTGGGCACTTCTCATCTTTTTTTGGTAACCTTTTTACCGCGCAAGTTTGAAAACAGTTAAACGTGGAAAGGTTCTTTTGTGCACTGTTACTAGCTTTTTGCCTTGCACCTGTTTAACGAGCATAATTACCTTAAGATTATTTGTATTACTATTTGATTAAAGTCTTATGCTACGTTACCTCCGACACCCAATACAATTGTACACTGCGCTAAACAAACAGGCAAATTTAAAATATTTATCCTAAAGCATTGGCACCCACCAGCACCAGTTCCCCAAACGTAGGACAATACCTAGAAGCACATGTGTGCTGAACGTGCGCGTGGACACGTTCAGCACACACGTGAGTGAGAGTGGGTGCCAAGAGTCGTCGAAGTCTAGGAATTCAAGCTGACGCTTTGTGGTGAGTGATGCGAACTCGACATTGCTTTTTTACGAACTTTTTTTCCTTGGGCCGCTTTATGGAACTAGAAATAATTTGCTCCTTGCTTTCCCTCCTTTATTTTACGTTATTAGGCTAACCATTGATGTAATTACTAATGCGTATGGCTGACTCCAGTCTGAGGGCAACTGTCTTTTTCTATGTCTATTTACCAGAGTGTTCTTCTTTTTATTTACTACCCCAACACATCAGCAAAATGGGATACAGCCTTAAAGGCAGCACCTGTCTGTTCTTTAGCCGCTTCATGCACTCACTCCAACGGTTGGAGTCATTTTCATGCACTCCAACCGTTTGTGATGTAAACGCTCAACGTAAGAATCGCATGGAAGTAGCCGATTAGTCGGAAAACAGGTGCGCGCAACTCATCAGTTTACAGGAAACATCAAAGTAGGAGTGCAACCACCTGAAATGAGCAAAACTGAGACATTACGGACACTTTGAAACCCACAATGTCAATATCGAGCGTGACAGGAAGAAGTTAGGAGAGAACAAACAAATTAGAAGGAGGGTCATTCAAGGCACTAATCCTGCACAAGCTTTTAAGGTCAGAAGTTCGAAAACACACAGGGTGCTTTTTATTTTTAAATAGAGAAATTAAATTTTCAGACAACTAGAAAAAAAAAGTGAGGCGAGCTACGAGCCAGGTGAAGTTGGGAGCTTATAGGCGTTTGGGTGGTTTTCTACATTGCTAATAAACTGCAATAGACTATCTACTTAAAGATAGCGCAATAACCAAGCATGCCATGAAAAAATTCGGTTCAAATAGATATGTCGCATCATTCCGAATCGTATAGCTACTTAAAATGTGTGAGAAAGGAATCGCTAAAAAACAGAAAAAAAAAAAGAAGTCTGGGGTGGCGCCTCACTGGCGACCATCTGCTGGTAATGCACTTCCTCACCAGAGCAGGATTGGCCACCCTGGTGCAGTAGCTGGCCACAACTTCCCATGAACATGGCAATTAACCCTTGGCCCTCAATCCACAGCAGCTGTGAAGCAACTGTCCAAGGCGGTGGTCAGACCTGTCACAAGGCGGAGGGTGCTAAGAATCCCTGGGTATGGACAGGCCGCCATTGGAATCTGAACCTGGCTACCTTCAACACTAGAACGCTATTTAGTGAAGGTAGTCTAGCTGCGCTATTTGAAGAATTATAGGGTGTTAAATGAGATGTAATAGGTCTCAGCGAAGTTAGGAGGACACGTAAGGCTTGTACAGAGCTGAAGAATGAACGGTCCTATGCTACCGTGGATTAGTTGACAGAAAAGAACTGGGAGTGGGGTTTCTCATACACAAGAATATCACTGGCAACATAGAATACTATAGCATCAGTGAGAGGGGGGCAAGTATCATAATTAAGTTCAACAAAAGGTACAAGATGAAGGTGGTACAGGCCTACGCACCTATATTGAGCCATGATGATCATTTGGTTGAACGCTTTTATGAAGACATAGAGTCAGCCATTAATAAAGACAATACTATTCTTATGGGTGATTTTAATGCCAAAGTAGGCAAGAAACAGACCGGAGACCATGTAGTGGGGGAATATGGCAACGGCTCTAGAAATGCCAGAGGGGAGTTATTATTGGAGTTCGCAGAATGCAACAATTTACGGATTATGAATACCTTCTTCAGAAAACGGGCTAACCGTAAATGGATGTGGCAAAGTCCTAATTGCGAAAATAAAAATGAAATTGAATTCATTCTGTGTGCACACTTCGACATTGTACAGGATGTAGAAGTAGTTTGCAAGATTAGATTCAGTGACCATAAAACGATAAGAGCTCGTATACACCTAGATTTAAAAAATCAAAGAAAAAAACTGATACACAAGAAGCCAATTAATGAACTAGTGGTGAGACACGAAGGGGAGACAGAGAGTTAGGTGGGCCGATGAGATTAAAAAGTTAGCGGGTATAACGCGGCAACGATTGATTGATTTATATGTGGGGTTTAACGTCCCTAAGCCACCATATGATTAAGAGAGACACCGTAGTGGAGGGCTCTGGAAATTCCGACCACCTGGGGTTCTCTAACGTGCACCCAAATCTGAGCACACGGGCCTACAACATTTTAGCCTCCATCGTAAATGCAGCCGCCGCAACCGGGATACGAACCCGCGACCTGCGGTTCAGCAGCCGAGTACCTTAGCCACTAGACCACTGCGGCGGGGAACGTGGCAACAAAAAGCACAAGACCGGGTTGATTGGCGGATCATGAGAGAGGCCTTTGCCCTGCAGTGGGCATAGTCAGGCTGATGATGATGTTCTATGAACCAGGTTACAAAAAGCTAAGTACAAACTCACCGCAGCGATGTTTTATTAACATTAAAAAGAATTCTCAAACAAGTGCTGAAAAACCAGTGACACGCTTTTTGCAGCCACGTCCACAAAGGCTTTTGCAGCAACCCAAAGCTGTAAATTCCTATGGATTGACACAAGAAATAAGCTAGAATTTTAAATGTGTTCGCTCCAGTGCAACATTTCACATGTGTTTCAAACATAACAGCAACGCAGCATTCATTAGTGATGGACTCTTCACACAATCTCTATTTCCATCACACAACCTGTAAGTGCAAGAAAGGAATAAATATGCCCAAAAAATTTTAATCATAACATCTCTTTATTCAATGCATTCATGTTATGTAACCACAGTATAATATTAACACAATACGTGCAGCAGAGCTCTTGTTGGAGTTAGTACTTGGTCAGACATAGTGGTATAGTTACTAAGGTCCAAAAATAAAGTGAGATGAAACACTACTAGAACAGGCACCAACTGCCAATTTTTAGTCCTTCTGGAATGTGAGCATCTAACCCTAAAATACTTGTGAAAGAAGCATAGAAACAGAGTGGCAAGGTTCGTCCTGTCAGTACTTAAGAGATGACAGTTGCACCAATAGGAAAAACGAGCTAGGATGGGAATTATTCTTGTCTTGTTGAAGGAAACTGTGATTAATGCTCCTGTATCAAAGATTTCATGGTAAAACCAGTATTCAAAAAGAAATGTACCTCCACAGTCCTAATTATGTCTTTTTGTGCAATGATCACTGTTAAGGTTTTAGAGTACCTTAAAAGATCAAATTTGTATGCTAATTCATTCTTTGTTCGTTCTATCAACAAATAAAATTGTTTGTCAAGTGAACAAAGTGTGCTGTATTAATGCAGATTTATTTTTCTTGACATTGTAACCTGCCTGCTGCAGCGCCTTCGAGCTAAGTAGGGTATTAATTGAATAAAGAATAAATACAGAATAACACCGTCAGCAGAAACAGACACTGTCAACCTGCACACTATCAGCAAAAGAAAGTGCACCTATCAGTCAAGTCGCCAAATTCGCTAAGAAATGCAGCGAATTTAAAACAAGATCCATATTGAAACAAAGGACAAGTAGTCATGCACATATTGCAAAGCCCTCAAAATCGTATGATTATTAATGTGGCCACTAATGCGTTTGTCAAGAGATAAAAAATTGAGGGGACCCTTCAGTTTCTCCATTAAGAGTTGACCTCGATAGCTATACCCTGTCCCTAGTGCATACTTCAACCACTTGGTGCGTACTTTTTGTTATATTACCTAACTCGAGAAAATTAATTTGTGGATTACTACAATGTAATCAATAAAAGTTGAATGTGGCTTGTCAGTGAAACACTTGCATATGGCTGCATTCTGTGTAATGGGTAGCATGCTTTACAGGGACACTAAGGGCAAATAATTTACGTCAGAGTGAAAGATCAATGTTGGGTATGTCTAGAACATCAATTCAACAGCAGTGCTCTAGTAATAGAAAAATTAGGGTAAACGTATGATACCACATGCGCCACGCCACTAGAGCGATATTTTTGAAATAATCCCTAAGATGCGAGAGCGTCTTACTACAATTAAACACTGGTAATCAAATGAGCAGCATTCAAAAAAGAACCTTGTGTGCATTGCAACACGAAATAAAAATGCTGCTCGTCTGTTTATGTTCGATTCATAGATAAAGAACTGCCTGGTGTCGCTACGGGGAATGACGCGAGTGGTTCAAAAGTTTTGTTTTCATATGGTTAGGCTGTGTAGGTGGTGCCATCTAGTGGAGTCCAGTTGAACCAAGCAAGCAGAAAATTGTTCAGTGGTCCTTGTTGCTGCTGTAGCTCCCGCTACTTTCGCTCTGCTGCCAATAGTGTCGGCGGTTGCACAGTAAAGGCGGGCAATCTTGGGAACGGCAACAGCGACCTCAGAAAGACCCACTTTTAGAAGGGCGATTCGGAGCGCGCTAATGCGATGCGGACCACTGAAATGCGATTTCATTTCGAAATAAGCACTTCCTTGGCACAAAAGTGCCAAGGAAGTGCTTATTTAAAAACACTACGAGGTTTCTGGACCGCTAATTCAACAATCAACGTCGGCTTAATATTTACCTTTGGTGTTCGTTTAAACCCCAAGCAATTATGCGTGTGAAATGTTTTTCGAACTTGCTATGCACCCACTACGTGGTCTTAAATGAACTATAATGTGTGTGCCTTTTGCAATTGGTGGCCGACTTTAAATCACGAATTCGTTATGATAAGCACATGTTCCGACGCTTGATGGCAATGAACGCTTGTACAACGCAATGTTACTGCAATATTGCATGTAGTATTACGAAGCATGTATACGGGACGCGTGTGTTTGTAAAGCGTGAAAGTTGCTTGCACTGCATTTCCAATCAAAGTAAGTTATTTTCACTATATTCACAAGCAGATGCTTGGCTGTATGGTAGAACACCTGCTAGCCATGCAAACTGCCCGAGTTCAATTCTGATTCGAACTACGAAATTTTATTACTTACTTTATTTGTGTCTTTCTCGATTGTTCAGTCACACGCAAGATGATTTCTCGCTCACAACAAACGATGCCCACGCCTACAGTGACCGCGAAATTTCCGTGAAATGTGTTTTTCAATGCTTTTACATTAAAACAAGTATCACGTTATGAATGCCGAAAACCTCCCATGTGACACTAGACTCTAGGAATCAAATTGGCCTTCACGATAAAAAATTGTCAACACAAATATAAAAAAAGGTTTAAAAAGAATGGTGAAAAAGTGATGAAAACTGAAAATTTAGTAGATAGCAATTTCATTGGAAATGTCCTTTTGGTTCAATGTAAGTTTGTATCTTGTTTAGCATTGTTAGTGCACAGGCTCTCTACAGCTATTGTGTTCACCGATGATGATGCACATGCTGCTGCGATCGTGTGCTTCATGATACGCGATTGTGATTTATACAATCGTGTGCTAGCAAGCGGAGAAACCAGTTCGCACTTGGCAGCTGTAAAGACTACGTACATTTCGTCTCAGCATTTTTTTGGCACCTTAATCTCTATACCGATACTCTACACAATCTTCCATTATGACCCAGTTTACAATGACAAGCATCATGGTTAGAAATGACTTCTGTAAATACAATGGGCCTGTAAGGTACGCCTCTTCTATAAGGTACACTCTTATGCCTCTTCTGGCTACGATTAATGTTACACTTAGGGCCAGAATGGCCTTTTATTAACGAAACAACCCCATTCGAAAAAGGGGTACAAAAATGCAAGTATTTGTACAAACGTTGAGTGGGCCATGCAATTTGAAGCCACATAATACCCATTTTACTCTATGGAACAGCAGCAGAAGCAGCATTCGCGACACTGTTGATCTGTTCTGGGCTGCAGATATCTTCGAGGAAAAGCTTGGCGAGGTTGCTGAGCCTCGTGTTCGGAGATTCTGAATACCGCACCATGCAGTCGATCACAGATGCTGTTGTGATATCTGTGCCAAGAAAAATTAGTTACAATGGTATGAAGCCTCAGCTTCATGAAACACATCATCAAAAGTTGTGCGGAGTGCAATCCACTTGCGTAGGCAGTGTTAGTAAGGTGTCGGCACAGAACTCGCACAGCAACAGTGAGTTCAGGGTGTGCAAACATGCCATAAATTAAGTGGCTTCTAGTATTACGAGCAAAGAAAAGGTTATAACTAGGGCTCCATGTTTTTGGAGTTTAGTTTTCTTGAAATTTAGCTGGTGTTTGTCGGTGTTCTTTTCCAGTATACCTCCAATTCTCTCAAATTCAGTGCTTAACTTTGCATAACAAATTGTTGCAATGTCTTTGTATTTTTTTATTTCCAATGAAATGTGTTGCATTGTTGCTGATAATCCTGTTTTTTCCTCCTTTAATGTTACTTTTTTCTCATTTTCAGCTGCTTTACCCAGCCACAAGGCTGTTTATGCACATGTAAACTCGCTAAAGTGTACTTTCACAGGAGCAGCAACTAGCTAGGCTCCTTCTCAGATTTTTCTACCAGCCTCCCTCATCGTCTTGATAAAAAATAATCACCTATTATCATTATCAGTATTATTCTCAATACTACAAAATCTTAGATGAAATGATATCTGAACACGAAAACTTGTGAACACACAAAGTGCATTTTAGATGTCTGAAAAACTTGCACATGCAAGCACATACATACAAGCACAAATACATGAATACAAAACACCCACGGTTTGTTTGTATTTCAACCTAAAGCTTGCGGTAATGAACGGAATCATACTTTACCATGATGGAGGTGCACCCCTTTTGATTGACGATAGTCAGCTTTCAAAATGGCCATTTGAAATTAGAGCTTGTTGCATGAATCCAAATTGTCCAAAAGTTTACTGGTGAGTGTTCATGAGATTTTTTTCTCATTAATCCAAAAACACTGAGCCCCAGCAAACGATGGCACAAACCTGACTGGCAACCGGACAGTCCCAGAGAAATAAGTGTTGTTATTGCAGATAACACTGTCTCTTCCTGCGATGTTGATAGGCAGCTGATCAGCTTGTTGAGGTTGTCGGGCTTTAGGACCTCTGTACGGAAGTCCTGGTCTGTAAGAAAGACCAATGCTATACGAGATCAGGAAAGCCTCTATGGGTGGTCACAAACAGTCAAAAAAAGATGCCTTCCCAGCAATATATCGTATTTTTAAGGTGGACAACTGCTACTTGGTTCAAAAAGAGAAATAGCTGTGTCATGTGCGGTTGGTCTACTTCATTCACCGCTGAACTTGTTCTTAGCTGATGAGGTACAATTACCATAGATACGATTCAGTTCTATCAATTTATGTAAGAGCACAGAGTGACACCGATACTATGTTGAGGAAGATGGCACACGGAAACACACACGAATTTCTATGCAGCAGTGGGCAGTGAATGTGAATGTAGGGGAAAGGTGGTGATAACCTTCCCCTAGATTGGAAACAGTGCAGTTACAAACCCATGTTTGGAATGCCAAAACGTGAGAAAGAATGGAAGCACATTTGTAAACTTGGCCTTGAAAAATGTGTTAGCACTCCTTCTGCGTTGTCAACCAAGAAGGAGAGCGATTTGCTTGGAAAAGTGATGGTTTTCATTGATAAGATGGGAGCAGTGGTTTTTTTACGGGGCTTTCGCACACGTCCTGTACAGACCTAGAAAATGGCGTTTTTTTTTTTCATTTTTCCGATATTAAATGTCAATTATTAGTAGCCAGCCCCGAGTCATTGTTTGTTTCTGCCTTTCAGTACTTCCCGTGGCCACGTTGTAGTGTCTTTCTTTTAGCGTAGTCAGTAAGATCGTGACAGCAGCGAAGTGGGGAATTTGCGTTTCGGGTCACTTCGGAAAACAGTAGGGTTGACAGGCGGGCTAGTTGGTACAAATTCATAATGGAATAATTGGAAGCGCTAACCAATGGGACACAAGAGAAGAGACAATTGTTTGTCTCTTCTCTTGTGTCCCGTTGGTTTGCGCTTCCAATTATTCCATTATGACTTCGAAAAACGCCTAACTGCAATCACGCCTGCACTTGCATAATACAACAGAAGAACGGCGGTAAGGAGGCTCACCCGAAGTGAGGTTGCAGATGCCGCCAATGGCAAACTCTCTCAGGTTATCATTGGCACTGTCCAACTGATCTGCACAAACAAAGAACGCGGTAAAAATGCATTCACGCAGAATGGGCGTCGAAACGTACCCATAAATAAGCTGACAATGTTCAGGCGTTTGAGATGGTCGTAGTTGATCGGGTCGTAGGCAAAGTTAGCCAAGTTGGCCAGAACCTGCTCTTTCGCCTCTGAAACGAAACATCCGAGCTGTCAGAACGGTTTCAGTTTCTCTCGAACGAGGAACGCTCGAACGGGAAGGGGCTTACCGTTGGAGCAGCTAGTGTTGAACTCCGTCACCAACTCCTTGAGGTACCTGAACCGTTCTTTAGGGTCGTACCGGGTCATTGTGTACGCGAGCTGACCGCAAGAAACGTGTCAACGTCGATAGCCTACGCGACTGACAGATGCTCAAACTGCTGCGCGTCAGGCGCCATTTACAACTGCCTCGGGCATAGCCTCCTATATTTTTTTGTGCCCGCGCATTAGCGCTAAATACATACGCGCCATCCGTCCCTTATAGTTTTGGCGCTCGCCGCCAGATGCCGCACCGATCCCATAATAACAGCAGACGACGCGGCCTATGCACGCTTGCGTTTATGACGGTCTAGAAACCGTCTACATTGCATTGGATTATGCGTATACGTTAAGAAGTGCGCACACACCAAATTTTTAACACAAGCACTGTATGCAGAATGCAATGTGAGCTTTGTTATTTGATTTCGCGCTCAAAGCTTGAGCACTTTTCGAGACAATGGTTTGACATGAAAATCTTTTGCCAAGTCGTGTTTGTCAGTCACACTCGTCGCGAAGTTCAGAAAAAGTGGGCGGAGAAACTTCACGAGCACAACCTCCAAAAGTTTTTTATGATGTCCCGGGGTCGAGCACTTGAGTTTGTCACGTTTCTGTAGTATTTGCGCGGCGTTGTCAACGGCAGCCTTCAGTGGCTGATTCATCTTTCTCGCTCTTGCGAGGAAAACTTCCGCGTAATTCTTTAGAGAATTTAGAACCATTACGAGCTCAGTTGACGGATACAGGAGTACACCTGGGTGGATATCTCCACATTCAATCAGAACATGCTCCGCCGTTTCCTTATCTTTCCCGCAGCATGTGCATTGTTCTTCTTCTTTACTGAATCTTGCTTTATAACTACGCGTTCTAAGGCAACCCGATCTCGCTTCAAACAGTAAAGCGCTTCCCCTTGAATTATCGTAAAATGCCTCCCTCCTTATTTCATTTTTGCCCTTTCGGTAGTTACTCAAAGCCGGTTTTTTCTCCATAGCTGCCATCCATTCTCTCGTTTTGCGCCTCGGCGCTCCGCCAGGAGCGCTCGCATCCCATAATAGCTCGGGGGACGGCGCTGAGGGACCGACCGCTCGGGCACAAAGTTATAGAGGAGGCTATGCCTCGGGGAAGTAGTGAAGTTCACGGTTATACGTAAAGGCGGCGCCACATGTTAAAGCCGACCTTTCAGGAATGGTACGCTACGCGACCGACGGATGGCGGCACCGACTTAAAGAGAAAACAGCTGTTTATAAAATAGTGGTAAACACATCGGAAGATTTTTCTTGAGTTATCGGTGATCCAGGCGTGCCACAGCTACAGCTTTCAGCCCGAGATTGATCTCATGTTTAGGGGAAATCGCGTTGCGTGCAAATTGCGCGCCGACGTAAGCCGAGTTCTCGTCGCGAGCCAACGACGCGAGTTTTCGCACGAGATCGAAAAACATGTGTTTTGATCCTGACTGCTGAGAAAAAAATGGCGGACAAATCGCAACCTCAAGGGCAGCCGCTCGTCAAAATAGGACACTATATCTTGGGAGAAACGCTCGGAGTCGGCACGTTTGGCAAGGTTAAAAGTGAGTGCATCTTTCAGTACGGCTTGCGTTGCGGTGGCGATCGTTTGTGCCTCCGCGTCAACTTGGTCCGTGCGCTGCGTAGTGCACTGGCTCGTCCGCGGAAAATTACCGAATGCGTGAGAATGCAGCAAGCTCAAAATGCACGTCGACAACAAGCTTTCTGAACCGTTGTACTTTTCGCCGGTTTAGTTTCTCGAAAATATGCGCTGGTGATCTTTACTATTTGCTCTAATAAAACAGTCATGTCCGGCGTTCGAAATATTGGAAACTTGACACGGATGGCCCGTAATTGCTACTCTTAAACGTCCCAACATATATGTTTATTAAGCCCATTGATATTTGTTTATTAAGCCCATTGTTAGCTTGGGGACGGTAGGTTCGATTTGCGAGACAGGTTGGCGAAGTCAGTGATGGTCCCCGAATGATTTTCCTCCTGCTGTTGTCGGCTTTCTTGATAACACTGTGCATGGTGAAATGGCGTGCCTGGTG
Source organism: Rhipicephalus microplus (assembly GCF_043290135.1). Lineage (NCBI taxonomy): Eukaryota > Metazoa > Arthropoda > Arachnida > Ixodida > Ixodidae > Rhipicephalus > Rhipicephalus microplus. The sequence goes on along the minus strand of NC_134709.1, from coordinate 12,117,399 downwards.
AAACAGCCGCATTATTTCTTTTGTCCCTACAGCGGCATGTCACCAGTTGACCGGACACAAGGTGGCTGTGAAAATTCTCAACCGACAGAAGATCAAGAATCTCGATGTCGTCGGAAAGATCAGACGTGAAATACAAAACCTCAAGCTCTTTAGGCACCCGCACATCATAAAGTTGTAAGTGATGCTTGATCGTGGAGGCAAATGAGCCATGTATATATCCCATGCTGCGTGGAGGTGTGTATATTCATCGCCTCTTGTTTCTTAGGTATCAAGTTATCAGTACCCCTACTGACATCTTCATGATCATGGAATATGTGTCTGGAGGTGAACTTTTTGATTACATTGTCAAACATGGAAAGGTAAGGAACGACGAGTGCAAGTGGGCATCTGAAACCAATTCAATTGAATAGCTCATTACATCACTGAACAGTCTCATCAATTCGAAATACAAGGAATGACGGTCAGTAAAGATGTGTTTATGTGTGATGATCTGTACAAGAAGGCTGCGTAAGTTTAATTGAAGTATGGCATGTATTTCTATATCTTCAGTGCATCATAGCATATATGACAGAGATCACAACAAAAACAAGCCATCATCTTGAAGCAGATTTCCAGGTGTTTCCTAAAGTTGTAGGCAATCAGCCTCTGTACTCAGGTCTAACCAAGGCATAAGCTGAGCTTTGCTTTACAAATTTTTGTTTTGAACGAGCACTACAACGTGCAGATATCAGCACTTGTCTCTGTGTGATAATGTATCATCACAGGATTGTCACACTGTTTTTTCCTATAGAGGTTTATATTTCTTCTAAATAAACAATTTGTTTGCCAGAAAGTTATGCATGATCGCTTTACATAACTGTGGTATTGTAAAGATAACTGAAATCAAATCAGTGATTTGTGGTGTGATATAAAGAACTGTTTCCTATCCATGTTGATGCACTTCGCTTTGTATTCAAACAAAGTAGTTTGCATGCAATGCAAGTGAAGTACGTGCACAAAGTTGGTTTAAGACACACTGAACTGACTCATTGCCATCATAGCTGTACGTTTTAAGTTGTGCTAATGCATCAATTCTGTTCCAGCTCAAAGAGTCAGATGCACGTCGGTTCTTCCAACAAATAATCTCAGGCGTGGCATACTGTCACCGTCACATGGTCGTGCACCGCGACTTGAAGCCTGAAAACCTTCTCCTCGACCAAAATCTCAATGTCAAGATAGCAGATTTCGGTGAGTCTCGCTCGTGCTCCAAAGGGGCGTAATGCAGTACCGAATTTTCTGCATGAAACTATTCTGCACTGAAAGCTTTTGTCAATGCTCGCATTTGGGGTGCTTCGTACATCGACTGACACCTTGTATTCCCACCATCTCAAGGGCTCTCCAACATGATGATGGACGGTGAATTTCTGAGAACGAGCTGTGGATCCCCAAATTATGCTGCACCTGAAGTTATATCTGGAAAGTATGTCATTTCTTCTAAGCATTCAGTGCACACCCTTAAAATCTGAATCTTGCATTTTCATTCATAATGCACATTGGTAACCAGATGCATACTTCATGCTAAGTATTCTCAATTAGAATAGAGCTTTGTTAATATGTGCTACTGTAACTGTTGACTAAACCCTAAACTGTTATCAGGTGAATGGCAATAAGTTTAAGCCATACAGCATTTCACGCCATTGTTGCATCCATGTTGGGCCGGTGTTACGTCACACTTTCTGTTGCAGGCTCTATGCAGGGCCCGAAGTTGACATTTGGAGCTGTGGTGTCATACTCTATGCTCTTCTCTGTGGAACGGTAGGTATTTTAGCCTTGGTGTGTCATGCAAATGAGCCTCTTATTTTAAAAGTGCAATTTTCATTGTCTTTTTCTTTTGTGGATATTAATTGAGCTTGACATTCATGGTCCAAGATGATGTTTTGTACTGTCACAAAAGATTTGCAAACTGATTTGTTTCACCTTTTACACATAAGCCAAAGAAAGCATGAGCTATAGATGTAGCAAAAGACAATGGACGGCAGTAGTCTGGTGTGGTGAGTGAACTGTACTATCTCGTATTTTGACTTACATACATGAAGAGAGAATCATAACGCTGGGTAAGCCAGGCAATGCATAGGACAGATTATTGATAGTACATTGCAATTAGAATGCTTCTCAGTGGAATGGAAGGACGGTCAAGAATGGCAGGAAACTATGCGGTTTGATGAGATAAGAAAGTCTCCAGCCATAGCTTTGTTACCTTGTGCGAGACAAGGCAAGTCGAGATTAATCCTGTGGTGGAAATGTAATATGATGACAATAATGAGCACATTTATCAAGCCACTTTCTGTTAGTATAGTTTGGAAGAATATAAAAAAATCAATTTGTATTGAAATCAGCTACTGTGCATTTCTTTGTATTCTTGCCTGTTCTAAGAAACCTGGGCCAAATATTCTATGCTTTGTTTATAATGTTTATGGTTCACACTCACCTTGTGATTGTATCATTGCTTTGCAGCTTCCATTCGATGATGAGCATGTCCCAACATTGTTCCGCAAAATCAAATGTAAGTTCTCAATCTCTTTAATTAGCTTCTTGTCATTGTCATACTAATGTTCAGGTCTGGGAAATGTGATATGTTAAAACTGCACATATGAGCAAAGACAAATGCCATCATAAATTTTTTTTAGGCTATTGATGATGTACAAAAATATTTGATTATTTCATTCTAACGCATCAGCTGGATTATGCAAGGAGCACATTTACTTGTGCGGGACATTGTAGCACTTAGCTAGAGTTTCACTAATCCTTTCTTTACTATGACGGACATAACTGTTTGGCAATAAGTGACGTCTTTCATTTAGGAAGTCATGCATTTAGTACAAGAAAATCTTAAACTACTACACTCAGACCTCATAACAAAGTCACATCTTCCGCGAAAATACTTTGTCATATCGAGAAATTTTTTATAAATGTATATTTGTAACACTGTATCTATGACAAAAATATTCCTCACTTCATTATAACTAATAATTTGTTATATCGAGGTTTCAGGATATTGCTAGTTCTGGGATGCCTAGATTTTTTTGTTTATTTATTTTTGCTGTAATGCATACTGGCACCAACAAAAATAATAATATATTTTAAAAGGTGTCGCTGCTGAGCTGGTTCAACAGTGGAAAAGTTGGAAATCGTCAAGAGGCCCTCGCAGCTAAGCGCTAAAGTTTGTGATTGAATCACACAGGGATATGTCACACCTTGCCAAATTCACTGTGTCTAAGATGTCCTGGCACAGCACAAATGAAAAGCTAGAGCGTGAGGCCCGGACGCTCGTCGCAATGGCTGCTGCTGCGTAAAATTTTTTTTTTCGAGAGCGCTCGTTAGTGGCACTTATGTGCTTTAAAAACATCTATTACAAGTCACATCATATTTCATTATATCTTCATAATAAGTGTATGTTTGTCATGCACTGACATTAGCAAGAACAATTCTAAATTTATTTGATTATATCCATTAATTTGTTGTGTTGAGGTCTAGCTAAACACTTGGTTGTGTCTTTTAGTAATGTTGTTTACTTATTTTCTACCGTTGATTTGATATTAAGCATGCATTAACTTGCTTAGGCCACTATTTTCTTTAATAACAGGGATTGCTGCTTATTCTGCATTATGCTTGAAAGTAAAAGACGGCATCTGCATTCCAATATTAGATGTCTTTCATTTGATCCACAGAAGCTCTATTGCTCTTAACAGACTTTTAACAGCAGGAACATCCATGGTCTTTAGCAGGGCCATAAATATCTATTAGGTATCTCTTGAGAAGCACGGATCGCTGCGAGAGTTGGTGATTCATCTTATCTGTGTTCGCGAAAAAATTTGAAGTGCAAAAGGGACACCTGAACGTGTGCGCTGTGTCCAGGTGTCTCCCTTTTGTACTTCATATTTTCTCGCGCACTCAGTTAAGATAGGTATCTCTGATGCCTCTTCAGTTCCCTAGCGTAATTCGTTTACATTGGTGACCTGACTGCTGCGCATATCTGCAGCTGGCATCTTCCCTATTCCGGATTACCTCAACAAATCGGTTGTCAGCCTTCTTATCCATTGCCTGCAAGTGGATCCTATGAAGCGAGCAACCATGGAGGACATCAAGTGAGGCTTGCTTGCATGCCAGTAATAGTTGAATTAAAACTTGGCACTAGTGATTGGTAGCAGCACATTGTTTCGGAAAAAGCTCCTTGCAAGTTTTCAATTATTTTTTTTTGTGTCAAAAACACGCATGATTCATAAAAACATTAATAATATACATGCTTGATAAGACGTGTTCTTGGTTTTGTAACATACTTATTCAACATCATAAAAACACCTCTGTAACTTTTAGGAGCTTAAATGAGTAAATTGTGCAGATCTTGGACACATTCCTTATGTGCCAGTGCTTATTCTTGATGCATAATTTCTACCGACTAATTGCTACATTGAAAAGCAGCAGGACACGTGTGCTGATGTGTGTGTGCACATTTACTCTAGCCGTGACACCATTTCACTTTCAGTAAAATACAGTGTGGGTGACATCTGAAGTTGAACATGTATTGTTTTGAAATGAGAGCGCACTACTTAGACGTGGACGCTTGTCCGCGTCTTGTCCCTGTCTTTCTGTCCGTGTCTAAGTAGTGCGCTGTCATTTCAAAACAGTCATGTATCGCCAACTCGCCCAATCAACCATATGAACATGGAGTCTGAAAAATGGTGCGCCGAAAGATCTTTGCTCATTTGAAGCAACATGCGTTCTTTCGTATACTAGTAATTTACTTTCCTCTCTATGCACAATGGCTGATGGGCCCAAACTTTAGATACGGATCGAAAACCTCATATTATTCTCATTCCAGCTTTCCCCACAAATCACAAGAACAGTTGCATGCCCGCTCTTTGCCTGTTCAAAAAACGTTTGATACGTTTGTCAACTTTACTTGACTTTTTTCTTCCAAGATTGATGTCAATTTACACATGTGATCACTTGTTGTGTGTGTTTTGTCACTGGAACTAGAACAGGTGGTGATAAGTGCTATGCACAAGTTTCGAGGCCATCATTTTTTACAGATTTCTTTTCTTTTTTTTTTTTCAGAAACCATGAGTGGTTCAAGAAGGATTTGCCTGCCTACCTTTTCCCACTACCCAATGACAACGATGCTTCTATAATTGACATGGATGCTGTGAAGGTTGTTTGTGAGGTAAGAGAGAGAAATAACCGTTTATTTAGAAACAGTGTTCCGAGCGAGGCCCAGTGTCACCCTAAGGTGAAAGGGTTCCCTAGTCCAGGAACCCTCTGGCTTCGACTGCCCTCTTGGCCCTGGCGTCGAGTTGTCGCTAGTCTTCCAGATCCTCGAGGACGAGCTTGGCCTCCCACGTTTTCATTAGGTGGTCGTCGTTTATTCTTGCGGCTTGGTCCCACTCCAGTTGCACGTCGTGGTTTGCATGGCACTGGCATTCCAGGAGCAAGTGCGCCAGGGTGTCTGGTATGCTGCAGAGCGGGCACATGTAGCCATGTGTCGTTGGGTAGAGGCGGTCCATTAATATGCCATGTATGTAAGTGTTGCTTTGTAGGGGTCTGAAAATCACGCTCTCTTCTTTGGTTAGTCTTGGATGGGGTGGAGGGTACACCCGTCACTCCAGTTTGTAGTGTTGAAGTAGATTTTTTTTTTCATCCTGATCATGTGACATCTCATTCAATTCTCAGTGCCTCGGGTTCTTCTTTGGTTATCTTGTTTTCTTGCCCTGGTTCTGGCTGCCCTTGGCAGTTAATGTAGTTATTTGCCAAGCCAGTTTTATGTTACATGTGGGCCTGAGAGTAAAGACCACGATCAATGGCTATGATGTCCTCCTAAAAAGCATAGGGTCTACAGTTCTGCTTCCAGCCGCAATGGCTGCATTTTTGTAGCAAGCTTTCACTCCAAGATTTCTGTGTGTGTTAAAAGGCCTTCAGTGGTCAAGACTAGTCCCGAGCCCTCAACTAAAACCACTCACATATTCAATGAGCGACTTTAGTATGTATGTCATAAGAGAAGAAATGCAAGGGTCTATGGGGGAAACAAAAGGTGTCAAAATGGCACCTCCTGAAAGGGGAGCGGAAGGCTCTGAAAGCAAGCCACATGGGCTCGTCTGGTTTCAGTGACAGGCTAGTGCTCTAGTTGCTAAACAAAGGACATACCTGTTGCTTTCTTCAGCAATTAAAAAATTATTCTGAAATGCAGTGGGCTTGACATTATGGGAAGCTCTTTTTATGCTTTCTCTTCTCACTTATGGATGTATTTTAAAGGCATGTATTAATGTGTAAAATGTCTCAAATGAAAGAACAGAAAAAAGAAACTAATGTATGTGCTGTATATCGGTGCTAACATAAGCTCATGGGAAGTGGAATGCACACATAAAAGAAATAAACTTTATATCCAGTGTAGAAAAGTGTTGTCTGGAAATACTAGTTGGAATGTGCGTTTCAGCTTCTCTCATTGCCCGTAGTAATGTTGTCTATGTTTGTCATAAGACGAGTGCGATAGATTTCTGTGTGTTTGCTGTTCCCATTGTTACGAGTTCATGTTTCTCCATTCCACGATGACACTGTGCGAGCGCAGAAGTTTGGGGTGCAAGAGAAAGAGCTGCACAGTGCGCTGCTGAGTGGCAACCCACACGACCAGTTGGCCATTGCTTACAACCTGGTGGTGGACAACAAACGCATCGAGGACGAGACGGCCAAGCTGGAGATCAAGGACTTCTACCTGGCTTCCAGCCCACCGCCCACGGCAGCCCTGCTTGATGTGAGTTGCCTTCTGGAAGCCCTTGAAATGCGTCTTAAAAACCATATAGTCAACGCAACCTTTTTCCCCCCACCAAAGATGCTGGTGGCATCAAAATTCTTGCTTTCGAGGCTGTTTTGGAGCAGCTTGACGTATTAAAGCAGTATTGTATCAAAAATGCACCGTACGCACAGCTGTCACACCCCCGTAAATGAAAATGCAGGCACAGCTCTGTGTTTGTGCACTACTACTTTGAATTGTAGTCAATGGAACAGCACTAGATCACAAGTAAGAACATCATGAAAGAAGGTGACAAACTGTACCTATATACGGTATTATATAATAAAGTTGATGTTTCAGCTCTGACATAGGAAGTTTTGTTAAAAGTGTATGTTTAGGCCGGCAATATTCCTGCGCTCTAAATGTATTTTACTCATTGTTTTTTTGTTTTTATATGCCCATTTTAGTATCATTTTATGATATTATGCTCTTCACAGTATAGTGGTCATTGAGGTCAACTTACTTCAATGAAAGTGCTGCCTTCAGTGTATGTTTAAAGGACCTGTACTCTTTCGGTCTAGTCTAACGTTACACTTGCTTGGCCCTCACAAATATATTGTGCATTGCAGCATACAGTTTCTTAAAATTAACTAGAAGGAACTCTAGTGCTGTGATCATTCAGCGACCATGGAAATTATGGCATGGCATGGATTTGCCTAGTCTTCGTATTTGCGGGCGGCAAATCGCTCTTGTGGCTTCGTTTACTGCTGTGTTTTGGTTTTATTTCGAATGAAAGAACAAACCGCTTTGAACTTTGTCAGTTGATTTTATCATGATCCTAAAAGGTGAAGGTGTTGAAGTGTAACTGCCGAACATTTGCCGATTGTTGTTTCGTAACAAATAGCTTTAAGCCACGCGAATCCAGAAGGAACATAAGGTATGAAGACTACGCAAATCCATGTACTACCAATAATTCGCATTCTCACTGAAGCGTTGTGTGTTGCAGCTCTCATAGACACTATTGCCAGAGTTTCCTCCAGTGTATATTTAGGAAACTCTATGCATTGTAGTACTACCCCATAAATACTTCATCCCCTCACCAATGATGTTAACGTCCCTGTCTCACCAATTATGCTTGAAATCGATTCACTTTTGAACATCTGTCACACTCATAATGAACACCAACAGTTTGAAAGCTAGTGTAAAGCATGCCTTTTGTGAGCGCTCTTGGTTCATTTTGTTTTCGCTTTTTTATCCCACTACTTTCTGCAATGCCCTTGGACCTTGAAGTATCTGAAATAAATCATAATAAATGTCGGTGCGATGTGCTTCTGTGCAGCAAAGCCCACAGAGGCCACATCCAGAGCGGTTGGGGAGCCGACAAAGGATGCTCAGCGGAGGCAATGGAGCGGATCGCAAAGGCACCCCAATGAAGAGGGCAAAGTGGCATCTAGGTGAGTTTCACCTCCTTGGTAATCAGTTCTTTTCTCAATTAAGCAATAAAGTGCCAATTGAATTCTCAAGAAAACAAGAGTTGCTCCAATAAGAGTCACACCTTGCTTGTATCTCGTTTCACAGGCATTCGATCACAGAGCAAGCCACACGACATCATGAACGAAGTCTACCGAGCCATGAAGGCTCTCGATTTCGTAAGTCACAGTCTGCTGTTGTGTGTCGGTGACTCGTTGCATATTTGTTTGAACAGGTTATCAGAAAGGCAGAAAGTAAGTCGAAATGCTATAAGTTGCAGGGTTCTACAGCACGCTTCGTGACATGAATGCTGGAAAATGCCATGAAGCCCTTATATTTCACAGCACCCCGGTTACTGCATGCAGCTTGTGTGATTTTCAAATGCTAAAGAGCTTTTCCAACACTCAGAGATATAGTCTCTATAAAGAATGCGGCATACAGTCCTGCAAGCCCCTCATTGAAACTTGGCCATCACAGCGAGAACCTACACCCGTAAGCCTAGGGACGTAACACCTTACATGCGGGGCTATCACGGTGGGTCAACACCACTACAAGGCACTTCGTAGAAGTGTCAGTGATACCAGACGACAGAAATTTTTTTTAAAGTGAAGCTGTTAAAATGATGTTAAGCTGCTGTAACATTTATGTCGTATCGAGGTTGATAAATATATCACAAAAGAAGGCAATGGTTAACCTAACACTAGGGCAAGGCAATGGCATCAGCGGGAAGACCCGTGAAGCAATGGAAGGCCTACACCAAGACAACGTGCCCGTAGATTATGAGGTGCAGATGCTTGGTTTCAGCGCGAGTTTCTGTCTCTGGGGTTTGGACCTCCGCCTCATGTCTGTGCAGTTGAACTCAAACCTGTCTGTACTGGGAACAAAGAAACAACCCTGCATCACTTAGCTAAGGCCTAAAAACAACCTAGAAGCAACCAGATTAGTCTTCTGAAACATAGTTTTCCTGCTTCAAAGCTTGAGCAGCTTAGGGCTTAATTCAAGGTTCGCCTTTCTTTTTTTTTAACTGCTTCTCATAGGCAGATGCTTATTTTGGAACAAAACTTTTAACACAACTCCACAGGCAGCGTGCTGAAATTGGATCTGATAAACCTAGTCAATCCATAACCCGTGGTGTCCCAACGTCATTGTGGTCTCTCCCTATGCTTTGTCGCATCTACTGTTACTAATAATTAGTTTTTTTATTCTTTGTTTCTTTTTATGCAGGAGTGGAAAGTGGTTAACCCATTTCATGTTCGTGCTCGTCGAAAAAACCCCACTAAAGGGCGCCCGGTAAGAAACGTTTGGCTGCCGTTGGCTCCGTCAGGCTAGAAGTTGACCATACTGTTCTGACTGTAGGTGAAGATGAGCCTGCAGCTGTATCAGGTGGAGTACAAGAGCTTTCTCCTGGATTTTAAGTCCCTTCCTGCCAATGAAGAGGCTGTGCCACAAGACCCAAGTGAGTTCCAGCTCAAAGGGTTTTTGACACATAGTATTTCCAAAATAGAGGAATGTTCACAATTGTTAACAAAGTGCAGAATTCGGAAGAGGAAACCAGCGAAGAAAACGAAGACAGAAAAAAAAGGACAACCAGACAAGGACAAGAGCTGGACTTGCAACTAAATGTTTATTGGAGAAAGCCCACTCACCAACACACTGGAACCACCAGCTCATGCCTAAATACTAAGCGATCTGAGCCATGCCAAAGTTTCTCACCTATCAGTGCAACGACACTAAACGTGTCAATGTGGTATAAGTAACACATTTGCATGAAACACAAATGTTTCATGGCCCATACACTTGAACAAGCATGTGCTAGTGGTTTGTGTCTGTGGGCAACCTTCAGTAAACGTTCAGTGGTAAGTCCAGCACTTCTTTTGTTCTGCACTGTATTTATTTTCCGTTGGTTCCTCTTACAAATAGCATGAACCAACTCGGCCGGCAAGCTAGTATATTATTAAACTATGGAATTGTAGCGAATGGTACTGCTCAACATCTGCAGCACTGTTTCTGCCAAATGTTGCATATTTCTCATCTAGGCATTTTTTTCCCCCAGGCGTTGCTGAGACAAGCTACAACCAGATCCACAACACGATGGAGTTCTTCGAAATGTGCGCCGCACTCATCACTCAACTGGCACGCTGAGCAGTCTGCCGCTACAAGTTGGAGTGCCCACAGTTACAGCCTCCTTCACATTAAATGTCACCCCATTAGTGTCGTGTTGGCAAGATTGGGCTAGTGTGCCATTTTTGCTGGTGGTGCCGACAGTGTGAGAGGTGCAGCTAACATTCAAACTAAATTTCTTTGTGGTGCCAATGTAGGTCTTAACGTGCTCGATTGTCGAGAGCCGTTTTCAAGTGCCATGAAGCACACTTACTTGCCATGCTCAGAATGTCAAGCAGGTCAGTTGAGGCAGATGAGTTATGTGAAATAAGGAAGTTTAGTGTATGGTTGTTGAAGCCCGATACATGCTCATGCATCTTTTTTTGTTTTTTCGAACTTTTTTTTAGGCAAAACATACTATGCAGCACAGAATGTGTGTCACATGTAAATGAGCAGGCTTCTTTTGTGAATAAAGTCCACTATTAAGGAGTGGTGGAACGGTCCCTAGATCTAGCTTTGCAAGTCGGGAAGGCAACCCATTCAATGATTGGTTGCTTTGGTGTAACCAGTGTCCGGATCACACTCCCGATTTGCAAAAGTTGGATCCATCTCTGTTCTTATTTTTAATTTACAGCAGTGAAGATACTAGTACATAAACTCAATGCGCTGCAACACGTCCTGAAGCAGTAGTCGGAAGGTACTCGCTCATGCATCTGCTTATTTTTCTAACACCTTCCTTTTTCACATCTTTTTAATGTGAGCACCAACTACACTCCTGCAAAAAAGGCAAGGAAGCCTTAAGTGGCACACTAGCCAAATCTAGTATTTCCTAAATCAACCGTTCTTGGCAAACTGCTTACCTACAGTCTGCATCAAAAGTTTTGCAGCCACCGGTGTGCATGAACTATTGTGGAATCATTTCTGTTGTGGCCCGTGTTGAATTCTGAACCAAAGCCCCAGAGGTTCTTGAGCAACTATGCTCCTCCCTCCTTGGTCTCCATTCACCACAGATATCTTGCATGAGAGGATATTTTTGGTGGGGTATCGCTCCATCCTTGGAGGCTATTACATTGGGCAAGATTCACTCATTTGGCAATCAAAGAGTGCATTCACGAGGGAGATTTTGTGCAAAACTGTGTGGGCTTCGATCTCTAAAACACTGGGCATGTTACAGTAGCCTTGAAATGTTGCTTTGAAACCCTTGACACATACTGTACTTGATCGTGCCATGTTGGACAGGCCGAGAGGAAGAACGTAGGATCATGTGTTTCTGTTGCTTTCCAGTGGTCTACTTAGGGAGAAACTAGCCATCTCTGTATGGACAGTGGAATACCTGAATGTTGCAGGCTGCACATTTGAAGCCTCTGCTAGATATGTTTAGATGTAAATTTCACCATGGGTGCTAGGAGTGAAGCTTGCGTGAAGATGGAAAGCATCGGTCGTTACATCTATGTATCCTTATACATATAGCCACTTCTAGTAGGCACACATTTGTTGGCCTTGAAACCTACTTTTTATGTTATACTTTGTTAACAGTCTATCGTTTTGTTAATAGGGAGTTTCAGCATGTCCCGTATTCCGGTATGCACGAAGGAACCGCGGAGTATCGGGTTAGCAGATGATAGTAGCGACATATTGCTACGCTTCTTCTAACTGTACCGACAGACAAGTCTTCTGTGCTCAAAGAGTGCTCCTGCCGAGAACAGGTTCTTAAAGGCAACCTGTTTAAGATAATGCCGCTGCCAAAAGAAATTTACTCAAACAAATATGAAACACGGTTTGTTATGGCTATGGTGTGATAGCGTTGGAACGCTTTCGCCACCAGAGGGCGTCACCGCCCTAGCCACGTGTGTTTACGTATCGATAACCCGGTATTTCGTCAGCCTGCTTAAGTTCGCGGACAAGTTATAACTCTTCGATAGCTAGCGTGTCTGCTATTCTTGCTTTACTGCACTGTACAGCTTACAGTATATAGTTTGTGTCAAGCTGTGCCCTTTGGTTTTATGTAGCTCTGTATTTTGTTATGCCTGCATTGATGCAGAGCAAATGATTTTCTTTGTTTGCACAATCCAGTTACATCATGTGCAAGTGTGTAGAGCAGGTTTGATGAGGTATGAAAATGTGTGAAAATATTGCGTATTCGAGACAAATTTTTGAAGGACCACGGCACATATGACATGTTCCTGTAACACTTGGGAGACTTTTTGGTCTTCACATATTTGATGCATCGACAGTATTGAGCAGTGGCCGTATAGAATGCGGCGTATTTGCTGTGGCACATCACAATGGTGCATCATAGTTGAAATTATAACAACATGGTTTGTGTGCTCATTTGGGGGAAAAAAAAGTCATTACACTGACTTACCCCTCCTCCCCCCCCCCCCCCCAAAAAAAAAATATTCCAGTGTCTACAATGGCCCACTCATGTAGATCCTAAATGCAACTACGCTTTGCCACATGAATGTGTAAAACAATCTTTCTGAGAGTTGTTTGTTGCAAGGACCGAAATTTTATGTAGAGAAAAAAAAATGCTGTAAGACTTTTGTATACCTTGGGAATGGTAAAGATGAATCTATTGTTTCTCCTTCTGTAGTCTAAGATGAGTTATACTGTACATACTATATTGACAAATGTGCATATCTGTCAATACAAGAGTGATACCAACATGTGTGCTTGTGTCTTTATTTTGGCAGAGTTGAAGTAGGCTGCCAATTCTAAAATTATAGGTCACTCTACCTGCATTGTGGTGTGAACAGCCTTATTTTGCATTTTTGTTCTCGTGATGAGGCTCAAATATGGCAAGCATGTTCAAATGCTTACCGTTAACCCTCTACGTGCCACGGCCCTTTCCTTGTAATCCAACTATGAAGTACAGTATCATTTTTAGGCACCAGTTCCCAACGTATACTTGCTCGGAACACACTTGCTTGGGTTAGCACTACACTGCTGTCCACCTGAAGTGCAGCAAAGCGACAAACCAGCCTGTCTATCACTACTGCCGTAAACAGTACAGCGGACTTTTTTTCACAGTGGTACAGTGCCCCCAGTGGTGAGAGAAGCAAAAACGGTGACTTTCCAGTCAACATGGCATTTTGTAAACTTCTGTGTTCCTTTGCACCCATACCCTCTGAGGCTGCATGTCAGCAGGTTTTAGAGGCCATGCATTAACAAAAATATTTCAGGGTGACGCCGTCAAAGTATTTACAGTGTACATGCACTGAAGGTGCCAATGGAAAAAATTGGCCCGAATTTACATGTTACACTGTAAATGTCGTCGAAAGACTATAGTCTTCCGTCTGGAGAGAGTGAGCAAAACGTTTATTTGATGTTCTGCGCAAGAAAATCGGTAAATGGTATTCTGCAGGTGCTGCGTTAGAGTGCCTCGAGCGCGTGGCGCAGGCGAACGAGCGCATCTAGGCACGTTAGACACAAGTGCCATCTGGCAGTTACCTTCGAAAACAAAGGCGTGCAGCAGCCGCGGAGACAGATGCGTGCCAGTCTCGGAGGTGATAAGGTGTAGAACGCAAAGGGACGGGCAGATGCCACCACCGTGACGTCGTAGCAAAGCGTTGGAAACACCTTTCTGAGCATCGCGTTGCACTGTCAGCGCAGCGCGATTAAACGCTACATTCCTTAGAGTTACTTGTGCGCACCTCTTCTAGTATAAAGGCAGACATAGAAAGCATCGAAGCGTTGTTGTGGCGCCTCAGATATACGCAATAATTGCTTTTTAATTGACAATGGCACAACTATGAACGCGTAAACCTTGAGCAATATTGGTGGGCGCTGCAAATGGGGTTGGCCGTTTGGGGTATCGTTAGGGTGGACAGACAAATGTACAGACAGACCAAAATTTTTCCGTCTAAGAAAAGTCCACCGACAAGCTCAACTGGCCCACGGCGCAGGTTTTCAACCACATAACCCATTCTTACCAACACTCACATACATAGATGTATGTACATAGATGTACATAGATGTATTAAATGCTAATCTCACTAGTTAAACTTACTAGTACATAGTATAAGTATATACAACTGATTTGACCTTGAGAATGCTGCAGGACTGCAAACTTGAATTTTCAAATTTCTATAGTACTTGAGCAGATGTGGGTGCCCAGTGGTTACAGGACAACACAAACGCCAGAAGACAGTTTTTAGCATGCTGTAAGAACCAGTCTCACAAAAAAGATAACAGCACTGGCACAGCGATCACATCTATAGGAATGATGGTCATAGTAGCACTTGCTACTTTACACTGGTGCTATCTCAAATTGCCAAGAATAGCAAATTATTCTGCTCAGCCGTCGTGTAGATTTTAGCACAAGTTTTAACCACGCAACCAGTTTCACTGGGCAAACACCGCTAAAGGAGGATTAAAGGACATGCCACAAAAACAAAAGCGTTCCTACTATCATTCTTTAATGTGAGGTTAAAAAAAAAAGAATCCTCGGCCCACACCATAAACATATAGCAGGACGTTCCTACTATCAGCTGAAATGCAACATGGTGCTAGTATTCAGATGCCTATTCAAGACAGTAGAATGTAAAATTTTAAAAATTAGGATTGCTACAACGACCAACCACTCGTATAAACAGTGGTTATGTAAAGAGTTGTGCAAAACAGGCCTACATTTTCTAAGGCATACACAGTGCATAGTATTACTTCTGCCGCATGCAAACTGAAGAGCAAGGTTCTCATGAAGTTACTTTTTTCTGGTGACAGCCCCGTTTGCCTAGGACTACGGCCACCTAGTATTTTCCCAAAATTCACTCCATAAATTGTGAATCAAAAACGCTTTCCCTGATGCTTGTTACTGTACCAGAAGCCCAAGTGGTGCTATATTTTTACGCATTCTGTTTACTGTCCGGAACTATTCTAATGACATCTGTACTTTCACAACCTAGGGCTTCATCGCATGGCGAGGTGTCTGCAGCTATGTTTCATGAAGACTATCTTTAAGTACTCAGTTTTTGGACAGTTTATAAAACAGGGTTAATAACCAGTCCTTAGTGTTTTCAATCTAATTTGCAATCCACTAAAGTTGCATTAATTACAGGCTTGTTATTTGACTTCAGCACGTTTTCCAACATGAATTGTTGCTGCGGTAGACAAGAACAGACACACCAGAATGCTGGGGCACCAGGCATTCTCAACAAAATCCCAGTCTACTGCAGCATGTGGAATCGAAGACTGATCATTGTATGGCCATACAACTTCAAAAGTAAGCAGCTTGGAAGAACTTTTATGGGTGTCATTGTGTGCATGACTAGTACAATATGGTTTGTGAAAAAAACTACAGTAAAACCTCTGCAATACAACCGCAGCTTGTAGGAGTTTGATACGAACATACACCATCCATGCTGTCGCTAATGACATAGTAATTTGTGCGCACTGAAAGTAACACACAGGCATGTGCGCCACACCGTGCAGGCAGTTCACTATCAACGTGTCATAGCTTCAATTCGTGCTTAGATTACATATCACTGCATGATTTTTTTTGACAAGCCATTCCCACACTTTTACTAATGCCTGCCATGTCCTTGCAATCAGACATCCTATGAAAGATGGACGAGGACTAGAAAAAAAGCAGACAGCTTTGCAACGTTCTGGACCCACACACCTGCCAACTCCGATTTCAACAGAAGACTACCGAATCTGGAGCGAACCTCGCAATGGTCCAAACACTACTATAAATCTCCCGAATAACATTGCCAACACCACAGCATCATGAAAATAAAAGCAGAGGAAAGCGGTTTTGGATTTTTCACCCTGCGGAAAAGCATCCAGAGATTTGGAAGGGGCTGTCGTAGATCACGACAAAACAGGTTCATTAATTACATATGCATGAAAGTGCCTAAGAGCATGCATGATTATTGAAATTTTAATTAAAAAGTTCACTATCATTCAGAGATGTTCATGACATTACTGCTGCTCTGAGACACCATAAGTCAAAATGTATGCCAGCTTTCTTTTGTTATATACTAATTTTCATATTTTATGGTGATACAAATGTTCTTGGTGACCCCACAAAATTCGCATTACCAAGGTTTCACAGTACAATGAAGGGGTCCATTTAAGTACTTCATTATTTGGCACAATTATGCCTGGTAACTACTATAGCACTTTTCTCTATGCCCAAATGACTACCCAAAAAGTAGTTCTGACACATATGGTTGGAAACTGTACTTGAATATCTTTTTTAAAAAAGCTGCATGAAATTTTTCTATAGTGTGCCATGGTTGACCAAGAGCAGTACAATGCTACAACTAGCAATTCTGCTAACCTTGCAGCCTTTATTCGAACAGTCATGCAAGCCCACATTTAATAATGGCGGTTACACTGGCCCAACTGAGTAACAATATGGGGATAAATTGGCACACTCCTTATTAAAAGCCCCCCCCCCCCCCCCCCAGCTGTTGCGCGCTGTGTATGATCTTTGCAGCTTTGTGACAAACTAGACACCTTTTTGAGGTGTCAGTGTGATGAATCGCTTGAAAGCTGTGAGCTCGCTCTCAAGAAGATATCAAAGAAGCTCTTGTGACGGCTTTTATACACAACGTTTATTTGCCACCAGATGCGGATCCACCAGCAACTGCGTGCTTCTGGGACTTGGGAAGACCTCCCTCACGGAAACCGTTCCTGAAAGACAAACACCAACACATTTTAAAACATCTTCCTAAAAGTGCAGCCAAAATTGTAAATGCTATTGCTCATGTTACCAATCTACACTATGCTTACTATACCTACTTCATTGCAATGCTGCCTCTCATATAATGAACTTTCAACGAGCTTGTTCATTCAAAATGAAGCTAGTCTAGTCTGATGTGAACATTGAGTGATTCTATATAATCTAATCTAAACAACACTTTTCTTTAAATATTTAAGATATACTTCAAACATTGTGGCATTTTACGGCATGTTTTATTTGGTGCTTTTCAGCTTGACCTTTTATGAATGCACAGAACCAATAACTGAAAATATAATAACTTTTCCATGTTAGTGAACAACTTTGCCACAGATGACTACAAGAAAATGGGGAGGGGGCTCATTTCGACTCTAAAATAATAAAGCACCATAACATTATGCTACATGGCTCCTAGACACGTGGCTGAGCAATAAGCCGCATGCCTGTCCTATTTCACTTGTATTCACACTCTCAAATGGCACCACAACTGACATGTACCAGCACAAAATCAACCCAGATCAACATGTAGACTTGCTATATGAACTCTCGGGACATCTGGCAGTATGCAAAATGAGTACTCAGATGCCAGCCACTATTTCAGAGTTTCACCGAGCTTTAAACTAAATATAAAGTTATTTCAGATGCGAAGCAGCTCTTTGACTAGCTTGTGTAACACTGTCCCTCCGTCAGTGCCGCTCCACTCTCCGCAGGTGTTGGAGCGGTGCCAAGTAGCTCACGCCTTTCTAGCAGTGCGCGGTGACGTCTCTCCCTTGCCTGCCGTGCGTTCGCCGCGTGTCGGCTCTCACTTCACCCTCTTCACCGCTCGAGCCCACTTCTCACGTGGGCGTTATCTCACCCGCGCCACCTCTCTGCGAGCCGGCTTCTCGCCAATAGATGGAGCGCGCTTACCTCAATACCTCGCGGCGCCGACAATGTGGACAGCGCTCCGCTGCTTGCCGCGTCGACGGGCGGGACGCCATCGCAGGATGCTTCCTGCTAGTGTGCAAGTGCTTTTCCCAGATGTCGCTGGCATTGTGAGGGTTAGCAAAGCCAATAGCATTCGCGAATGGCGACGTAAACTCCGACGAGATGCGTGCCAGGGAAGCCGAGCACAAGCGTCGGCAGTTAAAGACCAGCGACACCACAGACGAGGTGAGAGTCAAGCCACCGATCGCGTCTGAGAATACAGACGGCACGCGGGTAACACTGACGAGACGCAAGCCAAGGAAGCCGAGCGCAAGCGTCTTCAACACGTCCCGCCTCCCGCGTCTTTTGTGTTTCATACGTACGTTTACTTGAGTAACCACCACACCAAGTTTCGCTCCAAACCGTTCCTAGCACTCGAGTCGATGCCCGTTTCAACCGGGTGAATGCCGTGCGCACCACTAATGCTTCGCATCCCATCAGGGTTCCCTTTTAAAAGATGGTCTATAGTTTTTTTTTTTTTTTGAAAATTTGCTGTATTCCTCTAGATGTATCAAGTGTCTGAACAATTAATGTGTGGTAAATGTTAACATGCACTTCGATTACACACAGGCTTTGCCACATTTCAACCCTAACAGAATGACGCTTTTGCAGCCACACAAAATAAATTTATGTGCTCAGCATATCTGCCAAACAAATTACAAACCAAGCTCTTTTCACAGAGCTCCTATATTTATTTTACTATCTCCAAGGATATGGCATGCCAGTAGTTTAAGGAGACAAGAAAACCCCAAGTCAACACACTGCCATTAACACCTAGGAAACCTCCCAGACCTCGTTTCGTACAAGTGAGATTGAAAAAAAAAAAAAAAAGAACGCTAAACCTACGACACACTAAATCACCTCCTTCAAAGCGAGTAGCTGTGATACTGTTTACATCACAGCACCCTCTAATGTCCGACAGCCAGCACTTTGTGTGATAAGAAAAGGCGCATCCACAAACCACGCAGACACAACACACGATAAAAGTAGCGCCCGTCCTGTCTCTCATTTTTGTGAATTTCTTGTTTTCGCACCCAACAGTTCCATTAGCTACGCACCATGTTGCGGAATTTCAAGTAATGCCATTTTTAGCATTGGTATCTAAGTACACAGGCCTATGAAATTTCCCTTCCATCAAGATGTGGCCATTGTGCCGAAGATTTTATCCTCTTCTACAATTTTTGGGTCATGCAGTTGGTCATTCAAGGCTAACTATTATTACACGATAACAGAAATGAAACATGTATGCGCAGCACAGAACCAGGCAAAATCAGAACTTTTTTAACATTCTGCACAGTTGTGAAAGTAATGGCAACTTCTTTTTCCAAGGAATTGAATAGGATAAAACTGCGGAAGTAGCCTTTCATTCCAGCCTCGCAAAAGTCTACAATCATTATGAGCGGCTGCATGCTACAATGACAATAATATAGGGAGCTGCTGTCGTCCAGCTTGCACCGAAATCTCTGATGTCATGCCCCATGACTGCTGCTATTCCTTTATCACAAAAGGCTGTTGTCAATACTGAAGTGCTATGTTGCCGTTGTTACAGAAAAATACTGACATTTCCAATGTCCTAAAGCATTCAATCTCTGCAGCCTAACTTGTTTACCTTTGTCCCTCTAAGCCGGTGAGCTCTTCTAGAATTGTCTGAAGTATGAGCCTCATAAGCCACACACCACAGCAGTCATGAGTTTTTAGAGATGAGAAGATGAAATGCATAAATATTGCTCACACACTCTGCATTCCCATAAATTTTCTCTCTCTCTCATCTCAACAGCTTCACGCTATATCAGATGGATATTACCATTAAAGTTAAGTTAACCTCAACACCGTTATGAATACTGAACCAGTAAAACAGGCAGAAGAGGGCACTATAGACAAATGGTATCAGTTAAAAGCAGAAGTAGTGGATGGTCCACATAAATGAACGTTTCTCCTCTACTTGCTTGCTCACCTGAAACGCCTCCAGACCTTCCTGAGATGGCGGAGCCGTCCAGTGCCAGTGGTCTTCCTCCTCTTAGCCTTGACGCTCCAGTTGTCTGCAGTAGGCGTATGAAACAAAACACAAACAACAAGTTACAACACAGTAACGACATTGGTACACTTCACATCAGGCAACAAAGCATCAGTGGTTCCTTAGATCAGCACGATCCATATGATGAGATAAGTTTTTACATCACGTGCACACAGCAAGTGCTGACATCAAGTGTATGTAACAGTGCTTGTGCTGCATAGTGGATGCATGAAATCGTCCCTCCCGAAAACCCTACCCCACTCCCCGCCCCTTAAATGACAGAAAAACTTTAAGAAACAAATTATAAGATTCTACGAGCTGCAAACGAATTAGGATCCAAGCATGCTGCAGTGGGAGACTCCAGATCAATGATGAAGACAAACAGGTTTCCTTACTGTGCGCCTAATGTAAGTACACGGTTTTTGTAAGTACACATGCGGCAGCCATGACCACTAGTCACACTCGCGCCCAAGTGCCTTGCCGCGAAACACCACAGCCGCAGAGACAACGCGGCCGCTGTGGAACCCCAAGTGAAGATCATATCTGACGCTTTGGTCACTGTTGCGTGCTCCTTAGTCCTCAAAACGACGGCGCTTATGAACACGGGAAATCCTACGTTCACAACGCTCGATGTCAAAGAATACTTAAAAGACTGTCGTAGCGGCTAGCGATTAGTAGGGCGACGACTGCACTTTGCGACTACTCACTGAATCGCAAATTGCTTGCGCGGACTCGCAAACAACGCCTCCGACAGCTAATGCGTCTGTTCAAGAACCGATCGGGCGCGAGGTTTTCCTATCCGCGACAAGCACTGCTACATACGACGAGAGAGAAAAAAACCACGTTCACTTACAGTGGCGCATCTTGCTGTTGGGGTAGCCGCACTGGGCGCATCGCGACTTCTGAATGTGGTAGCTGCTGCGCCCGCAACGCCGGCACAGCGTGTGGGTCTTATTTCTCCGTTTTCCAAAACTGGAGGTACCCTTCGTCTGAAATGGAAAAGCCGCAAAGACATGCGTGAAAAACAGCGGCACGACTCGTCCCGGCCCGATGCAGAGGCGACTGCACGGGCGCCGACAGCTTGATTATATCGAAATGAGACATTTTCCGAAAAAATATCATAACATTCGCACTCGCTAAGGGCGATAGGCGTGTTTAATTAACGTCTCAATGCATAATATATGCCACAATTTACGATTTTAATAGATTTCGATGCAACGAGAAAACGCTCACCATCTTGACGATCTACCAATCCAGGAAAGGACTTGTCACGAAGAGCAAAAAAGCAACGTGGTGGTAAAAAATGCAGTGGCGCTAAACGTTGGTAAAAAAAGCTGAACAAAAGCGTTATACATTAAAACAATGTCTAAATAAAGTAATAAAATGTTAAAATAATCATTTAACTTTACCTAATAATTTGTTTTTAGCATTTTTTATCAACGTAGCTACAAAGAGCGCTAGCATCACTCAATTGGCGCTACTTTCAAGTTGGTTGCAGGTGTGTCGTGGTTTCAACCTTTCTGCTATTTGCAAAAGCGTGATGCTGAAGGTCGTTAGTAAGCTCGAGAGAGGTAGAAGAGAGAATATTTTGTTTAAAATAGGATTAGGAATCTTTCTCATGTGATGGAGCCAGGAAACACCTATATCACTTGATGTAGTTTTAGTGAAGCGCCCTATACCGCATGCCCGCTGGATCACTCCACGTGCCCGCTGGATCAAGTGGTCCGGTCAGCGCTACCCACTGGTCCGTACGGATATCCGCAGGTATGAGCAACGGGTTACGAAGACGCTTATTTCTGCAACTCATAAGGAAGCACAACACGGTGTCACGTGCGCTTGTCCGTGCGTGTGTGAACTTTCTGTGAGGACCGCTTTGCCATGCTTTCAGGGGCGCGCTATAACATCTCACTTTGAAAAGAATACATACACTCACCTCTTCATCTCACGATCGTCATTCATTACTCTTTTCTGTCCCCTTTCCCCTGCCCCGGTGCAGAGTAGCAGGCTAGGGCATGTAATATCGCCCAGGCCGACGTCTCTACCTTTCTGCAAATATACTTGTCTCTCTCTCGATCCAATTAATGTATTTTTTTAGTTCATATCAATAAATGGGAAAACGAAGGAAACTACCCAGGGAAAGTAATATCATTTTTTTTATCTGAACCCTTAGTTAAAGCCCTTGTGAGAGCCGGAGTTTGCTAAAACTCCTGATTGCAGGACTGAGAAGTGTGGCAGCTTGGGTTACTTGGTATGGCATGATGATAGTTATAGCGCGAGAACATAACGAACACACAGAGACCTTCGTGTCCTTCTTGTCTCTGTGTGTTCGTTCTGTTCTCGCGCTATAACTATCATCATGCAGGACTGAGCCAGGCAACGAGTCATTTGCTCAGTGGCTCCTACTTCTGCTGCTGCGTGGATTCGTAGCGAGAGATGACGGGGGAGGGGGTGGGTGCAAAACAGACGTAGCTGGTTTTTATTACTGTTTTTTTTAATGCGCATCACTTGACGAATACGCGGCCAAGCACTTGTATCTCGACTGAAGTCTCCAGAGGCTCATCAAGTCGGACCCTTTGGTCTTTTCCGCTATCCTAGCCTTCATCCTATCTCGTTGCTCCAGGGTGAAAAGTTCTTTCCAGTCGTTCACTTTGCCCGACCGAAGAGCGCGGCAAAACTGGTCGCCATCTTGCAGGAACTTGAAGGCATCAGACCAAGGTACGAATACGTCTCCAGCTGCCCCCGCTGGAGGCGGCGCCGATGCAGCCACCGCCGAATCCGAACCCCGCTCTGTTCGAGCGCCGTACACTCGCTTCATGTAATCGAAGCTCGATTTCTCGCAGACTTTCTCGAACACGTCGTCGCAGTTTTCCAGCGTCTCGCCATATTCCTCGCCGAGGAAGTGAGCCAGCTTCAGTACGACGGCCTCCCTGTCCGCTTTCAGGTCCTCGAACGTGACGAAAAAGACGTTGTCCTCCTTCCGGTGTTCGTACGCGCAGCGAACGTGGTCGAAGTAATCGCCGAAGCTGAACTTACCCGTCACGAAGAGATCGAAGAACTCGTCGAAGTTCGAACGCGGCGCTAGTGCGCGGGCGGCGCCTGGTGTCGAGCGGTTGAACTCGACGCGGTGGTAGAGGGAGGCGCAACAGTCCCAAGGGTTGCGGGCCACGTAGACGTACTTGGCCTTCGAGTGCGAGACACCGCCGCCAAGTATGTGCGAGTGAGTCTTCAGTGTGCGCGGCCCTTTCGGAACAACGAGGTCGGAATCGTGGCCTCGTCGTCCTGGAGCGTTCTGCGAAGCCAATACAAATGTTTTCGTGAAAAAAGTATTCAACTATTAAACTATACTGAACCTATCAATTACTACGCCCCAAAAAACGCCTGATTGCTCCAATATAATGCTTCTACAAAAGCGGAATAACAGTTATGAAATGTTCTACGAAAGTCGTGCCATATAGCTCCTACAAAAGTTGTTGATGTTCCCAATAAAAAGCCATCTGGGCATAAACTAAAATCGAGGCAACTGGACGCAACTGCTCCCAGTAGGAACTTATATAACCATATGCAATGATAAGTGCCATATGTGACGTATATTGTATTAACTCTTCATGCAGATCGAAGGATCGAGTCTACTCGAACAGAGATCCAGAGTGACGTACAAGTCTACCCAGAAACGGCGTGCGCCTCATGAACTCAGCGTAGTCGCGTGCGCTTTGCCCCGAGTTGAGGATGAGCTGGACGATCTGCTGGAGCCAGTGGACGCCGCAGCCGGGATACGAGACCAGCACGATGTCGCCGTCTTCGCAGGCGTAGCGCGGCGACAATTCGCAGCCGTACGGGAGGGAGTACGTGCCACGCTGCATGACAAAGCACCCCGCGGCGGACACCGTGCACTAGTTGGATTAATGATTTACCGGCCGCCGGCCGCTTGGCTCACCACGTGTGCCTCGTGTTCCCGCTGACACCTGCGATGAAATTCATTGGTTCAATAATAATAATAATAATAATAATAATAATAATAATAATAATAATAATAATAATAATAATAATAATAATAATAATAATAATAATAGCCCCACGGGTTTGCGTGCCAAAACCACGATACCTGTACGAGGCACGCCGTTGTAGAGGGTCCCGAAAACTTCGATTATAGTAGTGCACTATGAATTCGACCATCCGGTGTGGTCCTTTAACGAGCACCAACATCAAACAGGGCTCTAGGGTTTTGCTTGTCGATCATATCCAACCGAAAATGGTGCAATACTCCCGAAAATGAAGGCTGAGACGTGAGACGCTGCGACGTAGGCTGACATATCATAGCTGCGTACAGCTACACTTGTGATTGTGATACTTAATTGTGATGGTCTTGCCTGGTGGGACAGATGCAGCCAGAAACGCCTTTTGTCCAGACAAGTATTTTATAGACGGAAACATTGATTCGACTACAGAAAATATCGCTTTCATATAGATGAACAAAATAGGAAGAAAAACAAAAGGGTGAACGTTTTGCGTCTTCCGGCATTGTGCGTCGTTCGCCTACACTTATAGTACGTGAATTCCTTTCGCTTGAATTTCGCGTTGTTTTAGGCTGTTGCAGGAGTGTCGTATTTTACTTAATTGCATTTTTCTACCCGAGCACCATGCTATGCATGAGCGAATCGGAAGTAGCACACTATTTTGAAAAACAACTTGCTGATTTAAAAGAAAAGACTAACGCCTGTTACAGATTTCATTTGTTCAATGCACCTCGTAGCGCCGCATACATATTGATGTTGCCCCTTTTATTTGTATGGAATATAACATCAAATGTTTTTGGCAATTCGCATTATTATTTGTCTGACTAAATTCGTCTCGCGCTTGATCTGAGTAGAATAGGTACCTCACCGCTTGGCATTCGTACGACAAAATCTACGCTTCGTTCACTGCAGCGCATTAGGTTATACCAACAACGTATTAGGTAGTACAGCTACCGAAACCCAATAAGAGAAAACCCGAATATTGTCGTCAAAGCGCCATTTTTTTTGTAGATATTACATGCGTCTTTGTACAAGTGCGGCGACGATATGGAAAATAGGAACGGTGCCGCTTGCGCAGCCTCTGTTGAAAACTTACCGCTTAGGCGTGTCGTTTTGATCTACGGCGGTTTGTCGATAGCTTCCTGCGGCGCATCCGGTACCGTGAGTCAGTATACACATTTTTATACGCTATTCTTTTAATTATTTTTTGATTCTTTGAAATCAGAACCGCAGCTGAGCGTAAGCGCATGTTCGTGCCAGTACGATATCGAAACCGAAACTCAATTAATGTTTTAGTTGAATAAATTTATTGCAAAAATGAAAGCAGCCACTCTACAGTAATTCTTATTTATTATCTCTGGTGTATTTGATTTATTATGTAATTCATTGACAAAAATTGAACAATAGCGCGAGCTTAAATAACGCAAATTATCGTACATATGTATTTTCGCTCAAAAAATAAAACAATAAATTTACATAATAATGTAGTTATTGTGTTGTTCAATAAAACTAAACAGCACAATCACTTTATTTTGATTACAGATTTGTGAAATACAATAGTGCGGCTTCGCAATAGTTGCTTAATCATCTTGCACTGTTCCGATCGTTTTATCGGCTGCTACGGCGACGGTGATAACACATGCCACTCGCGTTAAGAATGTTGCATGCAAATAGTTTGTTACTGTTATGAACTGCAGTGAAGCGATGTCCCTTGCGGAACGCAATAAGAGGACATCGTACGTGCAGCGAGCATCGTTTTTTGACATATCAGAAGCTACCTGAGCGTTTCGCAACTTAACGGCAGCAAGGTCGATCGTAACAGTTGTAGAACGTGCATTTCCTTGAATGACGCGTCTTGTTCCGATTTCGTAGCTGACACTCTGTACGTACCTCAAAATGTTATACGCTGCTTTGAGTGTCAGCGGTGCGCTGTGCCGGCATCACTTGTCCCCGCTCAAGCTCTCTGCTAGAAAAAGGTGAGCGTTCCATCATCGTAACGCGTGCATTTCCTCTAAAGGCGATACGCAGTGTTTCAACTGCAAATGCGATGCGTTTCGATTTAAGCCGCAGGAGAAGTTACGTTACGCAGGAGAAGTTCGTGCAGTTAGTACCTGCCGCGATTGTTTCGAATGTTACACCACGAACGCAAGTGAGACAGAGCTTTTGTCGCATTCGCCTGGCTGTTTTTTTTTCCTGTTGACGAAATGTTTTGGCAAATAGCCACCCGCAAACGAATTGCCACCGTATATGTGATCGTAAACGTTTGCAACTTAAGCGAAGGACTATGGGCATCTAAATGATATACGTAGGCGTTTTTGCGACCCAAGCGAAATAGAAGCTTTCTATGAGCAAAAACGACTGCCGCTGGGTGACTCTTAATTAACTCTGGCGGTAGCTACGATGATACTGCTTGCATGAGTTATGCAACTCGATAAATTATGCAGCGAAAGAAAAGAAAAAAAATATGATGGTCCTACAGTAAACTTTCTACATCATAAATTTGCAATTAATAAAGAAATTTTTTATGTGGAAGTGGTATTTGGGAATGAAAAGCGAATGAAGATTAATTGGAATGAAGTGAGAGTATTTTGTTATGCAAAATTCTTTCACATACTCAATCCTTTCATTAAGGTGTACCTGGTGTTTGATGAATGTAACTAATTTACATTTCTTTACAGCGTGGTATCCTTTTGCAAGTTCTCTGTAAACAGTTCATTAGGAAAGCTCGCTAAAACCTCTGCAAGATCATTGCCATCGCCCGGATCATCTCGGTGTCATCGTCCCTTACAACATATCATTGTACTCGGTGGAGGTTGCACCGTGACACTGTCCATCGCTCTTGGCCGATGCCTTTTACAGACGAGAGTACAGTGTGCCAAGCACAACACAAGGCTCCTCGACGCTAAGAAAGGCAGCACAGCGTCTTTTGACTGGGCTTCTTTCTTCCGCTTCTTGAAGCCGGACTGGCTACCGCTTCTTGTAGCGGTTGTAGTAAGTGCATCTAGTTTGTCTTTTCACCATGTCATTTGTTGCCAATAAATGTCAGAAATGGAGTGGAATGAGGGGCTCATTTTTTTGTTGCACTAGTGTCACACAGTGCAGTGCTGATCGTGATTACACCCATCGGCATCAGATCTATCAAAGGTGATTGGTTTCCTTTGTGGCTTGGCTTCAAAGGAGCCTTCACGATCAAGAAATTTGATCCATATCACACGCAATTTTTATCAGAAGTGGCCATTTCCACCCTGGTATTGGGCACAACCTTGTACCTTTCAGGTTTGAATTGTGATGGGCTTTCTGTAAATGCGTCAAATTTACTCAGAATTATTACAAGGCACCCAATATTGTATTAAAGACAGAAAAGGATGTCGTATCCTGCTTTACGCCGGTTCAAGTAATTTGTCACAATTAGCCTGTCAATGAAAATTTATTCTGCAGTCAATCATGTTGTAGTTTTGCTTGAAAAGAATAAAATATTATAATTTTTCTAACCTTGCCAAAGTAGAGCCTCTTTCTGGAAAACATAAAATGAAAATCTTTTGTTTACATGACCTCCACATAAGTATGAGTTGATACACATTCTGTCTACCGGTGCATAAATATTGAATGAAAAACTTCGTAACTGAAAGCAGGTGAAATTTGGCAGGGTTGAAGATTTAACTGTGTGGCATTCTTTTTAAGTACAGTATTTTGAAACATTTTTGTTTCTCATCGCAAGTGCCAGAATTCTGTTTGTTATGGAATGTTTGTGACTTGCTCTTTTCATTCTGTCCTGCAGAGTGCCTTAATTGTTGCTGCTCTCAACATTAAAATCCCGGTGTTCCTGGGTGCAGTTGTTGAAGTCCTGAGCAGGATAAAATCTGGCAACACGACCCCAGGTGCGATTCCCATCAGCTTTTTAGAGGAAATTCGTGGGCCCGCAGTGCGACTTTTTCTCATTTACGTAATGCAAGTAAGTGTCAAGCTTTACTTGTTGGACTTGTTAAACTTGTATAACTGTTGATTGTAATTACCAGTGAAAATGACGCCATGCAGGTAGTGGGGATGAACACAAGTGCTTGTGTTTAGTTCGTTCTCTGTGGATGCATTTTTTCAAAGTCTAATTTTTATCTACAGTTATGTGAGTGAATGTGTTCCATATTGGTACAACTTATATGTTTGCTGTAGCCATTTTTTTGAATGAGTGTGTGTGCATGCATCCACATATATATCAGCTCAAATGTGCACATGTATATTGGGATATTGTACTTCTGTCCCCGTCCATGAAACAGCAAAAGCAAAATATCCTGTGTACATCCTTGCCGCACCCAGCCAAATAGTGGATACACCAAATCATTGCCTCCACCATCTGAGCTGGCGGCATCGCCCCAAAACTGGTCATTCATGGAGGCATGACATGTGTAATGAGAACATTTTGGAATTATAGTCACGATAGAAATAAACTTTCTCATTTCACTATCTGAAATGTTTGCAACAAAAGTTATTTGGACTTTGAAAGCAATATTTCTTGTAGTAGCAGCAGACATACCAAATAATTTATCTTTGAAGATCTAGTGTATTAAAGAAGTTGGTACTTCATTTACTTGTGGCTGCCACACTATTATTGATGACTAACATAGACGTAGCCAAAGAGGGGTTGGGGGTTCGAGACTTCCAAGATTTTTCAGTTTATATGTGAATGTATACACGCAAACTTAGAAACACACAGGGGCACATGTATTCAGTAGAACGGTTGGAAAACCTCAAATAAAATTCTGGATTTTACCCAGATGTTCAGGCTCTATGAGAAAATTAACTTTTACCAATTTACCAACACACATGACTTTCCATTCTACTTCACTTCAAGCTGAGTAAAAATCAATGTGATACACTTCAATATAACGAACCTCAATATAACAAATCCAAATATAATGAAATATCGGTTATAACAAAGTGAATGAAGAATAGTCTCGCAATAAATATAGTGCTAGAGAAATAAACTTTTATAACGGATTATTGGATATAACGAAACCATTTTTGTGTAGGATGAAGCTTTGTTGTAGTGAGGTTTGAGTGCAATGCCAACCTTCATTTCCATCTTATTTGTAAAAAAATGCCTACCTGAATACAAAAGGAGGGCCAAAGCCCCAAATTTTTTAAATTTTCTGCCAGACGTCAGATCCCATTATGTCAGCTAACGTAGGAGATTCCAAGAATGTCTTAAGAGGCTTGTATGATGGTCTTTTCAATGTGCTTAATATCATCAAAATCTTTTATAGATAGTTCCTTAAGCTCAGTTTGAAATCAATTCACCATATTTTTTATTTTATTTTTTCAAAAAACTCTTAACACAATTATACTCGGTCACAGCTTTTCGTAACAGCACTGTGGAAGCTACCACACCAAAGTGTATATTTCCTACAATGCCAAAATATAGTACTTAAGTTTATTGGCAATTTTCTCATATGCTTTTCTGAAATAAATGCTGCTTTATTTATCATTAGACTCAAACATTTGCAAGAAGTCATCGGCAAAATACAATTATTGGTCACTTTGCAAGAATGCTTTTGTTTTCCTTCCATTTCTTACACAGCACCACTTTTTAGCATACCCGTTCTCCAAAGTAAACATGCTGTCCATTGACGTAGTGTGTCAGTGTGCAGCCACAAACATTCAGTTTATTTCTGCAAGGAATATATTAAAGTAATATGAGACTAAAATGTACACTGAGCCACGGAAATCTTTCTCCCATTCACATTTTTCGTGTATATGATTTTCTAAACATGTTGACGTTGTGAGCGAGCAAAAACCAAAATCAGCTGTAAGTTGCCGTACTACAGTGACACGAATGTGTGGAAGCCCCGCCTCTGTAGGCTTTGCTACAACTGACAAGATAAGTTGTTGCAGAGTGCAGCAGAGGCACTGTTAAAATTGATGACTTCACATAAGGGCGTGTGAAGATTTTGGAGAAGCATCACGATCCGTCTTTCATTGTTTCATGCTTTCTGATGAAAACTGTGCTTGTAGTAACACTCTCCTTTAAGGTATTCCGGAGGTCTAGTTAGTTCATTCAGATTCACTTACAGTAGTGTCCTTTTCATATCCGCCTTAAAACTCATGTGCTGTAGGACTGTCACTTTTGTAGCTTTGTTTAAGCGTATGTTCTCCCACTGCCTTTCACAGAGTGTTTTTACGGCCGTCTACATATCAACACTGTCCTTTACTGGGGAGCGCTATGCCACGAGGCTTCGCCAAGCGCTGCTCGAGTCTGTGCTCAAGCAAGACATGTGCTTCTTCGACAAGACGAAGACTGGCGAGATCATGAACTGGTGAGGCATGATTCTAGATACTCTGCATCTCATAAATTGAATTTGGATTGAGTTGAATTTCATTTATCTCTTTTTTTTTACGATGTGTGAAAATATTGTGAGAACCCATAGCCATAGACTCATTTGGGCCCCAAAAACAATACCTGATAAGGTCACTTTGGTAAAGTGCAACACTATTTAGGTATATAACATTGAATAAAGAATTTATGAACAAACAATTAAGCGCATGAAATAACTGCACATAAGAATAACCACACAAAAGGAGAAAATTAACTCTTATATGCATACATTATAAAAAATAAGAATTTCTCATCTTAATAAACATGACACAAAATTCACAGATCAGTTAGAAATTTCTTAGTGCCTTTGAAAAATTTGAAGACATTTTTATTCCCAAAGGTATAATGTTCAAGACTTTAGTACCAGTGAATTGTGTTGCTTACCGTTGTAATAGTGGCAGTATGGTCCACGCCTTAAAAAGAACAGATATTTATGAGCCGTTGTGTAGCTTTGAATGAGTAGAGAATGATCACTGAAAAACCGAATTTGTGCATTGTGAAGTGTCTAATTAACCAACGCAAAAACTAATCAGAGGCTGAGGAATGGTCGTAAAGCTTAAATGGCGCTACAGGGACATTGGGATTAATCTGAAATTCTTGTATCTCAACATAGTTTGCAGCCTGTCATAGAACTTTGGGACACGAAATGCAATCATGTTTATGTTAATACAAACAAAGAAAATTTGTTCTGTACATGAACTCTCGTTGGAGTACACTAACGAAAGCTTGTGAACAACTCCTCTTGCTTTTTCGAACTTATTTCAAGCTGTAAAGAGTTGCTGTTTTAGGGTATGTTCAAGTTAGCTTGATTACGCAAAATGAGAATACAGATACTGTGTTGATATAAGCTTGCTTAGTGTTACCGGGGTGTTGCACATTAAATAAGAAACACGACTGGTGGCAGTTCTTACACCTAAACTAAAAAGAATTGAAGCAGTGTGCTCACTTTACGGTGTCACCGAAAACCACAGATTGAACGAACTACGATGTACCGAAGCTTTGAAAGGGATGTGTGCCATGTGTGTTGCCACTTGGCTGCGGCTCAACCTCTTCATTCCCATTTTCTTTGTTGCATGATGAAAGTGAATGTTCCTCGACATGACGAATTTCGATCGAATTTATAGCTTGCTGTGCGAGCTGATTATCATACCGTATTTACTCGTGCAATTATCACACCCGCATAATGAATGCAACCCAAATTTCAGTCGTCAAAATTTGGATTCGTTTATCCCGTGTGACAGACGCACCCCTTACATTCATCTGCTGCAGCCCTACAAGCTGAATCCCTGTAAACCCACACCTGGTGCCTCCTCGCCTGTTTGATCTTTTCTGTTTTTTTTTTTATGCTGACCTCCCTCAGCTCGCTGCTGCGTGCCATTTTGTTTTTGCTTTCTATCAGTGCGTGGCACGTACCCTGCCTTTTTCAATTATCCATGCGCCACAGCAGGGTTCAGGAATGGTGCGAGTGCAGAGACATCGCACCTGACAAGCACACAGCGAGCGAAGGTTATGAAACTGCCCACGCTAATTAACAAACGGTCGCTTCCTGCAAATACGAAACTTAAGGTCGAACTACATGCACGCGATTTTCGAGCGACGACGACAGGATTAAAATATCATAATAGCTCTTGTGAAGCGCCATCCGTTGCCATCGCATTGCAGCTATTCTGCAGGTATCTGAAAAACCAGAAGGAAAAATCGCTTGTTTCCCAGAAAGAGCGTGACGATTTTTGCAACATGGTAGCACCCCTGAGTCTTGCTATGGTTGCAATTTGCTGTTCATGCTTGCTAACCGCGCACACTTCAAAGAAAGCAAGATATAGGTTACCTTTTTTACAGTGACTTCTAACGTGCAGAGCGAGGCAACCGCTGTATTTTGTCATTAATTGTGTTATCAACCTTATCAATGGCTTGTTTTGATGCTTCGGTGCTAACTTGCAGCAATCATGGTTACTTGCTGCACTAACAATGTTGTATGACGTTGTCACTGTCGTCGTGCGGGGTTGCCACGGAGTTGGCAAAATGCATCGTAGCGCATGCTTCTAGACGCCCCTTGAGATCACAGCAGATACCTCTGTTGCGGTTAAACGATTGCGGGACAGGAAAGCCGCGAAATGCTTTCATGAAGTGCGTGGGGTCAGCTTGCTGAAGATAGTTCCGTCAACCACCGAAGATGATTGGAAGTGTAACAAAGAAGCTGTTTCCAAACAGTGTACGCGTATGTCAGTCACGAAAGGTTAAGCTACGTAACTTTTTTTTTTGTATTACCAAATTTTTTGCTCATCCTGATAAAGCTTTCATAAAATTTGCTCCACATAATAAATGCACTCCCAACTTCACTTTGATTTTTTATGGAAAGAAAATTGTGTTCATTATGCGAATTTTGTTCGGTAACTGGTATATATAGTAATAAGTCCTTGCTAGCCAAAAGATTGAAGGGCCTTGCAGTAAGTATCAGTTTTGTGTCAGTCAATCCTAGTGTGTCTTATAATTATCACTCTCTACAACTTTTCACTACCCTTTTCTTGACACCCGTTTTGTTCTTGTAAATAGAATTTCAAATATTTAATGCATGCACCTGATCAGCATGCAGTCAGCATGCACCTGGTTACCCAACCAACTTCACTTTTGATGGCAATGCTGAAGTGCAACTTCTCACATTTGATCACTCAAAGAGGAGTTAACCAAGTTCAGTGTTTATGCACTCATTTTCTCAGTTATTTATGTTGAAGCACGACTTACTAACTGCTGTCTCTGCTATTGTCCTTTACAGCCTCAGCGGAGATGTACAGGAGTTCAAAAGTGCCTTCAAGCTGTGCATATCACAAGGGATTAGAAGTGTGGCCCAGGTGCACATCTTTTTTTCATCTCTGTGCCATCTGTCTTCCTGTCTTTTTGTACAGCAAAAGCCTGCAATTGCAGAACTTTTAGTCAAATTTTATTTTTCTCTTGATAAAAATACTCCATTTGCAAGCCTTTGTGTGAGGTGAAATTAAAAAAAAAAAATGCTTCCAAACCATTTTATGCTGCAGGTAGAAGTTGGCTGTTGGTTTCACTGGTCAAATTGCACGTACCTCTGAACTAACTCACCCAGGTGAATACAAGTCATGTATCAGTATATTAACTTAGGAGGAGGTAATTAGCCACTAAATTTTTGCATGCCAAATCGTAGCATTACTGCTGAGATGCTCGCTACGCAATAGATGAGAAGAGTAAGTGCCAAGGAGCTCAATTTTTTGTTACTTACAATGCAATTGTAAATAACAGAAAGGCTAGAAAGGTTACGCCAAATATTTATGTAATTGCTTGTGCTGCCATAGGTTCAGCTGTTTTTGTTTTAGGGGCGAAGCTCCTCTTAGTCTAACCTTGTCATGCGTCAGCGTAATGGTGAGAAGAAGAGACGAGAAAGAAAAAGAATGCAGTATCTCCCGAACAGTATAATAGACGGCGCTGTCTCATAGAAGTACATAAAAACTGCAGTTGAGTGAGAATATTCTAGATGGCGCTGTACCGCTACTCTCCGATTGACTGCTGCGCGGGCTGTGCCTAGGAACGCGGAGAACGAGTGCATCTCTCAGTGTCCTGGATAGTCGCCGTACGTGGCGGATCGTTGGTGGGGCATGGACGAAGCAGAGCGGCCGGCGCGTTGAAGACGCTTGCGCTCGGCTTGCTTGGCTCGCGTCTTGTTGGTGTTACCCATGCGCTGTCTGCATTCTCGAACGCGATCAGTTGCATGGGTGCATGCACAGGCTGATGAACGAATGAACGCTTCGCCCCACTCATCATCATTCACTTCTTGGATATGCTAGGATTTTTTTGTTCTGTTTTCATCACCACATCATTTTTTTTCTTTGTTTTTCAAATGTTTCTACAATAAACTTGTTCATTCATCTTTACTGTGGTTACTTACTATTTTTTTTATGCATTATGTATACGACATGCTTCTGTTGAACCTCTGTAATTGCTCACTGTATGAGGTGGCCAGGTTCCTCTCAAGCTGTTCAGTGCTGCTTTTTGGCCTGGTCTCCTCACAACCTTGTTGCAAAAATATACTCATAATTCAATTAAATTCATATCAACATATTATTGTGGCCCAGAACTCAGCCTCTTGCTAATACTGCAGAAACTAACACGTCATTTTTCCTATTTCAGACTGTTGGTTGTGCTGTATCACTCTACTACATCTCACCGAAGATGACCATGTGGACTGTGGTTGTTCTGCCTGCGATGTTGGCGGCAGGAACAATATTTGGCTCGTTCCTACGAGTACTGTCACGGAAAGCACAAGAGCAGGTGAATATGTCATGCCTGTCAGTAGTTCAATTTCTGAGAGTTGTGTGGGATGATAGTGCTAGTTTTGATTGGACCTTTTATTGGCTTGTTTAGACAGAGTGGTTGAGGATAAACGGCTACCAAGTCACTCAGTTTAGTACTTTTAAGAAAGTTTTGGGTTTTAATGTCCTGAAAGACATAGTGGGTTGTAAGGAATGTGCAATGGAGGGCTTCGGCTTGTTAGTTTTGGTCCTGCAAAGTTCTTGAGCTTGCAACCAAAACATTGTATGAGTGCTTGGACATTCCACATCTATTGCAACTCGAGAAGGCTCATATATGTGTTGGTCAGAAAACCGAATGCATTCCTCAGTACTTAGGGTGGACCTTGTGGGGCAGGCGGAAGTTTTATTCAACATTATACCGCTGTAAGGTGGAAAGAAAATTTCAGAAACAAGCTTACCTCATGATGTTTGTTGTCATCAACATAAAAAATTTTGTGCATTCACATTTGATTTCATAGTATTTTGGAATAACTTCACTCTGGAAGCGTCGTGTAATGTAAAACTGTTCGCTAATGAGAGCCAACAGAGGTAAGAAAAACTATCAAAGAAAAATGGGCAGTTAAATCTCCACTTCTATCCTAAAACTCCTTGCTGATACCAAAAAATGGTGCTGTCTAGCACAGCTCCTCATAGTGCCAGCAGGTATAAGATAAAAAAAAAATAGAAAGTTGCAAATGAATGTCTTGTCATAGGAGCTACTTAGAAACCCCAGTTGTGGCCTATAGGCTGGAGTATTGGGCTGCAGTGCTGGAAGACAGGTTTGATCCCTGAATGGGTTGTAAGTTTACCTGTCACCTTATAGATAAGCATCACTTGTGCTGGCGGCATGTAACATAACTCATAAGTGTTACAGTAAGCTCAGGGTACACTGTAATGCTGAAATCACTCTGTGCACTAAATCACTAGTTTGTGAAAGATGTGGGGAATGGGAATGTCAATTTGACAAATGAGAGTGTGCAAAGCCACGCATAATACAGTCAAAACTCAATATAATGAACCTGGATATAACAAAGTGTCGGTTATAACAAAGTAAATAAATAATAGTCTTGCAGTAGATATAGTGTTCAGAATATAGCACCTTTATAACAAATTTTCAAATATAACGAACTTGTTTTCATGTAAGAGGAACTTTGTTATAATGAGGTTTGAGTGCATATGCATGTGAAACAGTCAACGTTTCACAATTATCAGCGTATGAGTGGGCTATCGAAAATGTACAATGCTATGTCCTGCCCTCATTTCTTTCAATGTTGCTTTATAGAGCAAGTGTTTCTTCATGGCGTTGCCTCACGAAGTTACTGTAATGCGATTCTGGATTTTCCTGTAGAATGCTCGAGCTGCAGGCGTGGCTGATGAAGCGTTGAGTAACATCAGGACAGTTCGGTCATTTGCTATGGAGGACACAGAAGCTCAGTGAGTTCTGTCTGCACTCTTTGTTGCTTGGGGCTCAGATATATGGAATGTTTTTGTATGGCTGGGACGAAGCTCTTGCAAAGGTATCTGAAACATGATTACGAGTGTCTCTCGTAATCAAATTATAGTTTTGTAATGTAAAATCCCACTTATTATTATTATTATTATTATTATTATTATTATTATTATTATTATTATTATTATTATTATTATTATTATTATTATTATTATTGATATTATTATTATTATTGATATTATTATTATTATTATTATTATTATTATTATTATTATTATTATTATTATTATTATTATTATTATTATTATTATTATTATTATTATTATTATTAAACATGGTTACAAGGTGTGCATTTACAGCTTTTGTTTAGCGATAAGTTTCTTTTCACATTCAGACTGACAGGTAAGAAATTCGCATTAAATAAGTGTGCTAAAGTAACGTGTGGTAATGTTAAAAAATAAGTTGTGGTTAGGTTGATACTTTTTTGGTTTGCATGCTGGTTTGGTGATTAATTTGTCTGTTGTCTCAGGTTGTATATCTGTCTCTTTGTATTTGTATTTCCGTGAAGGCTCTTTAAGCATGAAGTTGAAAAGGCCGAAAACCTGCATACTGCACTCGGCATCGGCATTGGCTGCTTTCAGGGTCTGACCAACCTCAGCCTGAATGGTAAGCCTGGTTTTCAGTTTTTTTTTTTCATATTTGTAACAGTATCATTGGCTTTTCTCAGACCTTTGGCGTATAGTAGTTGCTGTCTGGTTAATGAGCTCTATAGTTTATTAAAGCGTTTCTAGTGAATCAATCTTTCTTGAAAAAGAGCTATGTTTCTTTGGTATTTTGGATGCAGCTTCATTTCCAGTCCTGATCACATTATGTGAATAATTTTAATGATGTATTCAGTCTATTTATTTATAAAAATGGAACTATTCCTCCATCTATCTGCTGTATTGGTGGGCGAATGTAAGAGTGCTTAGAATATTGAAACAAATATTACAGTGTTTGCATTGGTTTTGACACCAAGTCAAGTTCAGAGTAAATGTGCACTTTTTCAGGGTAAATCTGCACTGCTGTGAAGCCACACTTGAAGGTTAAAATGTACAAATTACTCGCACCTCAATTTACTTCTTTGTATTAAAGTTTAAAAGTGTGCTAAGTGGGCTTAACATGTTAAGTATAGCAAGTTTTAGAACAACATATTTTACGGCATGTAGCTTGGTCTCTATTACTATTCAAATCATGCTACTGTTAGGATTAGGTTCCACTTCACTTTCAACCGAAAAATGTGGCAGTTGCGCATGCCTAGTTCCAATGCCTAAAAATATTGTGCAAGTTAGTTGGGTCATGACGAAAATTCTCAATTTTCTTTATAATATGTCATTTATACTATTTGAACTATTTGATTCAAAATTATTTGATGAAATTGCTATTCGCTTCAAACCTCAAATTTACTACTTGCCCAGCCCTAATCCTCTGTTGACACTCATTATTTGACATTTCAAAATTTGTTTGCTTGCTAGACTTGCTCACAGCTTTTATTTATTTGTCTTTTTCAACAGCTCAAAGTTTACCAACTGCAGTTTCAGACTCATTCATAATTAGTAATTTTGTTATTTATGACTTGCAAAATAATAATGCTGAATCTGTATGATACTCATGGGACTGCTAAGAATAGAATAAATGGGTGATTTGTTCAATCTGATGTATTGAAAGCGTGATTTTGTTAATTTCGTCTGTTTGCATGGGCCAAGTACTGCATTGTACTGCATTAGTAATGGTATAACGGCATAAGCTACGGCCTGTTCATGGTAACATGCTGTGGCGCAACATCTCTTTTGTGGTTAACTTTCTGATAAGAACTTTTTTTTTAAACAGCTGAAACAACTTTTACAGCCCTGTCAGTTGTCTGTATGTTTTTTTTTTCGTGAGCTGTTCTGATCACCGTGCAGTCTCTTATGTACCCTTACATGGCTTTTGCAGGCGTTGTGCTTGGTGTGCTGTATCTTGGAGGAACTATGATGGAAGCAGACCACCTGAATGCTGGCCAGGTCATGTCATTTTTTGTGTGCAGCCAAATAATTCAAAGGTATGCTCAAACAAAGCATGAAAGTGGATGGGGGGTAGCCACTGTGGTAGCTCAGTTGCTAGAGCGTCGGGCGCATTATTTGAAGGTTGCATGTTCGGTCTCTGCCCACAGCAAGTTATCTTTTCATCGACTTTTCTTTATTCACATTCACATTAGAATTCCTTCATATAAAATCTCCTATACTTTTTTGGCTTGGTTGTCAGCTAGATTTCATTAATGTTGTGTCTAACAAAGAAAATGAGCCTTTATTTGTACACTTCTTTCCTTCATGATAGCACTATGTGTGTTATAGTAGCCACACGAAGCTAAATGATAATTGATAAGTGTATTTAAGTGATAAGTGTAAATGATAAGTGCATATTTACAAAAGTAATATGTCTGCCCTTGCACTGTGTGTCCCTTAAGATATCTCTCAACTTGTTTACCTGGGCTAATCTGGTCACCCTAGCATGCTAAGCCTGTAAGTGTAACGTGCACATTTAGTATCATGAAAAGACTTTGTATTGGTGCTTTGCAGTTCAAGGTCAGTCCTGTTAAGAATGAGAGTTAAGTACTTCTGTAAGGAAACTGAGTTGGTTAAAATATTTTCTCATTTCACTGTTTTATTTTGGTCATATGTGCAGGTCACTTTCGCAATTGTTTGTCCTCTTTGGACACTACGTTCGTGGTATCTCTGCTGGATCGAGAGTCTTTGAGGCAAGTGTAGATGTGTACATTGTAGTTTGTATAAACTGTAGTGATATGAAAATACTACCTAAGTTTGTAAATTATTGACGTCCTTGTACAAGTAACAGAAGATGTTTACGAGCAATGCTATAGCTATTTAGATCTGTAGAAAAATATTTATGGCAAGTATCTACAGTGCAATCTAGTGAATCAAGTTCTTTCTTTTGGAGTTGAAATATTGTCTTCATTATGCTGGAGAGCTCAAAACTAATGTCTGGAATCCTATAACAATGCGTGTTTTGTCTGTCAAGCAACAGTATGGCTGATTTTTGGTTGAAAGAAGATAATGTGTCACTGAAAGAGAGTAAATTCCACTAATCCAGAAAAGGACAGCAAGTCAACACAAACAGGCACAAAATTTCAAGTACGGTATGTTTTTTGTCTCTCGCATCAGTATAACCACGTGATTGCACATGTGCAACAAGTGAGCTCATTGCAAGACATGAATATACAGAATATAGACTACAGTATGCCATGCAATAAATTATGCTTGGTCTCTAGCAAAGTAAATGAAATATTGGTTAAGCGTACACTTTCTTTTGAAGATTCATAACAAGTTTTCTTCAGTTTCCCGGCAGTGCTCTCTTCACTTCTACGCAAGATCCTAATCACCTTGCGTATTGGAACACACATACAGGCTTGACAATGCATAGACAAATGTGGATGGCCTTATTTTTAACTGGAAGTTCATGTTTCCAGAAGCATTTAACACAACATCCACTTTGTCTGTCGTATAAGACACACATGATATGGAATTTTATTAACAACACCACCTGTACATTTTACGAATCTCTGGGCATGTTTCTTACCACAACCTCCTGAAGTACACCTTGTAAGCATGCTTAGGGGTTTGCAGTGATGTAGGTGCTCCTACGATTGCTTCAAATTACCCCAAAAGAGAAATTCTGCTAAATTCTGCTCCAACTCTGAAACTGTGCTCTTTGTTAATAGCTGCCCCAAAACCTGCTTTGAAACAACACCGAGAAAACTTAAATGAGAAAGTTTGATCGTGTGGCCATCAGCTGCTAGAACACTAAGATCTTCTTTACACTGGCATTTGTCTGCTCGGAAAACACCTGTGGCTGCTTTAAAGCGGTACTTAACCTGCTCCGAAATCTGCTCCAAAAAGTGAAATGTTGCTTCCATCACTGAGTTTGTAAAAAGAAGCTTGAAGCAACACGATGCATTTTCTTCAGTTTGCGCTGTTCAACGTGCCTGAGCTGTGAAATCCACTGTTTGTCATCATCATGAGGTGACATGTTATTTGTGTTTGCTTCTGCATGAACACACCTTGCTCGTTAATTGAATTAGTAAACATGAGTTTGCTACAATATGTAGGGCCAATGAAACTTTCAACATTACTTTGTACAGCCATTTATATTGCATTACTATTGCTGTCGGTGCATTGCTCGTTAGGGGAAACTGTATTTCCCTTTTCTTCACTCTATCAAGGTCTTCTTGTTGAATCTTGAAACTTGTTTTTTTTTTATAGCTGATCAACTTGAAGAGTGAAGTGGCCATAACTGGAGCAACACAGCTGAGCCCAAGTACGTTGCGTGGGGATGTTGAGTTTCGCCACGTTTATTTTTCCTACCCAACCAGGCCAAACCAGGTAGGTCAACTGGAATTGCTTCTGTTTTGATAAATAAAAGCATGTCAAATTGGGGGTGTACGAGTGAATGTTCGGAAGCTGTTGTTTTCTCAGAGCTGCGTTTTAATTTCCTCTCCTGGTCTGTGCTGGCTTGGTTGCATTTGGTAATTCATACAACAGCAGAATAAAAAAGTTGTCAGCTGTCCATATGTTATTGAGCAAAGGCATTTTTAGTGTATGTGGCTGTGTCATGTCACTGCTCTATAGATATGCATATGACTTTAGGGTTAACATCTTTGACAGCTCTCTGTTTGGCTAGGTAAAATTAGAAGAAAAAGAGTCCATCCATTGAAATATGTAATCAATTTTGTAATAAGTTGTTTAGCTCTTGTTGTGTATCATGGCAATGGGTAAAATGTAGCTCTTTATGGACCCACTTTTCCTGCCTCTAAACTTTTGTATTTATGAGTCATAAATGGGGCATATTCCTCCGCATCAGATGTACAATGTCAAAAGCTTAATAGCAAGTTTGTATTAAGTATTTTAACTTATGTAAAAAAATTGGAAACTGGGAAGTTTAAAAAATTTCAGCTCATATTAATAGATAACTATAACTTTGTAATAATTTTACAAAATATCGAGCCTTGAAGATATAATCTCACTCTTCTTGTGGTAAGAAATATCTGGGAAAAATTTCGTCCAGGTCAGGCCACCAGAAGTAGTACCAAAAACATGATGTTCAGACTCAAAAAGTTGCAAAAAACTGCATCTTGAGAAAATTTGAAAGCTTGTCTTTATGGCAAAGATATGTTTTTAAAATTATTTTTTCTTTCGTGAGAGCTTGGAAGTCACGAGTTTTTTTT
The DNA here is from genome assembly GCF_043290135.1 of Rhipicephalus microplus. Classification (NCBI taxonomy): domain Eukaryota; kingdom Metazoa; phylum Arthropoda; class Arachnida; order Ixodida; family Ixodidae; genus Rhipicephalus; species Rhipicephalus microplus. Next base: position 12,076,001 of record NC_134709.1, on the reverse strand, counting down.
AGCCTGTGGCTTTGGAGAACTCCTTGCATAAAATGCACTGGAAAGCAGCCAGGTCATGCTTTTCTAGGGACGACTGTAGGCAATGAGCTCTTTCTAGTCTTTGGGTAATTTTTTTAAATCTTCAAAAATGATTTTAACCCATTTCTAGTTTAAATACAACCTCGATTGTTTTTGTCATAGAAATAAAGAAACTCAACTTGACAAAACAATTACAAACAAAAACTATGCCATTAAAAGTGAATAAAAAACGAGTTTTTTTTTCATCGCTCCATAATAAAAAAAATTGGCTCCGTATCTGCATGTTACACTGCAAATGACGTTAAAAGACGATAAACTAAAAAAGAAATGAAAAAATGAAAAAAATGAAAAAAAAAACTGTGCAAGAAAAATCACTGAATGGTATTCTGGAGGCGCTGTGTTAGAGTGCCTCGAGCGTGCAGTGGAGGCGAATGAGCGCATCAAGTCACGTCACACGTGAGACATGAGCGCTATCTGGCAGTTATCTTAGCAAACGAAGTGCGCGGCGTGCGCGCTCGTCTCAGAGGCGATAAGGGGTGGAACGCAAGGTGACGGGTAGGTGCCACCACCGTGTCGTCTTAGCAAAGGGTTGGAAACACTTGCCTTTTCGTGCAAGCGTTGCATCGTCACCGCAGCATGATAAGCGCAACGGTCTTTAGAATCACTTATGTATGCCTTTTCTAGTAAAAAAGACAATAATACGGAATATTGACGTGTTGTTATAGTGCCTCAGATATGCGAAATAATTGCTTTTTAATTGACAATCGCACAAATATGAACGCTGAGTTTTGCAAAATATTGGTGGGTGCTGCGGATGGGGTCAGCCGTTTGGAGCATTGTCTGTTGTCGTTTAGGGCATTGTTAAGGGTGGACAAACAGACAAATGTACAGACAGACAGACAGACAAACCAAAATTTTTGTTTCGAAGGTCCCCAAGAAAGACTATCGTCTTTAAAACTGGCCCAACGTTTGAGACCCACTCATACTCTTCTTCAGAACTATATTCACTAATGCTGAAGTTGTGTAATTTAGAGTAGCTTAAAACTGAATTTGTTAGCAACCATTCTTGTTCTTTCTTTCAATGTAACCAAATAATTGGTCTTGGTCTAAACAGAAGTTTACACAAACGAACAGCTCCTTTTTCTAGTGTGAGACACTCGTGTTTAGTATACTGTTGTTAGTATGCATTACCTGACAGACCTCATTCACCACCTGAGCTCGCTCAGAAAAAATCTGTGCTTGCTCAGTGTGAGCACTTTTGCTTACAAATACCATGCAGAAAAGCACTGCAAGAGTATTGGAAGAAACATTCCAAATTATCAATGACAGATATAATTCATTCAGTGTAGTAGTAAGAACATGTGCCCTTTAGCTATGCCACCTAACTGAATCTCACCAGTACTTGAGACATGCAGCAATAAACATCTTGGCTGTTTCTGTCAGTACCATCTACCTAAAGTAACTAAGTTAACTTAAGGGCAGAGATTAAAAGACAAGTGAAAATCATGTTTTTGTTGATGGCAGTTTCTAACCACATTTATTGCTTTTTTTTGCAGTCTTAGTATTTCTGGCATCAACTACTAATTGTCCATGTTAGGGCATTTCTGCAAAAATCTATATAGGCACTTTAGAATGCATTAACAAAATAATCATTCAGCCAAGAAATTCAATCTGTAAGGCCAAAAATCCTGTCAGTCATCGTTATGCCAGCAAACCTTGTTGACCTTTCAGTATCTAAATGCATACTCCTACTGATGCACTTTAAACGTCACAACATCCTTGGAATGTGTCAAAGTCATTTTAAGAGTAGGTTTTTATACACATTGCTACATGTTGCTGTCTGTCAGATGACATACAGTAACAGTTGCAGATGACGGACAGTAACAGTTTAAGATGACGTGACAGATTTAGGCATTATAGATTGTTCTTGTTTATTGCTGCAAATTCTATGCAATTACTGTTTACCTCATTATGATGCTGTCCTTGTGATTAATTGCTTTTTGCCAACAAAATGATTGGTATGTTGCTTTTCTAATTTCTCCTGAGGTCACATTTCGTAAAAATTATTCTGTTTTCCATGCTTTCATGCCAAAAGGCCCATTCTGCTACAGAGATATGTACCCTGCAATTGTGACAGGCAAAGAAAACAATGAAAAATGAGATATATTGTTATAAAATACAGCCCCCGAAGGCTATTTCATATTGCTGTGAACGAGTAGACTCTATGATGTTAGAGCAGTTAAGTTGGTGAACACATTCATTTTTTTTGCAGACTGTCCTTGAGGATGTGTCACTGAAGCTTCCCGCAGGAAAGATAGTCGCCATATGTGGACCATCGGGCAGTGGTGAGCTACTCCCTAATTGGTGTGTCAACACCTTTGTTAGAGATATTTTCATTTCAGCCCCATATGCCGACACTGTTCGCTTGCACAATTTTACTCGTGTGTCAAGCTGTACTTGTTGAGGTAACTTAAACTTAAAAGGGGCCTGCAACACCTTGTCAGCATGGTCAAAAAACACTGCCGATCAGTAGCGCAAAGGCTTCCGAAAACACGCGAGCCAAACTTTATAGCGCAGCATACGGCCTGGAACTTACAGCTAGTTTTCAGTCAGCTAGAAATCATTCTCTCTTTTTTCTCTAAATGATGCCATATACCCAAATGACCATGTGGTACACCATGATTCACAGCCATTGGCTGATTTTAGCATCGTGAGTAGCATAGTTACCATGGCTGCTGCGGGAGAGCGCCACGTGCTTGCATTCTTTATCACACTGAAAGTAAGTCAAGGTTACGTGAGAAAAGACTCCATACGCTGCAACTTTTGAGATCGGAAGTATCAGGGTCCTGATGGTTCCCATAGTGAGCTGAAAAAGCAGCATCCCTGAATGCTAGTGCCTCATGCCGAAAGATTGTGTAACAGAACTAGTTTCATTTGCAGCGAATGTTGAGTGAAACAGTCGCTACAACAAGAACAGGATGGCGTGTGCAGGCTTCCGGCAGATAAAGTAAAGAATTTTGTTGCAGTTTAATAATATGTCCAATGATTAAACAACCGGAAAATACTTAGGATGTACTGTACAACCTTCACAATGCCCACACCGCGCTTTTCGTGCGGTGAAGCTTGGACTACACATTTGAATGAGTGCAGTTTCTGAAGGCTGCCCTAAGAATCTGACTTCTTGGTTTACCAGAAAAGTATATAAACTGCAAAATTAATCTCTACATACCGAATTAGGGGTTCTGCATCTGTGAAGAAATCGGCAAGCTATTCTGAATCGTTGGAGCTATGGCCGGGTCACGCAGCATAGTCACCTCACAAGTGAAAATTTAGAGAAGCTTAATGCACCCAAACAACTTAGTCTAACATCGCCAACTCATGGCACGTGAAGTAGTCCACTGACTTTCATTTTGCTGGGATGTTGCTGGGGAATACACCAGTACCTCCGGGATGCAACTAGAGAGATACACAGAGAATCAGGATGAAGGTACTGTATTGTGTGAAAGTTCACTTTCATTCATTGGTTTAATGCTAACAAAAACACAAAAAATAATTCATTCACTGAGAGGACACTGAGCATACAATGCATAACTCGGTCAAGACATAAGTAGGAAATAGCCAAAAATTCGCCATGTCGTCATTATGTCACCAAAGACCTCTCAAATTCACCAATTTGGCAAAAAGTAGTCACCAGTAGCAACCCTTGTCATGGCAGACCGTAGCATAGACACAGACGCCTACTTTTCGAGATCGTGCCAGGTATCTATGATATTATAATGAATTCCTTCCTTAATATTTTTACTTGAACCCATGAAAACAGCTGATGCTCTTTTATTCTTGACTTTATTACACAGGCAAGTCCACGATAGCAGCTTTATTAGAACGTTTCTATGACGTGACTGATGGCTCCATTACCTTGGATGGGCACGACTTGAAAAAACTGGATCCTGACTGGCTTCGACGCAATGTGATCGGCTACATTCGACAGGTGCTTCTCAATTACTCATTCTCTTCCACTAGTGACATTCAGTGGAAATCACGATCGATTGTTCACAAAGGGTTAGGGAGTATGCTGTAAAATCACTGGTTTTTATGGTTATGCAATCATTATGGTTTTTATGCACTCATGTTTGTAGTTTTCTTGGTAATGAATAACATTTAATTTTCAAGCATTTGCAACAGACGTGCTGACAATAAATCCTATGGAGGGATCAGTGTCTTCGTTAATGCTTAAATTTTACTGCTTGCAGCATGACATGGAGGTGTGGTTGCCTTAATAATGGCATTAATGTTGTTTGCATTGATTAAAAAAGTTTGTCTAGATTGATGTAATCCTCATGGTAACAGAATGTGATTGTGTTAGTTGCCATGTGGCATGAGATTTTGCTTCAACATTTCAAAGTTGCCGTGTTTTTAAAATTGAGCTCCTGAGCTTTACATCGCATTATTATTCCACTATTGTTATCATTCATGCAAGGCAAAAATTCTATGTATTCCTGCAGCGTCGCAGTACACGCCAAGCCAGAGAAATGATCGAAAAGGCGCACTTTTTGAACACACAGGCAATGACGTACATGTACATCTTTGACCATCTTGCAGCTGTTAGGGTATGACGTACATGTACAGGGGCCGTCGAAAGTTCCCAGGCCACACTGTCATAAGAATACATGAGATTGTGGCCCGGGAACTTTTGACGGCCCCTGTACATCTTTGACCCTCAAAGGGTTAAACATTGGTTACGTCTGTTCAGAAATGTTAATCGGTGTTTGCCACCTGTGTGTTTTCTTGTGAATGTGGACCAGTGTGGTGAGCAGTGAGATATGCCCAATTTCTGTGGCACATGCGTGCTATGGGAGTGTTATAGCAGAGCTGTTATGGTAGAGGTTTGTCATGTGCGTGTGTTGTAGGAGGTGTGGTAAAACAACAATGAAAAGTTAAAAGCCCAGCACCAAGCCAGGATGAGCTAGATGCCTACCAGCTCTGCTGTGACCCATCCTTGAGCGGCTTATTGCGAGCTGCCCTAATTTCATGAAAGTTAGAACAATCAAGCTGTAAACTCCATAATATGTGCGAATGCTAATAACTTTTGAAAGTTGCAAGACAATAAAGGCAGGCTTCGTCTCTGCAGGAGCCTTTGCTGTTTGCCACAACAATAAAAGAGAACATCCGGTATGGCAAGCCTGATGCAACCGATGAAGAGGTAGGGAATCGTTTAATCAAGCAATAAGCTTTTATTGGTGAAACCACAGGTGGGACCTCCTATAAATACGTGTGAATTTATTGTGACTCTATGTTTCATATAGCAGTTCTGTGATGAAAACAGCATTATGTATAGAGTGCTGAGATTGTTCTATGGAAGGAAGTTATCAAGAACCTACAGAGTAGAGGATAGAACACAATTTGGGCAGTAATCTGGGGCCTTGTATGAAAGAGAAAGAAGTGCATTTTTATGTCACTTGTGTATTGTTGCTCATAGATTTCTTTTAATATATCCAACTTATTATGTAATAGTGTAGCAGGTACCTACTAACTGTTTGTCTAATAACTTTGAAAACAAAGTTTGAAATAGTTGCCTAATAGGGAAGTTGATCCATTTTTTTCTCGATGCTCCCTGTATCTTTCATCTGATGCTCTTATTGTGAGAGGATGCATTTCTAAGCCATATAATTAGTTTTAACGTGATAGCGTTAAAGAGCTCGTTTCACAGAAATTTCAGTGTCGACGTCGTTGGTTGTGAGCAAAAAATCATCATCTTATGCGTGACTGAAAAATCGAGAATGATGCAAATAAAATAAATGACAGAAAAATTCTGGGTCAAAGTGCGGACCGATCCAGGGTCGCTTGGGTCCGAGTGGGGATCGGACCTGAGTTGTTTGCATGGCAAGTGGATGTTCTAACACACAGCCATGCCTCTGCTTGTGAATGCAGTGTATGACTTCTTCTCCTTGGAAATGAAGGGAATGTAACTTTCATGCTTTACAAACACACTTGTCCTATATACATGCTTCACAATACATCTTGAAATATTGCAGTAATAATGCATGCTACAAGAGTACATTGCAATCCGATGTCAGAACATGTGATTATCATATGGACTTCATGGTTTTAAGCCAGTCACCCTCTACAAAAGGCACATGCGTTACTGTGCCTATTCCCTTAAGGTCACGTAGTGGGTGCACGCCAAGTTCAAAAAGATTTCGTGCACTAAGTGTTTGAAATACGCACTAGGGACAGGATATGGTGTTCAATTCTTGAAAGTGAAGCTTAAGAATCCCGCAATTTTTAATAGTTTAGTACTAGTAAGGACAGATATTTCTTCCTTGACTTGTGTCCTTTATACTCTTTCTAAATAGTAACTAGATTACTATCATTCACACAGGCTTACAGTAGCCGCTTTAGTTTTGTATTGATGTAATGTTTCTGGTGTTGTTTTAGCATAAGTTGGGTAAACTTGAGTTAACAGGCAAGCAGGGCAGAAACTTAGATGAGGTAAAAAATATATATACACAAATAAAAACAAGCGGCCAGTGTTATCCTGTTATATCATCAGGTTATACATACTTTGTGTGCTTTATCTTGTGTAAGTGTTGCGCACATTTCGCCTCATCTGTTAAAAAGAAAATGAAAATATGTGCTTCTGAGATTGGGGTGTTTGCATTGCAGGTGTACAGTGCCGCCAAGCAGGCCAATGCTCACGACTTCATCATGTCGTTTCCTCGCCAATACGACACCGTTGTAGGGGAGCGTGGCATCACCGTCTCAGGTGGGCAGAAGCAACGCATTGCGATAGCCAGGGCCTTGCTGAAGAATCCACAAGTGCTCATACTTGATGAAGCCACAAGGTACGTACTCAAAATGTTCTCTGTCTATTATTCTTTGGTCAGCACATTCTTGGCCAAGATCTAGCACTTCATGCAGTCAAACCTTATGATAATGAATTCATACCTAGTGCAAAAGCATCTAATAATAATTCTTGGGTTTTACACCCCAAAAGCATCATGTGATTATAATGGACCTCGTAGCGGAGGGCTCTGGGAATTTGACCATCTGGTGCTCTTAGTGTGCACCTAAATTTAAACACACTGGCTTCCAGTCTTTCGTCTCCATCGAGATGTGGCTGCGATTTGATCTCGTCACCTTCAAGTCGGCAGTCAAGCACCTTAGCCACTAGACCACCGTGGTGGGTGTGAAAACATCTGTGTTATGTCCAATACTGGTAATATAGGAACATATTTATTGTGTGCTAGTGTTGGGAAGAGAAATGTTATACTACGTTAGTTTTATTCATATACCGTATACACTCGTGTAAGCGCCACATTTTGTTTCTGCGATTTTGATGGGGTGCAGCCCTTACATGAAAATGCGAAATTTTTGTTAAATTTTGGATGCACATATAAAGAGAAACCCGTTCAATTGTACCATATATACCTGTACCATATATACCTGGAGCTGGACACCAGATGGGACATCTGGTGTCCAGCTCCAGACATTCTTTATAAATGTTGTCAAAATGAACGGCGGCACAAAGGATCAGTGGCGCTGGTGAGAAAAGCGTCATGATCTCCCAGATTGTGCCGGGCATCTGAAGCTCACAGGTAGCATCGCATGTCGAAGACACAAGACAGCTACTCTCGTCTGGTGGCTTCCACAAAGTGCGCCGTACGCGAGACGCGACAGTGGTGCCGTTTGCTGGTGAGATTTTTATTTTTAATATTATTTTTTTACCCAAAATTTCGACTGCCAAGGAGCGGCCCATACACGAGCGCGGCCCTCAGTCGAGTGTATGCGCTATTTCTCATATCCGCATTCATTGAGAACAGACAGTCAAGCCTAAGGAAGTATAGGGTATGTTGGTACCCAGTATCCATGTGTCTACATTGTGTAATATTTTAATTACCATCGTTTTCAGTGCACTGGACACTGAATCAGAAAAGGTAGTCCAGGCAGCCCTGGACAAGCTGAGCAAAGGTACGTCATCGTGTATACGTTGGTTATGGTGGGCTGAGTGCTATTACTCTGCAATAACTTCAAAAGGCCTACGATTGAACCCCATTATAAGAGATGCTAATGTTAGAGACAATTGATTATAAGAGATTCCACTGTGCCCAACATCGAAATAAGGGTTCATGAGAAAATGAGAGTCTGTCAACCTACTAACAAGAAACATCTCTTACAACAGACAAGAACTGCTCCTTGGTGCATGTCTCTCATAAAGGGTTTCAGCTGTATATTTGTATAAAGCTTTTTGCACAGTGTAAGCAGCTGTTGCTTTGCACAAGGCATTCTTGGTTGACTTGGTGTTGTTTTCCCAGGTCGAACTGTTCTCGTCATCGCACATCGGCTGTCTACCATCAGAAATGCTGACATTATTGCTGTCTTGCTTGACGGGAACGTTGTTGAGGTAATACCCGATTTGGTATTTGGTTTCACAACTGCTGCAGTGACGCTTGCTTGAAATACTGCCACAGTGAAACGTACAAATTTTATTCAATAACAGTATGAAATTTATAAGGTTGGATGCATTGAATCAGAAATTCTCAAGGTATTGTATGAAAAAAAGAATTTCAGAGGGCTAGCTTCTTCATTTGACACAACGTTAATAAAAAGCAGCAAATAAGGAAGCCAAGAAAAGTATAAAGGAAATTAATTATGCTGTTTTAGGTGTATAGTAGTAGCAATGGTGATATAGATGTTAAAAAAGTAAAGAACGAAAAGACTACTGCCACAGGTAGGAACCAAACCTGCAACCTTCGGAGTTCGCACCGATGCTCTTACGAATGGAGCTACGGTGGCAGTCGTTCCCTCGTCCACTTTGTGGGGTATTTATGTGCATGCAAACCCTGGGAGTGTTAGCGAGCATTGCTTGCAGCCATGATGGCAAACTAGGAACACTCCTTCTTTGCCAAAACTGTGACCTTTTTGTCCCCTTAAATTTTTTCACATCTACTGCCAATCCCGTATATATCAAATCTGGACATATCGAATTATTGGCTATGTTGAACAGTTGAAAAGTCTCCTTGAATTTCCCGTACAAAAGTATGGGACCGACGCACCGGTATATCCAACTACGGATGTCCCGCACAGCGGAACATCCGTTACGTCGAGCCGAAGCCCAGAAAGTGCATTTTTCCTAGCAAATATTGATCTATTGCCAGCCGCATTCTAACAAGTTACAGTCCGTTTGCGCGTACAGGTGACAAAAAGGCGGTATTATTCCATTGCGCTGAGTTGGTTTGTGTATAGTACTTGTGAGTGCAGTGGTATGTTTGATGCACAATATGCAGGTCTTAACGTGCGGGCATAGTGTTCTTCAAAAACTTGAATTGCCGAGGACACCCAAATGAGAATGCGAAGTGACTCGGCGGTCTCGTTGCAATGGTTTCATTCCCTTCCTTGTTTGTCGATGTAGCCATTTCTGACTGCATTGACGTTGAGATCCGTTGCCGGTGCCATGAAAGTGTACCCGTGCAGTTATGAAGATGCCAACACCTTGGCTGCTGCCGCTAACTAACCTTCTGCTACATTACTAAGCTTGTATCGACATTCTGCGTCAATCAACGCTGATGTGGCCAAAGGATCTGAATTCCCTTATTTTAAAAGCTTCAGTGATATTGAAAATTACTTGAACTTAGTAAAACGCAAGAAGCAGGATAACTTTACAGACTATTTTCATGCAAAATTAAATGTGATAACTTGCAGTTCACACCTTGTCTTCATTATACTGTGAGTGAACGGTTATTTTAGCACTTGTAACAATTTCTGAGGCCTGAAATACTCTAATTTAGGCCTTAAATGTGCATATTTTATATTTTGAATTATCAATATATCGAACTACTTTGGGATATCCTTCGAGTTCAATATATCCGGCATCGACTGTATATTGTAGTTACTATAACACATTCAAAACAGTGTCCTTAACGTAATGTACACTTTCCTTGGCTTCATTATCTACTGGTATTCATTAAAGTATTATAGCAGTATACTTATTATTTTGTCTACCTCCAATTTGGCAGCCAGGTATAGAACAATTTTTATGGAAAATTTACCACTTTGGCAGGTCTTCTTGTGTAATAGTCTCGCTAACAATCTGCATTTAGTGCTATCTTTTCTTTTCACCTTTCGTGTCTTGTCGTGTGCTTGTCTGGCTGACAACTCCCATGTGTGGGAGAGCCAATTTATGTGCTAGGAAAGAACAAGCACAGATGCTCTAAAGCGGTTGTACATCTATGAGAGAACAAGAGCGAAACATGGCAAACCTATCTTCCTTGAGACAACTTCGTGAAGGATTCTGTACTTGCAGGAACCACCGACAGCACTTGCAGTTTGTAGATGGGGTATGCTTCTGCCCGAAGAATGCCTTACGTGAAAAATTGCATTAATTTGACGCTTCTGTAAATTTCTGCATCACGAGTCTATTTCAGCACCTGAGTCACGTTAATTTCTCTTGCATCTGCTTAACAAATGCAATGAAAACTTGCAATGAGTTGTGTGAAATTTATGGCTGTTTGTTTAGATATGTGGTGGATTTAATGTATAGTTTTATTGGGTACATTGTAAAGGTGGGTCCACTGTATTTATGGTTAAGATCAAAGGATGTTGAGATTGTTCTCTTTCATCCATTGAGCTCTTTTCCTTTCTGCTTCAGATTGGAGATCACAAGTCTTTGACAAGGTTAAAGGGTGTTTACTGGAAGCTTACCCAACATCATGGACTTCCGAGAGGAATGGGCTGATTTGAAAAATTTGTTTTCACCGACGTGTTGTTTGTTTTCATAAACGAAAAAAATATATATATATTAGGCCTAAGCAGTTGTTTATTGTTTTGTTATTCTTAACCTTCTCTGCGCCCTGTGTAATGTCACCCCATACACTTTATATCAAGAACACAGAGATGTTTCATTAAGGGACGCATTTAACAGTTATGAATGATAGAGATCTGAATTTTACGAAGATGTGACTTACGTCATGGAAGTTACACCCTTGGAAGCTGTAGACATAGGCATGCGCACGGGGAGCAGGTAGGGTGACCGTCCTCCCTAGCCATCTAAGGGGGCTGCTAAGTAATCTCTATATGTTGACATAATGGCGGGAGGTGTCAGGGCAATTCCCAGGGGGAGGCACAAAGTCAGCCCCTCACACTGACATAACAGAGAGGGGTTGCTGCGGCAAACCTTCGCCTCCCTCCCCACTGAACCCTGCACGTGTGTATGAAAGCCCCACGACCGAGTGCAGCAGGTGCACACATTAAACGAAAAATTTTCTCACTGAAGTGGAGCATGTCAAACTAAGGGAGAGGGAAAGATGCAAAAAAAAAAAAATGAGAAAGTAGAGAAAGAGGGCAGAGAGAAAGAAAGCCATAGAAAGACAGAAAAAAAAGAAAAGTGAGAGAAATAATGGGGAACAAAGACATAATGGTATAGAAAGACAGAAAGAAACAGAAATAAAAAAAGAAGGAAGAAACAAAAAAGAATATAGAAAAAGAGAGAAAGATAGACAAAAAGAAAAGAAGAAACAGAAAAAAGCAAAGAAAAAGAAAGGGAAAAATTAAAAAGAAAGATAGAAGAGCAAGAAAGAGAAAATAAAATGGAGGGAAGCAGATACGTAAGGTCACAGTTTCACTGCAAGGTCGAAACAATGAATGCAGTATAGAAAAATTGGAATATTGCTACAAGAGCGGCAAGCAGCTCGAAACGTGCAGTGCGCTGCTCAAGCACAAAAGGCGCACGAGAAGAACACAGACAAAACGAGCATAAGCTAACAACTGTAACAGTTGCTACTTTGTGTTTAAGCAATGCGCTCCTTTTGCAAATGTGGTCATTGCAGCGAGTGAAGGGACCATCTTGCACCCTCTAGCTCCAACCCAAATCTTGCAGTGAAAGCGATAAATGTACAAACCTCACCTTTTGCGAGATAAACATGTGCGACAATGCCTTGTAGGGCAAAGTACAGGTGGTAGAGGTAGAATTAGCGCACACATCGCAAGGAGCGGGGCAACGACCTTTAAAGTGCACCTTTCGCGCTATCTCGCTGGGGACGAAAAGAACACTCAGGAAAGCTTCTGAGCTCTTTGTATTGCCAGTGGTAAATGATTTAATCGAGCCCGCTTATAACGATGCTGGTTTTAACAACATATCAGTTATAACAATGAGAAGCTGCTCTCCCGTCAATTTTTGTCTGTTTTCGCTGGTTAGGAATCGGTGTTCTTGATTTATTCCGAAAAAATCTGATAATCACTCACCGGTAAATTTGTTTCCGATTCTAGTTTATCCAATAAGCTTTGAATTTTAAAGGGCATTTTCACAACTGACAATCATCAGTTGCATGTAGCGCACCTCCGTTATTGGCAGTAACCACGTAAAATATGCTTGGTTCTTTTACAACAGGCTTTAATGTTGTAATACAAACAAACCCAGGTGTTTTGTATTTAGCTATGTCTTCTCGTATGCGTACTAGTTAGCGCAATCAAACCTTCCGGACATCGAAGATACACTTGGGGTGTTCACATGTTTTCGTTTTTTGATGCCGTTTCGCCTAAGAATTCGCTGTATTGAGAATGATGTTATTAATAGGCTCTTCATTTTTTATTGAGAAAAGGATGCAGACTTGGAGAAAAAGCTCAGGAGGGGCTTGACTAGCTCCTTCTCTGCCCACAAGTATGCTTGGGTGAGTTTACAGCAGAGCACATCAACAGCCTCATCAACAGGGTAATTGAACAAAGAGTGAGACAAAGCGAAAGGACGGAAATACGTCTCTATCCGCAGCAATGAATCGCACTTCCATTGAGATTAAAATTAAAGACATTCCAACTTATATTACAAAACTGAATGCCGAATTTTGGAGTATACAAGATTGGTAATTGTGTAATTCACATCGGAGAGTTTAAGAACGTTGCAATGCAAAGCTTTGTGTTTCCGTTGTACATGCGTCGTATACGACAACCTCTTGTGGACTTCCATAAAGCGACGAATGCTAACAATACATCCACAATGTCCTCAAGATATGCGTACGCTAATCTAAAGCTATCTGCTCGGCCAAAGCTTTCGAGGTTGTGCGCTAGAGAAAATACGGGTGAGCGCAAACCACGTGGGTGCAATAAGAGGTACCGCAAACCATTTAATTGTGCCTTGTGTTAAGGGTGTAGCCTATTACAATTTGCTTAAATGTCGCGATGAGCCCTACAGGCTAAGCAGGCATCGATAAGAATGCCACGAACGATCGCTTGCGATAGCACAGGTACAACGTCAAGAGGCTCGTCTTGTTGCCGTGTATTGTACATGTTGTGGTTGCGAACCTCTGTTCCGGGCCCGTAGCCAAGCGGATGTGCCCCAGGCCCCCACCCACCCTTCGAAATTTTATTGGAGGGGCTGTTTTACCGAGGAAAAATGATTAAAATAGGTGCTTTTTAAGGCCTTCAACCTTTTTAAGCCTTTAATAGGCTTAAAAATAGGCCTTTTTAAGGCCCCACGCCGGGAAAAAATCCTGGCTACGGGCCTGCCCTGTTCGACAGCGTACATTCGCTGGCCAGAAATTCTGACCAACTCACGATGGAAATCATTGAAGCAGTGGCGATCAATAGTAGAGACGCTGTAGTAAGTTGCCCATCAACCTGTTTATCAGAAACGCAAATGCCATTTCTGTCGCATCAGCCACCAGTTCGATTTGCTAGTGTCAATTGCTTTGGGTCCCCCCCACCCCCTCTCATCTTCTTTAGATGTGAAGCAACTTTTGCTCGGGGCTGTATCTGTCACTCGGTGACCGTCCGCTCCTGCACTGCGCGTGCACCAACTCTGCCCTCCTCCTCGCGTGAGCACGAAGATGTGCGAGGTGGTGGGGTGGAGGAGCGCTGCTTTCCGTTTCGTTTCTCCTCTCCCATTCACCTCTCCACCCCAGCTGTACGCTCGTATATAATGCTGCGCTCGCTTGCTCCGTTGCCCTCTCCTAGCCGCTCTGGGGTGTCACGAGGTAATACACACAAATTGGGGAGGTAGAGTGCCGTAGGTGGCATACAACATATACTCAACTCCACACAAAAATTAAACATTCACGGAAAAATACCAGAGGAAGCAGAAAACAGAAACACAAGTGAACACCAGTGCTATTTTGCATCCCCACATGACTTCCTTTAGTGGGAGATGGCGTACTTTCTTTCTTAGCCTGATGTTGTCCATGTATGTATGACCACGGGCAATAAACACCAAGTTGTCAGCGCTCTGTCCGATCTTGCTCTTCCACCGACCCTGTAATTCTTTGCCCTACTAGCTGCCTGAACTATGTACTTACCAACTAGCCCACCAGTCTGTCCTTCTGAGCTTTGCAGTTCTCATCGTTTTGCCAACACAACCACTACCAGATGCAGGGTCTGCAGCGACGTGCCGCTCTAGCGATGACGTCACGTGACGTTTTTTTAGGTCACGTGACCCCAAGCTTTTGGGCGCCGCCCTTCCCGATCGTGACATCTGTACGAATTATCCCACCTTGATGGACTTTCCAAAGAAGTTATTGTCGTTTTTGAGCTCTTCCGAAGTTTATGAAAAAATTATTGATGCATGCTGTGAGAGGTTGGTGCTTCTCGAGTCATCATCAGAAGCAAATGAAAGTTTTAGTGAGCACCAACTCATGTCAAACGTAGGAAGGAAAGTGTGCACTTAAGAGACAATTTTACGACTCTGGACGTTGTATATAATGCTGCGATACTGTCAGATTTCGCCACTGTTGAACTGTGCTTGGCCCGGAGGGCTGGTTGGCTTACAGGCCTGACCACACACACGCGTTACAGCGCGTGGCTTTCTGACGCGGCGCCCTCTCCCTATGGAGAGAGGGCGCGGGGCCACGCGAAGCTTCGCGCCCTCTCTCTCTCTCTCTCAATAGGGAGCTAGCCCGGCACTGCGTCTAAAAACCACTGTTACGACCGGCCCTGGGGAGCCAAGCAGGAAGAGTTTGGGGGGAACCGGTTTTTGACCTGACGGTGTCGTCCACCCCCACCTCCCCATTCGGGTTCCTCCTCGCCGGAAGAGCTACGGGGTCTGCTGTGCGTTCGTGACCATATTTGGTAACATTTTGGGGCGCCGGGACCATATATGGTGTTGGGTTGTGCCACTCCTTGTGTTGTGAGAGGTGTTTTCCCCTCCCTCGTGGCCGAGGTGCCGGCGACACCGTATTGGCTGACGATGCGGACAAGGCGCCCAGTGTCAACAACGTGGCGCTATAAAATGCCGAAGACGTTTTGTATCGCACGCACTCTTCTCTCTTTGGGTCAGTTGACCACTTCTCCACATGTAAATAAATCTCTGTTGTTCGTTCGGGCGCTTCTTCTCGCTGAATTGTTGGACGATGGATCCTGCGACGGGGCCAGCTACCGAAAACGAGACCGGCAGGACCCGGAGTCCCAACAACTGGATGGCAGCGGCGGGATGCTGATAACCCCGAAAGCGACCACTGGACGGAGTGAGCCCGAAGTTCAACAACGGGACGACAGGAGAAGGATAACACGAGCTCATCGACTTCCAAAGGGAATCGAACGGCACTTCTGAGAGGCACGACGCCGGAGACATGACTGCGAACTGGGTGAGTGCCGGCTTTCTCTGTTAAATTTTACCAGGCATTTACCATATGTGTTAAGTAAAAGCTGGTAGAGAGGGGCTGTCTTGGTCATTGTGTTAACAGGTAATTTGCGTCAGGCGGAAATTGTGTGATAGCTTGGTTAAGCTCTTTCTGTCAGTGGCGTCAAGGTTAACAGTGGCAGGGCAGGATTCCGTATAAGAGCTTTTTGAAGCTTTATTTGTAGACTAAGTTAACGGAAAACTTGAGGCAAGGCAGGAACCTAGAGCTGTCGTTGCCGTCAAGGTTAATTAGTTGCAGGACAGGAATCTTTGTGGAACAGAGACAGCGGTACTGGAGGCAGCCATGAATCTGAAATCCCTGCGAAAGTCCATGTTGCTACTTGCAAGGGAGTTGAATCTGGAGGTGTCGGACTCTCAAAGAAAGCCAGAGCTGATAGAGGCGATTCTCGCATTGGGGGCGGAGGATGACGAGCTGTCAGAATGTGTCGAGGAGATTCAGGAGAGGCAAGCGGCAGAGGCCGAAAGAAAGGCGGCCGAGGCCGAAAGGAAAGCGGCAGAAGCCGAAGCAGATAAGATGCGAAAGCACGAGCTTGAAATGAAGCGCCTCGATTTAGAGATTAGCCATAATAGTAGAGCAGGAGGCAGCGAGGCATCCGGTACAGCAGAGCGGGTCAGGTTCAAAATGACGGACCTAATGAGATCGTACAAGCTAGGGGAGGACATTGGGCTGTTCCTCGTCAACTTTGAGAGAACTTGTGAAAGGCAAGGTTTCAGCCAGGATACATGGTCTCAACGCTTGTTGTCCCTACTTCCGGGGGAGGCCTCAGAAGTAATCGCGCGCCTCACGAAAGAGGAGGCTGACGAGTACAGTGAGGTAAAGTCGAGCCTTCTCAAGAAATACAGGTTGTCAGCGGAAGGTTTCAGACAAAAATTTCGCAACGCCGTAAAAGAGAGCAATGATTCATACCCGGAGTTTGCTTACAAGTTAATGGCCAACATGGGGGAGTGGCTGAAAGAGGCAAAGGCGTATGGGAATCATGACAAGGTGCTCGAGTGTATCGGTCTGGAACAATTCTATCAAAGGTTACCAGAAAAGGTGAGGTTCTGGGTTCAGGATAGACCAGACGTGAACACCGTAACAAAAGCCGCAGAGCTCGCTGAAGAATTCGTTACGCGCCGCGCCCTCGGGGCACACAGCGAGCCTAAAAGGGAAAAATTCCTACGGCCGAATAAGGCGCCGTTTAGAAAACAACCGACAAGTCTCGCACAAAAGGGTGAGGAAAACAATTCATCTAACCATGGGGCGTCGGCAGAGGCAAGCAAAAGGAAATTTGAGGCGAGAAAACCGGCTGCTTGTTTCAATTGCCACAAAACAGGGCACTTCGCGAAAGACTGCCCGAAAGAAAAGGTGGCCTTTTTATCTATAAATGAAGCCGACGAGAACATGAAGTTGTTAGCCCTATATGTACGACCTTACCGTGAACGGCAAGCAGTGTCGGGTTCTTAGAGACTCCGCAGCCACTATGGACGTAGTTCATCCGTCTTTTGTTCAGTCCGGACAGTATTCAGGAGACTGTGCCTGGATTAGACAAGCCGTAGAAGCAAACAGTCAGTGCCTTCCCGTAGCTAAAGTTGTCCTTAAAGGCGCATTTGGAACATTGGAAACAGAAGCCGCGGTATCGCCATATCTACCCCCTCAGTATCCTTACTTATTTTCAAATAAGTCAGATCAAATGCTGAAGGAGAAAGGTCTAACGTTGGGAGAAGGCATAGTGCAGGCACTGACTAGATCAAAGGCACGTGCGCTGGCTGCGAGAGCAACATTCACTGAGGCAAACAAGCCTCAAATTGACAACGGGCCTGGTTGCGAGTTGGACACCACGGAAACAAATCGACTTGTGCGAGAACAGGCTGCAGAAGCCGTAGTCGCGGAGGCAACCATTCCTAAAGGCGACGTTGAACCTCCTCCCGAATTGGAAGGGGTCAATTACGCCTCGTTGACCGAGCAAATAGAGAATGCCATTGCTCCCAAGCCGATTCCTGGTAGTACAGAGGATAGCACAGAGGGTGACACATTCCAGGTACTAGGAACTACAAAAGAGTTGTGTGTCATGCCAACTTCGGATAATTTCAGTCGGCTGCTGCAGGTGAGCCCCGCTTCATTAATAACCGAACAAAAGGGTGACCCAACGCTTAAGCAATTCCAGGACAGTTCGAAAGAGGGAATCGCCAAACGAAATGTGAGATTCCAAGAGAGGAGCGGCATACTCTATCGAAAATATCTAGATAGGCGAGGAGGAACCCGAATGGGGAGGTGGGGGTGGACGACACCGTCAGGTCAAGAACCGGTTCTCCCCCAAACTCTCCCTGCTTGGCTCCCCAGGGCCGGTCGTAACACCACGCGCTGACGCGCTGCAACGCGTACGTGTGGTAAGGCCTCCAAATGACGCCATTACGAAATTTCGCTGTCGTATGCTGTGATCGTACGCCTTTGTCGTCGCATGGCGTGTACACTCCTTCTGCAATACATTTAGCGTGCGCTCGCGTCAAGAGGAAGTCGTTTTCCTTTTGTTCTTGAAGCACCATGAGGATGAAAAGTGTGGAGTACTTCGAGGGCCCGGGTTGTCGTACGCTGTCATCGCCTGACGTAGCGCAGGCAGAACCACGTATAAGGAAATAGAAAAATAGCAAGAGGAAGACGCTGATAAAGAGAAAGGAAGAAATGAGGAGAAATAGGAAATATAAAATGAGAAAGAGGGAAAATGGAAATAGAAAAAAATCTCCATCTACAAATACATTAGGTCAAGCGTACAATTTTCTATGTAATCTGCAATATTTCTATTATATGCCCTACATTATTCTAAAACTTCGTACTACCACTCAATTCATGGCCAATCCCCCACAGTTAATAGGTGAACGAAAACAAGCAAAGCTGCCCAGTTCCGCACTTCTTCCATTCTTTCAGGCTTGACCCCACTAGGGCGAAGCTGCTTCATTTTTTTTTTAAATCTCAATCGATGTACCGATTCTTCCACGCCCACCCCCTAAAGTTTGCTTCACCTAACGTGGTTTTGCACTGCCTCCAAGATTGGAAGCATTGCGAGCTTTCTAAGAATCAGCCAGAATTGCGCATTCGTGATCGTCCCAGTTTGACAAAGCGATGATGTCGCCACGATTGTGTCATGTGGTGACGTCATCACGTCATTATGACCATTTGCGTAACTCGTGTTGACGCCACCGATTGTCACTTTTCGTGTTTCATGAGGCATCTAAGACTTTCGCCTTAACATGGCGGAATTGGACAGCGTGTCTTCTCTCTGTCCCAACTATTAGAAGTCCCAACTACCGCGTGCTTACAGGAGGTTTTCAGAAGCCTAGAATGGGAACAGTTAGGGATAAGAGTTAATGGAGAATACCTTAGTAACCTGCGCTTCGCCGATGACATTGCATTGCTGAGTAACTCAGGGGACGAATTGCAACTCATGATTACGGAGTTAGACAAGGAGAGCAGAAAGGTGGGTCTTAAAATGAATCTTCAGAAAACGAAAGTAATGTACAACAACCTCGGAAAAGAGCAGCGCTTCGAGATAGGTAATAGTGCACTTCAAGTTGTAAAAGACTATGTCTACTTAGTGCAGGTAATAACCGCAGAGCCTAACCACGAGATTGAAGTAACTAGAAAAATAAGAATGGGGTGGAGCACATTCGGCAAGCACTCTCAAATTATGACAGGTAGATTGCCACTATCCCTCAAGAGGAAGGTATATAACAGCTGTATCTTGCTGGTACTTAGCTACGGAGCAGAAACCTGGAGACTTACAAAGAGGGTTCAGCTTAAATTGAGGACGACGCAGCGAACAATGGAAAGAAAAATGGTAGGTGTAACCTTAAGAGGCAAGAAGAGAGCAGAGTGGATTAGGGGACAAACGGGGGTTAAGGATATCATAGTTGAAATAAAGAAGAGGAAATGGACATGGGCCGGGCATGTAGCGCGTAGACAGGATAACCGCTGGTCATTAAGGGTAACTAACTGGATTCCCAGTGAAGGGAAGCGGGTTAGGGGGAGACAGAAGGTTAGGTGGGCAGACGAGATTAAGAAGTTTGCGGGTATGAATTGGCAGCAGCAAGCACAGGACCGGGTTAACTGGCGGAACATGGGAGAGGCCTTTGTCCTGCAGTGGACGTAGTCAGGCTGATGATGATGATGATGATGATGATGATGATGATGATGATGATGATTCACACAACTTGGTTACGAGACCAAATTGTCCGCTTGCTACTAACCATGAACCGTTGTATTTTGATTAAATAATAATAAACTGAACTGAGAGCGTGCAAAAGAGCTTGTCATCCGCGATATTTTGGCATGAGTTTGATTTATTAAAAATGAACCTCGTTTGTTTGCGGTTCTGACCAAGCCTTACATCAATGCCGGCAGATGGCGCGCCGCGTTCACTCAAAGAAACGGAGGGAGAGAGAAGAGAAAGAACGCCCTGTCAGCTACACCAGCGCCGTCTACAGAGGTGAACGCGTGCCGGCACCAGGTAGGGCTAGCTGTGCGCTCGGCTTCGACGCGGGTAAACGACACTACGACACTTGCAAGGGCGCCACGCCGCTACCAGCGGCGGCCTCTGAGGGGTGCGGAGGAAGGAGGAGGGGGGAGAGGGGGCGTGGCCGTATAAGCGCCAGCAGGACGAACGTGGTCCAGAAATGGGGGGTCCGCGCGCATGCTGTGCTGATGTCATCGGCTATCTTTTTACTGGGGGGGAAGTGGCTGCCGGTCGCGTCTATTTTCGGGATCGCCCGGCCACCGCGCTACCTGCCCGACATACTCCAGTGCAGCTGCTCTCTGGCGACGCGAAGGCGCACACCACACGCCGGCGTGGCCACGTACGAGTCGCAAATGTGGTCATACGCGATTTGCTCGTCGAGTAAATTTTATCGCATCACCCATGACGTGAGAGTTACGGAAGAATTCGCTGTTGGACGAGTTGGTGCATGTCTTGACACGAAAGGATGTACTGAGTATGTGCTGCAAAAACAAAAGGAAGACACATGTAACAGACGCACAGCTTATTTTGCCTTTGTGTCTCCCTTTTGCCATCGTTTCTTTGCGCAGCATATACTTGCTATATAGATCAGGTCAGGTTACTAAGTCTAACTCCCGAACCGGCGCAGTCAGATGAAGTCTTGAGAAAAATGGCGCTGACTGAGAGGGAAAACTTGCCACCTGACGGAGATCTCTATCTAAAAGTATTCATTATGGTTATGCCTCCCACGCTGTTTTTATTGACGTTTATAACAAGCGAATAAAAAAATAAAAATAAAGTGACAAGGTTAAATAAGAAGTCTTGTAAAGCGTGCTTTCATTCTTGCAACTAAGTATTGCAACAAAGCCAGCTTTATGGCTTCATTAGCGTTTTATGAGTTGGGTCTTGAAGCTTTCTCCACGCTTAAAAAAATAATATAGAGCGCATCTTATGACAAACAGACCAATAAATGGAAGAAAAAAAGTAACTAAACTACGTGGTTAGTTAAAGAAAAGGATGAAAAAAAAAGGCCTGTACATGGGCATCGTCAGGATCTTGTGTTGGGAAAGGGGGGTGCAAACCTGCCTTTCATCGCGTTTGGTGTTGGGGGTGCTGCTGTGTCTGGTGGGGGAGGCAAATGCTGGTGTCGTTTTAAGGGGGTGGGGGGAGAAGGGAGTGCGTCTTTGTACCCCCTGCCGACGCCGGGCCATGCTGTTTCCGAGTGCTAAATGGGAAAATGCTATTCTCAGTTTTTTTTTTGTTGTTGAGCACAAACGCACCAAAGTGACGTGTGGTGTCGATCACACAGTTGCAATTGGATGACGCTTCCCAACCTTGCTGGCCGTTCTTACGTCAGTCATGGTACACGCGAGAGCAGTAAATAGAACTCGCTTTCGTTCGACAGTGCGCAATAGAATTCGGGCAACACGCTTCATCCGGTCACGGCGGGCCGCCTTGGCGGTCGAGAAACACATCGCGAAGCGAATTTTTGAATACTCAGGCGTGTCTTGCTGGAAGTTAACGCATGACAACCCTGTTGACAAGGGGAAACTGGTGTGACTGTAAAACTCGCAAGGTCCCTTGTACATTCACCTAAGATGACTCGAAGGCTAAAACAGTCTTTTTTTCCCTTGTTAGTTGATTCATCATAAGGAAGCAGGGAACATGAGCCATGGCTTAGCGCCTTTTTCATTTTATTCTCTTGACGTCGCGCTCTCTCCGGTTTCGCTAGCCACCCAAAGGAGGGCGCTACAGTGGCATCGTGTAACGTAAAGTTACGTGACGCCACAGCAAAATTTGTGACGTCATCATAACGCAAGTTTCGGCACCTGTCACGTCAAATGGGGACGTCATCACGTGATGATTTTTTTTTTCATCACTCGTCCTTGTTCAGCGGGACGGGGGCCGTTTGATGAGATATCTGAGGCTTTCGCTTTAATGAAACCTCGGTAACACGATATTCACATTGGTTTAGGGCTATCCGAGGGGATTGCCGGGGCGAGTGAAGATAGCCTATTTGTGACTCCACTCGTGAAGTCTATTTCTAGAGCCGATCTACCGAATAAAGCTTGCGCTACTTACGCATAGTTTGACCTTTCTGGGTATTTCCTAAAGGTGAAAGCCTCGCATGTCTCGTGCGAAGGTGGCCTTGAAAAGAGAGCCGGAGTGAAGGAGAAGGAAAAAAAAAAAAGATAACGTTACGTCGAAGGGAGTGAAAGCATGACCATGCGTGCATACATGATGATAAAGAAAATTAATTGAGCAGTGAGTTAATGAGGAAAATTTAGAATTGCAAGAGGTAAATAAATTTAATTACATTTACATCCGTTAAATTTAATGAACAGTGAAGTAGTTAATGAACAACATTTATTATAGATAATTTGTTAACGTTAGATGTTCATATAACGCACACGGTAATATAGACAAAAGGATGGCTTTCGCCTTCGAGTGGTGTTAGGCGAATGCGTAACATATAGGTACTGGGATTTCTTTTTTTCGCCAGGAATCTTGACCACATATTTCCAACAACGCAATCTTGCACAGCACTTTTAAGGGCCTCTCCCCACTTGTGTGAATCGCACAATATTTTTTTCCATCAACAATTAGTTGAAACATCTTAGCGGCTTTCCCAGCATTTATCATTATGCAGGTTTACATTAAATGCTGCAAGTTAATGATCAAAATAAGAACCTACCTACGGAGGCACACTGGTGCCAGTTTTCATTATCGTTCTTGTCACTAGTTTTTTTTTTTTTTCATCTCCTCTTTCGAGTAAAGAAGCAAGCTGGATAACTT
Source organism: Rhipicephalus microplus (assembly GCF_043290135.1). Taxonomy (NCBI): domain Eukaryota; kingdom Metazoa; phylum Arthropoda; class Arachnida; order Ixodida; family Ixodidae; genus Rhipicephalus; species Rhipicephalus microplus. Next base: position 12,053,099 of record NC_134709.1, on the reverse strand, counting down.
TCCTCGGGATGACCTTCCTGCAGTCCATTAACTAATATGGCCTCTTTATCTCTCAGGATGCCCCGTAAAAGTATACGGGACAGTAATCGTCCCGTTTGCTCTGTGTTATTTGCTTGTTTACGGAACAGTGTTAGCTTCATTCTGCCAGGACCCAGCTTGTCTTACCAATCGTTCATTCATCCAGCGTTCTTAATGAATGGCGGCTGAATGGACGATGCATCCTTTTTCTCCCCCCCCTCCCCCGTTCCCCGGTTCAGGTTAGCCTACCGGGCTTAGCCCAAGTTAACCTCCATACTTTTCTTCTAGTCTATTCTCTGCCTCTCTGAATCAAAATACGCGGTACTTAATCATTTCGCCTGCTTCCAAATGCGACCACCGCTGCCGCAGTCGAACTCGCGGCTAGAGGGGCAGCATCAGAGCATCGTGACCGCTGAACCACCGTGCAGGCTCGGAATGAGTGTCACGTCGAGCAGACGTTGTATTGGTAGCACCTCGAGGGCGGAGGTTATGCAAAGGGCTTGCATTTGAAGGTGAATCGAATGAAGGCATGTTTTCTTGTAACTACGGAAAAAGTTATCTGTACTTTCGGCGATCGTTTCACGGCGACTGTGTACAAAGGGGCATGCCGTTACCGCCACGCCCACTCGTCGCACCGGCAAGGGCACCGGGAGACAAAAAACAATGAACAGTGAGTTCAACCAAGAGAGAGTGAGTGGGAGGGGAGAAGGTCGAGTGAGGGTAGCCCGGCCGTGGGAAAAGCGCGGAAACAGTGTCTTGGGCCTGGAGACTGCAGCCATGGATGTTGGGCAGTGACTTCGGTCTTTTCTTTATTTTCTGTTTCTTTCTGCGCGTACCGCGACACCAGAACTGGGCTACGAGAAAAATAGGACGAAGTAGAGGGAGAGAGAGAGCGAACGGCTGATTTTGAAAAAGAAAAAAATGTTGAGTGCCGTCCGAACCCGCCAAAAGTGAGCTCTGGCTTACCCTTGCCCTTCTGTGCGAACGTCAAGTCAAGCCGTAAACGGTAGAAACGTAAATGAAAGGCGTTCTGGAAGCTGTAATCTTTTAGTCGGTTCTGGGTCATTAGCCTATCTCTGTCGTAAAGTAGCTTTTCTTTCTTTAAGAGCGAAAAAAGTGTGAAAGAAAGCGGACAGATTATGGCGTCAAAGACGCGAGTACAAGAAGCCCCGGAGAGAGCTTAGACAGTCGGGGCGCGTTTTAGAGAGGACCGGGGGGGAGCTGGGCGCCGTCTTATAAGGCGAGCCGCGGTCTCTTCGGGCTCTTGGCTGCTGGCGTCGAAGCCCTCGCCCTCTCGGCCGGGATAGAGTTACCGGGCGTACCCTTTCTTAGCCGGGCGCCTCTCCCCGGTCTCTCATTGAGCCCTCCCTTCTCTCTTTCATCGCCGAGGAGGAAAGAAGGTTGCCTCTGTTTTCGTTCACCGTCGCCGCCTCTCGGACTGCTGCTGCTGCTTGGGACGCCGCGGTTATTTCCGAAGTCGTATTTCGAGCGAGCGAGCTCCGCTTCCTCAGGTCTTGCACGCTGCCCAAGCTGGCGGCAGACACGCTGAGAACAAGCGCGGCAGAGTGCTCCAGCCAGCGCGGCACGGTATTGCGGGAGCCCCCGAAGTGACGGCAGCCATTTTGGTGCCTTGCTTCTGAGGCTGTAGAAAAGGGCAGAGATGAAGTGATTCTCGGCCATGTCCATGTCGGGGCCAGTCGCCTTCAATGAAGTAATTCGTTGGTGTGAACAGTGTGAAGTGTGTTTTGTCATTCAGTGCGCAACACTGGACACAAATGAATCCCCGTCTTGGTTTACTGTTGCGCAATAAATGATGAATCTGTAGAGAGACTCGGCCAACTGTTTGTTCTTCTTTAAGGAATGCCTTTCTGTAGTTTAGGCGGGGTGACTAACCTAAATCACCAATAAAATTACTTGCACGGTGTTGGAAGGCTTCCTGTTTCATCGCGATAGTTGCCACTAAAAAAATGAACAAAAAGAAATCTTAAGGATGGCTAAGTTAAGCTGTACTTCAGCAAGATGCAGTCGTATTTCAACAATGTGACGTCTAGTGACGTAATGATGTGAACAACGAAAAAAATTAATTCAGCAAGAGTTTTTGCTTGCGTCGGAACATTACTGTTGCGGCAAAGTTTGAGTGGATACAGCCCCCCTCTGTCGTAGTCAACGACCTCTTTGAGAGACGAATTCTCTGCAGAGAAGTTCTCTCGGTGCCCCTCTCGACTCGTCTTATGCGCGCCGCTTCCGAGTCCGACGCGGGCTTAAAATTAGATAGCGCGCTCTTCTCCGGAGGAGGGCGCTGCGGACGCGGGGCCGGCTTTTGGGAACTGTTTCTCGGTCTTGACACTTCTGAAAACTAGGCACGAACATTTTTTTTTTTTTAAAGATAGCTTTTCTCTCTCCCCCGTCACGAACATTTCCCCTCGCCTGTAAGACCATGGTAGAAGTCTGTCCGTCCTCGTGGACTCTCTCGCGCTGGAAACTACACATTTTTTCGTGGCTTGGTTTCGTTTTTTTGTCTACCCACGTGGACGCTCCTGTCGTGCCCGTGCGCGCGTCGGGGCGAGCGCGTTGTGGGGGAGGACCCGAAAGGGGTCCACCAAGAAGGGCGGCAGCGCAAGTTTTCTTTTGGGAGCCGTTTTGCGCAGGGGGAGATTTTAGCGCCACGACCGGCCGGGTTCCGGTCCTGCCTTGCTTTTTTTTCACTGGTGCGAAATAGGGAAGGGCGCGCGTCTCCTTCCTCGAGTGTGTTGTGTTGTATGTTGTGCGTGCCGAGTCGACCCCCGCGAAACTACCCCGAGCGACCGAGGAGCGGCCGACGCTCCGATTCGAGCAGAGAGCGTGGTGCTTTGATCGACTGCACCGCGTTGCCGACGAACTTTCTTTTTATCATTAGTATCGAGTAGCAAAAAAAAGGTGAGTGCTTCTGCCACGCCCCTTCTCTTGCGCGCGATTCGAAAGTGCGATTTGAGATGTGCCTCTGCGCGCGCGGTTCAAAGATGGCGACGCCCATCTGGTGCCGCTTGTCCGAAACCTCCGCACGTCGACATGTCCCGTCATCGTCGTACTTTCCCCTTCTCTGCTTTTTTTTTTCAGTGTTAGTAGCTTCTCACGTCCGCAACGCGCCTCTAAACCGATGATATTATGTATGATTCCAAAATCTCAGTCCGCCATCGCTGTCAAAGATGGCCGCCTCCACATGGCACGGTGCCGGCCGGCTAGCATAACGACGAATCTTAGGCTATCACTCAATACGCGATGGAAAATCAGTTGAGGCTCTAAACAAACCAGTTCGGTTTATCATCATTGTAGCCTCTAATTAGGCACTGCTTATAAATTGAGCCACGCAACAGGTTCTCCTTCAGGCGCGCCGTCGCACACGTGGTTTCGAAGGTTTCACCCGGCACTCAAGGTGCGTTCCGTGTGCAAAAGCAGCTGTGGGGCGCTTGCAGAGCGCCTTCGTGGTTGCATGCTTCATCGCTAAATGCCTGACGTTCGCTGCCATTCCGTGCGGACTCGCGGCCTCTATAGTTGGGTCCGCTGACGTTAGGTCTTACTAGGGAGCTTGAATTATTTTAGGACCACCGCACTGCCTCCGCGTCCGTTTTATGAGCCTTAGCAACGGGTACATTCGATTGGTCTCCCTGAGTTGAGTCGCTCGTTAAAAAAAAAAGAAAGGAAAATAAGGGAACTCAAGAAGCGAACAGGATGTGTATGGCGAAGTACGTTTACGTTTTTGCAGAGCGTGCTAAAAAGACAGTCAGTCACCTGTAGGATCATTACAAAATCGTATCGTTGAAGAGACATCACGCATGCAGTGACATTTTTTTATACTTCGTTTTCTTGTCTACACAAATACACGCTTTCATTTGAGTCTCAAGAAAACACAAAAGTTCGCCTCATTCTACGATTCTTACAGTGCTTTTATATTCATCTTTGTCACGCAAATTTTGTGTTTGGATGCTAGAAGTTCACTTGTATTGGTATTTATCACAGAAACGAGAGTTATATCATTTTTTTAATCGTTTGTGTTATGAGAATGGTGAGAAATGTGAATGATTTGTATATGCGCGTCTTGGTGGGCCTAATAATTATATGTATGTTCAGTTCATGAGTATGCGTTTACCTTCATATTGGTAAATTAATATCTCTCTGTCATAACCACACGTGCATCAGCTAGTAAGATCAGACATTGTAAAACAACCTGAATTTGCCTAGAACAATAGTACAAGTGTCGAGACAGCACTGTGGTATTGTGACCTAATTCTATGGGTCATAGTATTGCCGAATTAATCACGATAAATTTCTAAGACAATAATTATAACTCTGAATCTAGTTTTGTTTTATTCTAGAACATGTTAAGCAGTACCAGCAATAGTATAAGTGTCGAGACAACACTGTGGTATTGTGACCTAATCATATGGGTTATAGTATTGCCAAATTAATCACGATAGATTTATAAGACAATAATTATAAGTCTGAACCGAGATTTGTTTTATTTTAGTATCCTTCTAAGCGCATGAAGGAAAGTCTGTAAGGAAGATATGTGTAAATATGTCGTAATGTGTCAACCAATAGCTACTGGGCGCTGTGAAAAGGTACTGTTGATATGCAGTCTTATAGCATGTTCGAAAAAAGAACAGCTAGTTAGCCCTCGCACGGATGGGCGAAATCACGCTTTTGCTCCTGACCGGCCACGGGTTAGAAACTTCGCCTTTTAAACTATTGCAATATCGCGCCTCGTGAATAAGATCAGGAGTGTGCTGCGATGACGTTTATAGAATGGGAATTCGGGTAGTTCCGCAATACATCTGTATCAGAAACCAAATATCTCGAAATAATCATGTCTGAATATTGAGGAATGGGAAGCACAACGTTAATTGAAAATGTAACTTGTCAAAATGGTTGATGGGGTGATCTGGTGATTGAATTGTCCTTGTCGTCGTCTGTCTCTGTCCGAGTTACCCGCTCGTATTTCAAGTATCATTAATTTTAACTAACAGACAAGAAAGCCCAGCAAAGTGCATGAGACGTTATGTGTAGTAACCGCAACGTAAATGTGAAGAAAGTAAGTGGAGTAAAAGATGACTTGCCCCTGGCATGGACCGAACTTGCGACCTTCGAATAATGATGTTGACGAGGATGGCTAATGACTAACTAGGACGATGAAGTTAAGTGATTTGCAGGCAACAAATGGAATGAGCTCGCGCATGACAGGGTAGATACTTGGGCACTTGTACTAGCGGTACGTACACATGGTTAAAGTTTACCATAGTGGAAATATTACTCGTGAATGCATTTATATGTCACTTAGTTTACTATAATTTGGTATGCTAATGATTGGGTGCTGTGCAGTGTTTTTACCGCCAAGAGACGGCTGGGGTTCTGTCAAACTGTGTTCAGACACCTATATTCCGTTCAAATTTTCTAATTGTATTTCTTATGTGGAGATCAGCTGATCCATCGATCGGTTGATTGATTGATTGATGAACGTGCACTGAGAAGAAAACCTATTTTCTTAATGCCCTGTTTTGATAGTGTTGAACATTCGCAACTTCCACCGGTACCTTGCGAGTCCGTAACAAGGTACAGGGCAGTGATAACCCACCGAATCGTGCGACTTTAATCGGTGCATCAATCTGTTCTCGTGTCGAGTAAGAATGCAGCGAGCTGCGAGACCGTGTCAATGATAGGGTACACCGAGTATTGATGATTCTCTAACAATAATGAGTGTCGGGGTTTTTTTTTTCGTTCCGAAACAACAATATGATTGGGACGGACGCCGTCTCGGAGAGCCCTAGAACTTTCGACCACCTCGCGGGCCTCTGGCATATTGATTCCCCTCTTAATCGGCTGTCGCTGCCGGGATTTGATCCTGCGACCTTCTAGCCAGCACTCACCAAGGAGGAGTGGGAGGAAAGTTTAAGCGGACGGACAGGGAGGTTAGCCAGTTCTTAGACCGGCTGGCTACCCTGTGCTGGGGAAAGGGGTGAGGGGAATAAAAGATGACAAAAAAAAAAATGTTGCGAAGAGAGAGAGAAATTACAAAAAAATAGCGGCAGAGGAAAGGCAACATCAAAGAGCACTGAAGCACCATAACGCATATTTATTTATTTATTTATTTATTTATTTATTTATTTATTTATTTATTTATTTATTTATTTATTTATTTATTTCAGAAGTGCTGCCAGCCTCACACATGAGGCCTTAGGCAGGGGTGGGTGATACAAAAAAGGAAACAAATATGAAGATGCAACAGGAAAGGAAACACGTCGCGTAGAGCTACACCATGAAGAACTAGTGCATCAAAGTAAAACGCCAGTACTTACCCAAGTGCAGGACGCAGTGAGCACTGATTCTCTGGAGGTGACAACCGACATTCTCCCACATGTGACAATGACGGGCACGAGCCTTTCCTCCTGTTTCGGGTGCATTACAACTTAGTTGGGTGACATGGGTATTACGTAGTGCCGAGCAAAAGCGGCATCGACTTCAATGGCAGGTTAAATAGCAACGACAACTTACGAACCTGCGATGAACGGCGTGTTGCTGTTCTGTAATACGAAATGTACCTCTCTTATCGGAACATAAGACTTTGTAAATTAGAAAGGGTAGTGGAGGCTGAGGATGGATAGTGATGTCACCTTGATATTCGTGCACCAAAACAACGTCACATCGCGCATTTCTCTGGAGGTTGCTCGCGGCCATATATAACGGTGCGTCAGTGGACGGTGGTCAGCTGAAGCACACGCTCAGAGTGTAAGAAAACTACCCAAAAACTTGCGATTTGAAACTGACGGCAAGTGCACAAGGGCACAGGTGACTGAGGGTATAAAATAAAGAGCGTTTGACCTTTAAATTCTTAGCTATGAAGCTAGGTATTTGTGCCAATGAAACCGAAGTTACTAATTTAGAGAATTATGTGAGAGTGTTTAGCTATTTCACTGATCTTTTTGCAGCCCACTAGAGAAACGCTAATAATAATTTTGTTGGTTAATAGTAATGGTTTCACGTTCTCGAACCGCGATATATTTATGAGGCGCGCTGTTGTAGAGTTCTCCGGAAATTCAGACAATCTGGTGTCGCGCTTTGACAACTGGTGGACCCTCGATCAAAATACGACCGTCGCGACTCGTGACCTTCGGGTCAGAGGTCATGCGCCGTGACCGCTACACCACCGTGGCAGATTCTCTGGAAATTTCTTCCGCCCGGGATCCTTGCACCCAAATGGAAGCGTATAGCATTTCGCCTTCATCGAAGTGCGCCCACCGCGGTCGGGATTCGATCCGGCGACCTTGAAATCGACAGCCGAGCACCAAAATCACTTGACCACCGGGGTGGATCTTACAGGAACGTCGGAGGCGTACAAGGATTGTCTTGCGATGAAGGCAAGTTTCGGTTGTCGTGCCTACACACTGGCGGTCGTAGTCGTCTTCCGGCCATGGTCGTATAGGGACAGCAGCGCCATCGCGCGCAGAACTTTTTGCGTTAACTCTGACGAAACGGGACACTTGTCATATATTGCTAATCGGTGAGCGCCACCTTTGCCTCGGTGTCGTCGAGCTCATTCCCGGGCATAGAAGGCTTTCTTGGAACACCCAGAGACTGAGGCGGCACAGGCGCTGTCGCGGATCCAGGGGTTCCGTGTCGTATCTCACCGCTGCCAACCAGTTGTTGTGATCCCGGGGTGCTGTGTCGTGATCCCGGCTGCTGTGGTAGCGTGGTGTAGCTTCGGGTTGAGGAAACGACCGCTTACAAGATGGGGATACGAAAAACAAACAAGGTTTATGGCACTATATACAAATATTTACAGCATGAGGTTAAGAGTTCACAAACCACGAGCGTGGTGGTTAAACCTTTTCTTGGTTCAGAGCGACGTCCTGCACTCTGTGGCGCCGTTATAAGCCCTGTCGGGCTCCTCCTTCTTCAGTGGAACACCAATCACACACACACACAACAGGTGAGGGGTACGAGCATGCACGGCGCACGTGAACATCCAATTTCGAGTCAAGATCACTGCACTTAAAGGTGGCGCCAGAGGGGCTCTTGCTCGGCGTGTGTGTCACTGGTCGAGGGGTCCCAAGCTTCCGACAGCAGACATCAAACGGTCCGCCAATCTGTCTGCTCAATTAGCAGGGCACTTTGTGGCGGCGGTCGCCGTTTCTACAAAGGAAGACGCTGTCTTTGTTGTCCCCTCTGGAACGGCTTACCGCTTCGTGGCGACGTGACGTCTCATCCGCCGGCTAGCAGGGACAATGCCTGGCGGGCATAGGCATTCGGCGAGCCGGCTACTTGTTTGAAGATTAAAAGAGCGCCGCTCCCTCGTCATTTCTGGACGCTGGTTCCGAGAAAACCTGGGTTCCAGGCGTGGGAACGCTGCCCGGCCACGCTTCTCAGCGACAGCATGGCGCCTACTGATGCCGGTCATAACAGCGCCACCGTGAAAGAGGCGTCGGCAGCCAAGTGAACTCCACGCGTTCTGGCCTTAGCTGTTGGCTGCGGCAGAAGAATTTCTCTTTGTCTTGTGAAGTGAAGTTCTGTTTAAGAAGAAACCTGTGTTTCGTTACAGATAGATACAGAGAGATCAACAGAAAGGATGGTAAACAAGGTTGCACCGTGATTTGCTAACCTGATTGCCTCACACGCACGTTTTAACTCCCCGAGTGCCTCACACGCAGGAAATGATTGTGTCCTGTGGACATGCTCGAACCTATAGGTCTCCTTGCACAAGAACCCTTTCTTGAGCACTGAGCCATAACGTTACACACGTACACATATTTAGTTATACGTTATCACCGCGTCCGTAGAAACCAGTACTACCCTGCAGTGAGGCAATGCATTTGGAGAATAGGATTAAGCTCTGGAAGAGAAGGGATCGGACAGAAAACGAGAAAAATACACTTTCACGGCGCAGTGTAAATGGTGATGAACCGCTCTTTCATAAATTGTGCACTCCGGTTGCGTAGGAATCGCACGGGCTTCAGAAATAATTAGCTTCAGAAAAACTTGTCGCATTAAATAAATTTTTTTTTCACTGTAAACGGAGCCAGCTATAGTTAGCTGCCAACTACTTTGTCTCTGTCACCTCTTCTCGAATAATTTTCTTTTCAGTTTGAGTAATACCGCCGGATTGAGTAATGCCACCGCCTCCTACAGAAAGCGCGTGATAAACGAACTTTATTGTTCGGTCGCACCGCTGCAGCGAATGTCGTGGTAGTTGCCGTCGGCCGGCGAGCGGCAGGTGGAGAGACAATGAGCGATGTGGAGGGGAGAAGCAGCTGATGCCGCGGCGGCGGCGTTACATTCAGTCTAAATATACACTCCTATTTTCCCTCAGCCGCCGCGATCTGCGGCCCTGCAGGTTGAACAACCTCCATGGGCGCATCCTCGCCTCCTATCGCGAGCCATTCATCACTGCGGTGCCACAGTGCCTCCGCAACACACGCGCAGACACAATCACGCGAGTGCCCTTTCAATACCATGCGCACAGCCTACGTCTTATCGCTTCAACAGCGAGCGCTGCCTCGACCTGTCTGGCGTCGCTGTCTGGAAGAAGCCGCGCCGTAGGCGCGTTTTTGGAACCGCCGAGCTATTTCGGGACCTTGGACCCAGTGTGGCGTGGCTATAGAAAAAAGAGGTTTGGACACTGTCGATACTGGCGACAGCCGTGCCTTGTTGCATTACGTGACCTCTGCACTTGTACCCGCCTGCGAAACGCATATGCGAGTGACCATACCTGCTTTAATTTCGTCTTGAAAGCGTGACACTGGCGGCCCTTTCAGGACAGAGGCATGGTCGTCGGAACAATGCGAAATCTTGGGCCATCCTTTAGTCTCAGAAAATATCCATCCCTCCCTGTCAGTGGTTTTAATGCTATAATTACTATAGGCGTCAACGAGACCGTCAATCCAAGCTGTGTGAATGTTACAGCCTTCACAATACGACAACGTCATCTGATCACGCGGCATATCACGCTTTGTTAAGGCGAACTCCTTAAGCGGATCCTTGCGTGGTGACCTTGACGCAACACAACAGGCGCGAGGTTATGGCGGTATCGATGTTTATTCGAAGCATGTCACCTGTTGGGTGCCTCAGGGTGACTGACACGGGAAGCGACTCTTTCAGCCTACGTAACAATGACCAACAACTTGTCCCGGTGGGGAGTTCTGGCGAGTTCATCCCATGTTAATTTTGAGGGAGCTGTTATAGAAGCAATATAGAGGAGGGAAACCCCCACTTCCCCAAAGATGTGATCTTGGGTACCTAGTGCATTTGCACTACAGCTCTCACAGTTAGGTTCTGATTCTCCGTTGGGGATGACTGGCAGTCCATGAGGGCTTGTGAAAGAGTGAGTTTGTACGCGGCGCAAAGTTGATGTCTGCGCTCTCTTGGGGACGTCGTCATCTGGTGAAGGGTAAAGCTTTCGTTCGTTCTTGTAGTGATTTGTGACGTCGTTACAAGAAAGAGAATAAGAATAGAAGAACGTCAGTAAGGTTAACCAGGGCCGAGCCTGGTGACTCAACCGGGAAAACAGGGCCCCAGGGGCACACCTGCCGGTTTTTTAGACATCGGGACACACGATGTGCCTCCTCGTTCTCCGGATTCAAAAATTGGCGCAAAGACCCACGTGACGACCTCCGAACGAGCAGCACGCGCGCACAGATAAACAAGTCCACCTCCGAGGTACTGTGCTCGGCCACTGAGCCGAAAGTTACGGATCGGTAGCATTTCGACGGAGGCGAAATGTTATAGGCTCATGTATCTACTTTACGATGTCAGGGCGCGTCAAAAAACACTAGGTGGTCAAAATTTCTGGAGCCCTCTGCTAGGGCTAGGGCGTAACCTCATAATCATATAGTGCGTTTGGCACGTAAAACCCCTAGATGTTAACGATGTTAATTTGAGGATAGGGAGAAGGCATGCTATGGAATGAGAACGTCAATGCACTTTATTGCGTGCGTCAAATTGCGGCTTGTTATGTCTTCCATATTATTTAAAGTGGCGCAAAAGCAGTATCAACTTCTTGTCCTGTCTTTCACGCCTCTTTAAATAATATGGAACCATACCGACTAGCCCAGCTGAAGGCATTGTTATTTCTTGTAAGAAGTACGATCCCCGGTGGTATAACTTAACGTGTTGCTAAGTGTGCGGAAGGCTTTCAACTTCAGAGAGGGTAGCATGCCGATGAACTTCTCGTTGCTAAAAATAAGTGCTACGTTTATGCGTGGCATCGGAATAACGCTTGTTTTGGACCGGGGGTCGCAGTCAAGAGATCTTCTCGGTGATGTTTCGCTGAAACAGCGACGTTCCACTCTGTGGCTTTTCCGGACGTCTCCAGTTTGTAAAGAGGGGATTTCGGTCTTTCAGGGCATCGAGGAAAGGGTATAGCGAACGAGAGATATGCTTGCTCCTCACACGACGTTGCACTTCCCTTATCTCTCTTCGAGATGCATGACCGAAAGTGTTGATATCAGTCGTATACTCCCGCCGCGTGTGGGCTCTCGTCTCATCAGCGCGCCCGTGTGTCCGCTCGTTGACTCTGAGAGCGGCATCTTTGTGGAGGAAAAAGGTAGCCGCGACCTGCGACGCGAGGGGAGATGGCTGTTTTGGGCGGTACTTTTTTCTCGGTTCGCTTCGCGCATTCCGAATGCTCATTTCGGCTCTTCGCTGCAGCGCAGCCGGCCGCGTTCCTCGGCTGCATCCGCATGCTTCGAGATGGGTGACGTGCGGTTTCACCGCATCCTGCCTCACCAAAATTTGTGACTTGTCTGAAACAGATCAATGCCGCGAACGCTTGCGAGGTGGCTTAACCTGAGGAGTATCCTTACTGTCGGCGTAACTTTGACTCGCATAAATGCCCGAGTTGTCGCGTCGACAATTGTCACATATAAGCGTGTACAAGTGATGAAAACGAATGATTATTCAGCCAATGGAGGCGGAGGAACTGCAGTGCATTGATTCTCGGTTAAATTGAAATAAATTAAATTGGACGACAAATCACCCTACCCGTCGGTGGGATCCCGACCCACAACCTTCGACATGTGTACAAGTCCTATGTCGTCACTTGCTGAGTTGACACGATTTACGAATAGTTGTGGCGTTTTAGTAATGAGAACGAGGTCGCCGGTTCGATTCCTATTCTGGGCAGCAGCCACCGCACTTCAGAAGGCTCGAAATGCGAAATCTGCGCTTAAGGGGCAGAGCGAAAAAAAAACGGAAATGCTCGATATTCACGTCTCATGCTCCGCGAGTTGTTCTTGAACGCCATTGAAGCCCCGTGATAGAAGGACAGCACGACAACGCCGACTGCGACGGGATAGCCTGTGCCTCTAGCGTCACTATAATTGCTGTTTCAGTAAAATCATTAAAGTCGTATAGCTAACGTTTTTGAGCGAGGGCTTCAGCTGAACGCGGCTTATTAATCTACGCGAGAATATTTCGCACCAGCACTTAGGGACTGGCAAAAGCGCGTGATTTCGGAGCCTGCGGCTGAGCTGATTTCCAAGAGCGAGTGAACCTTCAGACTAACCATCGGCGGCTTTCGGCGTATCCCCGGCAGCGCTGCACACATCTAGTGAGACCGAGTATAGAAACAGACAGAGCGTGGGTCGACGGCGTTCCCGCTGTCGACTAGCCATTCATTTCCTGGTTATTTTCTCTTTAAGCGTCCCCGCGTGTCTGTGATAGGCGTATCGTTCTTGCTTTATTTGAGCTCGGGAACCAAAGGGACTTCTTCCTGTCTTGTCGAGCTGTCGTCCCTCTCGGGCCCTGCATGCATGCCCGTGCCTCTTCTTTGGGGCTGTCGCGTCTCCGCCCGCCGGTTCGCCGGCAGTGCCCCGTTCTGCTTGTCTCGCGTGGGTTCTCTGGCGGCGGGTGTGTCCTGCGCGACCTCGAGATTTACGCCTGAAGAGTACGGATTTACACTCGGCCAGAGGTGAGGTTGTCGGTGGCGACTCTTATGTTTGTGTCCGCGTTTCATTCGTAGCGGTGCGGTTAGGAAGGCTGGAGATCGAGATGAAACGAGAGAAAAAAAAAAAACACTGTTCAGAGTTCTGGTTTTTAAACGATGGGGACGTTAAACCCCACGTATCAATTAATCGTTTTTAAACGAGGTAGAACAACCGCGGTCGTTTGTGACCAGTATCGTAAATCTAGAAAAATCACAAGGGGGACACAAATTAGACCATATATCGGTAATTTTGTTTTTTTTATTTATAATAAGGTTTATTTTTATTTACGGAAGAACTAAGACATATGCTTTGGATTAAAGTAATAAAGAAAACGAGCATAGAATCTGAACACGAGTAGCAGCACTGTTATATGCAGTCTTCACTGATCCCCCACGCGCTTGTCTAGTGGCTAAGGTACTCGGCTGCAGACCTGCGCAGGTCGCGGGATCGAATCCCGGCTGCGGCGGCTGCATTTTTGATAGAGGCGAAAGTGCTGTGGGCCCGTACGTGTGCTCAGATTTGTGTGCACGCTAAAGAACCCCAGGCGGTCAAAATTTCCGGAGCCCTCCACTACGGCGTCTCTCATAATTACATGTTGGTTTTGGGACGTTAAATCATACATATCAATCATCAGTCTTCACTGAACCGGTCGAGCGGCTTTTGCGCTTTCCATAGTTTCACACAGCTGAGGGGTATTGAACACAAGTACACACACAAAATAATCAGCCTTAAAAAATATGCGCTATACTTAGCTGTCAAGTAACTGAAAATATATGCTATTCTAAACCTTAATATCAAGAGGGGACACCTGCAAGGGGTGTTCTTTGTCCCAGCTCGATGACAAGTGGGGCAGGGGGGGGGGGGGGTGCCTGGACCTTTCTGACCCCACAGTATATATTTATGCCAATGGTTGTAAATTAAAGAAATGATGATACGCTTACAGAATGGTCACTGGTGAACGTCGCTTTGCGAACCACGTGACTTCGGTATGATCGTCGATAACGCGATAACACCCTCCTCACACATTCATGAAGTCAAAGTATGAAGAAATTAGATTATTATTATTATTATTATTATTATTATTATTATTATTATTATTATTATTATTATTATTATTATTATTATTATTAGTATTATTATTATAGATTGCCAATACAGGACTGTCGTGATTCAGAAGACGAAAGGCATCAGCTGATAAGGCTTTCAACGCCACAATTAACATTTACCTCACAGCAGCACTGGAAAAACATCACCAACAACATCATAGTGACGTTTGTAAACAACTAATAAGTAGAATTATACAGCGAATAGTAACAAAACAAGAAAACTGGATAACACAAAATGAATTTTATAATTGAAAAGCAGGTTTACCCTCCAAATTAAGAAGAAGAATAAATCAAGACAGTGTCACAATGTAGAGATAAACGTGTATAAACAGATAGGTACGTAATTATACACATCTACGCACTTATATGCGTGCATACAATTATAATAACTAAGTACCGTCAAGAACGTGCGTCTTCGGTTAATTTTGCTTTCTGAAAGATGATTATATGTTGCATTCCTACAACTGATACTATTGTTATAGACATCTTAAAAACGAGTGCTGTTTAAAAACGAATATTTTTTTTTTAAAGCGAGATTAGTAACTTTACCACGATGACAATACACTACAGCCAGAAGCGTAGTCTAGCCAACAAATTTATTCGGGGTGCTCAACCATGTTTTACGTATGTTCGTTATGTATGTGCGTTTGTACGTGTGCGTGTATATATAAACATGCAAAATTTATGAATTGGTGGGGGGGGGGGGTTGAGGTTTAAAGAAATAAATTGAAAGCAATAAATACGCAGGTATATTTTTTTTCTAGCAAACCGTGGCACCATCAAAATATTTAATCAGTGAAATAGGTCACCTGTTGATACGACTTTCTTGTCAACAGAGTGAAGCCGCGCTGGACGCAAGTCTGGGCACGGATACTTTTAAAGAGATAGTGAATTTCAGGATATAAGATAAATATTGCCTTGCATTCGTCGTTTCGATTATCTTCATATGGTGGATATGTAGTTCCGACTCATATATGCAGGATACATTAGTCGAGGAGTGATTTGGGGCACAGATCTGTTGGTCGCTTTTTATTAATGGACCCTAGAAACGTGTGGAGTACATTGTGACACATAACGTAAGTCTGTCGTATACCAAGTGACGATATCAATAGGGCAATCACTCAAAGATTTTGGACGCGTTATTACGCAAGCTAAAACGTTAAAAACGACCTTGGAATTATCACTGTAAGGGTTGATGAATGAGGTTATGATTAAAGTTGTATGATTACTGCGAAAATCGCGTGGTAGACATTTCACATCCCGATTTCACTGTATGAGTGCACCGGGTAAAATTTGCCTTGGTTATCCGCAAGTCGAACATGGCTGCTGCGTTTTTGTGCATCACGACCTCGCAAAATGTTGTGGTGGTGGTGGTAGTGGTTAGAAGATGAGAAAAGGCACCTAATTTCTGCAACCCGGTCGGGAGCACGGCGCAGTGTCTGGAAAATGTTGTGAGGTGCAAAAGTGTGATAGCTGGGTCAGTGTGTGATGGCTCGCTGCGGAACAGAGCAAAAAAAAAAAAAAATGAACAAAGTACCAAAGATGAGCAAGATGTGCAAACAAGGTATCGTGAGGCGACGTCTTCCTTGGCACACTCCACGTCAGCTGCAGTGCAGTCTCACCTGGACTGCTAATTTTTAGGGGCAGGCACGTAGCCAGAAAAATTTTCGGGGAGGGAGGGGGGAACACTTTGATTTCTAAAGGGGAACCCCCATTAAAGTGGCCACTTTTCGCTCACTATGTCACGTCATGTAAGTCAGTCAAGAATTTTATAAATGGTCCTGAGGAGTTTAAGCCACCAGGGTGTCCACGAGGACACCCTGGTGGCGGGAACGTGGGGGCGTTCCGCCAGTTCTTGGGCCCTCTGGATTCCCTTTTGTTGGTTTCTGACCGTCGTATTCTAGAACGCCTCTTCACTCAACGCTTCCCCTCGACTTGAAAAAGTCAATTCGAGTGCCATCTCTTGGCAGACCAAGTCACAGCATATCGGCAATAATCTGCAGCGATTCTTGAGAAGCGCAGTGTCAGTTTAAGTCGAGCAGTGGCGCATGTGCTCAACTCAGTCAAGTGAAGGACGAAATTCGAGTCGAGGAGCGTTTGTAAATACGGGGGTGAGATGGGGCTGAGATGCGGCTCTTGAGTGCCTCCTCCCAGTCGGACTCACTGGTGAGAGGTCCTCGAGGTAACACGGGACATTACCAGAGCATGGCGAAAAAAAAAATTCGGGTGGAGGGTGGGGCACATGTTCGGTGTACCACCGCTTGGCTATGCCCCTGCCTTAGGGTGTCGATTTGCCGGCGTGTCATGTCGTCATCATATTCTCGGCTTGTCACCGTCTCCCATCGTCGTCACGACCTATCGTAAACGGGTTGGTAGTTACTGCTTAAAATACTGTGTTTCGCTTACCGTGGGGTCGGAATCTCCGACGAAATTTACCATGGCGCTCAAGTTTCTGATCAGAAACCAGAGGCGCGCATCTTGGAGGTAAGGTAATCTATTTGAAACATCACTTCTTGAAGCATATCTGCAAAGTGATGGTGCGTTAGTAGACCGCTGCTGGTGAGTAAATATTTTTCTGTAAACGGCACACCCTGCAGGCACCGTGTTCCCCGGTTATCACGTCAACGGAGCTGTTTCTGCCTTGGTTCCTTTACGCTTGGTAGTTCAAGTCACCAATTCTAGACACTAACCCCCGTATTCACAAACGCTCCTCGACTCGACTTTCACCCTTCACTTGACAGAGTTGAGCGCAGCGTCACCGCTCGGCCGAAAATGGCGCTGCGCTACTCAAGAATTGCAGCAGACTATTGCTGATATGCAGTGACTTGCCGTGTATATAGATGGCGCTCCTATCGGCGTTCTCAAGTGAAGGCGAAGTGTCGAGTGAGGGGAGGTTCTAGAATACGGGGGTAAAGCACTCTACGGCAATATAAACCCGTGTAGACCGTGCTTTTCACAGCAACCTCCTATAGCTCATATTTATACACTGTAACATGGGCTTTCGTTATGCATCGTGATCAGAATCCAACTCTTGCATCAACGCGGCCTGGGTTCGCTGTGCTTTCTCTCCAGTGCGGCGCACACCATGTGCATGGTACGCATGTTGATCATGTTGCAGAACAATACTGTCATCGTTGCACTTCGTCATACGCTCGATGGCGTCTTTTGCTGTACTGGGGTTCGTTTTTCATCATGTTTCAGACTGTGTACGGTTTATATTTATTTTGTACTAATGCCTCGTGTAGTTCTGACATGAGACTGACTGAGTAAGTCGTATCTTCATTTTTGATCTCCTCTTGCTTGACACTTTTCTCACGCACTTTGGCAGTTTAAGATAACTGGCTCCTAGCTTTTCTTTAGCCGCATTCTAATGAAACCCTTAATAAGTAACGAGATCGATCCATCAGTTAGAATTTCGTTCTATGTCCATGAAAGTTCCCTCTGGCTGATGCAAGACGAGCATCATTTGGAAACGAGCCTAGAAAAGCTTGCGACGCTTGGTTCCAGGGCGGCAGCCAGATTTTCTTGTTTTTTTTAGGTGTGGTGGGGCAGAGGTGTGTGGGAAGGATTTAATTACACTTTAGGGGTGATCATGCGGGCGTTTGTATGTCTAAGTTCGCGCGTGCATATATACACATGCCAAATTAAATTTTTTTTTTTGTAAGAAAAGTTCCACCATCCTTCCATTCATGAAGGGGGGGGGGGGGGGTAACCCTTCCCAGCTGGCTACGCCAGGGCTTGGCTCAAAACTTACCCACGTAGCAGAGTCCCCGTGCATGCTCAATTCTATCCGCGCACGCCTGCATATTCATACAAAAAATTACGCAAACACAACATAGAATAAAATGACCTTCCCCCTTTTCTCCAGAGAAACACATATATTTAGACCCCAATACGCACACATACAAAAACACTTACGTACTTACATTTTATGCACAGATACATGCAAGCACACGAGCTCGCGTACACATGCGCGAGCACACACGTTGATTGACTGATATGCGGGGTTTAACGTCCCAAAACGACTACGAGAGACGCCGTAGTGGAGGGCTCCGCAAAATTCGACCACCTGGGGTTCTTTAACGTGCACAAAAACCTGAGCACACACGACTAAAACATTTCCCCTTTCATCTAAAATGCAGCCGCCGCAGCCGGGATTCGATCCCGCGACCTGCGGGTCAGCAGCCGATTACCTTAGCCACTAGACCACCGCGGCGGGGCGAACACACACACGCTCACGTTCAAGCTATTTCGGCGGCAAGAACACAGGGCTCGCATTGTTTGCTCGTCGCTGGAGTGACGGAGCGCGGTACTCCTTCGTGCGCCGGAAGACACCTGTCATCACAGCGCGCAGCATTGCAGCCGGCGCGGTCATGGCGGGACCCGCTATATGCGCCGACGTTTCCGTCAGGAGAGCTTGTTCCCCTTCGTCTCTCTCGTCATCTCCCTTTCTTTTATTTTAAAGACGATAGTATTTCTTGGGGACCTTCGACATCTCTCTTTCTTTTCTTTTATCTTGGGGACCTTCGACGCCAAAGTTTCGGTCTGTCTGTCTGTCCGTTTATCTGTTTGTTCACTCTTAACGGTACCTTAAAGGGCACCAAAGTGGCCAAACGACTCTCCAGACGGCTGACCCCATCCGCAGCGCCCACCAATATTGCTCGAGGTTCAGCGTTCATACTTGTGTGATTGTCAATTAAAAAGCAATTATTGCGCATATCTGAGGCACCATAACAACACGTCAATGTTCTGTATGTGTGTCTCTTACTAGAAAAAAATATACACAAGTAATTATAAGGACCGTAGCGCTTATCACGTTGCGCTGACCATGTAACGCTTGCACGAAGAGGCGAGTGTTTCCAACGCTTTGCTAAGACGACACGGTGGTGGCACCTATCCGTCGCCTTGCGTTCTACACCTTATCACCTCCGAGACGGGCGCGCAGGGCGCGCGCGCTTCGTTTTCCATGATAACTGCCAGATTGCGCTCATGTCTCACGTGTGACGTGACTTGATGCGCTCGTTCGCCTCCGCTGCACGCTCGAGGCGCTCTAACTCAGCGCCTCCAGAATACCATTCACCGATTTTCTTGCGCAGGACATCAAGTAAACGTTTTGTTCACTCTCTCCAGACGTAAGAATATCGTCTTTCGACGACATTTGCAGTGCAACATGCAGATACGGGGCCAATTTTTTGTTACCTTTGTCCTGTGTGATGCCTCCTTTCACCTCACCTGCACAGCATGCTGCCGAGACTGTGTAGTTGTGTGCGGTGTATGCCGCTCAGATAGTATAAGCTTTCCTCGTTTCGAAAGTTATGCTATGCAAGATTGTTAAATGCTTTTAGAAAGGAAATCTTTAAGGCACGAAACTTTAGCAAACAAGAAAGGAACTTAAACAGCTCTCTTCATTCGCGTTCCTTATCAGCTTCCATCGTGGCTTTGGGCACTTTCTGTTTCCGTCACGTAAGAGAGAGAGAGAAAGACAAAGGAAAGGTAGGGACGTACCCGGTTTTCTGCTTAACAGAGTAGGATGAAAAGGAATGAAAGTATGCAGTCTACTTCATCTAAGACAGTCGCAGTTTAAGAAACTTCTGCAAGCCTTCATGAACTCATGGATTGCAGTCAGCTATACATATATAGCATTCGCAGTCAAACGCATTCAGTACAAACTGCGAATTGCAGCAGTTAGAAGTTTGTGAGCTTCAGGGTACGTGCCGTGAAAGCTGACATATCAGCGGTTCAGTCTCTCGTTTGCCCATCCTCATGCAAGTGAACCACAATGCAAATCATCTGCTCTTTCTCTACATTTTGCGAACAACTCACGATACTTGGTAAAGTCTTATTCTTTCATTTATTTTCACATATGTACCGAGAATGCACCGTGTTCTGGCTTGATGCATTCTGCACCGGCTAACTGTATCTTTACAAAGGCGAAAGTCTGAGGCGACTCGTGAGTAAGGCCTCTGGCGAAAAGCCGGCGTGTGGTATATGATAGAAGTGTGGCTGCTTGGGCTAGTTGGTATGACATGACGGTAGTTATAGCGCGAGATCCGAACGACGACACAGAGACAAGAAGGACAAGAAGTTGCCTTTGTGTCCTTCTTGTCTCTGTGTCGTCGTTCGGTTCCCATGCTATAACTATCATCGTATACGATAGGTCACGTGACCAGCCACGTGCATCGTAGCTCAAGGAGTGCCAGATGCGTGCGTTTTGACCTTATCTTTGTAGCTTTCGCATGTAAAAAAAAACGACAAAAAATAAAAGCGGTATTCGCGTGATGTTAAGTGCGTGGTAAGATAATCGCGCTAGATGGCTTTAGAATTCGAGTTTTACTGAGCGAATGGGTAAGGAAACCTGTGAACTTTATTCTTTTTTTTTAAGTTAGCCATCTCCCGCCTTTCGAATCTCAGTTATCTCTCCATCTCTCTCCTCCACGTTTCCATCACATCATCGTAACAAAAGTTCTCTCTAACTGTGCTAGTTTACCCCGAGTTGGGCATTTGAACGTGTCAGTTGAGCTATAGTTTTTTTTTTTCACTACGTTCGTCAGGGCCTATATGCGCGCTTTTTTTTTTTGGTGGTGAATGCAAATTATACCAATGTTATCACAGTGTCTGTATCTTCGGAAAAAAGAAAAAAAAAGGAAATTCGCGAAGCTTGTACTGAGCAACGTTGCTTGTTGGACGATTTGGAACAAGTCAGTCATAATGTAGTGCGAGCGAGAGAACGAAAACGTGTCCTCGTTCTCTGGCTTGTGTGGTGTCAGTTTTTTTTTTTTTTGCGCTGCACTACATTAAGATTGGTTTGTACTGAGTCGTGCAAGGCGTGTAACAGCGAAACTAAACAATTCTGAACACTAACTTGGTTGCTTTTAGGTTTTTACTGCGTTGATTCTCAGCGCAGAGTGATTCGAGTTGAACAACAGTGACAGGCACGAGGTGGTGTTTAAACTCCAGAGATAGAAGATCGCACTGAAACCAAACGTATCATTTTATTTTCAGGAGAAATCAATTTAAATGTTCAGGAGAAAATGCTTTAAATGTATCATTTTTTTTTCAGGAAAAATCTAAAAAGTGTGCGTTCATTGTTTGATTTGGAAAGTCAATCGAACGTCCGAATGTCGCAATTTCGTTTTGCCTGTGAAACTGTTCGTTTTAAAGCGCCAGGAAAACAATGATAGACCTTCCAATTTCGAAGGCGTTTATTGCATAACTTCTTCCAGGCTGCCTTTCTATGCCCGCTGTCTTTCGGACATTCATCGTTTCACCACGGAGAATTCCGCTTAACAGACGTGATCACAAAACTCACTTTTTTTTTTCCTGCGGGAATTCTTCGAAACACAACAGATGCTCAAAACTTTCGACTTCGTGTTTGTATCTATTAGAGAGGCCAGTGAAGAAAGCATGTAGTCTTTAAGTTTACTATAATCCAGAAACGTACGTGCATTAAAAGCAAGCGAGACTACCGGACTTATTATTTCAATTGTAACCGGCAAATGATCGCTATTTATCGCACAGATAACCACGTACAAACCCGAAATATTGAGACCGGAGCTTGCAAAAGTCAAATCCAAAGTTGATGCGGTATGACCTCCCACGTACGTTTGGCTTCCTTAATTCGAGCATGTAAGATAATTATCTTTCGTCAAATAAATGTTTATGCCACTGCCACCTAGTAGACCAGTGGTTACTAGCGGGATTTACCCAATTTCCGACGATGAGGATAGTTTATGGTGATGATAGTTTTTTTGTACGAGGTGAACAATTAAGGAACGATTTTCTAAAAAAAAAACTTCGCCGTTAAAATAAAGACAGTATACACAAGTCTGTTATTTGCAGGACTACACTTAGTTAATGCGTTTCATTTTTTTTTACCGAGAAACAAGGCTTTTTTGAGACGGGAACAAAAAAAGGAAACGCAAGCGTTGGCATTGTGTTGCTCCTGTACCTGTCTTAAAAGTTTTGCTTTTACTTTATTCTTGCGTACGGACAAGCAGAAACTGATCTGGTGAGCTTTCCAAAACTCTTATCTCACAAAACTCACGTTATTGATCCGATTGATGATTATGTACCCGATTTCGTCGACAACAGCTGTGGCGTGTGCAGTGCTGCACAGAACTTCGGGCACAACTTCCAACACGGTGTTGCGCAAGCGCCCACCCAGACGCCGTTGCCTTTCTGGTCCTGGGCAAAAGCAGGAACTTGACATGTTCTAACATGTCGGTGAGAAGCCATGACTGAGTACGTCACAGACACGAACAATATAGCGCCTTCAACCGGCACTAGAAACATTATTTATTTATTTATTTATTTATTTATTTATTTATTTATTTATTTATTTATTTATTTATTTATTTATTTATTTTTTACTTAAAATGCATATATGCGTAAGAAAAGTGTTAGAATAACAGAACATAATTACTAACGTGAGCAAAAGACGAAAACAGATCTGTTAAATAATAACAAAGAGTCCAGCACGAAGAATAGTGCGAAACAAGGAGACTAGTTCGTGGGGTTCGTAGGTGGGCTAGTTGGCTCGTAAACATAGGCCCGTGTACTCAGATTTGGGTGCACGTTAAAGAACCCCAGGTGGTCAAAATTTCCGGAGCCCTCCACTACGGCGTCTCTCATAATCATATGGTGGTTTTGGGACGTTAAACCCCACAAATCTAATCATTGGCTCGTGAACATTGTTGCGTATGTCAGCGCAGAGAACGGTACGATGGATGTACAGGACACAAATAGAACAACCATGACTATAATCAATCCTCGCATGCTACTTACTTGTCAACCGCCATCTCGTGCGAAGGCCATGTACCCCGTGACAGCCTTTGGCAAACGAAAAAAAAAAAGAAGGAAAAGTTCCACACTCACCATCTGGGCTAGGAGTGGCGCTGACTAACAGTTCCTGGTATTAAACATACATAGATATCTCTGAAAATGGTAGATTAAGGAGCGCCCTTCGTTGTAGCTCAAGCGGCGTAATTCGGAAGTTGTGGGTTCGGATTCCACAGACGGGAAGGGGGATTCTGCATCCACTTTCGTTCAATTTAAGTAGAAATCATTACACTAGAGTTAAGAAACCACAAATAATGTCCCGTAGGCTCTCCTCAACGTAATTGTCTGCCGGTCTCATTACTTGTCAAGAACATAAAAAAATAGGTGACACAACGTTTGAAGAGTGACGACCTTGAGACGTACTTTGTAATTTGAGTAAGAAAATAATGGAATACTTATGTGGTGGTGTCTGAAGTTTTCAAGAAGCGAAAAACTTGAATACGAAGGCTGGTTTTACGTGACAATCGTTCGAGAAAAATTGGGAAGCTTGAACAGGTTGATTAGAGAGAAGTGAAGTCAAGGGAAATGAATGAATATGACGAGTTCGTTGAGTTCTTAATCTTGTTACGTAGAGGGTTAGCTAGAGTGAGCTCACAATAGAACGGTGATCATAACAACTTTAGGCACATGTAAGACCTTCCTGCCCGATTGTAAAAATATAATATTAATAGACCACATTAATTCTGAGGCTGAGTTATCGTGGTTGCACTACAATGAAATGAAACCAATAGGTTGTCTCGCTGAGTTTTTTCAATGAATCAGTGCTACCTTTGAAAACAGTGGCATTGTTGGATATTATTAACGCATTTATGCTCACATTACTTTAAGGTCACTTATATACTATCTACATTCTACCTATTATATATGTCTTGGTTATTATAATGTGTGGGCTTTTACGTTGCCCATGTGTGATGACTCATCTCCAACATGAATATATACTTTATTAGGGACTTCGCGAATTGCATTACGAACATTCTATTTTACGTTGCGATGGTGTTGTTTGGCACACGTGCGTTTGTGTTTTACCTTTTTTAACATATCTTACTTGTCTGTTTAGTTGCTATTTTAACAGCCGGTGCCTCATATGTGCCTCAATGTGCCTCAATGTTTATCAATGTGCCTTATAAGCTAACTTCTTTACATGAGTGAGGTAAAAGAAACGTTATCCTTTCTATAACACATGAAGGCGATACTGCACATTTCGTTATTTACCAATTTGTACAATTGGAAAGCATGATTTTTTAAAAGACATAACGCATAACGAGACGAGGTGTGAGAAACACTCATTGAAGTACCTCGACGGTGCTCAGTTGCTTGCGCTCTTCGTGATATTTGTTGCGCACAATCAATCAACCAATCAATCAATCAATCAATCAATCAATCAATCAATCAATCAATCAATCAATCAATCAATCAACCAACCAATCAATATTTTATTCACAACGTAATAGAACGCAGTGTATAATACATATACAATCAGGACCCGACAACTCCACGTGAGTCGTGGAAAGAGTTCCTGTGGCAAATGGTATTAATGAGAATCAACAGACAATAATGCCAAGGAAAGTATAGGCGGTGTCATTAGAAATAATTGTAATGTAAATGTGACGAAAGAAAAATGAACGAAAAGATAACTTGTCCCGGCAGGATCCGAGCCTGCGACCTTCGAATAACGCGTCCGATTGCAAGTTATCCATTCTTTCAGTTCGGATTTACATAACAATTACTTCTAATGACATCTCCTATACTTTCCTTGGCATTACTGTCTGTCAGTTCTCAAAATGACCCCTTAAACTTACATATTCCTTCATGACAAACGGTGTCATTTATATCCACATAAAGACATCTTATAGATAGGTCTACACACTTTAAAAGTCCAAACGTTATACGATTGAGTGTAAGAAGCACCGATAGACGGTTTCCGCTGTAATATTGTTGTATCAACGAAATGTCGCACAGTATCGTTTCACTCCAACTCGCAATTCTTCTTGTCGTGTATACGTGCCCGCAGGGGCGCCCTTAGGCCTCGGGCGCCATGGAGGACGAAGAGGATGCGTCGGCGCCGTCCTTCCTGCACAAGCCGACTCTGCGCGAGGAGGACGACGGGAACCGGCTGGTGTTCGAGTGCCAGATGCGGTCGCACCCGCGACCCGAGATCTCCTGGTTCCGGGGCGACGTGCAGCTGCACGACGACCACCGCACGGCCATTCGCGTGGTGGAGATCGAGCCGCGCAAGTACCACGTGTCGCTCGAACTCAATGACGTCATCGAGTCGGACGGGGGCCTCTACAAGGTCTTCGCCAAGAACCGCGAGGGTCAGGTCGACTCGTCCATCAACCTCAACTTCAGCCGTGAGTTTACACTTCTCTGCTGCCCGGATATGTGCTAATGGAACGTGCCCTGCATTGCCCGAGAGCATCGTAGGGAATCGGCAACAGTTCTGACGCTTCGGGGCCGAAAGGGTAAAGTCACGAAATCTTGAACACAGATTTGTGAAGAAAGCCTATAAATGCCTCGTTAAGCCCGTAAACTGACCGTCGGCGTCCGCTTTGGTCGGTGTTAATGGCGATTATGCAAAAGCTTGCTGGCGACTGTACGGGCTGGCATTGACGAGCGGATCGATTTAAGAGTTCCGCAGAACCCAACCTGATGACAGTCTCTCGAAATAAGATATGTTTTTCATTGTGTTTTGCCATTCTGCGCTGCCGAAGAAACAAGAATCGCTCGCGCGCGTGCTCTTGGCACAGGTCTTGGAGCTAGCGAAACTGAATAAACGTATCCACTTACGATGACGTCAATGGAAGTTCTGCATTTATAGAGGTGTCTCCGTGTTGACAAACACGAACCCTAGTCTTAGCGTAATACGCTTCACCATTAGGATGCCAAGTGCGGTACCAGAGTACTAGCAGAACGTGGAGACTCGCTGATGTCCTCGCATATCCTACCTAATTTAAGGTTAGAAATCCAGAACAAAGGTAAAAGGGGGAAGATGGAAGCTTGCGATGAGGAATTAGAAAACTGAGAGTGGGTTCTGGAAGCAAGGTTTCGACAAGCGGACTTCTCTTTTTCATGGTGTCAGCTTTGAAAAAGACAAGTCCGCTTGTCGGAACTTCGGCTTTAGCGCCCACCCCCTGTTTACTAATTGATCATCGCAAGTAAAAGGTATGTGGGATAAGCATAACGAACAAAGGAAGCGCCTCAAACAGGCTGGCTGACGTTTCGATAGGAAGACCCATCTTTGTCAAAGGCACCTTGTCATCCTTGGAATGTCACAAGACGCATTTGACAAAAATAGGTCCTCTTATCGAAATGTCGGCTAGCCCGCCTGAGAAAATTCCTCCGTTCTTAATGCTTATCCCACAAGTGTTTCCATCTGTCGACTCCCGTCTTGACCTTTGAGTATAAGGTTGATTGATTTGTGCGGTTTAAGGTACCAAAATCACCATATGATTATGAGAGACGCCATAGTGAAGGGCTCCGGAAATTTCGACCATCTGGGGTGCTTTAACGTGCACCCATATTTGAGTACACGGGCCTGCAACATTTCCGCCTTCATCGGAAATGTAGCCGCCACAGCTGGGATTTGATCCCGCGACCTGCGGGTCAGCAGCCGAGTACCTTAGCCTCTAGACCACCATGGCGGGGCTCTGATTATAAGGTTAGAATTGTTATGTTGTAAGCCTTTCGTGTCTTCCCCAATACCGTTCGTTATTAGGGCGAAAGCTTTATATGCCTTCTGCGAACGTCACCTCGAATCAGCAAAGTTTCCAGCTGGGGGAATGAGGACTATACTTTATGGCTCCCCTCCACCCTTTTTTGTTTGATTTGATTGATATGTGGGGTGTAACTTCCCAGAACCACCATATGATTATGAGAGACGCCGTAGTGGAGGGCTCCGGAAATTTCGACCACCTGCCCCCCCCCCCCCTTTTTTTTTGTTGACAAAATCCGAAAGACAAGTTTCTTTGTAATGGATGACAAATGAAATTTAAGCGATGATGTCCTTCTCTCAATGGCCTACCTTTGGTCTCTGGCTTTTCTCAAGGTAATGATGACAAGTAAGCGGCTCTTATAATCCAACATTAGAGTCCTTCAGCCGCCATCATCGTCAAAAACTCGTATGTCCATGACCTTTCACTCAAAAAGACTGGACAAGTCCACCTAAGTAAAAGCATAAAGAATTACGCCCACCTTATAGCTGTTGTGTGTGTGTGGGGGGGGGGAGGAGGGGAAGGCACTATTTTTCTACGTGCGTACGCTTATGATCTTGAAAAGCCGTAGTGCAAGAGATAAGAGATATGAAGCATGATATATCACGTGACCACGCGAGGTATTTTGTTCACCTCGTCTTCGTGGTGCTCGCGCGACTGCATAAATAGGAAAAAAAATGGTGTTCCTATTATGTGTGACTCGAAGCGTACGAGCTACGTGTCCAATTCGCCATTGCAGCATTCATGCGACTAAAAAAATAGAATTAGAAGCGGCATTCTGGCGATATTGAGGGTTTCTAAACAGCCTCTGTTATAAAAAAGAAAGAAAGAAACGGCACTTTATTTGCTTCTGGCATTTTATTTTCTCGCGGTGCGATTCGTGACGTCAACGTTTCTTCGTGACGTTTCTTCCGCAATACTCAATATGATAAAAGAAAAAAATAGGTTGTATCAAGAGTTTCTGATAAAGTGAGACCCGGATAAATTTAAAGCTTTTAAAGTATACAGAAATAAACTTACTAAACTACAAAAACAAGCTAAACGCGATTATCACTTCAAGATGTTTGACGGTGTCACCGATTCTAAGCAATTATGGAACAAACTTAATGCTATTATATCTACCAAACAAGTGTCTAATGATATTAGTGAGCTGGTGATCGAAAATAAAATATACAAGGGCGCAGTACTAGCAAACAAATTTAACGAGTACTTTACCTCACTAGTTGACAGTAGTCATAATTGTGATCCATCACGTTATTTGCCTCCTGCTTTAAATAATTCTGTGTTTGCAAATCCTACAGACGCGCAAGAGGTCATCAGCGTTTTTCAGCATTTCAAATTGAGTAAAAGCGAGGACATAGATGGCTTAAAATTTGAACCTATAATATACATTTTAGATCTCATATGCGCCTGCTTAGTACATATTTATAATCTCGTGTTCACCACTGGGCTGTTTCCTCAGAGAATGAAAAACGCTAAAGTAACGGTTATATATAAGGGTGGGGACAAAAGCAATTTAGGAAACTACAGACCAATTTCGATTTTACCAGTTTTCTCTAAGGGGTGTGAAAAACTTATTTTCATTCGGTTATCAAATTTCTTTAATAAACACAACATTATTACGCCGTCACAGTTCGGTTTTCAGTCAGGCCTCTCAACCGAAAGTGCCTTACTATACCAAAAGGAATTGATTCTAAGAAATATAGAAGCAAAAAAACTTACCCTAGGAATATTTTTAAATTTCTCGAAAGCTTTCAATAGAATAAACCATGACATTTTGCTAGAAAAACTTCACTGTTATGGAGTTCGTGGTACCGTTTTAGCTTTAATAAGAAGCTACTTATCTAATAGGAAACATTGTGTATCAATCAATCGGGAGCTATCATCATCCATGAACGTTAAGAATGGCGTACCTCAAGGTAGCATTTTGGGACCCCTATTATTTAATATTTTTATCAACGATATTGTACGTATTGACAGCTCTGTAGAATATGTAATCTACGCGGACGATACTAGTGTATTTTTTTCTGGGGAAACGGCTGATGACCTCATTGTTTCTGCTAATGAAATACTAAATAAAATATATGCCTGGACTGTGGCAAATTCTCTACACATTAATTGCTCTAAAAGCAAGGCTGTACTGTTCCGTGCGAAAGCCAGGTCATTTAAAACGTCTCACAAGCTAATACTTAATAACGTTGAAATTAAACTTTGCCAAACAGTTAAAACTCTCGGTGTTCATTTTCACGAACATATGGCATGGAATTACCATGCAGAACACATTAGTCACAAACTTTGTAAAGTTCTAGGTGTGTTGCGTCGATGCCAGAACATACTACCTGTGAAACAAAAAATATTAGTGTACAATGCTCTTTTTTCTTCACATTTACGCTATTGTCATCTGGTCTGGTCTACAGGCTCTAAAGCATCTCTAAAGAACCTGCTAGTCTAAAAATCCTGCTAGTCGCGTTACTCGCTGTACGGAGACTTGGAACGTACCTTGTCCTCGCACAAACTATGGATTTGAAATACTACGTTACCGCCTTCCAAGTGTGATGAACAAATGGAAACTAACAACTGATAATCTGCGTATATTGTCTAAAACTGAAATGTTAAATTGGATATGCTGATTGTGTTGTAAATGAATGTTGGGTGATTTCTGTAATGGTTATTCAGTTTTTATTCTTTCATGCATTGCTTTGTTATGAATATTTTTGTATGTATTTTAGAGTTGTGATTCTATTATTTGCTGTCATGGGCCACATGCGTGTTTCTTTTTGTATTGTCGCTTTCCGCTGCCTGTAATGTTTGTAATTTTTTGTAATTTTGTAGTTTAGATTTTTTCCTGGGTGAAGGGGCCAGTCAAGCTGTGAAATGCAGCTTTTTTCCTTTCGCACCAAACCACGTATACATTGTATTTTCGTGTACTTGTCACGTGGTTGAATAAACTCAAACTCAAACTCAAACAGTTCGTTCACGTGACGTCAGGATGAAATAAGCTCTCAATCGGTCAGTATAGGAGATATATCTGTTGTGAATTGTTTCGCACTCTGCTTTATCACGCAGTGGCGTGCCCGTTCTGCCTTGTCTTGCGTGACAATCGTGCTTGATAAACTGATCTAACTTTGTTTTCTGCGTTGCTGCTGCGCCGGCAGAGATAGCAGCCTGTTGTCGCGAAGCACCAAATTTTGTCTAGTTCAACACTTACTGCTAACATTTCACGTGTTTTATAAAGGTATACTCGGTGAGGAAGAGACAGCGGTTGTAGGAAAGAATCACTCGACAGCGGGTCAGTTCCGCATGACTGGCTAATGGGCAATGTCATCCCAGCCTTCAAGAAAGGAAACAGAGCATCGCCGTGTAACTACCGCCCCATTTCTATAACAAGTGTTTGTAAAACACTTGTAAAAGCATGGTTTTCGCCACAATTATTCCTGTGACACTCAACTTGCTCATTTTTTCCATGGTTTACACATAAACCTTAGATTCTTAGATTTCGAAAAGACATTCGACAAGGTTCCACACGACCGTCTTTTATTGTAACATCCCGTCTTAACATCCACCCTTGTGTTGTAAACTGGATTCGAAACTCTTAACTAACCGTCACCAATCCGTTCATGCCAACTCATACCCTTCATCTCTAACGCCCGTTCTTTCAGGTGTACCGCAAGGTACCGTACTTGGTCCCCTCCTCTTCTTTTATATGCATTAATGATCTCCCGTCAAACATTTATTCTCACATCAGTCTCTTCGCCGATGATTGTGTTGTCTACCACGCAATTACTAACCCATCCAACCATTCCATATTACAATGTGATCTCACCTCATACAGAACTGGTGTAAATTTTGGCTCATGTCAGCCCGAGACTGGAATGACCTGCCCACCAAAGCCGCCACCATCACCGACACCCAAGCCTTCAAGGGGCTCATTGAAACCATCCCATCATTACTACCCTTATATTAATAGCCTTTCTATCACCCACACCCTCATGTAATATCCCAACTGGGACCTTTGAGGTAATAAAGTGAATGAATGAAAATAGGGTGATTAAGGAGAGAAAGAAACAACTTTATCGTCCTTGAACTCGCGGTGGTTAAGCGTCCCTTTAAATGCACGGTAACTTTAGCTACACGACGGATGGAGTTCGCCTTCTACAGGCGTCACAGACAACGCATGAGGGAGTCTGTGAGTTTCTGGAAGCTCGAATACGCGTGAAACAAGTGAACTGCAGCGGCACTTCAAGATCATTGATTTCGTCAGTTTAATTTAACGAGAACAAGCACATTTAGAAATTATTTTTTTTTCTCTTGTACAATAACCGAATTAACGTGTACAATCGAATCGACATCACGTTGCTGATTATAATTGATTCGTATAATAGCGTCTCGCCAAACATATTGACTATACTTATGTATTATTGTTTTTTTTTGTTTTGTTCGTTCTTTTAATTTTTTTCCAACATTTTCTCTGTCGTACCATTTTATTGCCCTCCCTGCTTAGACTACGTGTCCGCAGTATTTGATAAATAAATGAACAAATAAAAATACTTGTACAAAAACTTTATGGATGGTCAGAACGAGAACTTCACAAGCTGTTTGTTGCACGTCATATACATATATATACAGACACTAGCAGGATTCGCTAAAATATTAAGTTGACTTGTGCGTACGTTTGGGTTCGGCAGGCAAGCAGCTATTAGTGGAGACCCCACATCTCGCAGCCGACTAGAATAGACCCAAGGTATCGGAGTTCGCTCGCTATTTTCGGCTTAGGTTCCCCAGCGAGTGACTATTTGATATGACTCGCATACTTTCAAGTCTTGCCTACCCGTTTCCCCATACGTCGTTCAATAACCGCCTGGGATATTTAGCTGAAAGGAGTATTCGAAAATTTCCAAAATGTTATTCCCGGATCCACCTCCAATAAAGTCTTATTAGATTAGTATTGCACAGTGTAGCTGTATTAGTCTATCCCATGCCGTCGCCATGGTAGTAGTAGTAGTAGTAGTAGTAGTAGTAGTAGTAGTAGTAGTAGTAGTAGTAGTAGTAGTAGTAGTAGTAGTAGTAGTAGTAGTAGTAGTAGTAGTCAAAGAGGAATTGACTAAATAAACAAATAAAATGACGATGAGGATGACAGAAATGATTTTTATGATACTAAATGACGATGACGCTCTGAATGATGCTGGTGATCATGACGGGACCTAATTACATACACTCGCGCGCTCACAGTTTCGCTGCGCATCGGTTCTCTTGGAGTGGAACGTTCGGAGACTTTCTTTTTATTTTAGATTCACATAATCACCCTAGATCTCTATAGTTACGATATTTTACGACCACTGATTAATTCGCGCTATATTTTTCAGGCGTTGCAAGCTGATGCACACGTTTGTAATCTGCGCTACCTTTAACCTCCATAAGCATTCCGTCAATCACCTTTGTCCTTGACCGAGCTCAACGGTCCGCAGAAGGCAAGCAGATGCCTGGCCCACCGGTAACTTTCTTACGTGGTTCTTAAAGGGAAAAGAAAAGTGAGCCCCGTAACTGTCTGCATCAGGTGCGACACCTCAACAGTATACCTCACAAGAGATCGGGGTTAGGAGGGATTAAAAGGATAGGATTAAAAGGTATATATATAGAGAGAGGAAGAAGACAGCAAGGCGCAGGCACAGCGAGCGACGGAAGAGGAGATAGGAAAGATGGACACGGTCGCAGGAGTCCGAATAGGGACGGGGCACCACTCGACGAGAGCTCTTGTCGGCGTCAGGAGATGGCCCGCTGGTAACGCGCAAGCGGCGTCAGCACGACTACACTGCGGGTATATTCGGGGCCCGCTCGTTAAACACGCGTTTGTTTGCCTATGCGCCGATACAGAGGAAAACGTGTGTCGGTGTTATGGCTGCCTTCCGGCACCTTGGCGGTGATATTCGCGCAGGGAGCAACCGTGGCGCTCCGTGTATAGCGCCGTTTCGCTCGGTCGCCTCTTGAACCAATGACGGGTGCAGCGTCTGAGCGCATCAGTGTTTTCCAAGCGAAGCTTGTACATTGCCTCACAACTGTAGCTATCGCGGTAAGTGTGACCGAAAAAAAAAAATAAAATCGGCGCCCGTGAGCGTGAACAAGTTTAGAGGCCCGCGAATTCGCGCTGGTCGTATGCGTGTTTGTACGAACCGTTTTGCAACGATCGATGCCCTCTTGACCGTGGGCTAGTCAGCTGTCAGCCGTTTCTGATAGGGCAGGAAGGAAGGAAAGGAAAGGAAAAACTTTATTTGCCAGGGTTTGGGACAGGGGTCATGAGCTTGATGGGTGGGGCCCCAAGTCCAGGGCTCCACTGGCTGCCGCCGTCTGTCTGACGTGCCGCAGAAGTGCAAGCTGCACTTCTGGGTCAGAGCTGGCGAGCTGTGCCTCCCATTGCTCGAAAGTATTACAAAGCTTGTACTGACCTAAAAAGGTATCTAAATTTGGTGGTCGTTTTAGGCATCCCCACGAAATGTGGTAGAGCGATGGCGAGTCGCCACACCACGGACAAGCACGCCCATACAGCGTTGGAAAAGTTTTGTGTAACCTTTGAAGATTGGGAAAGACTCCCGTTTGAATTCGGCGGAGGTCAATGGCAGTTCAATCACTTAACGCGTCATATCTATAAAGAATGAAAGAAAAGAAGAAAAGAAAGAAAAAGAAGGAAGGAAAAGAAAGAGAGGAAGAAAGAAAGAAGGAAAGAAAAGAAAAGGAAGTAAAAGAAAGAAAGAGAGAACGAAAGAAAGAGGGGAAGAAAGAAAAAGAAACAAAGAGAGAAAGAAGGAGAACTGGTATGACAGGCACCCGCATGCCTGGCTTAGCTAAGAAAAAATGGCAGCATATCCACGGAGTGAATGATGGATAGTGGGGCGAAGCATCCGTCCGTCCATTCGTTCTTGCTTCCGTCCATCCATGCGTACATCTGTGTCGCCGCCCATCCGTCCGTCCCTGCGTGCATCTGTTCGTGCGTCCGCACGTTCATCTGTGCGTCCGTCCGTGCTTTCGTCCATGCATCTGTTCATGCGTCCGTCCATGCGTCCATTCGTCCATGCAACCATCCGTGCATCTGTCTGTGTGTTCATTCGTCCACCTATTCAACACTCCAAGTACCACCATCTCACATCTTTTCATCATATATTCCTCATATAGAAGCACCGCAATCCAGCGGACATTGAACGAGAGGAGACACGTGCACACTTTCTCACGGCTTGCGCTTCGTGTCTACTTCCCACCTTTAGCCACCTCGAGTTCGTGGTACATACTAGTTCACTGTATTCATGGCACCTCGGCGCAACGCTCGCTAAACCTTTCTAAAACCTAGGAGGTTACGCCGAGCGAGTATAACGTGGCAACCTTTTCTTGTCTTCTGTGCGTTGTTGAACAATAAAAAATTCGCAGCGTACGCGTTAACTAAAAGCCGTATTCTCCTGTCTCTCATTCCCCCTTAGCAGCCATTGGCATGTACATTGAGCACTATCTTTTATTGTTCAACAACGCACAGAAGAAATCCCTCACCGGCACCCCCTTGGAGGTCAAAATGTTATACTTGTTACTCACTACAACGGCTACGAGGGATGAACGTGTACCGTTATAAGAAGCTTCGCCCCTAAAAAAAAAAGGGCAAGAGTTTGAATGATTATGTATTCATGCGTACGACGTAAAGTGATGACGCAGGCCACGAGCTGCGAGCCACGAGGGTGTCATGGGACTTTTTGTGCGACTTGTCGTCGGCTTTTCGCTGAGTATCTCAAGGTCACGTCCGCATGAGACACACCAGACTTTCACTTCAGGTATTGCAGTGGAACAAATAAAAAAAACATACGAAAAGGCGAGCTCGATTAAGAGATGTCGTAAGCGCTGTGGTAAAGCTACGGACAAAGAACACCGTTGGACTTGTCCTAATTACATTTGCGTTAAGCTCGCCAAAAAAGTAAAGAAGGCTCAGTATACACAACGAGCGACCGACAGACTGTACCCCTGCGGCTCAACATACACCTGTGCGTGCGCCTATCGAAACGAGTGCTCGTCTCAAGGTCCTGCTTTTGTGGAGCCAATCCAAATGACAGGACGGGCCCTCGTAATTCGAAATTAATGGTCCGTGGGGACCGCATCTCAAGGTTAGGCCAGGACGGCGATCGAGACTTGGCCCAGAAGCGCGGCGGCATTCGAGGCAGTGATCCTACCGTGTCTACGAACTAATGTAAATGAAACAGGGTAGAGAGATCCACGGTGAAAAATTCACCGACTATTACGATAGTCCTTGATGCGAACTCATAGTGCGGCTTCGTGCTGGTGCAACAACGCCAATTGTGTCTGCGCATGCACACAAGCTTCGACTGAGGGGCCAGTGCTCTTGACGGGTGAGAGAGAGAGAGAGAGAGAGAAACATGTATTGCATAAAGGCTTGTGAGTGAAGATGGGAGGGTCCCTTATTCGAAGAATCCTCTGGCCGGGACCGCCCGCTGGGCCCGAGCGACGAGTAGACGCTGATGGACCAGGTCCGGCTGGGAGGTCGCTGCCTCCCACGCTTCAAGAAAGCGAGGTCAGAGGTGTCAGGGGCTACTGGCTCGCGATATCCACAGACTCAGACTCTGCGTTCGCTAATGGCCGGCCATGTAGTCCAGGCTAACCCCGCCTGCTGGAATGGCTGGAACATCGCAACCACCATCGGCGTTCGCTGTCTTTCGTACTCGTTCGTTTTAGCAGACACGCCGACATCAAGGTCAACGACGATGAGGCTCAACGCAGAAACACAGTGGCGCTCTAATTAAGTCACAGGGTTTCTGATGTCTTTACTTCAGACGATCCGAAAGGCAAACTTTTTCAACGTGGAAAATAGAACTGGAGCGCTGTGCTCAACATGGGCTGGAGGAGAGAAGAACAACAGAAGCGCATCAATGCTTCTCTCCTCCAGTCCGTGTTAAGTACCGAGTCCCACTTTATATTCCATAATGAACCGCTACCAATTAGCCCAAATGGCGGTTCTGCTACATTACATTTTTTTTCAACGTGATTTCGCACTGCCTTTGATGGCTGGCATTGGAAGCTTTCTGCACCACTCAAGGTCCGGCAGTGCCTCCGAGATCAGTCCACTTTTGACCATGCGAGTGTGTCGTAGGATGGCGTCAACGGCGTTGTCAGAGTGACTTTATGATGACGTCATAGGGAGACGTCGTCACACGGTCATAATTTTTTGCATCATTATGTGTTGACGCCGACACCGCCGACAGTAACGCTTCGCCTTTGATGATATGTCGAATTTAGGCTTTCGCCTTAATACAACACCGCAAAGCACAAATACGTTTACGCGTTTGTGTTTCATCGTACCGCCACTAAATTCATATGATCACTTTACAATCCTGCTGCAAAACTTGAGTCTTTTTGTCTGTTATATACAACTTTCCTGCGCGGTGCCATGTCTAATTGCCAGGGGAGTTTAGATATATTTTTCGGGAAAAAGCAAACCTAAGGCGTACCACGTGAGCCTTTATACCTCTGAAGGAAAAATTGTTGCACAAAATAGCACAAGGACTGACAAAGTCTAGAGGTCACTCCGCCGCGGTGGTCCAGTGGCCAAGGTACTCGGCTGCTAACCCGCAGGTCGCGGGATCGAATCCCGGCTGCGGCGGCTGAATTTCTGATGGAGGCGGAAGTGTTGTAGGCCCGTGTGCTCAGATTTGGGCGCACGTTAAAGAACCTCAGGTGGTCGAAATTTCCGGAGCCCTCCACTACGGCGTCTCTCATAATTATATGGTGGTTTTGGGACGTTAAACTCCACGTATCAATCAATCAAAGTCTAGAGGTCAACTCTCATGTCCACAGACTGACGGAGCGTCGCGCTTGGAAGTGTGCGAGCTACATCTGCAATCGTAAATACGCCACATATGAGCATGCGCGGCGCCAATGACGAACGTGCTTGCATTACGGATTGTTTTTGATTACAGTGGATGCAACAACCGCTTTGGTCATAGAAAGCACCATGAAGGGTTTTGAAAACCGAGAACAAGTCCATAGTATAAAAGGCACCGATCCGGGTTATTGCACCTTTTTTCTTGTGTTATATAGTTGATAGCACCTCTGATGGCCAAAGCTCTTATCGAGGTCACGATGATAAGTAAGAAGAACATTTAAACGCTTGTACGACTCAGTACATTTCGAACTGCAGAGGTCACTCGTGCAGTTTCGAGCTCGACGCGCTGTCATTCTAGGCGTGTGTTGACCACTGCACACAAGACTGGCGCGATCGCCAATCCCGTGTCCCTTAATTGTCTTTCCTCGTGTTGCTTTGCGCTACAATTGTTCTTTCCGAAGACATGAACGAGCTAACCCAAGAAAACGTTTTGCTAAGCCTTACCCCCGTATTCTAGAACGCCCTCAGCGCTCCACCTTCACTTGAGAAAGCCGATGGGAGCGCCATCTCTAGGCAGGGAAAGGCACTGCATATCAGTGGTAGTTTGTTGCTATTCTTGAGTAGCGCAGCGTCATTTTCAGCCGATCAGCGGCGGAGTGCGCAACTCTGTCAAGTGAAGGGTGAAAGTAGAGTCGACGAGCGTTTGTGAATACGGGGGTTAAACTTGCCTGCGGGTCAGACCTCCATCGTGGTCTAATTCGTTGGGAGCAGGGATAATATGTACTAGCACATGTAGGTCTTCATTACAAAAAAAAAATATGTGCGTAAGTGTGCCTTCGATGGCGCTCCTCACTACGATATCTTTCACGTGGATAGTTTTTTTTTCCTTTGACAAATTATTATACAGACATGTTAATGCGCATGCGTTGTCAGGTCAGCTGTTCCGAGAATAGCCCTCTCCCTCGCACACTTCCACAATCCATATGCGTATACATATTGCGCATTGACCTTAAGTTCAGCGTTTAGTTCATCGCTAATGGTAATGTCATAGTTTTACGTCCCAAATTAAGAGGGACGCTGTAGTGGAAGGTTCCGGAAACTTCGACCATCTGGCGTTCTTTAACGGGCGCTGTCACCGCACAGTGCACGGCCCTTTACCGTTTCGCTGCCCCCCAGAAATGCAACCGGAATCGAACCCGCGACTTTCAGGTCATCATCCTAGCACCACAACCCTCGATCCACCGCCACGACCCAAGTAAGCACTCGTGAGCACGTGAAGTATCACCCCCAAAATAGATTCGCCGACGTCACAGAGACCTCGATCAAACCACTCGCCGCTCCGTGCCACAACTTGTCGCGGTGGAAAATAAGGACACGACGCTGGCGCTTCCATACCGATGCGGCCGTTGCCCGCACGGATGTCTGTCACAGAAGTCGGGGGCGCGCCCACGTCGTGTCCCTGCCCGATGGCCCCGGCTACTGCCATCCACAGAACGCGTCAGCCGGGGAGGGACGTCTCGCCTAGCGGCACATTTTAAAATAGGCTCGCCGCCGGTACATGCGAACGTTCGTCGTCGTCAGCGGAATCCGGTGCTTCCAAATGTTTTGCTGTGTAGACGACGTGTTGCCCAACAGGCCTCCTCTGCCGTACCTACACCCTTCTTCCCTTTTAGACACTTGGCCTGAAACACCTTGCGCGGAAAAGCGAGCCAAGATGACGGTTCGTCGTGCCGTTTGAGTCACAAATGCAAAGAAAAACAACAACAAAACAAGCGCGCTGCGTTGCGTCACGGCGTGTTTCCACTTATGGCGCGCGCAGCTGCATGCGTTGCTGTGTTTACTCGGTGCTCGTGCATTTGCTAACTTAACGTGCACCCTCCTGCGTGCGAACAGTAGTGTGCCTCGGGGGGAGACTGGTTTATCCTCTCCTCGCCAAAAGAATACGATGCTGGCTAAGTTCTTGCGGCACTCTCGTTTTAACGGCGACGTGTATAGTTTTTATGAGGCGAAGCTTTGCCGGGTTTACGACAAGTCGTTTGTCGGTGGTCCGTGACGCGCGAACAGTGCCACTGCCCGCTTATGGAGTGGGTGCGGCGTCGTATTCGATGAACAGCTACAACAGCGGGTTCAAGCTTTTGGCACACTTGTTTCCTTCACTTACACATGTTCGTTACTGTGAAAAAAAAAACGATTATCGGACTGTGAAAGATGAAACTTTACTGGCGAACTTGTGCTCAGGTAATAAAATTAATAATACAGTCTACACAATAAACAATATCTGTGTTTTGGCATCACAAAACCACGATATGGTTATGAGAGATACCGTATAGTGGGGGGGGGGGGGGGGGCTCTGAAATTTGCTACAATTTGGGGTTCTTTAACGTGCGCTGACATCACATGGTCCTCTAGCATGTCACCTCCGTCGTAATGCGACCACCACAAGTTATACAATCAATAAAATCTATAAAAATTTAAGTACAATCTAAATACAAAGATTATATACAATGAATAAAAAGTAAATGCATTGAATACGTGCTGAACACTTGACAACAGCGATTATAGCCTCTCTAATGTTAAGGCAAGTTCTGAGCACCCGCGTTTAGTCCGGCATCGCGTTCCACAAGCACATGACTAGTATCGTGTTTCAGAACTAGTGGAATGGTCATTGCGTCACGGGGTTCTTGTTTCTGTAGGTCTTTCGAGCAGGGACAAAAGCACTTGGCGTGCAAATTCAAGTCCTTCATCAAGACCCCCTGTCCGCACAGACCACATCGGGTCCTGTAGTACGGACACAGGCGGTAGTGAGACGGCAATTCGGACAAACTGCCGGAGTACTCGCATCCTTCGCCTCTGTTCCAGCAGAACAGCGAGGCCCTTGAAACGAGCTCCAAGGCGGCGTCGTCCGTCGTGGCGCGTCTCCAGGCGGTGTAGTCGAAAGGGCAGTTCCGCTGGGCGTGCACCTCGCAGAGAGAACAGAAGACGTGCCGACACGAGTCGCTCTTGAACACCCTCGGGGGCACCAGTCCGCACATTGAGCAGCGGGGTAGCGCTGGCACGGGTGGTGCGAAGTGCACGGCTTTGCGAGTGGTTTCGTTGAAGAACTGGGTCAACACGTAGTACGAGCCGTCTGGCTCCACCACGATCCCGTCCGGCGACGCACGGCTTGCGCGCACTGCCGATGGCTCCGCAGTTTGCCTTGGTCGCCGAAAGAGCGAGCGCCATGGAAAGCACGCACCCATTTCACAGAACTGTCGCCGTCCGCTTCAATTTAACGGAGCACACACGAAAGAATGCCCACCAACTGAAAATTTCATTCGGCCACACGCACATAAATACATGGATGAGCATCACATGATGCAACATATCCGTGTCGAAAGAGTAGATCAAGTGTATCAAGGCTACGCTTTTGGTGACAGCGTGTGCGATTTGAGCAAAGACATCGTATTGCACATCCGAAGTGCCGTTTGGAAGCTAATCTTTCTTTAATATATTACGTCAAGCCTTGCTGGTACAACCTGTTCCCCCTTTCTTGAAGTAAAATAGTTAGACGACTTCCCTGACAGTGCGACCTTGATGTCTGCATAGAACACTTGTATCTGTGGGGACAGGATAACAATCGCGCTTTTTACAA
Organism: Rhipicephalus microplus; assembly: GCF_043290135.1. Classification (NCBI taxonomy): domain Eukaryota; kingdom Metazoa; phylum Arthropoda; class Arachnida; order Ixodida; family Ixodidae; genus Rhipicephalus; species Rhipicephalus microplus. The sequence continues at coordinate 12,012,981 of NC_134709.1, read as the reverse complement.
TGGGCAGCCAATCGAGCATGCTCATATTTCTTCAACGTCATTTTGTGTTCTCCGAGCCTCGAGCTAACGCCAAAGCTAACGCATCGGCCAGTTTAGCCGATATAAGAGGCACCAGGAGACAAAAGTATTTCGTACACGGCGTTCGTGGCACGTGAAACGAAATATTTAATCGTCTTCATGACTGATTCCACACTCTCCTTGCCTTTTGTCACCCTTGCCCTCGCACCTTCTTTGCACCGCTGTGGATGTGCTACTCGTCTTAGCTCGTTTCACAGAACTTCCGGTGTTGGAGCCGCTGGCTGCGAGCCAGCTTCGTCCGTTGATTGATTGATTGATTTGTGGGGTTTAACGTCCCAAAACCACCATATGATTATGAGAGACGCCGTAGTGGAGGGCTCCGGTAATTTTGACCACCTGGGGTTCTTTAACGTGCGCCAAAATCTGAGCACACGGGCCTACAACATTTCCGCCTCCATCGGAAATGCAGCCGCCGCAGCCGGGAATCGAACCCGGGACCTGCGGGTCAGCAGCCGAGTACCTTAGCCACTAGACCTGCTTCGTCCGTGACCGAACAATCTAGAGAGATGCAAATATAATACATAATAAAAGTTTTCGCTTCGAGTGACAATCAAACGCGGGCCACGTTATGGAGACAGCACCCGTTGCGGTCTCGAGGAACATGTAGCGGTTGCCGGGTATCTCAAGATGCGGGGTGCTATTCCGGTTAACTGTCAACTTCTGCCATCTTGTCGAATTTCATGATGGCGGAGTTTTGAGCCAATCAGAGAGATTGCAGCATCCCTATGGGCTAATCGGAGTTGAATAATGACGGAAACTGACAACATGGCGGAATTAGAAAATGTGCAGGATGACATCCCTGGTTGAACCAAGTCAGTCTGATGTGGCTGTTCACATTTATTGCCTTTTGCGAGTTCGGCTGCATTTCCGATGGAGGCGGAAATGTTGCAGGCTCGTGTGCACAGATTTGGGGGCACGTTAAAGAACCCCAGTTGGTCAAAATTTTCCGGAGCCCTCCTCTACGGCGTCTCTCATAATCATATGTTTTGGGACGTTAAACCCCACATATCAATCAATCAATCCTTTTGTGAGTTTAAAATTTAACGGTAAAAAACTGCTGATTTTTTATTTAGCTTTTTTATTCTCATTTTGCGCCTTAAGAATCTAGCGAAGCATGTGAATTGGTCGACTAGCGTCTATCGCTTGCCCCCGCTCGCTCTTGCTCAGCGATAACAATAGTTAGATCACGCTCTGTTATCTAGCTCGGTTGGCATGCCAAGTGCGAATACTGAAAGGATAAGACATTCGGTGAGGCGTGCAGCGGACGGTAGCCGCACCAGTCTTCGTCGAGCAGGTGAACTATATTAGACGAAGATGGCTGAATTGGAGCGTTGCATGCGTTGCACGGCTTTGTGGTCTGCTAATCCGGGGACTTACAGTTCCGCGAACGTTTCTCGAGTTTTATAGTGACAACTGTGGGCACGAGAATTCGGGTTTGTTGTTTGAACAGCTATTTATTTTACTTGAGTACATTACTTACTTACCGTCAACACTGACACAATAGCACTGTCGCTTGGCTAATTCACCATGACGACAGCCTACCTGCTGTCGGCAAAGTACGTCTCATTAAAGTCGTTAATTCATCTTTATTTTGGCTGCACTGTTCGTTTACCTTTTACTGCTACGTAGTTCGCGAGCGTGTGCGCACACACAAATGAGCGTGAGCAGATACACACTCGTACACATGCCCGCACACGCAGGCTAACAAGATAGTGTCAAAGTATTGCCCCGCCGCGGTGGTCTATAGTGGCTAAGGTACTCGGCTGCTGCCCCGCAGGTCGCGGGATCGAATCCCGGCTGCGGCGGCTGCATTTCCGATGGAGACGGAAATGTTGTAGGCCCGTGTGCTCAGATTTGGTTGCACGTTAAAGAACCCCAGGTGGTCGAAATTTCCGGAGCCCTCCACTACGGCGTCTCTTATAATCATATGGTGGTTTTGAGACGTTTAACCCCATATATCAATCAATCAGTGTCAAAGTATTCCTTTACGCATGTGTCATTCTTTCCAGAGTTTTATTCTGAGCCAAAAAGAAATTTTGTTTGTTTTTGTGAGCTTACCTCTTTTTGTTCAAGACGTAATCGGGCTTACACCATCTAGTTTGCTGCAGCAGCCGCCCGTAGTTAGTCTAATACGATGCTTCCAAAATCTAGTATAACACTGCGAATGTGCATGCAATGAAAAGTATATCTTTCGTATAGTGTGCGTACTGGGTTCGAATATTTGCGTGAATAGTGGTGTCAGTCGAGCATTACTGATCCTAGCAGAATTTACTCTGCTTCATTAATAAATCTATTATTTTTACGTGCCATTCGCCAAGTTGCTCGACCCGCAGTATCGAGTTTGAATCCCGGCCGCGGTGGATACGGAAATTCTTGGGGCCCTGTGAACCACCGATTTTATTTCACTGATTTAGGTGCATGATGAAGAACCACGGGTGTACAAAACTTCCGGAGCCCTGAATTATACGGCGTCTCCTATATAACCACATGGTGGTGTTGGGACGTTAAACACCAACAGTTATTATTGACATTACTTTTACGTGCTAAAACTATGATGCAGAAGTGGGGGACGTATGATACGTTATCGTCACCTCAAGTTCTATTAGCACTCACTCGAATATAATAAATGACTGTTCTTTCACTTCACCCCATTTCAGACGCCGTGGCCGGGATCCGAAACTGTGCGCTCATGCTTCCTGAATTATTACAACAAATGGAGCTTAACAATGTGACCTTTACCCTGTAGTAATTGTGAAATTCAGTTCTAACGAAGAATTTTTCGCATCTCCTTTTTTTTTACCGCTCCAACCAAGAATAAATTTCACAAGCCTTAACCATAATGATGACGCAACGTACTTGATTGTAGTGCATACGCCTGGCTTCGACTGTGTATTAGTTTGCTGGCGCCATCATTGCAGTTAACTCATACTCTGCTTTTGTTTTGTTTCTTTACAGCCGCTGACGAGCCAATGGACCAGTGAGTTGAAAAACCTTCCTTACTTTTTTTTTTCGTTCGGCCTCGTTTATTCCATTTTTGCATCTGCATGAACGTGCCTTGTATTACGCCCAAATATGATGACGATGCGATAAAAAAGTTTATCATAATTTTACTCCAAAAATCAGGCGCGACAAGCTCTTAAGTATCACTAGCCTGTTTTTCCTGATCATGGTAAACGCTCTTGGTCAAGTGTGAGGGATGCTGTCTTCGGCTAGCAGAGGAGTATAGCCGAGCGACGTACCACTACCTACTACCCGTGACTTTTACATTGTTGGTTTATTTTACGAAGTTTCACCTCGCAAACCAACTTTTGATGTGAGAGGCAACCTAGCCAAAGTCTTCGTGTTTTAACCACCCGGGGTTCCAAGCAAAAGGTTGCTATTTTGTTGGGATTTCTTATCCACGCTTTGCTTTATTTGTACCTGACTAAACTTGAAAATTTCCCCACCGGTTTGCCCAGTGCACCTTTTGCCGCAAGTTAATGATAAATCGTATACTAAACCTTGCACACAATTAACGAAGGTGATTTGGTGTTTAATATGGCATGCACTGCTTTCATGGTTGATACTTCAAAAGTGCAGCTTGCTCCTTCGGGGCCGAGAAAGCCACTCGAACGCCTGCTCGTCTATCTACCCTTCTGGCGTTACGTGAAACCTCATGGATGTACGGAATGACGGCTAACGTTTCATTACGCGCTTGTTAATGGACGCTGGCATTCTTGTTCGAATGGCGTGTGAGGGTCCTTTCGCCGTCTAGAGATCCGAGGACGGTAACGCAGCTTTTGCTCCCGTCGCATGCCAGTCATCTGTCGGTAATCTTCGCACCTTCGGACAAGCTCGGCTCGCGGGCTTGTTTCAAAACTCGGCGGACCCGGAGAGCTATGTGGCTCTCGGCCCGCGCAGAAACGAGTTTGGCTTGGCACGGTCCGGCGATCTGCTCTAGGCTGCGGCAGACAGCTGATGTCGTTGAGTCGGCTGAATAATGCTTCCCCGCTGTTTGCCCGGGCAACTCCTCGCGGTGTTTCCAACGGGCTATAAAACAGGCGGCTGCTCGCGGAGCCGCTCGGTAGCTTTTTTCTAGCGCTTTCTATTTCTTTCACGTTTGTTTTATTTGCTAGGAGTTTGAGTCTTTCCCTCTCGTTCTCCTCCTCTCACCATCTCACTCACGCTTTGCTCGAAGAGAAAGCTTTCTCTTTCTCTGCAGTTTGCCTTCTCTCACGTAGCTACACTACTCCTTCTCTTCTCGTTCGTCGGGCGAGTTCTCCTTTCCACCCCCTGATTTGAATAACAACAACAAAAAAAAAAAGCTGTGGCGTAAGCGGTACAAGAGCTACACAAAAACTCAGGACTGGCGCGAACTTGCAGCTGTGGTGTATTGTCGAAAAAAAAAAAAAACGATAATTTATGTACATCGCAAGACCGTTATCGGGTATCACCTTCGCGATAACCAAGAAGCGAAGCACAGAGTTATAACATTCCACTAATCCGCTTTACTTCTTGATCCTCTTCCTCCGCCTTACACGACCTACGCTTTCTCTTTCCATCTACTTTATCTTTCTTCTTTCACAGTTCCAGCTGATCCTCCTAGGTCAGTCCACTTCTTATTTTTTCTTCCTTCGACGTTCCATCATTTCGCTGTTTCCACCTTCTACTTTCTCACGGCCCTTACCTTTTTTTTCTCTCTCTAGTTTTTTTTCTTTTCATCCGCTGCGGCGCATAGAAGCACTGCTGCGTTCCACTCGCCGCCGAGGAAAACGGCAGCGGCAGCGGCGTTATTTCTGGCGTCCCTCCCGCGCAGCCGCACAACGTGCGCGGTCATATCTCACGAAGCCAGGCTTGGCAGCCGAAACCTGGCCGCCACTAATTCGAGAATTGAAAGTGTGCTAAACGCCCCGACCCTCTTTCTCTCTCTTATTCGGTGCACGAGAAACGGAGGAGGCGGAGGGAGGTAACGTGGTGGAGCGACCTTGCGGCCGCGTCACGCGTCAAGTGGTCGCGGTGGTCATTCGCGAGGGACGTAGCGGTCAGCTGGCTCCTCCCCGAGTTGCCATTCTGTTGAGCCTGCTGTCAATGGCTTACGTAAGGCGTTCCGTGGACACTGTCAGCCGACAAGTCAACTACAACTTGTCAAGGCAGAAGTCGCACGTGAGGCACAAAAACTCACTTTAGGCACATCACTGAAAGTTATTCAGAATCAAAAGTTTGGCTAGTTGGATATGCATGGTATAAGTGTCGTTTAATTAAACGTGTGCTTCGTGCGCTTAAACGACAGTTATACCATGAAAGTTCTTCATTGTGAAATACGGAAGCGCAGACTCTCCGCTGGTATAGGTGATACTTTACCAGACTTTAATAGTGTATTTAGGCTTCCAGTCACTTCAGTAATAAAAGCCAGAGTTTAAGCTGTATTTGATCCCAGGCACGCTGCGTGGCAGTCGAGCATTCAACAAAAGAGCCACGCCAGCGCCTGTATTGGGTCTTCTCCAAAGGTACACTCTACACAGGTGTCGTGTCGCTCGAGGGTTTGTGTTAGCATATGTAGTATTGCGAGATAGAGACATAGATACGCATCAGGCGTCGCACACCATTTAACTAGCGGAACCAGTTGATCTATTAAAGCTTCCCACCCTTTTCCAAAAAAAAAAAAAAAAAAAAAACTCCAGCATCAACAAAGTGCGCAGATACGCAGATGCACACATCGCCTGTTAGACCCGTAGTGTGTACATTGCTACATTAGAAAGTGGTCATGAATTGCGTTCTAAGGGATATTGCGCGGCTGTATTTGAACTGGGAGTACTGAGAGAGCTTGAAAGGTGCTCCTCCAGTTTACGCTGTGACTGTGTTGTGTGTTCCGCACCAGCCTGGCGTTTGTTCTTTGAAATTTAGCTCATAAAATCTATCTTTGAAGGGGACCTCTAGAATGGTTCGAACACCTCAGTTTACTTCTCATGTAACGCTCTGTATTAATATATTAATACATGCACATACATCGCGCCCTCTTTTGGGTGGCGCTCATGGGTGCCCAACGTACTGACGAATAGGAAGAACTGATCTATCTCACGCTGTCAGGTGCAAGTATTCAACGTTGCAATTTATAATATGCATACACCTCGAAAATAAGCCTAAGCGTAACTGCTCCGTAATCTGTGGAACGATAAATAAGACGGTGATCCTTAAGCAAATGTTGACTTGGCCTGTAAAGCGTGCTTTGTCTGTAAGATAGATGTGCTTAACAAAGAAGCCAAACTTAAAAAGCTAGCAGGAGGACACACACACACACACACACACACACACACACACACACACACACACACACACACACACACACACACACACACACACACACACACACACACACACACACACACACACACACACGCACACACACACACGCACACACACACACACACACACACACACACACACACACACACACACACACACACACACACACACACACTTGTGGCCCTAAGGAAAAACATGCAAGAACAGTAACAGAATGCACGCAGAGGAAAACAGCTCCCCGTCGTAAAGATGCTCAGTGCTGAAGCATAGCGATGCTGATACAGAGGCCGCCATCAAAACAGAGAAAATATTTTTAATTATTTGTGCACACAAGGTAGTTTTCTTAAAATATTATCATCATCACCATCCCCATCTTCTTCTTTATTTTTTGTTACTCTTAAGTGCGCCTGTCGGGGTATTACATAACGGGAGAGCATGCAGAGAAAAAAGGTACGTTAAAACAATCATGAACGAAGCAAAAACAATGAATGTAATAGTTAGAAAAGAACACGAGGTGAATTGCAAAGACAGTCAAAGAAGAAGATAAACGTACAAAGAGCGGCTTCCCGCTAATCTCTCCTTCACTTTCAGCTCATCTTGCGAACAAATCCCCGAGCTCCGTCTCTGGCGCCACCTCGCGAACGCGTCTTAATCTCGCTCTAAAATCTCGGTTATTCTCTTTCTCTGCCCGACCCCGCGCGTCTTGGGCGACCTTCTCGAAGGTCGGCCTTCGAAGCGCTCCCGCGTTCGAGCCCCCCTTCCCCCTCTCGAATACCTGTAAAACACGCAATCTGGCCGAGTAGTGTAGCTGCGATAAGGCAACGACGCTCGTTGGGGCAAGAGGAACAGTCGCAGCATCTTCCATCCTTCTCTCCCCTCCTCAAACAGGCCAGTGGTGCTGCGTGCACACCGCCCGTCTCGGCGTTCTCCTCCTCCTCCCCCCCGCACCCTCGGACCCTCCCAACTTTCGCCGTTTTGTATACACCTCTCGGAGAGAAGCCACTCTTTCTCTCCCACCTAAGCCTTCTCTCCATCCTCTCGCTTTTACACCCGTCCCGGCGGTGGTGCCCGGCCCACTTTACGAAAAAACCGCGCTCCGCCCGCCCGGCACTTTCAGCGCCTCGGGAATTCCTCCACCACCTCGAGGATCGGGGGTGCCCCCCCACCTCCGCCGAGAACGTGCACGACCGCCACGAAAACAAGAGACAACTCGGAATACGACGACTCATCGCCTCCGCTGCGTGACGGTATCCTTCGGTGTTCGGAAGTCCTGCCGCCGGGAATGTGCCCTCCGCTGGATTAACTACTCCCTTGTGCCGCTCGTTCGTCCGTCTCCAGTGAGCCACCGGAGAGGGCGCGCTGAGAGAGCGAGAGAGAAAGGGTGCGGATCGGTGCTCGATCCCCCCGTGCGACGGCTTCTGGTGCGGCCACACGACGGCGCGCTCGACGAGTCGGGACCCGTGTGGATTTTAGCCTCGTCGCTGCCGTCGCCGACACCCGTCCGTCGTGATGGGGACACGGTAATTACAATCTTCTATACCTCTTCGCACATCGCGAGCTGCGTTTGGCCGCTTTCAGACCCAGAGCGAGGCCTTCTTGGGCTCGCTAAGCAAATATCGCACGAAATCGCTGCCGCGCTTATATGCGCGTAACGACCGTCCCTCCTTGCACATTCCACAGTTTAGTGAATGCGCTTCCGCGTAGCAGTTGAAGAGTAACGTCTGTAATAGACACGCTGCGGTTGCTTAGCGGCCAAAGGCTCGTTCACACCTGCGACGAGCGTTGAATGCGCGACCAAGTTAGTCGCAAAGCGAGTGGTAGGAAATGGTTCGTAAATGGCCACTTTGGCTGGCAAATTGGCCGCCTCGGCTCAGTCGCTCGCTGCTTCGTTTTTCAGTCACGTGATGGCATGTCGTAAACCCCTGAACCAATCAGATGAGTGGGAACAGGACGTGAGCTTACGGCGCGGGGTAATGAAAGTGCGAGCAGGCGTGGATTCTTGGTGGCAACGGTTATAGGTCACACGCAGGTGTGAACGTCGGACGCGTAGAGTCGCTTTTTGATCGCCCATCGCAGATGGTAGCGCGACTCCTGCAGGTATGAATGGGCCTTAAGATACGAAGTTCGTGGACGCGGGCTCGATTTACCAAACCGGGGTGGCCGCATAACGATTGAAAGTGAAACACAACAAACACTTGGGTCTACTCGGATCTACGCACTCGTTAAAGAAGCCGATACAGTCAAAATAATACAGAGCTAAGTTACTGAACCGTGCTTCATAACCATATTGTTGCTTCGCCATGTAAAATACGAGAACATAGTTTTCTTGTGATTTCGGAGTTCTAACAAAAACTTAGTGGGTCATATACGTGACAACTGTAATCATTTCCGCCTGCTTCCTCACTTGGATCAAAGTTATGAAGTATACCTCCACTAGAGATTAGTCTAAACGTCCTCGTGTATCTGTCGGTGCTCTTTTAAATATCTTTTATCACAGCCCCCCCGATTGTAGATTGATATACGCTAAACGACTGTTCTAATCTGCAGTGTACGTCATCTTCTATAGACTAATAACCGCCTGCGCTCATTTGGGCACTGTTATACGAGAGGTTCTTAGTGTGCTCGTCTCGTCACGTCTGTTATGACGCGGCATAAGGTCAACATCAGATGGTCGTGATGTCACTGTGGCCTTGGTTGAAAAAAAAAAAATAAAGGAAGCTGGGCAGCTCGTTTCTTTTGGCAAAGTCAAAGGAAGTATTGAGTTACTGCTTCCAAGATGGCCCGAAGCCATTTAAGTATATACTTTAGATATTTACAAATGCACGTTCGGCCACAATTTTAAGAAAAATGACGTGAGGTGTCATTAATGTAAGTTAAAAAATGCAATATCAGAATTACGTATTTTTAAAGTTTTTTCGCTAACGCTACACATATCTTTGTTTCATTGGACCCATATTTTATGACGGAACAAGCGTTTCACGCTAACGATTGCCTCCATTCAGTAATCTTGTCACCATTTCAACTTGCTACAAAATGATCTATTATTCGGGAATGTTTTTTGATTACTATTATCGTAACCATGACGAGTAATAAGGCTAGAGATAATACACGTCAAGTACTTGTCAAGTCTAAGCGTTATTCTATTGGCTTAGTGTTATCTAATGTTCTCACTCGAACAAGCTCTAAAAAGTTTGGCAGTGACTCCTTCAGATTATTTTGTAGGGTTTTACATGTTTATGCCATCATTTGGGGCACCTATTCGAGAAATACTCGAGGCTAGTGGCAGTACGTCGATGCTTTTCAAGTGCATTATATTACGATATGTGTCACTTATATCGAACCAGTTCACGTACCACGACATACACTCCCCTCCGTGTTTTATAAAATACATATATCAAGTACTCACAAGCTATGTCCAGACTAAGCCTTCTTAGTTAAGGACGTAGCTGTTCTCCGACTGCATACAGTTATGGAAATCGTACTATCTACCATTCTGATACAAATATTAAAATATATAACATCTAGTTTCGAAGTTATGATTTTTTTTCGGGGACTTGGCTGTTTAATTTTCCCACCGCTCAAGTGATCAGCGTCAGAGATGCACACGCAACGCTCATTCATAACTGATACATCCAACAGTGTTCCATTTCCTCCCATAAGATATAAAGGTTATGTCGTGGAAAAGTGAAAGCATCCCAGAAAGCTCTTCACCAAGAATAAATATATCGTGTATTTTTTTTTGCCACGACAATCAAATCGCATAACGATTTGATTATCGCTTTCAGGGTACTAATCTTCAATCCTAATCCAATACTAATCTCCACAAACGCGTGCGTCTCGGAGACTGCAATTTTGCTGCTATGCGCGAAACATTTGATCCAAATGCCGTCCAGGCGCATCTGCCCTGACAACGAAACAGTGGGACTTAGACAATGTCGCACACCCCACTTATTTCGCAAACAGAAAGAATCGACGGTGTCAGAAGTTCTTACTTCGCCGTCCGTGGTCCGCGCGTAAAACACCTTCCATTTGTATAGTGTACTTATGTATAGTATAGTATACGTATGTATAGTATAGTATAGTATAGTATATTTATGATATATCATAAATGATAGAAACAGGTGAAGAATTTACGACCCCCGGGGCGTCGCTGGTGCCAGCGTTACGACAGGCGTACTTGTATTCTTCGATGATGTAACTGCTTACCTTAACTCGCTACCTTTGCGAGTGTATGTATTCGAGGACTGAACTGCTTGTCTTGGCGTGTGAGTGTTATACACATACGGGCAACGGTTAGAAGTTACATATGCTCCAAGGTAAGCAGTCACGTCCCTGAACAAGACAAGTACGCCTGTCGAAACGTCTGATACAGTGACACACCGGGTTCACGAAATTTCTATCTCTTCCAATTTTCATCTTTAGCCGAACTTCTTTCTCTCTCGGAATTCTACGAACAGATTGCTGACAAACACTAGCCGTAGAACATCGACAATCTCGCTCGTTTGCAGTGTTCCCATGGAATGGGAAGGCGAAACGGGCCTCCTGGAAGGGTGACCTTGGCAATGTTGAAAGGGGGGAGGGGGGACGGACGTCCGAACGCTTCTAGCATGAGCAGTAGCGGCCGTGTGCAAAACACGCCGACACTGCTGAAAGCGAAGATGACGTGCCCAGACGTGCCTATCCCTCGTTGCACGGTTGTTTTTGTTGCCTCTGCTGCCGTTGTTTGTGCGGGTCGGCTCTTTTTTTAGCTTGTTCCTCTTCTTCCAGAGGTGTAGAGTCACACCGGGGAGCGACAGAGGGGAGGAGATTTTTTTTTCGAGTTGCCAGCTGCGCGACCAGCCAAGAAAACGGGGAAACGGGTCGTCCCGGAGAAAGAAGAGGGTTGGGTGGAAGCAAGGCAGGCAGGCAGGCCGGAATTTCTTTTATTCCTGATATTCCTCCACCTCGCGCGAAAGGGGGCCGCGGCGTTGACTTGTTTGCGTGACTCAGAGGAGCTAATATTACTGCCGCCGCCTCGTCGTCTTCTTCATCCCACCCACTGCTGGGCTTGAAGTGGCCTACATTGGAGGGAGCGTTCAAAGGCCAACCAGTCAATTATAGCGGACGCGGTTCAGGGAGCTTCGCGCTAGGTCGCACCAGAGCCCACCCCGGTTTCGGGCGTTTGAGGTCGCTGTGCCGTCACCGAAGGGAGACTCAGTAACGGCTTCTCTGTTACGCCACCAGTTGCGCTACTGAGGTTATATTTCAACGGTGGCACGCGGCAACAAACTGCTCAGTCTAGACTTATTACCTACTGCAAGACTTTCGTGCTTAATAGTCATATGGGGATACTGGAATACGCCTAATTCATTACGAAAGATTACGGAACATTACAGAACGGTATATTAGCTAAATTTCTTGTCGCTTCTTTTTTTGCTATTACTTTTACTTGACTGATTTTACGTATTTTTCTTTATGCAACTTTTGTATATCTCTGAGCATGGTTTCTCCCGGTCAATATACGCTAATAATTATAAGGCCCCCTCAGATTTACTTGTTCTGTTGGTCCTGTGTATTATTTTTTTTTGCGCATTGATCAATTCTACAAGGTATTTTTTATCACTGTCCTTTATGTAAGGATGCCTTTAGTTGCATTTATCGTAGAAAGACAGAATACAGCGAGAAGTTGTGTGTTGGCTTCGCAAAGCATTTGATCAAGCATCTCGGTGTGCTTTTATACTTGAGATCTTAGCTTGGTAAAAGCGTTAACAAATATATTTTTCAGAATAATTTGTTGAATGTCGGTGAAGTTACAGCGCCATCTTTTAGCTAATATTTATCTTACAACTCATTCTAACAATGCAGGAATCAGTTAAGTTTATCAAAGTGCTGTCAAAAGGAGGTCGTCTGACAGCTCAGGGCTTTTTGTTATCGCTACTTTTATTATGAATGAATGAATGAAAAAAAATGAATGAATGAATCAATGAACTATTTGAGATTTTGATTAGGACTTTAATAAAAGCCCCTTCCGACATTTATTCTGCAATTGATATTAAAAATATATACTTTAGCTAAATTAAACAAGGCCTTGTCGCGCGCACTTGTGTTCATATACTAGCAGAAGTGTGGCATTGGAAGCTTAGTATTACTATACCTTTATTAAGTTTACTAACTTATATTGTAATTGTTCTTTCATCTAGTGTATCCTTTAATCCAGTTCTCTCATCAAATTCAGGGTGACATGTTCGCACTTAGGTCAGCAAGTCAGATTAGGCCTGTGGTATGCACACTAGCAAAGAAATCTGCCTATAAAAAGCTTCTTCCAGTTTTTTTCTCTCTATTTTTCTAAGGCAACGAGCTTTGCACAAAGTTAATCAATATTTATCTGGGTTTTTTAAGGGTCAGGGTGATTAGGTTAGGCATATGTTGACACGCAGGAAAAAAACTTAGCGAATTGCATCGAGGTCAGCACGATTTGATTACACTAGCTGCGCATTGATCGAAACATCATAGGCCAGTTTAGAGAAACGTTTTTGAGAGAATGTCTTTCACCCGACCTACGTAAAAGGGTTCGATAATGTCCGATTTCTGTAAAAAAAAAAAAATGCGGGCCGATCTTGAAGGCAGTGCTGTGTAACATATCGAGAATCACAATAACACCAACCTTACTTAAACTGTTTCACTTGCGCTCACTCTGCCAGCGCTGGTGAACACTCACTGATGTTACGTAATAGTGACTACGTCAGGACTAACGTTAGTTAGCGTTGACTAGGCATAACTAAATTATCGTCATTTATGGCTCGTGTTGTCTATCGGCTGTTATTATTTATCAATCAGCATTAGCTGCTTTAGCATTAACGTTGTACTCATTCACCAAGTCTCGCCACAATGATTCCACTGTCTCCCAATTTTCGCAAGTACAAAAAAGTCATGTTTTAGAGTCATCCATTCCTTATGGGTCATTATAATTTCAGGCATTTGATGCACAAGACCACTCAAAGGAGAAATCACTCTTAATCTTCTCAGTCGATTGTATTGATTCTCCTCCCCCCTTCTCCCCCATTCTCTGAGAACTGGTTTCTCCTCCCCCCCTTCTTTTGTGAAAGATGCCCGCACCCAATAAGGTTTTCTACAGCTATTGGCATTGAAAGAATTGGAGAGTGAGGGAAATTAAAGGCAAGGAAGTTGGATGGATGGAAGCATGGTGGGACTTATTTTATAGTTCTGAGATGCATATCCAGCGCGCAGTGGGGCAGCGAGCGAGATTAACTAGAAAAAAAATTTATTTTCTACCATGAAATGGGCAAAGGTGAATGGTAAGGTAAGGGAGGAAAGCGAGAAAATGCATTATAAACTCTTGAAAGAGAAAGAGAATGTTTTGCACTGCTTCCATGACCTGCCCCTCTATGACCAAGCGACGATACGACTTTCTGACACCAGCACGTGAAGTCTCATGACGTGATCTCATAGTTACGTCATCTCGTGACGTGATGTCATAGTTACGTCATGGAATGCCATAATGACGTCATAACTTTACCTACCTTTGGCGTCGCGATGACAGGATTGTGTGACGTTATCCCGTGGTGATGATGTTTTTTTTTTTACATCGCTGGTGTTGAGTTCGCCAGGCTGATGGTCATCTTTTGCGTTTGAGGAGGCATCCAGAGATTTCGCACTTGAAAACACCCGTTTACGCGCATAAATGCCGCTATTTCACTTATGTCAGTGACTAGTGGTAAGGTCGTTGTTGGCTGTAAATGTATACATTAAATAAAAATAGACGTTTACACTAGCCGTGTCAATCTTGGAACGGTGAAGCTGGTTGATCTCAGGGGCTTAACATGACCATCTTGGCTGATGCTAGTAGGCAGAGTAAAGTCGAACCACAGCCTGTCACCGATAATGCATAAATGTTCAAAATAGAGCCCCTCAACCAAAGTACAAAGCTGGCTGTGGCGCCCCCGCCATCTCGTGCTCGTCTCGCGCCATGTCACAAAACTTTGTGTGGTGGTTGTGCGGACTGTCTCCGTCAGTGCATGGCCTCAGAGATGGCGCGCGCGCGGTGGATTTACGCGCCTGTCATTTCGGAGGCCGTGGTCAGTGGCCTTGGCTGATAAGGAATGGCGCGGAGAATTTTTTATTTTTTTGCAGACGCCAGGCGTTTTACTTTCGAGCTTTCAGAGCTTCCCTCTTACAAAAAGAAAAATAAAAAAACCCTCAAAATGATCATTGGCAAGGTCAAAACACGTCAAGAGCCAATGGTAAGCTGTTAAATCATGTGTGCGAAACGCCGAAAAACATGTGCGGAAAAGAGGGGTTGCCAGTTTCCACTTTTGTTCGTCGCTTGCAAGGCGGCGCTGCTATAAATAGCGGGGCCGAATGCTTGCCCCGGCATCTGCTCCTATTTCCGTCCTCGCAACGCTCCATCGTCTGCCGCTCGTGACGTCAGTGATCGTTGTTTCAGACGTCACCCTTCGATGCGCTTGTCTGAAGGCGTCTTTTCAAGTCTCCGACGAAACGTGACGCACTTCTCGCTGTTGCTACTTTTCCTATTTATGTGTTAATTCATTTATTTGGACGTTTCAACTGCCTCACTTTTGCCTTTTAAAAGTCATCTTCAATAGATAATTCTGGTGTTGCGCGAGCAGTACGTTATTCTTAAAGGTTGTTTTATCGGTACTTTATTATAAAAAGAAATTTAATTTCACATTTTCAAGCGTAATAACTCAACCGCACGATTTTTTTTTCAGTACAGCAGTCATGGATGCTAGATACTTGTGCTGTCTAGACATTCTCGCTGCGAAATCGTTTAACACGCTATGTTATGTCTATTACCTAACTTTGGCTTTCGATATGTACTCGATTAGTACAATGCTTGATTGGTTGCTTGGTTTTTGATAGGTCAAGTGGCACAACTAACTCTCAGTAAGTGACTACATAAATCAAGAGAGAGAGAGAACATAAGGAGAAAGGTAGGGAGGTTAACCAGGGCTGGGTCCCGGTAGGCTACCCTGCACTGGGGAAGGGGAGAGGGAAGCGTCTCAATAGTTAGAAGTAAAAAAAATAAATCTTATCTGTTATAGATGTCATGTCAATAATAACTAAACCTAAGAATAAATAAACATGTCAACTAAAGATAACCCCGAAAACTTCGTCATGCGTTTGTTCTTGTGTCATACTGAAAATTGTTTGGGGGATTTCGAAAGAGATAACCGAAACTGTCGGCATGATAGACAAAGAACGTCTTTCCAAAGCAACCTCTATCGCTATGTCAATAGAAAATTTCTATTAATAAAAAAATTATGAAACTTTCTATGCCTCATTGGATCTTACGCAAGTTGTTTTTTTTGTTCTTTTTAACAGCGTGGGTGACGTACGAGCAACAAAGCGTGAAACATTATCACGTGTCGCCCTTCTTTTTTTATTTAATGTGTGAGAGTCGAGTTTTTCCAGCAGTTTGTTGAAATTTGAATGAAACGCAGAATTTGATGCTTGTTTTCCGAGTGGTTACGGTGGAGGGCTGCTGTCCCGAAGGAGGCCAATTTGATCAAGCTCACCGCGATCGCATTTCGATGGAGGCGAAACTCTGAGGGTCCGAGCACTGTGTGACGTCAGCGCACGTTAAAGAACCCCAGGCGTTCTTAATTATGTAAATTCTTCCGCAACGACTTGCCTTTTTTTTGTTTTAACATGGATGATTTTACCACGTAATAAGCAAAATTGTTACGTATGCGTAAGTTGCGGTTTGCAACAGGTAAGATACTGGGATTACTTATACGGTCACGATTGCTAAGTTTTTGAATGCGTCAAGTAACATAAGCCACTGGCGAGAGCTTTATAAAGCCTTTTGATCCTCACTTTGACTGACGATGTCAATAATCATCCATACAATGACTACCTCCTGTAAAGCGTGTTTTGCCTGGTAAGCATTTAAGCATTGCAAAAAAGACAACTTAAGACCTCAACTTCGAAGCATATTGGGATCATCATGTCGTAATAATAATAATAATAATAATAATAATAATAATAATAATAATAATAATAATAATAATAATAATAATAATAATAATAATAATAATAATAATGATAATAATAATAATAATAATAATAATAATAATAATAATAATAATAATAATAATAATAATAATAATAATAATAATAATAATAATAATAATAATAATGTCTACTTAAGAAAAGTAGTAACCGTCGAGCCGAACTGTGAGAATGAAATAACTAGAAGAATGAGGATGTGGTGAATCACATTCGGCGAAAATTCTCTAATCATGAATGGTAATCTGCCACTAACTCCCAAGAGGAAGGTATATAACAACTGCATCTGGCCTGTGCTTACCCACGGAGCAAAAACCTGGAGGTTTTATTGGAAAGGAAAATGTTAGGTGTAACCTTAACATTTTACGGGATTTTGGAACATCTGTACGTGGCGCCATCTCTCGGTGGCAGAAATGATGACCTGTCATCACTGAATGAGAAATAGGTGAAAAAAAAATCATATCTGACGAAAAAAAAAGGCAGTTGCCAAAAGCGACTCTCGCTTACATGCAGCAGAGACCCACTGGAGAGTTACGGTAAAATTGGAGTATCGCATTACAGAGCGTGAGACTTCCCTAGACAATCGCATACCAACTGTTAGAAACACATGGTGCCCCACTGTAAGATATTGAACAGTCCGGGAAATGCTAAGGTTACAAGTGTGACACCGTAATTTTACCAGAACGGTCTAGGGAGTCTGCGCTGCTTGTAACCGAGAGTCGTCTTTAATAACTAGTTGTTTTCGTCAGATGTGATTCCTTTTTTGGACTACTGCCTATCCAATTACGGCAGGTCATCACTGTTGCCGACGAGAGATGGCGCTACGTGCTCACGTCGACGAATCGTGGTCACGAAGGCTGCGTCTCTCGCGTAGCAACAGCGAGTTTCGCTCCAAAGAATGCGATCGCGCGGGCGCTATCTTGATAGAGATCAACAGACGGTTCCTACCCTTGTCCGTGCTGTGCTACCACTTGGTTCGCGTTGAGGGGCACTGCCAGCACGAAAATAGAGGCCATATTCTCTTACACCTGCTTCTTGTAGAGTTACGCGAGATGGTATTCTGACGGAGTTAGCTGCCTTATCTAGAATATATACTCCTTCGCCCTTGAGCCAACACTGTGCTTTCTTTTAGTGTACCACGCCACGTGAGACGGCTTTTCAGCGCGATCATTAGCTGCTTGGCGACCTTGCCTGTATGATGACTCGGTGTCCGTGCGGCGACCTGAACCGGGCGTTCGTTCGCGTTAGGCTATTTTCAGTGAGTCCCACGCTCAGTAGCAAGTGTAGAGATCTCAGGCAGCGTTCGTTTGCGTCTGTTGGTTCTCGCTGTTCGGCGTCCTCCTGTTTGTCGGAGCCGCCTACAGTTTTGGCCCGGACGGACGCACACTTGGTGGTTGCGACACGACCGCCGCCTGGAGTGACGTCGCGAGGAAATATTTCGTCCCCGCACAAGGCGTCCCACTTGTGCCCCGTCGACCGACTCGCGACCCACGCGGGCTCCTGCGCGCCTCGAAATGCCGAACAGCGTCTATTTAAACGCGCACCGGCTTGGCGTTCCGGGACGCCTGGCGCGCATCGCTTCCTCGAGAAACAACAAACACGAAGACGTTGAGCGAATCGGATGAGCTGCGACTCGACGCTATGGCCAGCCGCTGATAGCATGCGCTGCCCGACAAAGATTTAAACTTTTTGCTTATTAGCGATGCAAGCCGGGGTAAAACTTAGAAAAAAAAATCGCAATTCGATTTTTCGCTTGTTTGGAACATTGCGGCATTCCTTTACAATATATAGCGCCCCGCACGTCTTTTCGCGTTTTGATTTAGCCGAAAGGACCAGGTTCAAAACTGGTTGTTTCTCTGAGCTTACCAGGTTTTAACAAATGTATACTCCGCCTACTTAGAGGTGTGTAGTGCATTTTTTAACACAGCCGTGGTATTTACCGGATTCACTTGCCTTGAGTATATGATACGTGCATAGAGGTGTGGTTCCGTGAATTATATTTTCAGTTTAATTGCACTTTTTTATCTTGTTGCGGTGTCAAAGTATGTCCTGGTGTTTACAAACCAAGGGAACTGTCTATAAAGTGCAGAATAATTTGAGATTAACATGCTTCAGCTGTTAATTCCAGCCAACTTCCAACCTTGAAGAAAGCAAGCCCACTAGTCGAATGTTTTGTGGTTCGTTGAGCTACTTGGTCAAACATTTGTTAATGGGAAAAAACAACGTGAAAGGAAACGCATCACAAGCGAAAAAGAACACCCAGGGCGAGCACTGATTAACCGCGTATGAAATTGATGCTACAATGCAACACATCAAGAAAAAACTTGCAAAAAACAAACAAAACAAAGGCACATGAAGTTTCATGCCTTCTCCTCGACACAATGGACAGACAGCTTTTGACCTCCATCGAAGAATTTTCGCACCTAACGGGTTTCCGCACCGCCTCCAAGATCAGGGTCATTGCGAGCCAGAGTTTCCTAAAATCAACTAGAGGGGACTCTGGCGCTGCGATAATTCAGCCACCGTGGAAATCATGGGTAGTGCATAGTCTATTTGCCCAGTCTTCGTGCTTGCGGGCTAGGAATGTACTTGTGACTTTGTTTATTGTTGCGTTTTGGTTTCGCTTCAAATCGAAGAACGGAGCGTTGGTACTTCATGAGCCGATTTGAAATGGTGAGCCTAAAAACGTTTAAGGTAACTAAGCGTAACTGCTGAACCTTTGCTGAACTTCGTATTGCAGCAAAGTGGATTCAAGCCACACACAGAGCCAAAAGAACGAAGGCTAGTCAAGGCTAGGCAAATTTGTCATTGCCATGCTGGCATTGTCATTCTGGCTGCAACGACATTGCTGGCGTTGCCATGCTGGCTGCTGGCTAGTGATTAAAACTACACACAGCCAAGAGAATGAAGGCTAGGCAAGGCTAGGTAAATTTGTAATTGTCATGCTGGCTGCTGGCTGCCATGCTGGCTGCAACCTGTCATTGCCATGCTGGCTGCAGCGCCGTGCTGTGTGCGGCAGCTCCCATATACAATAGCACCAGAATGTTATCTGACGTCCGATGACGTCACAGACTCTGAAGATCCTTGACGTCACGATGACGTCGCATGGGAACGCTATCAAGCCGCCATCTTCGATCGCGTGACTTCTTGCATATTTCGTGCTGGCGCCACCGCTACCACCAATGGTCACCTTTTTCGCGTTTGATGACGCATATAAGGCCTTTGCTTTAATAAAGAAGTATAGGCCTCCCGGAAATAATAGGTTAACAATATTCTACTTAGCGAACCTCACCATATTGGCAGTGTAGTGGCCGAGAAAAATTTTGGTTTCAATGCTCTGTGTGTTAACGGAAGATCCCGACTAATCGCTTTGCTAAATCTCAGCTGCAGCAAGTTATCTTTTCATTCACTTTCATTTTCCCACTGTCCCACGACTAGTATATGCCAATTAAATTTACAAATGACGTTATTATTTAGTCAACCTCATTATCTTTTTGTTTCATGTGCTCGTGTCTAAAAAAAAGCACCTCTCAATCTTGTTTCGTTCTCTCCGAATGACGAACCACACAACATGAAGCACAACGTCTTTCAAACACTAACCGTCGCAATGTTGCATACCTCGTAGTGCAGGGTATGACCCCCAGTACTGGTTTTACCTCCGAATTCGACTGTTTGGGTTTACGGAACCCTTCCCTATTTCTTCGTGTCACATTGGTCTCTGAGTGTAGACGTGCCAACGAGTCCCCAGGCCGAGGTATGCACTGCTTACGTTTAATGAGAAACTGTTAAAACCCGAGTCTATCGGCTTACCTCTAGGTCTTTCTCTTCACTCATTAAACAAGTCGGTTCATCGGCACGTATTGCCAGCAAGACGAGCCGCGATGTCTGGTCAGTATGGAAAGATGAACGAAAAAAAGAAGACATGTGGTCCATTTTTATTTTTATAAGAATAGTGGGAATCGAAAGCCGTCTTGTTGATCTTCTCGGTCGATTATGTTGATCCTGCTCAGAAGCTTCTCGCACACTACCTCCATGATCGCAGGTATTCTGAACTTTCTGCACATAGCCTGGTTTGGCCAAGCGACGATGCTGTGGTGACGTCATCCTGTGATGTGTGATGACGCCTTAATGTTATGACGTCAACGTTTTGACGTCATTGCATGACGATGATTTTTTTTTGTATCACTCGTGCTGACGCCGTTGACGCCGATGCCAACGATCACTTTCCACGTTTCACGGGGCGTCTAAGGCCTTCGACCTGATGTAGACACACAGACACATTCAAGCACACACGCACACACTCATAAGCTTATAAGCCTGCGCAGGGTTCTCCATCAGGAGGGGTGGGGGGAAGTTGACGAAGGTTCATCGTATTCCGCCTACTTGAGGGGAGGGGGACTGGCACTTCCTACAAGAGACAGATTTTGCGCCTCCTCTTTTCTTAGCTGACAAAGGTCAACCCATTCCCCTCCTCCCCCTCGCCCCACCTCCGACTTCCATGCGCATGCCCATGCACACATTCAAGCTCGGGAGCGTCATTTATTCAGCTGGGAAGGCTTGTTTACCGCAGAAATTTCATCAGCACCTTCGTCGCTTTTGTGCGGGAAGAGGAACATGAAATAGAAGTGCGGACAAAGCAGCCGCTTGTACACTGCGGCAGCTTTCTCCTAATAGCATCTAGCAAATGTTGAATACCGAGCAAAACAAAGTCCTGCCGCATGGCTTTGATGTCGAGCGAGTGAAGTTTTTATTTCGAAGCTTGCAAACGGTTGCGGGCTACGAAAAATCTCGCGAGGTTTACGTTTTGCCGACTGCCCCGCCAGTTTCGGAGGCCATAGATGTGAGCGAAGTTGGGGTCTGGAGCACTGCGGGAGGTTTCCCAGAGCGAGCTTTCGCAGGTTCGTCAAACACCGCAGTCGTTTACGATGTGCATGCCATCGTTCTATACTTAGCCCTCGCCGCAGACGGCCGCCTTACCTACTTGGACAGTGGGAACTCCCCTATCCTCCTCGGCTTCTGGCGTGGGCTCCCTTCTGTCGCTCAGCCGCTCGCTTCGACGAGTCTGGACCCGTCGTCGCGTAGTTACATCGTGACTTGAGTTACGGTTACGTCGTTCTGATGCCGTGGCCCCGCCACGGTGGTCTAGTGGCTAAGGTACTCGGCTGCTGACCCGCAGGGCGCGGGATCAAATCCCGGCTGTGGCGGCTGCATTTCCGATGGAGGCGGAAATGTTGTAGGCCCGTGTACTCAGATTTGGGTGCACGTTAAAGAACCCCAGGTGGTCAAAATTTCCGGAGCCCTCCAATACGGCGTCTCTCATAATCAAATAGTGGTTTCGGGACGTTAAACCCCACAAATCAATCGTTCTGATGCCGTGTTAAGTTTAGGCGGCGCTGGCCGTGTAAGGGCCGTTTTACGTTTTCTTTTCTTAGTTCTTGACACGTGCTTGTTTCCGGTTGTGCGCCATCGATTATGGGAGTGCATATTTTGTTATATCAAGTTGTTGGTGATGACAGGGGAAGTCGGGAATGACGTACATGCGTGTGATGTATTTATTAGTATTCGCTTCGGAATAAATCTTTCAGTTGCTAGTGAGCGCTGTGTCCTCGCTGAGTGTGTGTGTTTTTAGCGCTTGTTTCATCATGAACCTTTACCAACACGCCCAACTGGCAGTCGTCCGTTTAACATGACACAAAAAGTAGCAATTTTCAGGCTGAGAATTCGTTTGCAGCGAAAAAAAAGGGGGGGAGGGGGGGGGGGGGCAGTTCGTTCCCGCCGCAGTGGTCTGCGGTGACCAACGTGTCGGAAATTTTCGTTCTGATCGCAACGGCAGGAGCGATTTTGGGTCGGGACCCGTCGAAATAGGGCCGCGCCGGCAAAGCCGTCGAAATCGGGTCGACGTGCTTGTTTTGATAATGGCCGATGCTGTGCATTTTTAAATGATTTTAGATTGGAAAGTGTTCTTGAACGACGAAACAATCAGGCCCTTCGTTACCGTTCATGGAAACTTAACGATATCATAACGCACAGATCATTACATTACAATCACGTCTGCGTCGAAGAACGGAGGCAAGAACTCGCCGCTGCAGTCACAGAGCGAAAGTCGCGTTGCGTTTGCAGTCCACGTGAAACGAAACCGCCCTTAGCGGTGGTTGCGAACGGAGCGAACGGAACGATTTCTTTTTTTCGCTGCAATCGCGGCGTATGAGACAGCCTTTACGCTTTCCTGTGGGCTGTTGGCAGCGGTGGAGCAGTGACTACGGTGTTCAGATACCGACCCCAAAGTCGTGGGTTCGAGCCCGGTGGTCGCATTTAGATGGAGGTCAAATGGTGTACTGCGCCATGTCGGCGCACGTCAAAGAACACCAGGTGGTTGAAATATCCGGAGCCCCTCACTACTGCGTCTCTCATAATCGTATCGTGCTTTTGGGACGTGAAACCTCAGATGTTATTATTTTACCGATGGCTGCAGGGTGCCTCACGTGGGAGCCGCGGATATTTGGAGTGCTTTATAAATCGTTCAGTGAACTACGAAATATACCTCATTTTTATCCCGTTGCAGTGCCTTGTAAACAAAACTCAGAGTCTCTTGCGCATTCGTCTATGACGACTCGTAGACAGAAGCCGTCCTTTTTTTTCCCCTCTGTCTACATACTGATCCTCTCCCGTCCCCCTCCGAAAGCTTGAGCACCTAATGTAGCCCCGCCGCGGTGGTCTAGTGGCTAAGGTACTCGGCTGCTGACCCGCAGGTCGCGGGTTCGGATCCCGGCGGCGGCGGCTGCATTTCCGATGGAGGCGGAAATGTTGTAGGCCCGTGTGCTCAGATTTGGGTGCATGTTAAAGAACCCCAGGTCGTCGAAATTTCCGGAGCCCTCCGCTACGGCGCCTTTCATAATCATATCGTGGTTTTTGGGATGTTAAACCCCCCAAATCAATCAATCAATCAGGGCACCTAATGTATCTTTGCAGTGCTTCCGAGATCGTAGGCATTGAAAACATTGTGCACCTCATCTGACATTGCACTGCCTCCATGATCGACGATTGTCATAGCGCGAGCTCAGAACGACGACAAAAGGACAAGAAGGCGAGCGCTAACATCCAATTCAGTTTGTTGTGGAGAGCGCGAAAACATACAAAGGAGACAAGAAACCGTGTGACAAAAGATGAGCAATGCAGAGATGAGTAAGATAAAAAGACACTCGCAAAAAAATGAAACCAAGATAGAAACGATACTGAAGACTAAAAGAACTATCACCAGTTGCGCGCGGCGAAATACTTTCAAGGAACCTTAATTCATTCTCGGATATAGAGACAAGGAAGGCTTGCTAACGCAAAGGTCCTGTTCGCGTGCCACTTGTGCAGCCTTGATGATGACTCCGATGCGATCAACTAGGTGCTTATACAGTGTCAGTGTGTCCTCGAATAGAGGCCCACAGTTGCGCGCAGTGCAATGCTATGCAAGAAACCCATCTTTTCCGTTTCTGACGTGTTTAGCATGTTCCCTCAGTCGGTCGTTCGTACACCTTCTTGTCTGTCTGACATAACATGTTACCACTTAGTAATAGTTCTTTTAGTCTTCAGTATCGTTTCGATCTTGTTTTATGTGTCTTTTTGCCTTACTAACCTTTGCATTGATCATCCTTTGTGGCATGGTTTCTTGTCTCCTTTATATGTTTTCGCGCTCCGCGCAATAAACTCAGTTGGAAGTTAGCTCTCGTCCTTTTCTCCTTTGTCGTCGTTCTAAGCTTGTGCTATGACAATAATCGTCACGACCTACGAAGTAGACCAAACCGCCACGCTCTGTGATCGGCCCATTTGTGATCCAGTGACTGACGATACAATGTACCGACGTCATCACGCGACGACACGTTATGTAACGTCATAGTGGCGTCATGATGACGTCACAAATATCGAAAATCCGACGTTGTAATGCTGTCGTATTGTGACGTCATCGCGGGATAATTTTTTTTTTTTGCATCACTAGCGTTATGCCACCGACTCGGTGCGCCGACACCGACAGTCAATTTAGCATTTAAGACTTTCGCCCTAAAAATAGACTATACTATAAATCGATTGATTGATTGATTTGTGGGGTTTAACGTCCCAAAACCACCATTTGATTATGAGAGACGCCGTAGTGGAGGGATCCGGAAATTTTGACCACCTGGGGTTCTTTAACGTGCACCCAAATCTGAGTACACGGGCCTACAACATTTCTGCCTCCATCGGAAATGCAGCCGCCGCAGCCGGGAATCGAACCCACGACCTGCGGGTCAGCAGCCGAGTACCTTAGCCACTAGACCACCGCGGCGGGGCACTATACTATACTATAAATCGCAGCGTCAAAGTGGGGAATGAAGAAACACTGAAGGCAGTATTGTTTGTTCGTGTCCCCTCCTCGAAGCTACGATTTCAATTATACCTTTATTAATATGAACGGAGGCGCTGCGTTGAACAATGAAGTTAAAATTTATTTATAGGTCAAGAGTGTCGGGAGGGGTTTTCAAGTATATTGCGACGGCTCCTAGAAATCTGAGCACGTATTCACAAAAGCATCTTACGCAAAAAAAAGTTTTCGTAACCGAAAATTTTAACCAATCACGATGTGAAACATATCATGAGCTAAGCGGAAAAACGCACTTGCTAAAGAGAAGATTTGTGAACTCGGCCTCTCTCAAGTGGCAGTAATGTCCACATATGCAATGTATGCGTCGGTCATGTACCCGGCATTATCCTGAGGTTAAAAACGTCTACGATTGATTGTCCTATAGGCACCTTAATTTAGCGTTAGAGTTCAAAGCCCTCGTGTCGTAGAATAATCGTGAGGTACGCCGTTATGAGAGGCTCAAGATTAAGTTTGATTATTTAAAAGTTAACCTAAAGCACGGTACACAAGCATTTATTTAAATTTCATAACGTAAGAGTTTGAGTACCTTGGACTGTATTGAACCCACGACCTGGTGCTCAACCGCATAACGCCAGCGCCACAGCATCACCGCGGCAAGTGTATGGCCTAAATTTCTAACCATGCGAGGAAACCACTTAGAGGACTGTGGCTGCGTTTTTTTACATTTATTTTTAGGGACAATAGACTTGCACGCGTGGCTGTGGACTGATAATGATGCCGTTACACAAGAGTGACAGACTGTGATGTTGTGTGTGTGCTCCCCCCCCCCCCCCCACTTTACCCTTACTGATCTTTATCTGTTGTTGATCTTACTGCTGACGTGCTGAACTTGGTCCTCTACTCATGTCCCGTTGAACATTGTGGCGGTGTTTCTGTCATACTTTGTATTATCATCTCATTAAACTTTCTGTCAGGCTTCCGAAGAACTTTCCATTGACGATAACGTTCACTCTGATGAAATTTAGGGACTGTAATATTCCCGTCTGCAGAACTTTCAGCTGTCGTTTTACTTTACCTTCTACCGGAGCCGTGTGGAACCGATGCTGTAGGTCGATCACATGCCTTTAAGTCTGTTTGTCAACTCACAAGCCACTTTCTCTTTATTGAGTTACAAATCTCGCCAACTTTACTATTTAATTGCATCTGTGTAATAACTTTATTAAGTTGCAATCAGCTCGTACCCTGGCAACTTCACCGTTTAACTGCATCTTTTATTCGCCCCATACGAGTCCAACTCTCCTAGTGCACCTTACAATCACCCCAGCACACATATTTCACATCCACTTCTAATGACATGCCGTCGCCAATCGACTCGCACCACAAGTGCAGACACTGTGCCAAGCAACTTAAAGTGGACGCTCGCTATCTACATTCACAACATGTGGTCCCTGACGTATCCTGAAGCGTGCAGGGTCGCTGTTACACATTCGTCGTCAGAGGCATGCACAGCGATCCCTTTCATGGGGAGGGTGGGGGAGGTTTGTTACAGCGCCCCTTCTCCCCCTTATGAAGCTGGCTTCGCCCCTCCCCCCTCCACAAGTCGTTGCACCTCCTCCCTATTATCTCAATGTATGGGGCTGACTTTGTGCCCCCTCCCCCCCTGCTTAGGTGACGAGAAGGGCGGCCCTCCCCGTTCACACGCCTATTTTCCCGATTGTGAAATGGAAAAGTGATACAAGTGTCTCTATTAGCAGTTGCCGTTCAAAATAAAGTTCGACAAATAAGCTGAATCTTCAACAGTAAATAAATGAAAAAACAGGTCTAAGGAGGCTTTCACCTTAACATTATGAAAAAGCTTTAAGCATCCTACGAACTTTTACGAATTTTATTGTTTTAACTTACGCGAACGCCTATAAGACTAAGTGATTGAAGTACACACATAGCTGGCGTTTTGTCATCATTTTTTAGGACAATTCGTCATAGACACCATACGACCTTGAGACACAGACATTCGAAAATTTAGACTTAAAAATAAATAATGCCTTTTAATACGGAGAATGTACTCACAAAAAGCTATTGTATTTCTCAAAAGTGAACTATCAGGTTTTACGAAGAGTTGAACGTTGTCCGCTCTTTCGCAGTGGTTAATCATCGTCATTATTGTTATCAAAAGCGACCCTTTCTCTTTATTATCCTGCACATAAATGTGGGACAAATATTTCGGTTCGCATTATGATGTAATACGCCGCCTATAAGTGGTGAATATTGACTTATAATAATTTTTATTTTATAAAGAATGCCCTGACGCGTCCTTTATATGAATGTTACGAATTATAATCTTTTTTCTGTGAAGTTTTAAACATCCTTTCAGTGAAATGTATGAATATAGGACCTGTAAGAACACTTAATCGAAATCCAGGAGATTATGTCAAAGTTTGATCCAGTTAGATGATGAAAGCTACTACAAACATCAGGGCTTGACTCAAGGGCCAATTGTTATTCGACTTCTGTGCTCTATTGTGTAGAAGTCGTCTTGGTTTTATCAATAGATCTCGGCTACTGCTAGATGAATGTCAGCGTCTATCTGTCGTGAATCTTGTTCAACATTGTCCATTTTCAAAGAATTGGTTTTAGATACACATTATTTGCGCCTAAGTATTGCTGCAATACACCAAATATAGTGTTGTTTTGTTCCACTTTATTTAATATAATAGTTCTTGAAAATCTTATTGTTTTTTTATTAAATAAAAATCAAGAAACAAAGCACACTCGCGCGATTTTCGTGTGCACGTCGACTGTTCTCAGAGTTTGTCAGCAAACAACAACAACAACAACAACAACAACAACAACAACAACAACAACAACAACAACAACAACAACAACAACAACAACAACAACAACAACAACAAAATAACAAAAGTAACAACGCGCTTGCGTCTGTGCAGTTCGGGGAGCGTTGCTGCGGCATTTCATGTTCCCGCCTAAATTATGCAAAAATGTACAGCGTTGAAATAAAGGCAAGAACACACATCGGGATTTTCCCAATTTCCCATTAACTGCAATCTCATGATGTCGCCGTGACGCAAAAGTTGTTTGTGGTGTCTTCTCTTTAGTTGCGAACGAGCTGGTAAATCGGTATACTTCCCTAAAATTGTGCTTTTATGAAACAGTGTCGTGTGGTGCATTGCACAATTTGCGACAAAATAACATTTTGGTGAAATATGAACTCTAACGCATTGGTAAGCGTAAATTATTTTGCTTTTTTTGTGGTAGAAATTAAAGCACTGGCAACACCTGTTATATTTTACATGCTATCTATAGCCTGCGCTTTTAAACAAAGTGGCTGATAATTCAAGTTACCGAGCTCATTCATATGGCGTATAATGCTTTTTCTCAATGCTGTAAGCCAAATCACCTTGTGTTATAAAACTAAAAGTGTAGCAAGAAAATGAACAGTTGTTATGTATCGCAGTTTTTTAATGTTACGATTTAACGTGAGCTGTTTCAAAACTGAAAGCAAAAAAATATAAGGGCATGAACTATTACATGTTAAATTAAAAACAAGCGAACAAACTTGGATATGAAAGGTCATAAGCACGGGGACAATGACAAATGCATGAAATTAATTAAGTGAAATAAACGCGTATTGTAATGAAACACATGAAATGTTTCACTAAAATAGAGTTGAAGTCGCTGAAGAAATAAAAAAAAAAAAACTGGCCCCGGATCTGCGTGTTTCACTGCGAATGGCGTCGAAAGATGGTTGTCTTGCGTGTGGAAAGAGTGAAAAAAAAAAAACGTTTATTTGGTGTTCTGCGCGAGAAAATCGGCGAATAATTGTATTCTGGAAGCGCTGCGTTACAGAGTCTCGATCCGTGCAGCGAAGGCTAATGAGTGCATCGAGGCACGTTAGACACGAGCGCCATCTGGCAGTTATCTTCGAAAACGAAGGAAAGTGTGAGCGCCTGCGGAGATAGATGCGCGCCTGTCTCGGAGGCGATAAGGAGTAGAACGCAAAGCGACGGGCAGGTGCCACCACCGTGTCGTCTTAGCAAAGCCTTTGGAAACACTTGCCTTTTTGAGCATCGCGTTGCACAGCAGCGCCGCGTGATAAACGCTACGGTCCTTAGAATTACTTGTGTGTGCCTTCTCTACTATCAAGGCACACATACAAAACATTGGCGTGTTGTTGTGGTGCCTCAGATATGCGCACTTATTGCTTTTTTAATTGACAATCGCTTAAGTATGAACGCTGAAACTTGAGCAATATTGGTGGGCGCTGCGGATGGGGTTGGCCGTTTGAGGTATTGTTTTGTGCCATTAGGAGGATTGTACCACGGACAAACGGACAAATGTACAGACAGACAGACAGACAGACAGACAGACAGACAGACAGACAGACAGACAGACAGACAGACAGACAGACAGACAGACAGACAGACAGACAGACCAAAATTTTGGCATCGAAGGTCTCCAAGAAAGACTATTGTCTTTAAAAATTAAAGACGACATCATGTTGTCGTTGTAGAGTTTGGACATTGCACTGTTTCATTTCGTGCACCACGTGGCTGGCATAATTATCCTGTAAAGCGTGCTTTACTGTTAGAAAGTTGTGCGTAACTGCGTAACAAAAAAGCCAAACACAACAAAGGGAGGAACATACTGAGAAATTGATTACTCTAAAAATAAGTGGATGCGATATTCTTAATCCGAATGGCCGCAATGATAAGCCCAAACCGCAGGCTGACACCCTTGTGTTTATGACGCAACCCTCACCCAACTTCTGACCCCCCCCCCCCCCCTCTTGGCCTCCGCCTTTGAGTGCTACGTATAATTGATCAAGCTTCATGCTGCGTCTGTGCAAGATAAATTTATAAAATATATTTTTTTTGTATTGTGATGGTACATTTAGTAGATTTCATCTTTTCGTTCTGTGCGCTACGGGACTTGCTAACAGCTGGTTTTCGGCATGCAGTAAGTCACCCTGCAAAGCGTGTTTTGTCTGTAAGACAGCTTAGCTTAGCGGCGAAGTTAGACAAAACAAAAGAAGGGGAAAAGTTTTGAACCCCTTTTATCTGTGATGATAAAAAACCAGCGGAGCTTTCTTTTTTGTTTGACTATATTTATACTTTTCTTTCTTGACGTAGCCATTTCGCAAGCAGCGTCATCAGTTGCCCCTTGATAGCATACTGGCCACTGTAGTGGCTTAAGCGTCTTTTGCACATGAACGGAAGGTGTCAGCACTTATCCGACAAAGTTCATTTTCTGAATTTACTTGTGGCCGTACAGGTAGCGACCACTTTGGTAAACGCGTATGAGAGAAAACTTGTCAAGGCTCGCTTTGAGCTAGTTGGTCCTGAATCACGGTGAGTGAATAAAAGCGCGAACTAGATGAAAAGGCGACAGTGCGTGAGTTTGTTGCCTTCATATCTGATCCACTTTAGTACTTGCTGTTATTAGTTATTCATTGCGATAACAAAAAAGCTTGGCTGAGAACCCAAACGACATTAAACGAAAGAAGTCGCCAGTGACGTAGTTCATAGGACAGACAACGTATAGTCCGTTACAACAATGGAATCGATACCAATAAATGGAGTACTCGTCCGGTGACGCCAGTGAGTTAGGTGGAGCGACAAAATAAGGAAGTTTATAGGGGGATGAAATCGAATCAGCTAGCTCATGGTCGCATAAACTGTAAGTGATTAGAAAAGACCTTCGTCCTGAAATGAACATATTGATCATAAACTGATAATGATAATGACGATTAACTAAACTACGGATACTGCTTTTGAGGGCGATAATAACGTCGTGCAGCGAAATGACCATCACACGTGTGATCGCCTCATGTACGGGGTTGATGAAAACTGGTATTACAATGTCAGCGACAAAAATAAAGACAGTTACAGGTATGCCATGTTGTATAAAATCGTAATTGCACATCGCGTTTTCAATGCTACGGGGACAGGCTGATCTGCCATTGTAAGGCCTGTTACACAACAACTATTTAGGTTACACTTGGCTCATTTGAGTCACTTAGACGAGCGACCGCACCATCAAAATAAGATCGTCAGCACGTTGTATGCACCACGATGATGCGCTCTTATTTCATGATGAAGAAATCAGACTCCATTTCTTAGTTATTGATCCCAACGTGATGCCGCCCCGAATTTCGCTTAGCAGGTTCTGGCGACGTAACAGATGACGTCACAGATTTCGGCAGCGTGTCTGAGGCTAGTTAATGGTCAGTTAGTTAAACAAAGCAGATGTATTTGGTGCATCAGGAGAATCTAGCGCACGAACCTTGTTTTGTTGTTGTGCGTGCGCGTGCGTGTGTGTTTGTGTGCGAGAGGGAGAGAGTATAGATTTAACGTAAAAACACATTGATTTTGTCGCCTGTAACATGGCGCCATGGCTGCTTTGCGTACTCAAGTGCACGTTGACGTAAAGAGAAGTTTGGCTACGTCTGTTTGCTGCCTTTCTGAGCAGTACCTGCTTGTGCAAAAAGAAAATAAATAAATAAATAAATAAATAAATAAATAAATATATATATATATATAAATAAATAAATAAAAAGTAACAAGTTCGGGGAAAGGTCCGAGTGCGTTATCTAAACTGTCTTATCTGTGTCTTTCTTTAATGTGCCTTCAAACGAGACCATGTCTGAGTGGCAGGCAAGGGCACCAGCTGTAGCTTTCGTGGCGCCTTCGGTCTTATCGAAGTGAAGCGGGAATCGACAAAAACGTTACGGACACGTCAGGCCTTATTGCACAAAGAAGTAGTAGCGCTATTCGGGGTCCGCTTAAAGTCGAGTCATTGATGAGACGTAAACGAAAGTCAGCGCTTAAACACTTCATTAACGTTTGCGCAAATATTGCTTTGCCTGCGGCAAGCAGGTCACGTATGGAGTAAAATGAAATAAAAGCTACGGTCGAACTAATAACGTTGTGAACACGAGGAAAAAAAAAAGAAAAGGCGAGAGAGTGTAGCTACGGATAGCGTAAAAGCTGTTTCAGTGCCGTATCCGCCCTGCCCGCGGGTCGGCCAGATGTAAGGAAATAAACAACACCGCAGGGTACTTCTTCACTCGGTCAGGGGCTGTTGCAAGTATTTCGCTCCCACGCGCTTGCCTGCAGACGTCCATTTCCTGTTTACGGGGGCGCAGAACATAGCACGCGCCTCGGAATGAAGTAACAGCAGCCATGAGTCAGACGATCAAAGCACTCCCTTTGAGCAGCGCTCCTTGCCGATTTGCGCTTTCGATATCTGGTCTCGCTCGGTACAAGGAACACCGATTTACGAGTGTACTGTGTGGTATATGGTATGCGTTGCATTCCGAACACGTAATACAGATTCGAGTTGATGTTCACGCGCAAGGGTTGGTATATTTACTAAGCAGCGGTGCTTCGGTGGCGACTATTATTAGATTTTGATGCGCAGACCCGAATGTAAAGGAAAAGGCGCGAAGAAGGCAGGCGGGAACACACCGCTTCAAGCAGGGGCGGGTACAGCATTTTTTCAAAATTGGGGTCAGATTGCAGGAAGTATGATACCTATAAAGCTGAGCATGGAGCGTTAACAACCATACCGTTTGCTCTTCGTGTAGGAGGGTATAGAAATGCAGAAAAGAAAAGACAAAAAGGGCGGAAGATAAAAAAAAATCGAGCTCTACGTATAAAGATAAATAATGTTTTGCTCGTTTCCTATCACACGCAACCATCTGTTCGCCTGCGATTTGGTTACTACTTTCAGTTTCTAAAAAAAATATACCTAATTGTTAAGAAAAGGCAAGGCTACTGCTACAAGTAGAACGTGTGAAATTTTTTTGGTATTAAACACCCCATCCCCCCCCCCCCCCCCCTCTTTTTCATTCACGACATGCTCTGGAGGTGCCCCTCTTTACAAAGAAACAAAATGAAGAATTTTCCGAAAACTCCTTTCATTTAATGCTCACGAGTCCGGTTCTCATAGAACAACTCAAGGCTGTCCAGAAGGCCCATGATCCATAGGTGAGGCTGACCCTCCCCGTCCCAACGTGGGAGCGGCCCGCAATCCTGCCCCTATAAAACGGGGGTGGAGTCCTTCAGGACCCCAATAAAAGTTTTTCATCCATCCATCGCAAGGCACATTTGATATAGGCACCCTAGGTGAATTTTTACAGTTTCCATCTCCGCGACATCCTTCACAAAGCCCAAGGGTGATAACATCTTCCTAAGCTCAGTATGTTATATGTGCAAGTGAAAGTGAAACTGAAAGCGGGTCATCCTCTCAAGCGGAGAACAAACGCGCCGGCCGTCTTTCGTCAGGGGGAGCAGTTGCGTAGCTTAGGCATGAACGTCAGAAAAGTTCAAGAAAGAATGTCCAGTTGAGTGAACGCTGATTGCAAAAGACAAATCGAATTGCTGCCGGTGTCGAAATTCTTGAACAAACTTCGCGTAGCCAAAAATTTTTACCTGCGGAGCTGATCTTAGTCGATGTCGTAGATAGTAGTGGGTAAATCCCAGATGTGACACCCCTCCCACCAGTATGCCCATGACTACTCCCACAGGCGTGCACAGGGTGCAGGGGAGGGGGGGGGGCAAGGTCAGATTTACACATTACATAATAGGAGGGGGGAGGTGCTGTGACTTGAGGGAGGGGGCGCAGAGTCAGCTTGATACATTGGCAAAACAGGGAGAGGGCGTTGCGACAAACCTTCGCTCCCCCTGCCCCCCTGAAAGGAAACACTGCGCACCAGGGGTGGCACCAGGATGATTATATCTAGGGTGGGTGGGGAGGGGGCACCCACGATAAATGAGTTTCTTCAAGGAAGGAGGGCAGAGAGGCGAAGAACTTAGCCATTATGTTATGACTACAACCCTCTTGGGGGGGGGGGGGGGCAACTGGGAGGGGAGGCAGGCGAAAATTTGGGGGGGGGGGGGGGGTAGCAGGCCCCCCGTGCCCAACCCTGGCGCCACCCCTGCTGAGCACGCCTGTGATTACTCCCACCACTTCTACCCCTTCGTTACACTTCGTTTCGACTTCATTCAACTCCTCTGCGTTCAAATCCCGCTTCATTCAACCAGCTAACATAACTCGTGAAGCGAACGTTCCTCTGCAAGCCACCTGATTCACTGTTTCATGTGTGTCCGGCAGGTGGAGCTGGCCGAAATTTCGTCTTGCCCACCGCATAGTTTTAAGTGTGAAATATTAGTTATCGCGCTGCATGGTTCAGTTTAGATGGTTGATAATGCGCCACTTGCCTGTAAGGTACAATTAGCATGGTATCGGCTTCGGTATCGACATTTGTTGGTATAAAACTTTAACTATTTCCTTTGCGTTCTTGATGAAATTTTCAGAATGATTATGCTTGCACCAACAAGCCGCTGCTCTACCGCACATGAATAGATGCTCCATAGAGACAAAATTTGAACGAGCTGTCAAGGAGCTCGGACCCTGAAATCTTTTCTCCTGGTCGCAGTAACATAGGGACGATGCGATTTGAACTTGGTGAAGCGTCATGGCTTCTTGGACTGTACTTTCGGCGTGGCTGCAGCTCATTTCAGTCAGAGAATCCGTACGTAAGAAATTGGGGCAAACGAGAAATAAGCGCATGGGACCTGCATTGTTGAGTTGCATCCACGTTGCACCCAAAGTTTGCTGAAATGTCAGCAGTCATTTCAAGTCTTACGCAATTAGACATTTCTGCTCCTTTCTCAAAATTGCGTTGGGCTCGGCGCTAGTAAATGAATTTGATGTTTGTCATTTAGTGCGAACCCTCCAGGAAAACCCAAAGTAATATTACAGACTAACCACCCCTTCCACCCCCGCCCCCCAACTCCCCCATAAAGAATTTTTGTTTCGCCGACATCCATAGCGTTCAGAACCACTCTATATAGTTACGCAAGAGCTTTCACAAGTATTACAGGGAAATATAATGACTGTTTTCGATGCCTTTATTAGCGCTGGCTTTCCCTTATTGTTAGTATGCTTGCAAAAAAGCCATCTTTACAAAAAGTAGACACGTGACCACAGCACGTGACCATCCTTCGAGTTCTTTCGTAGATTTACACAACACCTAGGTTCAAAATCTAAGTAGGCTAAGATAGGCTTACTACTTGCTCAACCTTTAATTACAAAACTGTTGTGAAGCCGAGCCGTGCGTCTACGCGATACTTGTATTATTTGTGTGACTCACGTGGTCAGTGCGATCGACATTGTCATCAATATGCTCGCAGCTGGCGGGCTGCACAGATGCTAAACTAAGAAAACGTGAAAACATAGCTCGATAATCTCAGAAACTGTGTCAAATGTTACACATTGTTGACTTTAGAGTTGTTGGCCTACAATTTTAATTGTTTGGTTACTTATGTGCCGTTATTTTTGATGTCCTACGATGCTATGCACTTGCGACTGGTGAACGTTGTTGCGAAGTTCTTTTTGCGCGCCAAAAGTGAACCGAAGTGTCGCTACAATACGCGTTTTGTCTGACGCAGGCAAATCGACGGCATCGCGCCGACGTTTGCCAAGAAGCCCACGATACGGCAGGAGGACGATGGCGAGCGTCTCCTGTTCGAGGCACGGATCCTGGCGGACCCAGAGCCGACTGTCTCCTGGTTCCACAACGGCACACTCGTCGTTCCAAAGGGCCGCTTCCAGGTGTGTACAAGAGGCGCATGCTACCGTACATATTGTCAGTACAGCTTAAGAAGTCCCGAGAGTATATCAATAATGATAATTCACTTCCAAATTTCAAACAAGACGGACACTTTCTGAGCAGTGATACTCTCATGTCACTGATGCATGTGTCTCCATTTTACTCTTGAGGAACCTCAAAAAAGATCGCTCACAAATGTGTTCTTGCTATCTGATTTGGCCTCTATCTCTTCATTTTAACCTCCATTGCATGCTCTCATGCCCATTCATTCACGCAGTGGCTAGTTTGTCCTAATTAGGACAGACCTCATGCTATTTTTACCTTGTATGCCGTATCTACATGCACTCAACAGTGCGGTTGTGAATGTTATATCAGAGGAGTCCTGTAGCACTATTCCACGGAATCATTGAATGATCTCACTATTGAAGCCTATTGCCTCGCAAATGAGTCTATTGTTCTTTTTTTTTTTCTGTCAATATGAGAGGAGTTATATAGATTCGTCGCACACTTTGTGTGTTTTTTTTCTTTTTGTTTCAACAAGCGTACTGCAAAGAAGATAGAAGCTGCGTCAGTGCACGTCATGAGCTTCAGCATGTTCTCGCGATTATTGAATCAGCCAATGGCCGTGTGTTTCTCTTCGTTGACATAATCTGGTGAGAAATAATGCGAGTGATTTCTGATCTTCTTTGGAACATAATTGTAAATTCTCTGCGGTGTTCAGAGCTGTAATATTTGGCTCACATATTCGCTGGAGCCTGGACTACCGATCGGCAGTGTTTTCCGACCACGTTCAAATAGTGTTCCTGGGCCCCTGTGATACATGTTTATGTAGTAACAAATCGATGTAACTGAACAAAGAGCACTTTGAAATGTTGTGTATATTGTAAAGGCTACTTTCTTTATTGTGGTGTAATAACAGTGACTGATTATTTTGGGACAGATGCACATGGAAAAGGATGGAAATTCCTACCACGTGACACTGCAAATAGATGACGTCACCATCGAAGACGCCGGAAAGTACAAAGTCACTGCCAAGAATGAACTTGGTGAAGGCAATGCCAATATCAGCTTAAACTTTGACAGTGAGTTTTATGTATTACGTACTGTTTGATTCCTTTTTTTTTTGTGTGAAAAAGTTATCATTTCCCACATTTATCCACTGCTATTGTTTCCATCTGTTGTGTGCTTTAGTTCATTATGTGAATTAAGTTATTAAATAACATATTATGAACAAAATGCCAGTGACTGCAGTATTTTAATAAAACACTGACCATAAAAAATATGCAGTAAACATAGTAACTTCCTACAGTACCTCGGTAAGGAATATTTCATAAACATATTTACAGCAGTAGAAAAAGAAGTAGATCATTAAATATAAACCAATCTAGTTTCATGCAAATTATATTCTGAAATAAAAAATAAATATATGCGATGACTGAAGTAACAATTTATGAATACCTTCAAGAATATAAAAAATGTTCAGAAATATTCATGATAGATCTATGCTACAAAATTAGCATTATAGCTAAGTCTGAACATTGCATATGTAGACAAAAAATGTGTGGTACTCAATTAGACTAATATAATCAATCTGTACTTTTCAGTGTGTATACAATGCATATAGTGAACCTTTTAGCACCTAGGAATAGTGTTGAGCATAACAAATAGTCTCTGTGTCTGATCTGAAGCATGTCCAAGGACTGAAATAAGGTTTCACGCATTCCAATCTTCACAAAGTATTCTTCACTGTTTTTCATGGCAAGTATTTTTTTTTTGGCAGTGAGTTTTAGCATGGGGCAGTGTGCTTAGTGTCAAATGTTGACCCAGAACAAACTGAAGATCGATTCTTTTAGTTTCTTTTTTGGGTTTGTTTCTGATTAGTTGAAACAAAACTTTTCTAGCATGTATACCTTATATGAATATACGACTCTATACATATTCTCTTAGCCAGTAATCCGTACATTTTGTTCGTCTTGCATTTTACCGACTTCAAACTTGCTTCCAACCGCAAGTTTATGTGGTTGTGACGGTGAAAGATGGAGGTGCTGTGATGTTAGCGGCCTCTAAGAAGAGCCATTCGAGACTCCACTCAAACATAGCAGCAACACAGCATTTACGGGAATGAATAATTTTATTTAATGCGTGCTCTTAGACATGCATGATGACTTTACAATGTAGTTTTACCAAAATGTTCCTGGCTTTTACAAACAAAGGTTTTCGTTTTGCTATTCTTGTGTTGTGGGCAGTGTCATTTTAGTCCTTGCAACATTAATGTATTTTATTTACCAACAAATTTTTTTTTACTTCTTTATTCACAGGTGACGATCTCCCAGATGAAGGGGCAAAGCCCACTTTCACCGAGAAGCCGACCATCCGGCAATCTGACGATGGAAACAAGATCATTTTTGAGTGTCAGTGTGTAGCGGACCCAACACCAGCCATTGAATGGTGAATGCATTTTCCTCTTGTACCTTGCAGGCCAGCTTGAAAGCTATGACATTCGACTTGTTGGAAACCAGGTGGCATGTTTGATCGCCGGCCACCAACAATACCTCATTTATTGCTTGTAAATTTGAGCCTTTTTGTGTTATTTGCACAGTGTTGATCTAATGAAATGTGACTATTTAGAACTATGTAATGCTCGTAGTTTTGTTTCCACCACCTTCAGTTAGGTTCACAACAGTGTATATTAGCTCGTATGTCTACATCAGAGCCTACATCACCTTCAGTGGCCAGATTCTTAGCCACATAACATGGTTATATAGAGCGATTGTGCATACAGACATTATACTTGAAGTTTTGTCTCATTCTGCAAGCACTGCACAGTATGAGCCAACCATGACTGAAACACAGGTGTTTTAAAAGTTTAGTATCCGTTCAAGAGCTTGGTTGTATCAATGACTCGCAGTCATTTCCAACAATGCCCCTAGTAAATCAGTCATAGTATTCATAGAAAAACTTTAGAATTTTCATTGAGCAAAATAATTGAAAAAGTTGCTTGATGAATCCTTTCCCTTCCATGCTGCAGTCATGTGGGATCTCCTTCGAGAAAATAGATTGGCTTTTCCTTATGAAGTTGCCTGCTAAAGTGTTTATTTTTTTTTCTTTGAGAACTGTAAACTGAATTTACTCATTTTGAATTTATAACAAGGTGTACTTATTGCCATGTTGATTGTGCTCCCTGCAAACACTGCATGAAATATATAGATTATTGAACCTGCTTGTCTAATGTTAGTGTTTATGCCGCTAGTGGCATTGGTTTTAGATTTGACTTTGCATGTAATTATGTACTATAGAATTAGTCTCATAGAATTAGTCGTGGCAGTGCTAATTCAGCTGTGACCTCCTGCAATCACTCCGTGTTATTTCATTCTTGTAAGCTAACTGCTTATCGATTTGCATCACACATTGATCTGCTTTGTGAAGGAGTCGGCCAGATGTGCGTTTTCTCGAGCGTTTATGAGTGTAGCTTTGTTTGTGAGACTTGGAAGATCAGTGTTGACGAGTTCTCACCCCATTCCTACAGGTACCACAAAGGCACCCTGGTGAAGGAAGATGCTCGGCACAAGTACAGAGTCGTTTCCGACAAGCACAACCACACAGTAGCACTGGAGGTGGCCAATGTCAAAGCTGAGGATGGCGGCGAGTACCGAGTTCTCGCACGAAATGACCACGGAGAAGGTCACGCCAACATTACCCTCAACTTCGAAGGTAAGTTGTACTTCTCTGCTTCTTAGCAGTCAGTAAAAAAAAGTTATTTTGAAGTGAAGTCTCAATGCTTGTTGAAGTTGCAGCAGCAGTGTCACAAATAAAAGAATTCATATTAATGAGCACCTCATGTTTCGAATGCTCTTCGATTCTTTCATTCTTTAATTTTTTGTCCCCTTGTTTTATCATTGTGCTTGGTTTTTCAGCTTCTGACTTAACCACGCTTAGTGCAACATAGTAATAAGGGCTGCAGCGCGAGCACGAATGTGCTAGAAGAAACAGACAAAGTCGAGGTACGGAAGGCAAAAGAGGACAACACGAGCGCTGCTCTTTTGCCTTCCGTACCTCGACTTTGTCTGTTTCTTCTAGCACATTCGTGCTCGCGCTGCAGCCCTTATTACTATGAATTCAAACCAACTAGCCCAAATCGCCATTCTTCTTTAGTGCAACACCTGAAAAATGTCACGTTTTTTAGTTTTTAATTCAGTGTATAGCCGCAACATTGCATTTAGTTACTCTATTAGGTGATTGCCTCACATTTAAGCTGCTGTTGTGTGTCCAAAGTACATGCTTTTGAACTGTAAAGCTTTGTTGCTGTTAGTTTGCATATCTTATGCCTGTGAGACTTTCTGATGAGTCTTCTTTTTTCTTCTATTTCAGACTCTGGAAAACCAAAGTAAGCATGTTTGAAAATTCCTCCTGATTTTTAATATTTATGTTCACATTGATGAATCATGCCATTCAATAGTGTCATACAGTAAGTCATTTCTTTTATAAGGAAGGGGCATAAACACATAGCAAAATTGAAGCTTTTCAGGTAGAGGACAAATGCTTTTAAACAGAGTAAATTTGTTATTATGTGTCATTTTTTCTCGTTTCTGCTACAATTAAGGGCATGTAGGTTCTAGTAGAGTTGTAAGTCTCATGTTTTCCAAATAGGTATAGAGTTATAAGTCTCATATTTTCTAAATAGTTATAGACTTACAAGTCTCATGTTTTCCAAATAGTTATTTTGCCATAATAAATAAAGTCATGAGTGCATTTTTGTTTTGGAACATTGCTCTGCAAACTTTCAGTTTTGACGATTTTGTTGAGGCCCACTGTGGTGTACTCTATTTGCACCGTGTACTATGTTAGAGTCGCGTGGGATTCTCGCGCTGCAGGATTCCAGAGGGCAAGGCGCCACGTTTTCCCAAGAAGCCCACCATTCGCCAGGAAGGCGACTCACTCATCCTTGAATGCATCCTCGAAGCTCATCCTTTCCCAGAGATCTCCTGGTTTCTAGGGAACAAGAAAATCAACGACGGTCTCCGACACAGGACGTCCAAGAAGGAGACCGCAAAGCACACATACCTGCTCAGCTTAGAGATTAAGGTGAGCAGATGTAGCAGAAAACCTTATTTGTCGGTTTTTTTGCTGTACTCAGTTACAACCTCAGAAAAAATTTCAGCTCTGCCCACTGGTCCTAGTAGAATTATCCTGCTGTACCTCCTGCTGAGATAATTTGCATAATGCAGTAGCACTTCCTCATTTTTATGAGGTCAAGCACTTCTAAGG
The DNA here is from genome assembly GCF_043290135.1 of Rhipicephalus microplus. Lineage (NCBI taxonomy): Eukaryota > Metazoa > Arthropoda > Arachnida > Ixodida > Ixodidae > Rhipicephalus > Rhipicephalus microplus. Next base: position 11,972,347 of record NC_134709.1, on the reverse strand, counting down.
TGTTTCAAATAGTTGACATTTTTATATGGACACAGATTTGTGTTGCTCGTTTTACATTGGAAACTTGAACGTCCTGGTAAAGTTTATCAGAAATTCTGACTCCGCTGCCCTGCTAAACTTATTGTTGTGTAGTAATGATGAAGCTTACTTACTCGTACAAACTCTTAATAGGCCTAATATTTACATTAGGCGGGAAAAAGTTCTGCGGGCACAGCATACATTCTTTCCCAAGTCGTAACCGAGTACAGTGAATTCGCAGAGGGTCAGGCAAGCACCGTCATATATAGCGATCATTGTTTTGGAAAGGCAGCGTAAGGGCCATTTCTGGGAGCACTACTCCGTGACAAGTATGATTTACTTTAGATGCACAGCATCCTTTGCAAGCCTCTACAAGTTTCTGTGATTGTGGCTGCTGCTGATTGCTGGTGCCAAAGTACTCTGCCATTCAGGGGCATAGCCAGATGAAGAGTGGAGAGGGGGAGGTCCTTTTTTTTGTCCTTTGTGCACATAGTACATAACACCTTTAAAAATTTATTTGAAATATACCGAAAGCGTAATTGCACTTGTACTTCTTCTGAAGATTTTGCCTGTCTTTCTCTCTACAGAATGCAGGTACAACTTGAATACCTTGACTGAATTAATGAGAGTAGAGAGACCATTATCGTGGCATCGTGATTGATGGCAACTTCCTATGATATGTGCGACCACAAACTGAAACCTTCACTTTGTGAAACTTTTAACTTCTTGCACAGATTATACTCGCTTACTTGTCCAAACGTGGCGAGCTCCTGCTTAAATTTTAAAAAAGAAGGAAAACTTGTTGGTGATTATAGAGGTTTCTTACAAGTTGTTTGGTTTGCAGTGATTTCCACTAATATGCAGAATTCTTTCTCGCATTCAGGACCCAACGACAGAAGACGGCGGCAACTACCGTTGCAATGCTGTGAATGACCTCGGAGATAGTAATGCCAACATTACTCTAAATCTGCAAGGTATGCATATTCTTTTTGCTTGTCTGCTGGCACATCTAGTCTTGGAGTACTAAATGTTGTTAAATACTACCGAGATAAAAAATTGGCCCCATGTCTGCATGTTTCACTGCAAATGTCGTGAAAAGACGATAGTCTTGCGTGTGGAAAGTGTGGACAAAACGTTTATTTGATGTTCTGCATAAGGAAATTGGTAAATTGTATTCTGGAAGCGCTGCGTTAGAGAGCCTCGACCCGTGCAGCGAAGGCGAACGAGTGCATCGACGCACGTTAAACACGAGTGCCATCTGGCAGTTATCTTTGAAAAACGAAGGAAGGCGTGTGTGCCTGCGGAAAAAGATGCACGCTTGTCTCGGAGGCGATAAGGAGTACAACGCAAAGCGACGGGCAGGTGCCACCACCGTGTCGTCTTAGCAAGCTTTGGAAACGCTTGCCTTTTTAAGCATCGCGTTGCACTGTCAGCACAGCGTGATAAACGCTACGGTCCTTAGAATTACTTGTGTGTGCCTTCTCTACTATAAAGGCACACATACAAAACATTGACGTGTTGTTGTGGTGCCTCAGATATGCACAATAATTGCTTTTTAATTGACAATTGCACACGTATGAATGCTGAAACTAGAGCAATATTGGTGGGCGCTGCGGATGGGATTGGCCGTTTGAGGTATTGTTTAATGCCATTAGGGAGATCATTACCACGGATAAACAGACAAACAGACAGAAAGACAGACAGATCAAAATTTTGGCGTCGAAAGTCTCCAAGAAAGACTGTCGTCTTTAAAAAATTCTAGCTAGGACATCATCAGTTTTTGTCTGGAATTTGGTTATATTTCAACTCAATATTACTTTGAGCTGATTTATAGTGCTATAGCTGAAATGATTTACTGTTCTATAATGCTGCTGGTAAAAGAACTTTTTTATTTAGCTAGTGTTGTGTTCTGTTATGAGTTTTACGCAATCAACTTGTGTGTCACTGAAATTTCATCTTCAGTCTCTGCAAGTAATGTCAGAGCGTATGTTTGAGACACAATTTTTCGTGCGCCGAATCACGCAGGTGCAGAGCCACCCAAGCCACCGGGTGATCCCCCGGTTTTCACAGAGAAGCCAAAAATCATTCCAAAGGACTCCGGCGCGGTGATCATCATGGAGTGCCACGTGAAATCCAAAACTGCCCCCCAGTTCACGTGGCTTCATGATGGTAAGCCCCTCCGCGAGGCCCCTCACATAAAGTCGAAGATGGTCAAGGACGGTGGCGAGTTCATCATCACCCTAGAAATCACGGTGAGCAACTTCGCGAACCACTCTGAAATAAAGGTGTCCCCACTCGAAAGGAATGCATTCACAGGAATTGAGACAACGATGGCCCTTTTTGATTTTACTTTTTGATGATTCAGGACGAGAAAACCAAAAACAAGTTAATCAACTTTCCTTGCATACAAACGGGATTTCGGTTAGAACACATTAAAGTTACAAACTGATCCGAGCAGTGGTAAAGTTGTGCACTCAAACCTCGATATATTGAACCCAGATATAACGAAATATTGGTTATGAAGAAGTAAATGAAATATAGTCTTGCTATAGATATAATGCTGCGAGTATAATTCTATAATGCATTTTCGAATATAACAAACTTATACCAGCTTCGGCAAGCAGTAAGAAAAACATCTGCCTACTCAAAAAAATTTTCCTTTGTACTAATAGTTTTGCAGTCTCCTCTGGGAACGTCGTTATGAAAACTGTGATAAATTTAGTTGTGTAACATCCTATTCTTACTTATAGCATGAAAGCTGTGTAGAGAGCACATATAGATTTCGCATAAAAATTGAATTTACTGTATGACACAAACTTAATTTATACTATAACACTTACCTTGAACGTTTCTGAGTACATATTTGCTGCATTTTTCTCTAAAATGGAAAGCTAGAGAATGTTCTTTTTTTCGTGAACTAGGGACCTGGAAAGGAAGACGGAGGTCCATACAAGTGCAACATTAGAAATGAAGATGGAGAGATCAATGCTAATCTCAACCTCAATATTGCTGGTAAGTCACGTAAAAAATCGAAACAGATTTTAAGGCTGCTTTGAGGTTGCATTTAAACCAGCATTATACGTCAAATGTATGTTGTTTTTACTGGAACATTGTTCATTCTGCTCCAGTTCCTTTAAAAATATTGCTATTTTTTAATCAATTACACTTAATTACTAGCAAATATGAATTTGCTTCTATATATTATGATACTATATCATATTCGTTCCTAATTTATTAGCAGTATGCTTCATTCCTCCAAATTTTTAGTTATTAAGTTGCCCAATAAGCTATGTATGTATCTCGCAGTCATGAAAGATGATTTGGAAAGTTTCTTAATAAATGTTCAAAAAGAGAGTATGCCCATTGCACTTTTCAGGGACTGAAATTAAACAACTTGAAGGCATTGCGCTTTAATGCAGGGGATCAAAACCTATTAAGCACTACCTGTTGTGGTGCCTAAGCATCACAGCCTAGGTGCAACATTAGGTCACTATAACAATTGTCCACAGTGAACTTTCAAAATATGTAAACAGACATGACTGCTGCTGGCATCAAACTATCAGTCAATCGTTCGATCACTTGATGAATCGATCGATCGGTCAGTCAATCAATAAATGAATCAATGTCATCTCAGGTGCTGCTGCACCAACTGGAGTGGCACCATCATTCGTGGAGAAACCACAGATCACAGCCGAGGACGAAGGCAAGCTGATCATCATGGAGTGCAAGGTGCGTGCCGACCCCAAGCCAACCATCACGTGGATGAAGGAGGGTGTCTCTGTCGCCGACAACAAGCGCATCACGCAGACCATCAAGCAGGACAAAGATGTGTACCACATTCGGCTAGAACTTCGGGTGAGTGCAGCGGCTTGTGCAAGCTCTGCAGTGCATCAAAGGGTTCCTAAACACCTTTCAGTCTCAGGGGGCTTACGACTGCCTGGAAAAGGGTGTTAAGGGAACACTCGTCTTTTGCTTTGCTAGATATGCACACACTGATATATGCAGAAACTAAAACCCTTTAAATACATATTTATTATTTTTATTTGGCAAAGGAGCGACGAGACGATCACTTCCCAGGCATGGACAATTGAAGAAACATGAACAGTTTACATACAGATGTAGAGGGCATTAAAAAAAAATAGGATCAGCACCCAAATAGTGTACAGCCTGTTGTAGAATTTTTTATTTGCAGCCGCTTTTTAAAAGGCTTGCACTTTGCTAATTTGAGGTTTAAGTGATATACTAGTCATATTGACACGTATGAAAAAAATAAAATGACCTTTATTATTTTCTTTTTGTATAGTTGTCTCTCACTAACAGGCTTTGAGAATTGGTACACCTTTTTTCTTGGCTTTGTTACTTCTTGAAACATAATGTACGCTGTATATGTCCTTCAGAACTATTTGTCGGTTGATCTAATGATCCTTTGCGCTATGTTCTAGGATCCCGAGTTTTCGGATGCTGGCATCTACAAGTGCAACGTTAAGAACGAAGCGGGCGAGAGCAATGCAAACCTGACCCTCAACATCGAGTGTAAGCTCATTTGGGATGTTTTCAATAATCACCTTTTGTTATGCTCTTTAGCTCTTCCATAGGAATTTCGTTTTGGTGAAACTATTACAAACTCGTTTATAAGTGTGGTATAAATGTTGAGGGGTTGACCAGAATTGATGTTCTTAGCTGCTACTTAAGTGTTGGGCAAAGGGAATGGGGGTGAATAAGGGGAGAGAGGTGTTAATGGTGGGATCGATAATGGTTCTGAATAAACTTCAGTCACCTAAAGACTCACTCATCACAGTCTCATATGCAGTTCACCATTGTGCAAAAATGTGATGAAAGTGTCTAGATACTCACACTGATGACAAGGATCTAAGCAACGTCGCAATAAATCATTGTAAAATCAATAATAGTTATCTCGCCATCTTTTTTCAAGCACTAACAGTTTAGTAATAAATTTCAACAAAAATTGTATCGGTGATTATTTTTTTCAATTGATAAAATTTTTATTAAAAATAAGCTATACAAATGCTTGTCAAGTCACCTATCAGCAGCTTTTATTTGTTGCCCTCCTTCTGTGAATATATGCATGGTGGAAATGAAGATTTGATTTGATTAGGTACATATACAGAAGGAGCATATCGTGCATAGACTCGCAAGATGTATTCTGTAGCCCTCTAAATTTCACGTTTCTCACACTTCAGTCTGTGTCCATAACTGATAAGGTGTAGGTAGTACCAACATAAGTAGACACTCTTGGGACCAGAAAAATATATTCCGTTTTACAAGACTTCCGTTTACTGAAAGACGAACAGAGGTGTAGAGTTGAAGAATGAAACCAATCATGTCAAAGGCAGTGGTTCAATTCAAGAGATTTCTGTTCATCAGAGAGTCTGCTGTAATGCCACACCTTGTAATTTTTTTGTGCAGTACTTTTTCATGAGCTGAAATGAACAGAGGAGTTCAAGCCATTTCTCTTCGGACAGGCTCGAATGGTTACTCACACCTTATCTTATGCCTATGTTCTTCCATGTGCCTCACAGTGGCACCTGTAATCAAGGAGCGGCCCAAAGTGGTCAGGCGGGAGCTGCACAAGACGATCGTCATCGAGTGTCACGTGCAGTCAACGAACAAGCCAGAGGTGGTCTGGTTCAAGGAGAACACCCAGGTGCGCGAGGACACTCGCCACCAGGTGCACATCCGCCAGGTGTCTCAGGGAGAGTTCGCCGTGGCGCTCGAAATCGACAAACCGGCTGTTCAAGACAAGGGCGTTTACAAGCTGGTCGCCAAGAACGTCAAGGGCGAGGCCGCCTCTCAGACTGTTGCTGTCGACCTTGAAGGTGAGAAGAGTTGTCGCAGCGTTTATTTCATTTTTATTTATATGCACTGTCAATCACAGTGGGGATAATAACAGAGGGACAAAGCGAGACAAAGATCTGGAACAAGTAAAGAAAAAAATGGTAAAATAAATACTGACGTTCTCAAATTTAACGAAATTACAACACTAGTTCTCGCTGGCATGTGTAGTTCAATTCTGTTGCAAATAAACTGTCATGTGTATGCATTTTCTGAGTGTCTCTTCAGGAATTTGCCTGGTAACCATCAGTAATATCTGTTTTAACATTATGCCACACAAAGGGACAGAGTAGATTATGTAGTATAGACGTTCAGCCTTGAAGTGTAGTAACAAATTTAAAGCACTGGGATGAGTCGGAAAGAAGGAGGACGATGCACATGTGTGCATACCATGTTCCTCATGCTTGTCTGATTCGAGCTCTTAAGATTTATTACTGACCATACTACACCCATAGTATATCTTTGAGTATTGCCTTGTGAAAAGTTTTGTGATTGTTGTATTTTTTGTTTTTCATTTCAGAGGAGAAGAAAGAGCCTGAAAAGAAAGAACCCGAGAAAAAGGAGGAGCCGTGAGTTTCTCTTGTTGCAAATTTTATTCGATTTAAACCAAACTCACAAACTTTGGCTTGATTATGGGGCTGTATTAAAATGAAACTGACTCTGATGAAGTACTGAACGTGCTCCTGAACGTGCTCTTGCAGAAAGCCCAAGGGGGAGAAGCCAAAGATTGTGCAAATGTTGGCTTCTCAGGTAGGTTCAATTGCTATAGCCTCTGCGGTACCTCGTTTGTGTGACTTACACCTAATTGTTAAATGTCTATTTTCGCTTGTTTGTTTCAGACTGTTGAAGAAGGCAAGACTTGTGAATTTGTCTGCCGTGTTGAATCTGTCACCAAGGTCACGGTTGTCTGGATGAAGTGAGTTTTTAACCGTGTCTTTTTATATTCTCCAATGACCTTCCTTGCATAGTAATTGACTGCTAACTACACAAGAATCTATAAAATGCCTCATTTGGCTCGTTTGCTTTTTTTTCCATCTTTTATCTTATGTTATAAAGTAACTGTGGGCTTCCAAAGGTGTGTGTTTAAAAGCTGCTTATAGGCTTTTCTGCTTTAAGAACCTTGAACCAGGGCGTAATACAATTAAATATTACTGGCAAATAATATACCATGTAAGTTTGTCCTTCAAGCGGGAGCAGGAAAGACGTAGCCAAGATATGTTGCACTTTTGAGATTAAAGCAGGTGAACAAAAAAAGTTTGTTGACCAGCCACACATAGCTACGCTCAATTGCTGACTGATCTTCTGTGGTCTTTCGTTTGTTCAAGTGTGCCTCGCTTATCTGCCTATAGCAACGTCTTATTTTAAAAATCAGAGATCTGAAAAAAAAAAAAAGAATTGCTTATAAATTCAGTGCAAACAGTGCAATCAGTACTGACAATGGTTCTACATTTGTTGGGCACTCAACCGTAGTTACAGCATTTTTCAGTGTCAGCACCTACATGTCTTGCAGGATAGAGCTGTTCTTGGTAACTGTGTTTGATTAGCTTCTGTGACAGGTAATGCAGTTTTCTCATATGTTTTTATTTAAGCAGTTGTTATTAGTCAAGTAACTTGCCTGTAAAAAAAAAATGATGTGTGATAAAGAATCTGAGTGAGGTATTACTATTACTGTCTTCTAGTTGGCTTACTAATCATGGTGGCTCACTGGGAGTTGCATGGTGCCCCCAATATTGTCATGTCCACAGCTCTATTCCTGTACTGTGCTTTTGTCATCACACAATCGCACTGAGAAGCGCTTATGTACGAAAATGGGATTGCACATTGAATATGCACAAGTCATCGAAGCTTCATTATATGACAAAGCTGACACGCAGACCCCGGTGTATACTTAGTACTAACAGTGCTGCTAATAGACAGAGATTATTAGTGCTTCAGCTGTGTTTTCAAATTATAAATTTATAGCAAAGATCTATTGCAAATTTTTTTTTACTGCTCCCCTTTTCCCAGGAACAAGAGGGTCGTCCGGGAAACAACCAGCACGCGAATCACCTTCGATGGTTCCACGGCGAAGCTTGTCTTCTCCCCAGCTACCAAGGACATGGCTGGAAACTACACAGTTGAGTTCACGAACGAGTTTGGCAAGGAGGAATCTTCGGCTGAGCTCATTGTCACAGGTTGGCGTCTGTCTTGCCTCTCTCTTTGCAAGAGACACACATTTAATACCAAAAGATAAGTTTTTGTCTTGCTTTCAGAATAGAATCAAGGGTATGAAAAATGTGAAATGCACTCAAACCATAATAAATTATTGGTTTTAACAAAGTAGATGAAGCACATTATTAGATACAGTGTTATGAATAAATGTTTCTAACAAACTTTCAGATATAGTAGTGAAGTTATTATTGTGCAAGATGAGACTTCATTGTAAGGAGATTTTAGTGTATATAGCTTATAAAATATGAAACATTTGATGTGCCTTTTTTGGGAAGATATCTCTGAGACAGTCACAAAGTAACTTGGCATATCACGATATCCAGGAATCATAACTGTATGATGTAGAACAAGAACAAATGTTTTAAACTCATTTGACCAAAAGTTATCATATGTTGAACAATTTTTGAGCAAAATCCCAGCTTGCATTGACTTGCTCACAAGAGTTCAACAAACTATAACTTTTGTTCACATCAGTTCAGACGATCCATGCTTATCCTACTTCATACAGCTACCAGTCCAGATTATTGTGATGTGTCAATTTGCTTAACAATTTTCTTGCAGTTTACAAGAACATTATTTCGATATATAGGGTAGTACAAAAAATATTTCATGTATAGAGATCTAGGTGATGTATTATTAAATAATTGAAAATTTGAATCCAGCTCACAAATATACATAACTCAGCAATTTTCATAAAAATCTATCCTGAATTAAAAAAATTTTGAAGAGCAGTTTCCCCTGTAATGCACAACTTTGGTTAGATACGGCGTCACTATAGAGCGTTACTGATATGGCTTCTTACAGCATCTTGGTGGCTTGTATTGTGGTCAAGATAAATAATATACAAATTATAATTCTTCAGTAAAGAAGAAACGCTAAAATAGCTAATGTTTTGTGTAATCAGTGTTGCACTCTCTAAGTGACTTGCATCTAAGCATTGTTGTTACCTGAAACTGTTTCAGATGCTCCAAAAAAGAAGCCAGAAGAAAAGAAACCCGAAGAAAAGAAGGTTGAGGAGAAGAAGCCAGAAGAGAAGAAGCCTGAGCCAAAGAAGGTTGAAGAGAAAAAGGTTGAGAAAAAGAAGAAAGTGGAAGAGAAGAAGAAGGTAGAGGAAGTGAAGATCGAGGAGAAAGCTGAAGTCAAGAAAGTCGAGGAGAAAAAGGTGGAGGCTAAGAAGCCCGCCGAGAAGAAGGCAGCAGAAAAGAAGCCCGACGAGCTGAAGCCTGAGACCATTGAGAGGAAGCCCTCGATCGATAAGGTACAGCTTAATTTTATTGATTGTGTTGTCGTATTACGTGGCATGTTGCACGTCATTGAGGGTTAGCTGTATGACGGTGTGCATCATGAGCATTGTAGGAAAGTGATGAGGCAGCACGGTGGGATGTTGATGGTAAAGCCGCAGAAATTTCTTACGCTAAAGTTTAGTACGGCAAATGACAGAGTGCAAGCGGCAGGAGAGGTGTAGAGCCATAGCTGCTGAAAAATAGGCAATCCAAACAAGTGGGAACATAGGTTTAAATATTTTTATATGTGCAGAGACACGACATTTGTATGATGATCTTGCTTAATTTCTTGTGCTATTCTATCCAGGCCTGATTCTGTGGTTTCTCACAAGCCGTGATTTTTCGATAACCTCTCTTGAAAGACATGGCAGGGAGCTAAAGGCCGGAATCAGATTCTTTGTTGGAATTTTTAAACGATTGCAACTTTTAAAAAATTTATTTTCTCTATAGTTCAGCCAAGAATGCGGTGTGTCAGTGCAAGGCAAAATCGATGTGACTTTTAGAATTACTGAAACCAAGTCTGTCAGGCCACTTGGCCAGAGCTTGATCACAAAAACTTCGTAGCAATGGTACACCTGATAATTTCAATGTGTCGTGTCCACTCATGGGTAAAGGGTCCAGTTTCTTTTTATTAATGGTTTTTAGGTATCTTAGAGCCAGGTTGTGTCTGCACTACATGTGCCAACTGTATTTCATGTAAAGTCAGCCAAAACTTTAACTATTGTGTGCAGCGACCACTTCTCTGTCAGTCAGCACCATATTATAGAACGAATTTACAAAAAACTGCTTCGTTGACGTGTGCTTTGTAGGCGTACACTTGTCTTCACCTTTTCTGAAACTTAATTCAGTCATATAGCAAAGATACACAGAAAAAACTGCCACTTATGCACGACAGCTATAGATTTGGCCGACTGTGCATGAGCAACTTATTATCATGGTCTAGGTGCCTTTTGGCCAGAGCTGGCCCTAGTGCCATCAGGACCATCAAATCCTCATCATCATCGTCATCAGATTATCATCATCAAAAGAATAAGAAAGGCTGCTTATGAGAAGAATCACAGACATCTTCGCAGTACTTCTGTAGTAATTGTGACACCTTAATTTTCGTTAGCTACACAACTTCAATCAGCATGTCAAGCTGACTTTATGGATCCAAAAACGTATGTTAAAGCAATATAGTTACCCTAATGACACAGTATATAGTTTTACACTATAACCATACTTTAGTTTTTACTGCAATGGTCTTGACATCAGGACGCACCACGCATTTTAGTGATGCGCTCTACCTAAACATTCTGGAGTGCTGCCCGTAGGAACATAGCCATTGTGTCTGAGTGTATGTGTGTGTGTATGTCTCGTGTGTGTGTGTGTAGAGATTCACCTTGGATGTTTCACTGTTTCTTGCCGAATTGTTCTGTGTCCTATTTTGTAGCAGTGTTAAAAGCTGATACGCTTTCATTTTTTTTAAGTATGCTAGTTGGTGATCTTGTTAGATTAGATTTGTTTTGTAGTAGTATGCCAAGTGCACATTAGTTTAAGTGTAACTGCACAAGATTTTGACGTTTCTGAATGTTTGTCCTAAAAGAACTACCATAACAAAATAATTGAAAATCTTCCACTTAAGTGGGTGCATTTTTTTATTCTTATATGTATCATGTTGTGCGCTGTGTGCTCCACTGACATTTTCTTTGTCTCTGAGCAAACTAGGCATCGGCACAGGAATGGAACTTCCACAGAGTCCTCCGGATATCATTGTGCTGTGGTTGAAAGGTGCATTGCTTTGCAGCCATCGAAGCTCGAAGCCGACAAAAAGGCGCTACCAGAGCGCAGAACGAGTCTCGACCGCCAGCAAAATGGTGAAGTCACGGAGTCAATAAAGGATGAAATAATTCGCGAACCCTCGCCCGTGGAAGAGCGTCGACCGTCCATCAGCAAGAGACGACCCAGTGACAAGATCGAACCCCTCCAAAATGACGAAAGTCCTAAATCACCCACCATGCCTGCACCAGAGCAGATTATTCCTCCTACACCTCCACCAGCTGCTCCTAAAAAGAAAGACAAGATTCCGCCACCTCTGAACCTAGCCCCCGAAGTGCCGTCTGACAATGAGTCTGTCGCCTCGTCACCTTCGCAGTCCCCACGATCAAAGTCCCCAAGGACGGTGATGGGTTTTCAGCTTCAAGGCCAACCAGAAGGAGAAGACGAAGAACGGGACTTCGGCGAACCTCTGGTGTACAAGTTTAAGGAGGAGGGATATGAACCTGTGCCCTTAGAAAGTGTGGAGTCTCCACCAGCTCGGAAGTCTTCAGTGCCAGTGATCATGGTTGACGACACTGAAGCATCCAAGAAACCCAAAAAGAAAAGGAGCGTCAAGAAAGGCAAAGATGAAGAAGAGCCCAAAGAGGAGGCTCCAAAGCCCAAACCGAAAATGCGATCAATAAAACGGGCCGGTTCTCCTGAAAAGGCCGCAGAACCGCCACCATCACCACGCGGGCGACGGAGCTCCGTGTGCGTTGCAGCCGAGCCAGGGCATATTCCAGCAGAACTTGTGAATCTGCCGCAAACGGCGACTGTCACAGTCCAGGGAGTCGTCATGACCGTAGAAGATGCTGAAAAGATGCTCGAGGTACGCTGTCGAGACCAGCGTGAATTGGGTTTGTCCTTCAAGCTGCTGCTGCAACGCTATTGCTGCTGCCGCTGTTTAATGCACATGGCTAGGCCACAGTGAAAAGTTTGTATTTTGCTCAAAAAAGCATGCTGAAGCGGTGTCATGCAAAACAACACATCAGCAATGCTGAGTTTTCACTGTTGCCTTTGCCAATTTATTTTCGCCCCAGCAGCCATGTTTTCTTTTTTTTTTTTCATCCCCAGCCCTAACTGCTTTATGAGCTCCGATGCTGTGCCTGGCTGAATCCTACATCAAGATGCGGTTTTTAGCAAGCTGCATCACAGTCTTGGCAAACTTGGCATCAAGCTTGCCGATGCCTTCATTTTGAAGCCACCCGCTTGCATGCTGCGCGATATGTCTAACTTTCTTCTCTCTTCTAGGTCCATACATCTTTGTTCTAGGATGTTTCTTTCAGGGTGTCAAAGCACCGATGTAGCATCTCGCCGAATCCTCACCTCAAACTTCACTGTAGGCACACTGTCTGTGAAAATTTGTACTTTCACTCTCAGTAGGGGAGCAATGCCTCAAAACAGACTCTCATGTATTTGTCAGCCGAGTCCGGTCGCAAATGGTGTGCCAGCTAAACCTGCTGAAGCTCCAAAGCCAAAGAAGAAGGAGTCTGTTCCAGAGATTGCGGTCCAGGAACCGGAAGAAGCGCCGCCGAAGCGAGTGGTGCCTATCGTCAAAGAACCCACGCCTGAACCGAATCGAAAAGAATCGTTGGCTGTTGGGCCTGGTGGCACGCTTGAGCCTGTATCTCCTGGTGGCTCGCCTGCCGGTTCACGCCGAGGCTCTGTCATCATCACAGCCGACGAGGTTGGTTCGATGCGGGACACAGTGCCTGGCTTTAACCCTGTAGTGTCTTTTCTCGGTGTTGTCCGCTTTTTTTTTTTTTGGCCTGGTCGTTGTTGGCAGTGCAGCCAGAGATGCTTGCACTCTATTACTTCTTCTCTCCTGTCACATCCCAAGCAGCTGTATCCCAGAAGAAAATGCGGCATGTGTTTCCATTGCTTGCTGGTAAGGTGACAAACCTCATACTACTTGCATCATCAGCAGCAAGTACTTAACCAAACATTGAGCCTCGCGTCGTAGCTTATGCTTTACACTAGTGCTTAGAATATGATTTTGCAATTAAGTACAGAATCAGACACTTCGGCACTATGAATGAGCTACCTGCTGCTATGACTGCATTAAATACAGCTTAGAGTACCACCATACGGCATCAGTTCCAGCTCTAGGCCCCCTTGACAGTTTAAGCCCACGTTACATCCTTGCCATGCTGCTCATAAGGCCATTGACAAGAACAACTTGTTAAGCTGTCACCTTATCAGTCATGAGCTTGCACGAAACTGTGGTTACCCACCTGCAAATTGACATCCAAATCCGGCATTTCTGAATGGCTTTCCACTGCTCCTGCTTTCTGATGTCTCGCTTCATACTCCGGACACTTCGTCACAGACTTGCTTGCAGCTTCCCAGGACCACTGTGTATCCTGCCGGCAACATATCTCATTGCAACTTATTTCCACTGCTAAAGCTTCTACCCTGCACAACCATAGCACACAAAGAGCACAGATGCTGTGTTATAGCTAATGGTTTTTTTCATCTCAAATTGCAGCAAATGCCATTTGCGCTGTGGATGCCACGTGTGCCGCACCTGCCTAGCATTTTGTAGGCACTACAGTCTTGTATTTTAGCCGTATTTTTGGCATTTTTTCAACACCTTCTCTTTTGACATTTTTTGGTGGGGGGAGCCTTTAATGGTTTACTCGAAGCTATCACAATGCCAAGCTGCTTTCTTACAGCTGTCTTTGCCAGTCTTTCTTGCATTTTGTTGTGCTTAGGGCTTTGTATTACATTGCACCAGCACTCGCAGCTTTCCAGTTGGCAGCTTCTGTCATTAGCCTCATAGCTTTGTGGGCTTTGTCCAGCTCTTGCAAGATAACATGCGGCACAAACTTTTGCTTTTGCTTCAGTCACATCTTAAAAGATGCAATTTATAAAGCAATTCGTTCACGCACTCGTTTGTATACAATGGAGCCTTGTTACATTGAAGCATGAATTTTCGCTTCTGACAGTTCCACTTGATCCACAACTATGTGTGAAATACAACTGACCAGGCCAAATGGGAAGGGTTGATAACTGTCTTTTTGACTCTAAGACTTGTCTCATGTGTACAGTAGGCTGGCATTTATTCAAACTATCCAGACTCACAGATGTTTATTTGAGTTACCTTATCTAATATGTACACTTTTATTATGCCAGAGAATAGAGGCATTTTTTTATCTTGCATCTATGCATAGAATGCTGTAACCTCTACTTGTGTGTAACAGATGTAAATAGACACACACGCAAAGCACAAGCAAAAAGATTTTGTTTTGTGCTTAGTGTATTGGCAGATTACAGATAGCAATACTAAAGAAAGTTTTTGAATATTCTCTCTCTTTGACTGTATAAACAACAAATAGTTAATCTATTCAACAGTCCCTGCGCTTGACTTTATATGACTCTCAGAGCTTCCCTCTCAAAGTTAACACATCCTGTGGAAAACTTCAGAAATCAGAGAAAATAAAGATGCGTCTTGAGTTAGTTCATTTAAGATGTATCAACATATAAAACAAGAAAGCAGTTCGCAATGTTGAGGCTTGAACTGATTGACAGTGGAAACTGAGGAAAGTCAGTAAAACTGGCTTTTGAAAAGTAGACTTGTGTTCGTTAAATTAACAGCTGGTTATTTTAGTAGCACATTTATCATACATAGCATGGGGGTGGTGGGTCAGTTTCACGAACATAAAGACGCTTCGAACAAAAGTGCTTCCTTACCCGATCAAGCGAAATTCATTTTTACCTACATACAAATTCAGTTTGAATCATCGCAAGCCTACTGTAACTACCTAGCAACGATTTGCACAACACTTTAATTAAACCATCACAGCTAACACTGTGCCATGTTCAAACTACAATGTGCCATGCATACCCACTTGCCAAACACTGTGTTTTACTACACTAATACACTTCGATTATGTATGGCAATGTGCCTGTATGTGATGTCCTGTGCTGTATTAATTCTCTGTTGTTAGACCATTTAGTTCTTTCGTTTCACTTCTTACATCTTGAACTTACACGTCTACTGTTCTCACATGCACCCAGCGTCATGACATGACATCTACATAATCAAGTTGGAACGAAATGAATTTCTCTTCTTTTTTTTTGTTGTGGCTACGATTCATTATTAAACTCTTGTGCTGTTCACTTTCTGTACTGTATTGCTGTTATTATTTCTTTGTACTTGTTGCAACCCCACTGTGACATGTTCTCACTGCTATTGCTGTACTTTTTTTTCCCCTGTTCATTTTCTCACCTCTCTGTCCTATCTTTTTCCCTTATTCAACAATGCTTTGTCAGCTGTCCGTCCCATGCATCGTCCGGAACCTGAAGACCCTCTGAAGTTTCAGGTCACAACTGAGCACTTCTGGCTTCAAGGTCGATCCCCTGCATCACAAATCCATGCGTCATTTCATTCTGTGCTGTGGTGTTCTCGGGGCACCAACGCTCTTCACACTTATCTCTCTACTGTATGCTGTTGTCGAATGCCTTGAATCTCTGTTTTCCTGTGTCACAAATGCTTGCCTGCTTGCTGCATGCACTCCACTCCCAAGGCTGCGGGATGCACGAGGCAGCCTTCGTCGTTTCTGCTTTCTCTGCTACTGCTCTGGCTTTTGAAAGCTTTTTCCTGAACTGTTTTATGTCTCCATTTCTTCGTATGCACAGGTGCCATCTTTCCCCACTTGTGTTCTCTTAGTTGCTTCAGGTACTGTAAAAGATAGGAGTAGTAGTTTGCTCCTTAAGGGTAGGTTGTAAATCTGCTTCCAAATTCAGATTTTGGTAACATGCGCTAGGAGGCAGGAACCTAGACAAGTGAATTGTCACTTTTTGTACTTGCCTCTTCTATCAATGTGTGGTGAGGGATGCGGAGCACTGAGGTTGAGATAGTTAATACTGATGAATAGTTTCTCGTAATGCCAATTGAACGAAAACACTTCTTTCACATTTTCATTTATTTTGTACTGTCAGAAACTATGCTTATTATCATTAAGCATTTTACAGCTTTGCCATTTATATAAATGCTGTATATTATGTACTCAACATAAGTTCATTGATTCGATAGTCTTGTTTCCCTCTAGGTAGACTTGTCTTTCATCATCTGTGACAATTTTCGAAGCTATTGAGAGATAGTTAAAATTCATCAACATGTCGGAGAAAGAGAGATAGGTTATTGCCCATGCAGGTAACAGCTGATTGTATTTGGAAAGGCAAAAATCAAAGCAAGTACAAAGCAACTCACACTATCTAACCATGTGTTGCATCACTGTTGACAGAAAGGAATGGTGGTCGACGAGGCCGGCAAAATGAAGAAACTTCGGCCGGGTGAAATGGTTGAAGTTAGGCAGCGGCGTCGTTCCAGTATCGACATGCGACGGGCCAGGTTAGAATCTGTTCACAACTTCTGGCCATATTAGTTTTTAATGCTTATCACATCTGATTTTTACTGTTTCTTGTAGTGTTTCTGAGCTACAAGAAAAGGTTGAGAAACCGTCAACGCCTCTGCGGCCCATTCCCGAGAGTGAAGAGGGACCGCCGAACATTGTGGATTACCAGGAGAATGTCACAGCTGTTGAAGGTAACATGAAGAACTTGAAGAAACTCATTAAATGCTTTACTGCTTTGTTCTCGTTGAAGTTTCCCGCTTTGTATGACATGTAGGGACAACTGCAGGCTGCTCTTCAAAGCACACAGATTCATCTTCAGCCTGTCGTTCATATATCATACGGATGGATTAACCTAATGAAGCCAACAAGAATAATGAGCCCTTGATCCCTTTTTATGGGCAGATTAAGGCGAGATAAGTTTACATTTCATTGCCAAGCATGTATTGTAGTCTCTATATTTGCAGTGTCCACAAGGTTTAGTGTGTCTTGGGTTGAATTATAAATCTTGTTTGCTATGAAAATAAGTTTAAAATGCAAGTTGCGTGTGTGCTTTTGTGCAGCATGAAGAAATGAAGTCTAGTCTGGCTTCATTAAGTCATCTTTATCTGAATTTCCCTGACAGAATATTCTGAGATTGCACCTTTAAAATCTTTCTGCCAAATTAGAACGCTGTCATAAATGTCTACACGCTAGCGATTGCCCCATAATCACAATTTGTCTGTTGAAGCCAACGACTGACTTTTAACTGACTGTCTTAAAGGGTCACAAAGAGAGAAATTATGCTTCTTGTTTTAGTAGATTACCGTCTTACAATACCAAAAACACCACTCTTGTGGTGAGAAGATGCTTGGAAGTCCGGAAAATATGATGAAACATGTGAAAACTAAATGCAGGTGGAGACGCCATTTTGAAGATGCTGCACCAACTTGCTGTGGGCTCATGGATTTTGACACCCCCCTACTAATACCTACATACGAGTAGTTCTTGGTGAAAGTGAAGTAAAGTGTGCTTTGAAGGTGCCGGAAACCTAACAAACCAAGTTTCAGAAAACTTTTCGAGCCAGTATGGTCAAAACCTGGTGAAGGACTTCAAAGTTATGACACTTTTAAACGCTTTAAATTATGCACAGGTGCTTTTGCATGAAATTTTAAAGTGAGACTTTAAACTTCATTTTCTCTTCTATTAATAAACCTATGATAGTCAAATTAATGATAGAGGAGCTTTAGAAAATAAATTAACAGTCTAAGTCAATGTATTGTTTCATTTTAGTGATCCATTAATGCAAAAAAGGAGACAATAAGGGCTTTAAAGGACCGGTGACATCATGTGGCACTTCCGACTGGGCCAGTAGCTGCATTGCTTTCGTTACAAACCATTTACATGGGGCGTGTGTCATGATCTGTGCAGGTGGTACTGCCTACCTGTCAGTTCAGGTGGAGGGCAACCCTGTGCCTCAATTCCGTTTCTACAAGGGAGTGAGCGAGGTGTATGAGGGAGGTCGCTACAAGGTGATCACCGATGGCGAGACAAACACGGTGTGCTTCTGCATCCGCAAGGCCAAGAGTACTGATGAGGGCAAATATAAGGTCGTCGCCTACAACAAACACGGCGAGGACTCTGTCACCATGAATCTCTTCGTGAGCGGTGAGTAGTCGAGCGTTCTTTCTTTTTACACAGCAAAAGCTGTCATGAGAGATCACAACAGCCGATTTCGGTGGCATAGTTGTCCGTCACTGCGGCAGTCATTACCAGTGTTCGTACATGGTATAGCGCAAAATGATAAAAAAATATATATATCCGGTATCAGGTTGTATTTGAACGCAATCCCTCTGGATGGAAGTTGAGTGTTCTATAGTGCCACACTGGTGCTTGACGCTCACATCGCTAAAATACCCTATACAGGCGTCATGTTGGCCAAGGAATCCTATTAGCAGATGTAGTATGGCATAGCAGAAGAGTAAAATAACAGCCAGGCATCACACAATGTGAATTGTATAACCAGTAGATGATTTAAAGTTTGCCATGTTTTACAAAGAGCTCAGCTATAATTCTTCATTGTCATCAGCCACAGCATCAACAAGGTGCACATAATGATGCATAGAGTGTTCCTCACTTCTCTATAGTATGTTGAATCATGGCATCATGGCCACTACCCTATTTCGAAATTTTCAAAAAATATATTTATGGTGTAGTGGGTATCATGCAACTGTGCTTGCAATGGTCACCCTAAGAGAGTTGACGACGGACTCCGGAGAGGTTCCCTCTCCAGCTTTTGCTGTGACTGTGCTGTGTGTTTGATGCAGGCCTGGCATTTTTTTTTTCTTACTGTTCAACATTCCTAAGCACTTCTGCCAGTCAGGAAATATGAGCACTGATGTAGAATTCAATACATAGTATGATGCCACAAGAGGACGACTCAGTCAGCAATGGAAAGAAAAATGATAGGTATAATACCAAGGGACTAGAAGAGAGCAGAGTGTATGAGGGAAAAAGCAGGTGTTAAGGACATCATAGTCAAAATCAAGAAGAAATGGTCATGAGTATGGCACGTTGCGTGAAGGCAAGATAACCGCTGGTTATTAGGGGTAGCTGACTGAATTACCAAAGAAGGCAAGCGGGTGAGGGAGAGACAGAAAGTTAGGTGGGCTGATGAAATTAGGAAGTTGGCGGCTATGAAGTGGCAGCAGCAAGCACAGAACCGAGTTGACTGGCAGAACATGAGAGAGGCCTTTGTCCGGCAGTAGGCGTAGTCAGGCTGATGATATTGATGATGATGATGATGATATGATGATGCCATTAGATACATGCTCAATACACAACATATGCAACGCTGAAAGACCTGAAAATGGTTCAAAATAAACCACATAGTAAGGTATGAACTGGGCGTTAATCATGAGAAACCTTTGAGCTGAGGGCCTGCAAGGTTCTGAGCCTGTATTCTGTCTGTGTTATAGTTTTCTATGGAGTTGGTAAAACATTGCAAATCCTTGAGGGGGTTGTGAAACAAAAAATGTTTTTGAACCTGCAGATTTTAATAAACAAGTGGGTTGTTTTTAACTTGCAATTTCTTTAGCTGGGCTGTTCTGCCATTTAGGCTGCAGTGCCGACTATTCCAGTCGCTAAGCCTACCATTGGCAACAGGAGACTGTGTATGCACTCACGCAGCTCTAGTCAGAAAATCAGTGTTGTGAGCTACATTAAAATGTGTTGTAGTTGCAAGTGGCAATTTCTTTTTGTTCTTTATTTTTGTGTAACTAACACTGTTACATGCGCCTTTTTTTATTTTGTTGTACGAAATGTCTTGTGTATTACTATGCACACATTTGCACAAAAGGTTAATGCTTTTTAGTAAATGTTTTACTACCCAAGAGGCATCTTGTGTGCATTTGTATCACCAAGTTAAAAAAACTTTAGCTCATTTGGGCCATACTGTCTTTATTTTATTACAGTTGGGATTATTGTAATACTGCAGGAGCTTGTATTGTGTGCAAAGTCTGCAAAAAAGAAAATGTATGGAAAAGAAACATTTGGGTTCTTTCTTACCACACCAGCAGAATGTTGCATAAATAGTACGGGTATTCTTGTAATCTTTCCCCTGTCTAATTTGTTGTATGGTGGAAATACACTCAAACCTCATTATAGCAGTCACGTCTGTCACAAAAGTAACTTTTCTATATGTGAAAATTCGTTATAAACATATATTTGTGACATTATTATTCATTTTTTTTATTATAAGCAATTATTGGCTATATCTGTGTCTGGTGTTTTGGGGTATTCGTGCATCTCAAATTTACTGGGTTGTGTTTGTGTACACTTAATAGGGGGCAATCAATTTTAGACACACAACACAGATTGTTTTCATGTTTCAGTGCAATCTGAAAACACACAAAAAAGAACCTTTAAAAATTCGAAATTATTGCTTTCTTCGAATAATTTTGGTTTTTACTTGAAATAACGCTGAATAAATGTGCCAGGAACTAATAGCTAGTGCTAACTAGTACCTGAATAGTTGTAATAAACATTCCAGCTAGTTTATGATCAGCTTTAACAAGCAAGTACTGCTCTACATGTCATGATGCAGATGCCTACAGTAGCAGATATTTCACATTTTACATTCACCAGCTAAATATTGTTTAAGTACACTTTTTTTTTATCGTTTATAGAATGCTAATGTACTCAAACAAATCTGTAACCTTAGTTCTCCAAAAAGTATGAACCTTACGATTGCTGCACCTTATTTAAATCATATGAGGTTTTATGTACAGCCAACATGATTTTATATGATCATATCAAGTTTTGTATGAAACTTTTTGACTCAGTATTATATAGATTATTGGATATGGAACTGATGATACATAAAGTTAGGCTGCCTTGAAGTGGCACTTAGAGAGAAACTTGTAAAAGTTTAAACTCCATAAGCTTTTTTGATTTCTGATGAGATGGCCTCTTGTAGGCTGTTTATTTCCTAAGTCATAATCACTTTCTCAAAGAAGCACGTTATGAATGTGAAGTGATAAGCATTTGACTACAAACGTTTCAGCAATGACTGCTGATTGCATGTGGGTGCGTGCACTTATGATTTTTTTACAGTGCTTTCAAAGTATATTTCTCTGTGTGATAGTTTGAAACAACTTTTGCCACTTCATCTTCACAACACAGCGGCACAAAAGACAGTAAAAAAGACAGTCCCAAAGATACAACCACTCACAAACATTGCTGACGTTAAGCAGAAATTCGGTGCCACACTGACACAGAAACCAGCAAAGCGCGCAGCAAGAACACCGAAACCTGCACCGCCACCACAAGGCAAGTGGGTTGAGAAACACACATCAACCAAGTAGCCAAGTGTGTTTGGCTATAACACATGGCACCCATCCCTACTGCACACAACTAATTTCCTGTGATTACAAACACCATCAAGTTTTATCCTCATGTGTTGTCGTAACTCCATCATGAAGTTTCTTTTAATTGATAACCATTCACTTGTTGCTTTCTGAAACCTGCTTTCACTATGCGTAAACTTTTTGAAAAAAAAAAAAAGAAATTTGCTATGAAAATTTGTGTCCTCTGAAGGAAGCACATTAAAACTTTGAAATTCACTTAACTTTACCAAAAAGCATCTCCCGAAGCATTCCATGGGGTTATGTGACTTGCACTGTTGAAACATAGCCACTGTATTGGCTGAGTGGCTACATTAGTTGGCTGCTGTGTTATTGATTCAGTTGCTGCAGCCACACTTCAGTAAAAATGGAATGAGAAAGTGCTCATGTTCTGATTTGGTTATGCATTGAGAAAGAGCCCACGGGGACAAATTGCTTCAGAGCCCTTCACTACGACCTTATTCATGGAGTCTGTGTTGCTTTGCAATCACAATAATTCCTCAGTTGCCTACATAATTTTGAATTTTCTTACACGAAAAGTACATTCACTACATGTTTGCCTAATCTAACAACTAAATTCCTGCAAATGCCAACTGCCCAGACTTACAATCTCATTATCCCAGTGCAGTTTACCTTCGTTAAAAAGCTTTGAGTATGCGCTATCTGAATGAGTGAAGGATTGTTTAGTAGAGCTTGCATATTTTAACGCGACAGCATTAAAAAGCTTGCTTTGCAGAAATTATGCCATAAGCCTCGTTGGTTTTAGCGAAAAATTGGCGTTGTCCTTGAACGAAAACTTGAGATAGATGCAAGTACACATAAACGATAAAAAAATCTGCAGTTCGAGTGAGAATCCAACCTAGGCCCTATGCGAGGGAAGCATTCTACGACGTAGGCAAGCCAGTGCTTAAAGCTTCTTCATAAAAAAACGCTAGAAGAATGCCCTGTAGTGGAGGGAGCCTCCTTAATCGGTGTAATATTGTGTTGCGAAATCGTAGAATTAAAGCAAGGGTCAAAACATGGCAATGATTGTGCAACAAGTGGGTGCTTCAAAGCTGCCCACCCATTACACAGTCTTCACTGCACCTCAAGGACACATTGTTTGTCCTTAAGTTCGCTAGTTTGCAAAAGGAAAAACTATGGCGTAGTGAGCGCTCCGCAACTGTACTTGCAGTAGGCATTCTAGAATAGCTTGAAGAAGCCATAGGCTTGTGCGAATATTCGCATGCTTCAAATATTCGAACGAATAGTTGAGTATTTGAATTGGCTTCAATACAAATTCAAATTATCGAATATTTTTGAAGTATTCACAATGAACGAATTGGTGTGTATTAATCCACATGTCACCGCCTGTAACACTGGTTTCGTTGCAATGTAGGGGTGCTAAACAATGAAAGTACCCACGCAGAAAACATTCGCTTTGCCGTGAAGCCCCCTTTCAAACTTAAAGGGGCCCTGCAACACTTGCTGAACATGTTCAGAAAACGCTGCCGATCGGTAGTCGAGGCTACCGAAAACGCGCTAGGCAAATATTGTAGCGCAGCACGTGACCTGTAATTCACAATAAATTTTCAAAGCTAAAAGTTGCGTTCTTTTCTCGGCAAATTACACTACAAGCTCAAAAATCACTTGTCACAGCCAAGCAAGAATATACGGCTCTGGTCACAGGCATTGACTGATTTCAGCATGGCGCGCTCGTCTAGTACGTGCGCGATCGCACTGAAAAGCCGGGTATACGAAGGAAAAAAAAAAAAAGAGGGGCTCAAGGTCACAAAGGGCATGTGGAGTATTTTTTTTTGCCATGCCATTTCTCTCTGCTTAGCGTCCAGCTATTTCATCGGGACAAGAAGAGAGAATGCAATTGCATGTGGGACAAATTTTTGTTGACATTGCTCGTACTGGACTGATTCTAGAAACTTTGCGGCAGTAAATTTGCGAGGCAACAAGCATTTTTACTGGCTCCATGGCTACTTGAAAAAGTGTTGTAGGGCCCCTTTAGAGGAACATGTTGCCTTCAAATCAATTCTTCATTTTATTAAGCTTGTTATGACGGCTTATATGCTCCAGGTATAATGAATTTTAAAACATTAGGTATCTTACAGGTTATCACTCGCATCCTACCGAAACTACTACTCAAGGTTGTTTCGACTTCCTTTGAACGAAAAAAGAAATGGCATCTACATAGAGCCCCTATTTCAATTCAAAATAAATATTGTGCAGGTTAGTTGGGTCATGATAAATATTCTCTTTTTTTAATATGTCATACATACCATTCAAATTGGATTCGAAATTATTCGATCAAAATTACTATTCGCTTCGAATTCGCTTCGAACCGAAAATTCACTATTCGCACAAGCCTAAAAGGCCAATATTAGGGCACAAACTTTCCTTTACTTGCAGCATGGTTGATGATTATGTGCAGGAGACTTGATTAGGCTATCATGTTCTACTCAAGAAGGCAAAGCTCAAGGGTTGTCTAAACTCAAACAATTTACAAGGCCCGCACCAAAATCTATGCACTCCACAATTTTTTATAATTATGCCGAAATGTACATATTGGCTGTTACTTCTGTAAGACATTGAAACTTACTCTATTGCAGTTATTTTTGTCCATATCGTACATTTCAGTTCAGCCGTTTTTTATGCAGCTGTTACAAAATATGTACAGGGGACGAATTTTTACATAAACTAGCCCCCATATAAATATTTGCACTTGTATGTTTCAGATGAAAGTGGTATGGATTTCCGTGCCATGCTCAAACACAGGTGGGCAATTTTTTTTTATTTTCTAATATTTTCCATTTCAGCTGAGCACAATTTAATAGTTCTTGTGGAAGCTCCATGTTCAGATCAACTTATTCACTGTAGCAGCTTTACTTTTCTTTTCTCTTTAAATTTCTCAAAGTAGCGAGTTTCAAAGCTGTTCGTAGACATGTGCGGTCAACCCTTTTTCTGACTTCCAAGGGCACTTCACATAGCACTTTTGAACAACTCAGATGGTCAAGTTGGTGCCCTAAACAAAGTGCTCTTAGAAAGTGCATATGCTACTGCTTAATTATTTCTTCAAATTTCACTATGGCTACAGTTGAACCCATTTATAAGAGACACTGATGTAACAGACAAATGAGTATAAGAGACACCAGTTTGCCTACAGTAAAATACGGGTTGATAAGAAAATGCATACGAGGTATCCTGCTTAAGAGAGACATCTTGTATAAAAGGTAATAATTACTTCCCGGAGCATGCCTCTTCTACGTATGGTTCAACTGTATATTCATAATTTTTTTGATGTGGTAACACATAGCCAAATGCATAGCCACTATCCTAAAAATTGGCCATACTATCAGTAGCTTGAGTGAGAAAAAGGTTGTAGGCTTTTTTTGTGTATGTTTGTGTACGTACAACAACAATACTTCGAATACAGCGCGAAAAAAAAGGTGCGCTGCCTGTTGCCATCTACTCTTTTTGCTCCGTGCATACTTCTAGACCAAGAGATTGTCAAAATGCATTGTGCAGTGGCTGTCTTAGCTTACTGAGAGGAAATGCTAAGAGCCTTCATTTAATCATGGAATCGCGATTGTTGTAAGTTTACATTACATTACATTACATTTACATTACAGTTTACATTGTTGTAAGCTTACATGCAACCACTGTGCCACTGCTTGCATGCACAGAATCTATTTTTCGGATTCCTCATTCTTGCTTATTGTTTGATGGGTTAGATAATATCTCATAAAAGCGTCGTCTTTTTTAAATTTTGATTACTTTCAGGTAAGCACAAACAAATTATATTTGGCACATTGTTGATATATAGTACAATATTGTGCCTTCACGCCATGTTGATATGTTGTTTGTAGCTTTTCTGTCGGACAAATGCACTTGCAATGTTGTTTTTTTTCACTACAGGGCAACACAGTTTTATCCTGTAGCTAGACTGCTGTTCTTTGTCATGTTAAACTAGACTATATATTGCCTAGCACACTCAATATTTGTTTGCTGCTGTTTGTTTGTGTGCAGACAATATGCCAAATGGGGTATGGGAAAAGATGACCCTGACTGGCAACTCAAGCAACGAGAAGAAGAGAAAGAGCAAATCGGCCTTCGCAAGCCGGTAAAATATTGTTTGCATGATTTCAGCTTACCCTGCAGATTTGTGAATTTGCTGTGCTCTCACCATTTAAGTAGTAACATCTCTCATGCAATGGTTTTATTTATAACACTGCTCATTATATCTGCATGTGGAGTTTTCCATAAAACAGTACAGCACTTCATCCTTGTCCTTGCAAGTTGTTAACATGTTTAATTTCAATTTAGAAAATGTAGTGAATCAAATATATAATTTGATGCATAGGCACTTGATTAGAATTGTTTTTTAAGAATGCTTCTTTAATAATGAAACTTCAGTGGTTATATATGTCATGTCAGGCATGACATGGCATCTACAGTAAACCAAATACTGATCCTCTTTCGCTCATTTCATAATATGGACCTCTCTTTACAAAAGCAAAGCTTTTGTTCCGAATGTTTGTTGCACAAAATTGCATTGTAGGCTTTATACCGACTTGTGCCTTGCAAACAATTAGTTTTTTATATTATTCAACAGATTATCCTGCAGCATAAAACGAATAGTGTTTGTAACAAAATGTAGTCACCTTTTTTATGCCACATTTACTCTTCCCAAATTTTTTTGTTTTGTTTTGGATCTATGGGAGTGCGATTTTTCATCTTTTTGGCAGACTTTTGTGTGTTTGTGTGTTCGTCTGAAGACCTTTTTTTACCTCTCTGCATGCTTTTTCAGCATGGGCATTTATTACTTTTTTTATTCCAACAATGAATTCTCTGTTTTCATGTTCGTGTGTGTGTTTGCACTTTACGTGCGTGTTCTGAAATGTCCAGAACCCTGGAAAGTTGATTTTATGTCTTTATTTTCTTCACATTTTTTGTCACATGGTGCACTTCCTACTTATCCGTCATTGCACGGTTCCTTGATTTTTTTGTTTTACTTTTTTGAATTTGATACTGAGATTTTTCAGGGGCCGTCGAACAAGTTTTTCAATCCAGTTTTCGATTCCCCCTTTTTCATTTTGCCTTCCACATTTTTGTGACCAGATTTTCGGGGCTGCGTCCCAGGCTCTCATCGTTTTTCTCGGCGCTGCCTCGCATTTAAGTTGAGCTTCCTGACATGGATATGTGGCCTTTCTGGGTAGGATTCAGCAGAGGTTACAATTCTCACATCCACACTTGCCTAATAATCATCAGCCTTAGAGACGACACTGTGCCGCTTGACGCCATTGCTGGGATACCCTACTCCTACACAGGAGGACGAGCTGATGATTCCTCATTCAACACTTCGCCGGCGATCACTGGCAGAGATTATTCCCGATTGGCCAGTTCTTCACAAGGTTCCAAAGGAGAAGATGGAGGTTGGATACGCCTAACAATATGACGAGCAAACTTTATAGCTTCTCTTTTCTGAAGCGTTTTCCTGAAGCGCCGCTTCTTTCTCGCTAAGTCCACTGCTGCTTCACAATTTTCGTTTTATTTGCTTCCACCTCCAACGTATCTTCTCTCTCATTCTCTTTTTGCTTGCCGTCTCTTCAGTCTTTTCTTGTTTATGTTCAGTTCCTTCTGTTACCTTGTTTGCAAACTCCTAGCGGCTCTGCACTGTACATCTTGTGCTCGAAATTAGCAGCTGTTTCCCCTCCCTTATTCTTCTTCTTCTCGTCCACTTTTTACTTCCGCTATTCTTTATTTAATTGTGCTTTGGGGTGTTGCTAGCTTAATTTCACTTAACCATCAGTGTTTAGTGACTGCTATAGAGTTGATATCTTTACCCACACCGCTGCCGAATTTCTGCTCTTTTCTCTTGTTTTATCATTTGATTGATATGTTTGATCAACATCAAGGCAACTCAAGGAATCTAGTCTCTGGATAAGTTGATCGAGCACTGTAAATCTCGATATGTTGGCACCGCACTCAAATTTAAATTTCTTCCATACTATCTTTGGGCACTGGTGGTAAACTGTGGTTGGTCTCAGTGTGTATGTAGTATAGTATATGTTCGTGTATTGTTTCTGTTTACATCTGTGTGGTGTGCTGCAGTGTTCTTGTATTGTCCTGTGTTCTGTCTGTTGTGTCTGTCAGTATTTTTGTTATCCCATGTACTACAAATAATTGTTAGTCAAATAAATACACAATCAGTAGCTGGGGAAACATTAACAAGCTTTATGTCTTATAACTTCATAAATGCAACTGTATGTTTTATAATAATTAAACTAATGTACTTTTTTTGCGAACCATTGCATATCATAGGGCAAGGTGCTGTCAATTTACATGACCTTTTATTTATGCAATTGGTTGCAAAAGTCAAGTAATTATGTATGTCATTAAACTTGAGTAATTTTGCTAAATGGCAAATCAGGGTGCACAGTAACCATTGCTGTCAGCGATTCAAAATAGTTTCTCTCTTTTTTTCTTTTTTCAAAGTAAACCTGTACATTTCTAATACATTGAATATACATCCTTAAAGGGACACTAAATCTGAGAAACAGGGTATTATATTAGTAAGTTGCTTTTACACAATACCAACATCACAAAGCTAGCTGTGAGGAGATGCTCGGTCAACGAAAAAGCATGCAAAAAGAAAATGCGAGAGGTGATGCCAGCTTGAAATTCCTGCACCAACCACCATGATGTTTTAGATTTTGATAACCTCTGCTAACGCTTATGCAGTTGCTAATTCGTAAAAGTGAAGGACATTGTCCTCTGAGGGGACCATAAATTTAACATACCAATTTTTGAAGAAAATTCAATGATCTGATGTCACCAAAAATACTTTGAATTTTGTAACATGAGGTGCAGAGATTTTGGCACAAAATTTCAATATGGAAAATTTCCTCGATTTTCTCCTTTATTATTAGGGTTGAAGACCAGGCATGTTCGTAAGTCATCATGGTAGATTCTAGAGTGCAAATAATTGACGTTACACAACTAAGATGTGCACACAATAAAGCATACTTAAACTGCTGAAGAGGAGATATAATTTATTACTGTTGAAAGTTAGTGGTCTATTGTGTGTGTATCTTCTTCGTGTCCCATAGATTTTGCTTTGCCTTATCTACACTCTCTTAATAAACCTATTATAGTGAATTTGCCGTCATCAGAGATTTCAGAGAATAATTTATCATTTTAAACCGGCTCATTGCTTCGCTTTAGCGTCTTTTTAAAAGTATATGTATATTTTCAAATACAAGCATTCTAATCAGGTTCACTTTGGTCGAGAGATGAGCCGTTAGTTCTTTTTTGTAACTGTTGTGTGTCTCGTCCCATTGTACTGTGCGTGTTTTTTGTTTTACCGTATGTGTGCCCCGCCCTCTGTTCTCTCACGTGTCTCCCACTGTGGTTCCGAAACGTCACCTCAGACGTTGGACCTGCACTCTCCCTGGGAAAGCAGGCGCCAGTCACTTGCAGACATCATTCCCGACTGGCCCACGCTGCACAGAGTGCGACGAGGCAGCGAGGTTGGCCACTCGAATGACGTGCTTGTCTCGTAGCGTCTTTCTAGTGTCTGGGCTCTTTCTTTCGTGCAGCTTGCAAAGATGTTGGCAGGATGTCGTCTCGTTCTCGCTTGCGTCTCTCTCTCTCTCTTTCCACGTCTTCCTTCTTGACCAGTTTTATTGGACGTTTGTTCTAGTGACTAAGCTCCAACTATTTCTGTTACTCATCGGTCTCTTTTATGGCTGAGCTGCTTTCATGTCTGGTGTAGTTCTGTAGTTCTGTGTCACGTTGCATGTTTTTTTTTGTTGTTGGCCGCTTGCTGTGCATTGCTAACTGCATGATAAAAGATACTACGTGATCCTTTATTGTTCAATTTGCTGAAAGCTGTTTACTGTGCGACGAAGTGTTCAGGTCACTGCTACACCAGGCTTAGCGGTTAGGTTATGTTCTGTCCCATTAGTGTTCAACCATCTACAGAGGTATCAGAGCCAGAAAGACTTTTAAAGATGAAATTGAATAATATCCTGACTTTTCTACGTTACCTGTAGCGAAGACACGCTTGCATTCGCACAAGAAAGTGCAGTGTGGTAAGGTGCTTCAGAAAATGCATTGGCGTGCAGCTCTCACTTTTACAGTGCCCTGAGCATTCGTCGAACACGTGTGAGTCAACTGCATAGGCATCCTCGTACCACAAGCCACATTGCGTATGCTGCCGAATTGAGCATTGTGCATCTTCCTGGAGGAAATATTTTCATGCATTCCGTACTCTGTTTTCTTCAAAATTAGACTGCATTGCACAAAGTGCACATTATGTATGCATGTATAGTGAAAGTAACTTATATTTCTTCTTTGATATTATGTTCTGTACACATTTTACAGTCACTAGTATGTTGTATTTCTCTGACATGAAACATTATTGCAAACATAAGACTAACATGCATGAACTGTGAGCCTCTGATGTGACAGTTTAAGTAGGATCAGCTGTGGTGGAGTATCGGTGTGATTGCTTGCACTAAAGCCGGAAAATAGCATGGCCAAGTTATGCTATCCACTTTGTCATTTGTTAATGTTACCTTATTGTGCCTGGTCAGCTGCCTGTAAGATGTATTTTTCATGATTTTTTTTCTTGCTTATTTGAGAAATCTATCAGTGCTTCAATGTATATTTACTGTATGAAATTGGGAAACCGTGAAACCATGCTGTTGATGTCGCAAAGCTTTTTTTTCTATTATTATGCGTTCCTCAATAAGAGCGAACCATTTCGTAATTCTAATATATGCTACCTAAATAGCTGAATGGTTTTAGAACCAGTGTGCTATGTTGGCACAGTAACGTACTATGGCAACATATTTTGTCACGATGGCAGCATTGAAGGCTGACATCAGCAAGGGATATAGTTCAAACAATGGCTCTCAGATGGATACATTCGCTATGATTGTTATAGACCTACACTAAAGAAAAGTGCTCTACAAGACTTTCACTGTGCACAAATCAGTGCTTATGTGTTCTATGAGTGTACCTTATGACATCAGCCTGAAACACATTGGCCAGTAATTGAGCACTTTCCTTAAATGCAGATGATGTTAGCTGTATTTTGTTTGTTTTTTATTCTTTAGCAGAACACCGTGCTTCTTTTTTTATTAAAAAGTAATTATTGAGTAACATTGAACTGGGGCTGCATGTAAGCGAATCTCTTCTCCACTGGGGTTCTCTAAAAGTGCCTTGCGCACTGTCTGACCCCTGCAGAAACCAGACGCATTCCTTCAACCCCTGGAGAATGTGCATGTTAAGGAAGGTCGGGACAAGCTAGCCCGCTTCCAGGCCGTGTTTTCAAAGAGCGGTGTGAAGGGCAAGTGGTTCCGCAACCGCCAGGAGATCTTTATGGGCAAAAAGTACCACATGACTAGCCAGGGTGACCTTCACGTCCTTGAGGTCATGAACCCAACAGTGGAAGACGGAGGGCGATACACCCTTACTTGCCTTGACACCAGCTGCCAGGCACTCCTGGAAGTGGATGGTGCGTACGGCTGCACATTGCTTTTATATTTTGCTGGTGTTTGTGTCCAAGAGAATATCACTGTTATCAAGACGCGACGACATACGGTATCCGAAAGTTCTCGAGCCTTCTTGCCTAGTCTTGTGTGAAGGAGGCATGCCTTGTTAGATTGCATGCATGTTTTAAATAGAATTAAACACCTTCGTATAATATAGCACATTCCAGTAATGAATTTCTGATGTTTCATGAGACATTTCAGTAGCAGGCATCACTGCTGTTTATGTGAATGGAAAAAGAAACTGAAATTCATTCAATTATAAACTTAATAATTAGTGCCATATTATAATCTATTACCCACACTCGTATGTTCATCTACCATCGTGTTAAAGCATTTCTGCATGGGCTTTCTCATTTCACAATGCCATGTGGACATAGTCTTTGCCTTTCCACTGCTACTGTGCCCTTATCTAGTCACATTTTTTATATATTTCACATATAGTATTTATGGTTTTTGAAACATGTTTTACACTTGACTGTTCGGCACTTTCCTTGATGATTGTGCTAATGATCCTTTGTGCCGGTGGCTTCTGTCAGACCCGGACCCCGTGTACAAATTCGTCAAGAAGCTGCCGTCCAAGTCGCAGCAGTACACCACCAAGGAGCTGGTGCTGGAATGCACCACCAACAGCCACAAGGCCCCTGTGCAGTGGCTGAAGGATGACAAGAAGATTGCTGTGAGTTCTTCCCAACCGTATTAACTTTAGTTCTTGTTTAAGTCCTCGGGCAGACAGTGATTTCCCATATACAAGAATATATACAGAAACAGCAATAGGCTCAATCTAATCTGCACTCCTCTATAAGAATTCACAATACGAGGAGCTTGTCAGTCCTGCTGCTGAAGACACCAAAGGGGTAATGATGTGAGGTCACATATATCAGTTTCATGCATGCAGTAGGCATTTAACAGGCATAGTAAATTGTTTTTAAGCATTTGTGAGTTGTAATTAGCTGTTAATCAGTACACCATTCAGTGTTCTATTTTTTAAATTCTAGAATGTGAAGGGATGTATTCTTCTAAGCACGACATTTCGATATGGAATAGACAGTTTTTCCTGCTATTGTAATGAATCTGCCGTAAAAATCAGTACATTGTAACACCATGCCTAGCGAATAATAAAGATGATGCTATGCTTTCATGTTCTATGGCATCATTTATAGCTTCTGAATCTCAGTATGTCAGCTACAATACTTCGGCTCTTCAATGCGAGCATCATTTGGCTGTTTTCTTTGAAATGCATAATTTCCTGTGATTTTTCCGCAGGCAAGCGACAAGTACATTATTGAGCAGGACCAATTTGGCAAGAAAATACTGCGTGTTCAGAACTGCACTTTGGAGGACACCGGTTTGTACACCTGCAAGATCAACTCGGAAGAGAAGACCTCAAGCAAAGTCACCATTACAGGTAATACACATAGGGATGATGTCTTATTTCCTCTTTAAGAAAGAGACGAGAATCAAGTAGACAAAATATTTGCACTACCGTTGAACCCCTTTATAAGCGATGCACCGGGGAGAAATTCTTGTCTTTTATATGAGGTGTCTCGTATAAACAGAGCACCACACATGCATTTTTTTATCGACACCTAATTTAACGAAGGCACACTAGTGTCTCTCACATCCATTTGTCTGTTAAATCATAGTCTCTTATAAAAAGGTTTGACCGTATATCAGCTGAAGGTGGCATTTATTTGAAACAAAAGGTGAGACACAGACAAAAAAAGACACAGTGCTGAGCAAAGTAAAAACTATATTCAGAAAAAAGATGTGTCAGCTTCCGCACGAGAGTCTTGTTCACAATAAAGCAAGAATAGCACTATCACCTAGTTATAAAGTGATCCTATCACCTGCTTCAAGCAGTGTGCATATATTGGTGGGAGACTGCTACTACTTAATGGGGTTCAGTGGTTTGAGTTATTGAAATCATGAGGTAAAGCTGTGAAAACAGTTTATTTTCTGTGGTCATTACGGAAGCGCCCTTTCAATTTATTGCATGTCCCGTCAACACGTGTTTTGCAAGGGCACTGGATGCCTCTTTTTTTTCTCACTGTGAACAAGGTCTTCATGTGGGGGCTGTATCGTCTTTTTTACGAATACTGTGAGGAACCGGTTTATTCCGCCAGGCTCGAGCTAAATCACGCTGGTGATGATATCTTTAGATGAAGAAGATGTACAGGTGATGATGATATCAAAGAGAATAAAGAGTCATTCGCTTGTCGCGCTCACACTAATTCCCCCGCGCGGTGAAAGCGGCCGCCTGGTCGCTTAACAGTATTATGAAATGCGTCGCGCATAAGGCTTTAAACGAGATACGTGCACTATCTCTGTTCCTCGGCAACGATGATCAGGAGTAGCGCTAAGAGGAGAAACGCGGTAATTGACAGGAGATGTCTGTTCGACCACCGTGTACGGCCCAATGAAGCGACTGATGAATTTTTCGCATAGGCCGGGGACGCGTAGTGGGGTCCATAGAAGAACTTCGTCACCAGGGGAAAAACTCACAACACGGCGAGACGAGTCGTAGCGAGATTTCCGAGTGTTTTGAGAGAGGCCGGTGTTAACACGGGCCTGGTGACGGCAGTGTGCGAGACGAGATAGGAATTCTTCAGAGAAAGGAGCCGTCGAGGGTGCAGGGGCCGAAAGGAAAGAGACATCCACAGCGAAACTCGGCGAGCGACCATGGACGAGAAAAAATGGAGAAAAGCCGGTAGTGCGTTGAGCAGCCGTATTATAGGCGAATGTCACGAAGGGTAGAATTGCATCCCAGTTAGTGTGGTTGGGGTGAATGTACATGGCGATCATGTCCGATAGGGTCCGATGAAACTGTTCAGTCAATCCGTTGGTCTGCGGGTGGTAGCTAGGAGTGGTCTTGTGAACAGTTTTCGAGGCACGCAAAACTTGCTCGACAATGGAAGATAGGAAGACTTTGCCACGATCACTGAGGAGAATGCGTGGAGCTCCATGACGCAAAAAGATGTGGCGAAGAAAGAAATCGGCGATCTCGGTGGCAGTCCCAGATGGTATAGAAGCTGTTTCTGCGTAGCGGGTAAGGTGGTCGACGGCCGTGACAATCCAGCGATTCCCATTGGATGATATAGGAAGAGGGCCATACAAGTCGATTCCAACGACTTCAAAAGGCGAGGCGGGACAAGGAAGAGGTTGCATTAAGCCAGCCGGAGCAGTTGTCGGTCGTTTTCGCCGTTGGCAATGGACACAGGAGGCGACGTACTTAGCGACGGCTGAAGAGAGGCCAGGCCAAAAACAACGACTTCGTATTTTGTCCTAAGTCTTGTGATAGCCTAGATGTGCGGCGGTTGGATCATCATGAAAGGCTTCCAGAACTTCACGTTGCAGAGAACGTGGGATGACGGGTACCCACTTGTTGCCATCGATGTGGTAAATGTAGCGACATAAAGCATCGTCGACAAGCCTAAATTGTTTAAGTTGTCGACGGAGTCTGGCGTTTGGAGGAGTAGTAGAGCCGGTCAAGCGGTCAACAATGGTGCGGCAGTATAGGTCGACACGTTGTTGTGAAACAAGGACGGATAGGGTGGCAGGGGATGAACTTAGCGCTGCGATTGGAGAGGTGCTGTCGTTTTGGAGTATCGATGGTGAGTGGCTTCCGCTGGGCAAAGGACAGCGCGATAGAGCATCGGCATCTTGATGCTTCTTCCCTGATCTGTAGGCGACATCGAAATAATACTCCTGCAAGCGAAGCGCCCAGCGACCGAGGCGACCCGTTAAGTTTTTCAGCGATGAAAGCCAGCATAGGGCGTTATGGTCGGTCGCGACGGTAAAATGACGGCCGTGAAGATATGGTCGGAATCTTTGCACTGCCCAAACAACAGCAAGGCAATCCTGCTCGGTGATAGTGTAGTTCTTTTCTGGAGTGGTAAGAGCACGACTTGCGTAAGCAACGACGCGTTCGCGTGAGTTTTTGTCACGCTGCAAGAGTACCGCACCAAGACCATGACTACTTGCGTCGGTGTGAAGGATAGTGGGTGCGGTGGGATCGAAGTGGCACAGTACCGGATCCGACATGAGGGCTTGCTTTAATGCCACGAAAGCGCTTTCGCAGTCTTCGGACCAAATGAAGGGGACGTTCTTTGCGAGGAGTTGATGGAGCGGAGACGCAAGTTCCGCGAAACCACGTATGAAGCGCCGGAAGTAAGCTGCGCAGGTCCTTTTGACGTAGTGGACGAGGAAAATCGAGAACAGCGGCAAGCTTCTCGGGGTCGGGCCGAATTCCTTCTTTGCTGACAAGGTGGCCGAGAACCTTGATTGTCTTGCTAGCAAAGGTACATTTCTTGGTGTTAAGCTGTAGACCGGCTTTTGCAAGGCATGTGAGGACTTCGTCAAGACGTTGTAGATGCTGCGAGAACGTGGATGAAAACACTACTATGTCATCGAGATAGCACAGACATGTTTTCCATTTCAAACCACGCAATACGCCGTCTATCATGTGTTCGAAGGTGGCGGGCGCATTACAGAGTCCAAAAGGCATCACATTGAACTCGTACAACCCATCTGGCGTTGAAAAGGCGGTCTTCTCTTTATCAGACTCCGACATTGGTATCTGCCAGTAGCCTGACCTAAGGTCGAGGCTAGAAAAATGCTCTGCGCCCTGTAATGAATCCAGTGCATTGTCGATCCGAGGGAGGGGATAAACATCCTTGCACGTTATTTTGTTTAGCGCACGGTAATCGACGCAGAAACGCACTGTCCCATCTTTCTTTTGAACGAGAACAACTGGGGATGACCAGGGACTCGAGGAAGGACGTATGATGTTGCGTCGTAGCATGTCTGAGACATTTTCCTCGATGATCTTACGTTCTGCCTGAGACACGCGATATGGACGCCGATGTACAATACGAGAGCCGTCAGTCTGGATGCTGTGAGTAGCGGTGGTAGTCATGCTGAGGGCAGGCGAGTTCACGTCAAATAGAGAACGGCGTCTATTTAACAGGGCGAGCAAATCTTCAGTTTGATGAGGTGTTAAGTCATTGCTTATTGTTGCGGACACAGGTGTGGCAGAGGCATTAAATGACAGTGATTGTGACTTCGGAACATCGTTGTGGTTGTTGTTCGGAAGAGTAACAATCGTAACAGGCTCACTGTCGACCGCGCAAGATACTGTTGAGCCACAGGGGAGCAGTACACACTCGGGCGTTTGATTTATGGCGGTTAGGTACGTAGACCCATCGAAGAAGCGAATAAGCCCTGGTGTGATCACAATGCCCCTACGTAGGGTATGACCGTAAGGAAGAATTAGTACGTCGCCATCCACAATGTCGGTGCAATTAAAACTTATAATTTCTTCGATGTATGGCCGAAGTACATAATCTGACTTGGTGACAAGGCGGATGCGTTCATCGTGTTCAACCGGAGAAGAGTCAGTGGCATTTAGATGCAGGAGGCGCTGATGACATGATATGAAAGCGGATGCAGAAGACAAGAAATCCCACCCAAGAATGAGAGCGTGGGTGCACTCACGAAATACCGCGAAAACAATGTGATGACGAATGCCTTCTATGCAGACACGAACGGTACACTGTGCAAGTGGACGAATAAGAGCGTTGGTCGCCGCACGTAGAGGTGGGCCGCCATAAGGTGTGGTGACTTTTCGAAGGCGGGAACAAAAATCAGCACGAATAATCGAAATGGCAGCGCCAGTGTCTACAAGAGCCTCAACACGTACACCTTCTACAAACACTACTATCAAATTCGATGGCCGCTCTGGAGGAATCGTTAGCTGTCCAAGGGATGCAGTTTCCCCTCCTAAAACTGCATTGGGGAGTTTTCCGCGTGGGCGTTCGTGGAATGGGAGGCGGGCCGTAGAGGCGACACTGAACGGCGACTTGGAGAAGGCGACCTGCGGCGAGACGTACGGGAATTCCCAGGCATGTCCGTATGGTAAGTAGGTGACGGTGAACGGTAATAGGACGTTCAGAAGGGTGGTCGTTGGTAGTTCATGGTCGGACGGAAGCTTCGATGTTCTTCGGGAGCGTAGCCGCGTTGCTCGTCTTGTTGGCGCCTTCGACAAAACCGAGCGATATGTCCTCGATAGCCGCAGTAGTAACAGATTGGTCGAGGTGGGCGCTGAGGTGCGTAGTAAGGTGGTGCACGCGCTGGCGGTGATAACGAAGCCACAGGCATATGGTCTGCTGTTGTAGGCACAGAAACGGTGGGTGCGACAGAAACCGCGGCAACTTCGGCGTACGTGCGCGTCTGGCGCTTGCAGGTACTGTTGGAACACGTCGCACGCGATGCGGAGGCGATCTCTTGTTTAATCAGGTCTCGCAAGCTATCTTTTTCAGAAGGGAAAGTAACTTCCGCAGCACAGGAAGAGCAGCGCCCGTGCAGCTCTTCACGAACGATGTCGCGAATAAGCGCACGCAAGTCGAGGGGTGCAGGCAAACGAACGTCGGTGGCATCGTAGCAAAGGCGAAGAGACTGAAGCTCGTCAAGTCGCTGACAGATGGTTATCACGTCCTGGGTGGTGGCCGGATTTTGCGTGGCGAGGGCGTTAAAGGCGACGGTGTTAATGCCTTTAATAATGTGGCGTATTTAGTCGTTCTGAGACATACCGGTGTTAACGCGCTTGCACAGTGCAAGGACATCCTCAATATAAGAGGTGTAAGATTCACCCGGCAGCTGCGTGCGTTCGGCGAGTTTCTTCTTTGCTGCCTCAATGCGAACTGCAGGGGCACCAAATACCTGGCGAATTTGCTGCTCGAAAGTGTCCCAGTCGGGAAGATCCGGGTGGTGGTTCCAGAACCAAGTTTTCGCAACATCGGACAAGTAAAATGGGACGCTGCGCAACTTCTGTGGATTGTCCCACCTGTTCATATCGCTGACGAGGTCGTAGTTCTTGATCCAGTCTTCGACATCATCGCCTCGGAGACCGGAAAACACAGGTGGATCACGCAGGCGAGTGTTGTTGGGCGGAGCGGGTGGCGGTGGCTGCAGTAGGACGGCGACGTTGGATGGGCCAGGGTTTCCTTGGGCCGCCATGGCAGGGGGTTGTATGCGACGACCCGAGCGGAGCTCCAGCGAGAACGGGCGAGAGGACTTGAGGGAACGAAAAGCACAGTCCACCACTTGTGAGGAACCGGTTTATTCCGCCAGGCTCGAGCTAAATCACGCTGGTGATGATATCTTTAGATGAAGAAGATGTACAGGTGATGATGATTTCAAAGAGAATAAAGAGTCATTCGCTTGTCGCACTCACACTACATATTTACTTTGGTCACTGCTATTTTTCTTTATCCATTTTATTCTCCAACCAGACTGGATTATATCCGACCGCTGTCTTCATAAAAAGTGAGACGTGTTGCTCCTTTTTGTCAATTACCATTTATATAAACCAAAAGAACAACACCCTTGACGGTCTTGTATCAGTTGTGCCTTTGTTAATGTTACTGACCACATTTGGACACGAACCACGCACTGCTTTGTGTTATTACTGTGCCAAATATTGCTGTCATACTTAACAACTGTAAGATTCACAAGACAGCCAAGCAGCAGGGCCCACTGCTACAATGGTGCTTTTTCTTATACTCAAAAGGCAGCAAGTCGTTTAATTCGAGCTGTTGTCCTACTCGCAGAACAAAAGTTCCAGTTCATGAAGGGCCTGAAAAGCTTCAAGATCTTCGAGGATGAATCTGTCACTCTTGAATGCGAAGTGGACGAGTGGGAGGCCCCAGTGCAATGGTTCAAGGATGGCAAGGAGATCAAGGGTGACAAGCAGTAAGCACTTTTCTTGCAGCATGCTATTTTGCTTTGCATCAAGACGAGCTACCAGTATTTACATCTTTATAACTTTGTGGTACCTGAAAGAGACATAGCTTTGCTATATCA
The DNA here is from genome assembly GCF_043290135.1 of Rhipicephalus microplus. Lineage (NCBI taxonomy): Eukaryota > Metazoa > Arthropoda > Arachnida > Ixodida > Ixodidae > Rhipicephalus > Rhipicephalus microplus. The sequence continues at coordinate 11,933,534 of NC_134709.1, read as the reverse complement.
AATATTCATTATGAATGTATATTCTTTACTTTGTAATAGCTGTGAGACAATATATTTGTATTGTCCATCACTAAGTCCCGTGGATTGGTACATGTGGTAATTCATTGTATCCAATGTTTTTTATATATGCCTGCTCTGCCTAAAGAAGCACGAGTGCTTATTAATCACTGACTGCGATGCAGCTTGTAATTTGATTGTCACCGCACAACCATTTGGTCTAAGCACCATAATCATGCAAGTGTGAATTTTGCAGGACCTCAAAAAACTTGTTTTAGTCAATAATCAATCAATCATAATCACACTTTGCTTCCAACAATTGGGGCATTCTATATGAAAAAAAAAAAGAAAGGCATATTCTATGTTAGCTAGGTCTAGCAGTCAGTTTTACTTGATGACAAGTTTTCTTTCCTAGGAACCGCATATTGTTTCTTCAAATGTTTGCTAATAATTGTTAAGCTTTAATTACACTTTTTTTGTTCACTTGTCTGGCTCTTTCTCACACTTGTATTCATTCATTTATCTTAATAAATAACTAGCTTTTATTGAGTGCCTGTGTCATTATCCTTGTTTTCATGTCACTGTCCTAATTGCACTCTTTTTCATTACGTGTTACTATTTTGCCTTGTGATTGACCCTTATGAAGTACAAAAGAGGCTCTGCCATTATCATTATTTCCTCTTTATAAATTAATCCAAGCGTGACTACCTTTCACGTTGAGTGATATAGCATGCATCTCAATCTAATACAGCTATGAAGTGGCTGCAGAAGGTCGTAAACGCCGCATTCACATAAAAAAAGCAAAGATCACGGATGAAGGCCAATACGTCTGCAAAACCAACTCGGACGAGACAAGTGGAGAACTTCTAGTGGAACGTAAGTGGAGAAGTAGTTTTTTCATGAACTGCAGTGGAGTACGAATTTGGTATTGTTGGCTCATGATTTTCTGTAGAAAACAGTGGTAAAAAAACGGTATGAAGAAAGAACACAAACTACGGCACTGACTATCAACCAAATGTGTTTGGTTGGTAGTCACATTTAGAGCAATCTACCCCTCGGCCAAAGTGCTCTAATGAAGTCACTACAATGTGTGCTACTGTGTTGTTCACACAAGAAGTGACGTTCTTGGGATACACGGCTTTGTATGGTGGTTCTGAAATATTTCACTTTTAGTCTAATCAAGCCAGTGCCATATTCACCTAGCTGGTAACACAGCAATTAGTGCATAATTGCATCGATTCTTCCAGAGCAAAGTCAACATTCAATACCTCAGCTGTGCACTCTCGTTTGTAAGCTGCACTTTATTTTAGTGTGGTGTATGTTGTACAGACACACCATATTCCTATTTTATTCTATGACTTTTCAATACTTTTCTAATGACTTTCATTGACCTTTAGTGGAGAAAAACAGCTCTATTTATGAAACAGTTGGTGTGAGTTGGATGTCGTTTTTTTAGGGACGGAGCTCCTAAAAGCGTGGGTCTGTCTCCATTCCTTGCATGTATGTACGGGACTGCCTATAGTTCCACCTTTGCCAACTGCCCACTACTTCATCCTTGCAAGCATCCCACTACGCCCCATCACCGATCCACTACTTCACCAACCATAAAGCAAATACTGTTGAAAATCAGCCAATATTAAATACAATATGGTCGTGTGCTTGTATCTAGGCGTGCGATAAAGAACTATAGATTGTTTCGCTGTGTCCATCCCTTGTTTGTACGTGACCGCCTATAGTTCTACTTTTGCAAACTGCCCACTACTTCGCCCTTGCAAACATTCCACTACACCCCATCAGCGATCCACCACTTCCCCGACCATAAAGCCGTTATAGTGAAGGGGGAACGGAAGCGACGTATAGCTACCACTTAAGACTAATAAAATTTCTTGTATAGATATATACAGTGTTTGTCACGTCTTTGATGTAGTGGGCAATATTCGCAGATGGTTCACGGTTTAGCGATGAAACCCTTCAGTGCTTTGCCCTACTCATCATCGATCACTTCGTGGATATGCTTTGATTTTTTTTGCCTCACACATTTTCATCTTTTGCTTGTAGCGGCCAACAAATTCAATAAGAAGCTGAAGGATGTGGATGCTCTAGAAAGGGAGCAAGCCATCCTTGAGGTTGACCTTCTGGACAGGTATGCTCCCCTCAAGTGGTTCAAGAACGGCGAGGAAATCAAGCCGAGTGAGAGGTGAGACTAATCCGGCACTTTATGAACAGCCTAGGGAGTGCACTCTTTGGTATACAGTTCATTTCACTTCGATCACATCACTGGCTTGGCCAACTCCTTCCCTAGCTTCTCAACATTTATATCTTGGAGATCATGTCGCCACATCTTAGGTTGACAGCCACATTTTTCGAGGTGTTAATAGATGCAGCACTGAACACTTCCACACTAATTGCTTCTTGTATTTCCTCATTATAAAGCGCATGCAACTATAAAACCAGACCATGCGGGTCTACCATATTGAAGCTTTTCTGAAATTCCTACAACATTTGCTGTTTCTAAAAAGCACTAACTTAGAGCTTTATTAATGGATGTTTAATATCTTACTGCTCAAAATAAAATGATATATATTGGTCGCAAATGCAGGAACCTGTTTTTCAACAAATCTATGCTTGGTCCTGTTTTGTGCTTATGTACAATAGAATTGAAATTGCATTCTGAAGTAGATACAAGTTTGTATTGTCAACTTGTTGATATATTGACGTACTTGTCACACAAATGCTGTACAGCAGAGGCTGGCAAGGTAAGTGTTGTGTGGTGCAATGGGTGTCCCATCTAAATTTATCAGTACAGATGTCAAGCATGGGTACTAGTGATGATACCTTGCTGCCAGTAGTCTAAACTGTTCCTTGTATTTTTGGGCCTCTGTGAAACTGTTTGGGTCCTTTTGTTTCTGAACAACTTGAACACTCCAGCACGTCTCGAAAGATGTCCATGGTTAATATAATGCAATACTTCCTTATATACCACGGAGACAGGAATCAGAGCACTAGTGAATGGCATTAATTTTTGTCATCATCAATCAGTACGTAATTTTTTGTTGTTCACTTTTTGTTCCTGTCTTGTAGGATAACCATTAAGCAGCTTGAAGATGGTCGCCACCAACTGATCATTAACAAATGTGAACTTGATGATACGGGTGAATATTCTATTGAGTGCAAGGACCTCAAGTGTGCCTGCAAGCTAAGCGTGACTGAAGGTGAGTCTGTGCTTACGGGTGGCATTCTTTCAGTTTCTACATTATGAGGATGTCATTTCCCCGATCAGGAACATGTAGTAACAAAAACAGGAGTATTCTTACTGCTTTATCACAAATGTGGGTCTTCGTATTCTCTGTTTTCAGCTGAAAAAGCTCCTGTCATCAAGCTAGACAAGACGGACTATACTGGAGACACTGGAAAGCCACTGACTATCGAGATCCCATACAGCGGTAAGGCTTGTTTCGACACTTTAAGTTTCTCGTGCGTCAATCTGTTGTCATGGCATGTAGGTTAAAGTGAATGACTGAAATATGAAAAGCTGCAACAGTGAAGCTCCGTTTCGCACCTCTTGTTTCTTTTTTCTAGTGACTGGTGTGAGGACATCAGACGTTGTTGGCAAGTTGCTACGCAACGGACAGCCAGTTAGCACCAAGGAGGTTGATGTTGTCGTGAAGAACGATGTAGTGCTTGTCACCTTCAGGAAGCCCGTTCGGGACACTTCTGGTCCCTATGAGTTTTCTCTGAGTAACTCTCAAGGAGAAGCGAAGCTCCCACTCAACATCAACATTCTGGGTGAGTACAAGAATCCAGCTGGATGGCTAAAATGTAATTATGCATTTGTGCAGATGCAAGCATGGTGTTTAGTAAAAAAACTACTTTTTGTGTCCTATACACTGCTGTTTGCAACTTGATATCACCGTTTTTCAAGTCAACCTCAAAACATCAACACAGGTGAAAAAATAGGAGCATGCCAATAAAATATGGAGGCATCATGGACTTTTGAGAGAAGTATGACACTTCAACAGCACTGTGCGTTATGCCTCTTAAGAGGGCAGACTGGTCATTGGGACTGAAAAGTAACAAAAAAAATCATTTTTCTATATAGACACATTTGGTTTCTGCAAGTATTTTTCTATCTAGCTGCAAATTTTCACACACCAGGAAGTGGTATATTTTTTTGTAATGTCATTCTAACTATCCAGATTCTTGGTGCTGTTAACATGCAGAACCTGCAAAAAAATGGGGAACAGACTTTGAAGCTTCTATATAATTTGCCGGCACCTGTGTTAGAAGCTCTGCTATGAGTTTATAAGCCCCTTTATGAGGATTGCAAACATGCGCACCATGATTGTTGCTTTTTGAAGAAGCTGTGTGTTTTCAATTCTTTCCATGTTTCTCAGAGAAGTAAATTTACGGCTGTTCAATTTTGAGGCCTCAATATCTCTGCAGCTAAGGCAGGTATAACAATAATTCTTCTTGCAACCGAAACCTCTATGTGTGTAGAATGCAAGTACGGGAGCAGAATTTATAGCACGAGTCTTTTTAAGTAATTACTCATCAAACTTGTAATATAATTTCAACTGCTTTTGAAGATGTATATAGTTCATTTTGTTGTAAACTAACCAAGAAAGGCCCAAAAACAAAAAAGTCTTGCATACTTTCACTCTATAGTCATTAGTCTTTGTTGGAATATCTCAACTAGCACTTTAATTAGCACTTTTTTGTTCTATAGCAGCCTTAAACAATAGGGGATCAACTTAAGTTATCTCAGGAACAAGATGAGTTACAGAAAAACTAATTAAACATTTGAAATCAACAGAAAAAACTGCATAGTACTGTGCAGTTCGACCAAGATCACTGAAAAAATAAACAAAAAATGTCTAAGACCAGTCTGCCCCCTTAAGAACAGCAAGAAGCCCCCTTAACTCTAATCAAAAGAATTGATAGTCTGTATGACTATTGTCACTTATATCATTGTTTTAATATTAGACTAATGGGACAAGACATGTCTGTGTTAGTTGTGGTCTACTAATGCTAACGCCAGGATGAAGGCGTTAGGTATGTCTCTCTAGCCAGTGCACAGGTGTACCAGGAAACTAAAACTCGCATTAAGCATGCCAAAGTGATATGCATGGACCCGACCTTGTTTAAGTTCGATGTGTTCTTATCAGATATAAATAGTTGCTGTACCATACTAATTTGAAGTTATTCGGTCTGTGTAAACTTCTACGAAACCAATACAGCACTAATAAGTCTAAAAACTCATTCACACCTGTAACTAGTACTGGTTGTGCAACCAAGATATTCATAAACCAGCTGGTTGCAAGCAATTACAAATGGCTACTTTAGTTGAAAAGCTAATGCTTTGTCTTAGTCTCAGAGCTGGTGACAGTTGTTAGTCAGCTCTCATCCTGTCTTATTTTTTCGTATTTTGTCTCTTTTACAGTTTACGCTGTTTTTACTTTTTACAATGTTTGACCAAATAGCCCAATGAAACACACTTCTATGTACAGCTCACATTAGCAGGCATGAGTATCGGTCGCCTCGAGTTGATTTTTGGTTGCCATTTGTAAATGTTCGTGCGACTTGGTGCTTGTTGCAGCTGGGAATGAACCTTAATAAAACAATGATAACAGTAATACAAATTTCTAATAGAATTTTGCTATGGTTCGTGCACGCATGGCAGTGTGCATGTGTACTTGCATTTTTTTTTTACACACTCTTCTTCTGAAGGGACTGGAGGAGTGCATTTCTGTGATAACCGAGCATATCTCGTGTGGCGTTCTTGATCTCCAGACGTGCCCCAGCCACCCGAGGGTCCCCTCGAGGTCTACGACATCTACAGGGATCGCTGCAAGCTCAAATGGAAGCCACCAAAGGACACCGGTGGTGTCCCACTGCAGCATTATGTGGTGGAAAGGCAGGACCTTGGTGTCAGAGGAGGCTGGACCGAAGTCCTCACTACTGAGGACACTCACGCAGATATTACGGACCTCACACCTAAGAAGGAGTACAAGTTTAGGGTGCGCGCTGTGAACAAAAAGGGCGCATCAGAGCCGCTCAATGCTGACAGAACAACGTTGGCAAAGGATCCGTATGGTGAGTTTGATAGAGCTTGGTCGCAATGTTACACGTGTGAAGACACAAAACTGCAAGAAGCTGCTCGCTGCAAACACACGACACTCTCCGAACAAGAACACAGTGAAACACAACAGGAATGCAGCGGCATTTCCAACATGTGCGACTCGAAGAACTCAAACTGGAAGGAGCTTCTGGCTGCAAACACATTATAATATGCCTGAACAAGAACATCGAAAATACAGCAAAAACATGTCATTTTGCCTTGACAATAGTGGTTCTCCATATTCTGAAAATTGCCGCCAAAAGGCCTCACTACTCAGGCCCATATGAACATCAGGCTCTTGAGCAAATATGTGGCACTCATGTCTCTTGCCCAAGTTTGTACAAATATGTGCTGCTTAGAGTCTGCAGAGTGCTCTAGTTGGAGTCATCAATGCGATAGCTGCAAGAAATGAACCTGTCAATGAAACTACAGCACAGTTGTTTGGAAGTCTATCTAGCAAAGACATTTCACGAATCCTAAACCTTCAAAGTCACACTTTGCCAGATCACTGCTGGCAAAAAAATTACAGATGCTCACCATGTCATGCCTTCCAGATCTCTCAGACATCCACAAGATCACACCCAACAATTTTTTTTTACTTCACCAAGCTCCATACAAAATTCTTCCTCCAGATGCACTGTACTTTTTTAAAGCGAATACAAAGATCAAGTTCAAAATCGCCACTGCCAGACCTTCGAAACCTACCAGATCACTCCCGACAAATGTCTCAGACACCTTGCCAAATCACAGCTGTCGAACCTTCTAGACAACCACGAGACCGAACCTGCCAGTCTCCTAGGCACCCACATCATCACTGCGATTCACCCAACTTCATCCTAACCAAGAGTCTGTGATTCACATCAGTGCTTGCTTGTTTCTCAGCATAAACTTGTGATACAAGGCAAAAAAAGAGGATCACTGACTGCTACTATTCAGCATGAGTCAGCCATGACCAATAATGATATAAACACACAGATATGAAAGACTTGTTAGTCATAATTATGCACTTCATGCACATTTATTGTTTATGAAACAATATTTGTTTTACCCCACATAAACCTTATTCACAAAATAACAGCACTTTATTAAAATAACATGCACCTTAAATAGGAAATACTTACATTGCTAAGTGTGCTTTTTTTGTATTGCTGCTGCTACCAATAGGGGTCCTGAAACACCTTTTCAAGCAATCATAAAATTATCTCAGTATCGAAATTTATTGACTCGTGAATTGATTGCCGTAAATATCTTTGCAATATGGGCGTAGTTAGAGAGGTACGTTGCACACTTTATGCACCTTATTTTTTCCCTTTCCTTGTCCTAACGAGCACGCTGGAATTTACATAGGGGAGATGACAGTGGTGAGAAGCTATATCAGTGTGAATCATAAACTTTTGCGTGCATTGTGAAATGTGTTCACTCCCCACTAGTGCAATTCTAGTGTGGGCTAGTGTCGCTACTGTGTAATTTTATCAACTATAGAGTGTCGTGAAAGCACACGGTGGCACTCTGCGGCAAGAGGTGCGGTATCGCAGGCCGGATAAATGGTCTGGCATAGACCAAAGTCATACAATGCCGGAGCACACGCTGAACATGTCAGGCCACGTCGAGAATGGGGAGGGCATTTTCTTTTTATTCAGAGAGTGCGTGTAACAATGGGTTGCAGTTAATGACCGGTGTGCGGTGCTTTATTACATACCGCAAGAAACCGAGACTTGTCAGGAGGCAACATAGGCTCCGAGATAAGTAGCATGAAATGCGCAACACCACTAGAAGGATGTCTGATCCAAATGCCACTCTTGATGTATCTCAGCATTGGGCCATAGCCTCAATACGCTAAATGATGAAACAGAGTCCCCACCGGCAGCTTCAAATGGTGAGTACAGGCCTTTTTATGCAGAAAGGGTGCTTGACAAAGTGGCAAATTCGCACTTCGCTTGTAAACTTCATATGCTACGCAAGACTACAAAATTTGGCTGAGCTGTCAAGAGCGGTGTATGGCCGTTTGTAAAATGCTTTTTCTTCCACTAAGTCTCAGGTATGGTTCAGGACCCCTCTAATGCATCAGAGCTTAGTGAAAAAGATCTCATTCGCTTTCCTGTTTGCTTTTAGACGAACCCTCCAAGCCTGGAAATGTTGAGGTTACTGACTGGGATGCAGACAGGGTGGATCTCAAATGGGAGAAGCCCGAAAAAGATGGTGGTGCACCCATTGAAGGATACGTCATTGAATACAAGGACAAGTTCTCCAGGGACTGGGTTCCTTGTGCTGTAAGTTCATACTGCTGCATAGAATCGTGTTTCTTTTCAAGCACATCAGCACATTATCTTGGAGCTAGAACGTGTTGTCATTATAGTCACTCTCTGTAGATTTTTGCTACGCTTGCTTTTCTTTGCTATTACAGTTTATTTAGTTCGGAGTTCTTGTGATGTAGCACCTGCGAGACGTTTGGATTGCTGTGAACTGTGTAACAGGGTTTAAAGATATTGTTTTTCGAAAAATTGTGTCTCTAATAAGAACACAGAAATGTGAGTGTGTGTGTATGGTTGATAAAAACACCTATAGGCATTCTGAGCTTTGTTCTTTCAGAATTTTTTGCATGTTTTGAATGAGTGAAATAAATAATTTCAGGAAATATTTGCTGGATGAAGCACTACGTGTTTGTCGCTAGCAGGGGCGTTATAAAAAGAAAAAAAAATTGCATTGTTCATTTGCTTGTTTTTATTTCTTTTTCTTCATTTAATTTTGTCAAACGTGGCGAATTTTTCACATGATGGGAAGCCTGCCTATCCCAACTTTGATAACCTATATTTGTAGCAAAAAAATAGCTTCTTTAGTTTATAGTAGGTGTGCCAACTGTGTTCATGATTCAGTTACATTTATTTTTTTGTTCTTATCAAGTTTTTATTGCTGGTGTGCCCTGCTTTCATTTTGAAATGTGCAGAAATCCTAACTTCCTCTTAATTTACGTCGCACAGAATATTCCAGCTGACAAAACTCAAGGCAGAGTGTCCGACTTAAAAGAAGGCGTACAGTACGAATTTCGTGTACGCGCTGTTAACAAGGCCGGACCCGGTGAACCCAGCGACCCGACAAAGCCAATTATCTGCAAGCCGAGGTTTGGTAAGAAATACAACCCCACCTTCATGTAGTAAACAATAAAATCATTCATCACTACAACTACAAGGGAGAGCAAACCCTGTGGTGCCCAATAAATTTCATTCTCCACAATTCGCCTTTGCCAACATTCAGGTGATAATTTTTTACTGTGGCAGCAACGCTGTCTAGCTGCTAGGCAGGCTTTTTAGAAAAGCCATGTTCAAGTTTCATGGCCAGAGCATTATACCAGGAGGTCTCAGAGTTCTGTGAAAACTGCCAGGTTAGTTGCAAAAATATCACACCTAAAGAAAGAAAGCAAGAGTAAAAACAAATAAATAATAAGAATAATAATTAAGTTGATTATAATATACAAGAAAATGGGTGAATGCTTATGCTAACTAATGAAAAACATATAAACACATAGAGTAACAATGAGCAACACAAATAATTAACCTAATGTTAAATATCTGTATTGATTCATTATCAGTAATATAATTACCTAAAACACAAAAATGCGATTAAATGACAGAGACATAGTGGCAGTTTGTTAGGAAATTCAAATGAGTAGGATAGTTTCTTAAATATTTCTTGCTGTGTGCAAAGTGTGTATAAACATTGCTCAATAGCCTTATTGTTTTCTCATAATTGCCCTAATTAGGTATAACAAAGAAAGATATAAAGCAGCCAAGAGGGACTCATATTCAGAGCACCTGATTGCTTTTAATCTGGCTTTAGTTGCTCACTTCATTTCAAATGTAAGCTGCATTTTTTCCAGTGAATATTATGAAACTTCAGTTGAAGTGAACAGGATCATATTCTTGTTGGATGCTTCATGTCCAACTTCTATGACCAGTTGCAGTGCTGGTTAGGGAATAAATATGGTGCAAATATAGCATGCACGTTTATTTAGCGAGAATGGATTTGAGACCTTTAGGATGTGTTTTCTGTTCCTTTCAATTTATCCACCAAATGATTTGCTTTATATTTCAGTTTGATTTTGCAATTTTAATGAACTTTATTGTGGAATGGTGATCATTAATTTCTTTTCCATGAAAAGCTACAACGTTCTTGTTGTGCCTGGATTTGCAAACATGTATTCTTTCAAACATGCTATGTTTATAGTGTGTGCCCTATAGATAGTGTTCTTAAAAATCTCTGAAAAAGCATTGCTGCACGTTTGTACATTTGATCGTGTGATGAGTTGACATATCTTATGTGATGACATTTCTTATGTGATGGGTTGATATATCGAGTTTATAATTCATAAATAGATCACTTTAGGGTTGAGCACATCGTTCTATCACCTTTAATGGCTTTTTTTTAAACTTCTCACTGGGAGTTGTGTGTTTCTTTTAACTACACAGTGAAGCCATTCATTGTGGGTGATGGATTGAAGAACCTCACTATCAAACGAGGTGCTATGATCAAGTATGAGATCGAGTTCAAAGGTGAACCTCCACCAGAGGTTGTGTGGGAACGCAACAGCACGCAGCTCAAAGCCACTGACAGGCAAGTACTCTCCTAAAATACGCAAAAGCCTGTGTGTTTGGAAAAGCTGGAAATTTGTTTCTAGGGGCTAAAAGTTGCAAAGTATCCCTGTACGTTTTGGTTGGTTTTATTGTACTCCTTTGGAATGTGAGGCTGTCAATCATTTTTTTTTAAGGATAAGTGCTGCATATACATACAGAATCGAAAAGATTTAGAAATCACTCACACATAAATACAGCGGCTTCACTTACGAACTGGCCCACATGGGGCAAAACTGTGACTAACAAATGCAATGGAATCTGCCACAGGTGCATGATAAGACATGCAACGATACTGGCCTGTTTAGTTTTCCTGCCAAAATATTGTTTAAACATAAAAACTTTATTTGTTTGCCTGATAACTGGCTTTTGTGTGTTTTTCAAGTAAACAGCTAAATTTGGATATTTTGTATAGATTCATATAGTATGTACCTGCAGGCATGTATATTTTGTGACACCAAAGGGCACTTTGCCATGATTTACTGGTGTCACATAATTTTGCTCAATGCACTGTTAGCGCTAAGCATTGCTGATCTTATCTGTTTGGCTTCCGTTCTCTAGGACAACCATTGAAGTTAAAGACACTTCGACGACCCTCATAACAAAGAACGCCGTGAGGGCTGACAGTGGTCGATATACGCTCAAGTTGACAAACAGCAGTGGGTCAGTCTTCTCTGAGGCAGATGTTGTTGTTCTAGGTATGCCATGTTTTCTACCCAGATATTATGACATTCAATATCTAGCAAAGCTGTGTCAAAACCATTTAGCCTTGCTGTACCTATGTGATTCAGCTGCATGCTTTAATGACTGCAGTACAATTCACTGAAGTAGAAAGGAGAAAATGAAAAAAGTGCACTATAGCTAAGGCTTTTTTTAAGCAAATGCATAACTATGAAGAACAACTATTTCGTTTGAAAACATGATAGTGTTAATTTTAGCTGTGTTGGACAAACCACTTATATTGCTTGAGTTTGAACATTACCACTTCCGTACGTAAACCAATAGTGCACTATAATGAGTCCTAAGCTGCCATTTCTTCCCCAATTTATAAGACTGGTGCTGCACGAAACAGGAACAGTATTTTTTTTATTTTATTGAGCTGATCTATCAACCTGAAGTTTTGTATTTCAGAAGGCTGCCATATAAGCAAATGTGTGTCTTCTGTTCATCTTGGATTATCCGTGACAATGTTGATCTCAAATACTACAGCACTCGTCATGCTTTGTCATAAAGTAGAAAACATTTATAACCTGTGGTGCCTTTATTACTTGCTTTTAGTTGCATTTTGAAGCATTTGGTAGGCACTTTCGACAGGAATTAGCTCAAACCCACATTACTCTGATTAGCAATGGACGTCTAGTTCTGCAATGTATGCAAGAAGTTTGATAACAAGTTGCTTGTTGCGTTATGCTGCAGACAAACCTGCCATGCCCGGAGGTCCGCTGAAACCGGAGAAAGTCCGAGCGGATCACGTGGAACTCTCTTGGAAACCACCTCCCGACACGGGCGGCCAGGAGCTGAAGGGCTACGTTTTGGAGAAGATGGACACAGACACCGGACGCTGGGTACCGGCGGCAGAGGTTGGCCCCAAAGAAACCAAGGCTCGCATTGACGGCCTTCAGAAGGGCAAGAAGTACAAGTTCCGAGTCAAAGCTGTCAACAAGGAGGGCGAATCGGAACCTCTAGAGACCGGAGAGGACATCGTGGCCAAGAACCCCTACGGTAAGAATTGTATTCCATTTTGTAAGCTTTTCAACCAGGCAGCAGGGGTGTGTGGAACGTTCTTTTTTTGCTAGCAGGCATCTCGTAGCACCTTCTATTATACGAGTTCCTCTGCTGATAACAATACTTGTCCGCCTTTGCAGACGAACCTGGCAAGCCAAGCAAGCCAGAGATTGTGGACTACGACAACACGAAGGTTGACCTCAAGTGGGACAAGCCAGAGAATGATGGCGGGCGCCCCATCCTGCAATACATTGTGGAGAAGAAAGAGAAGCACAGCTCGGACTGGGTGGAGGCCCTCAAGACGCCCGGCGACAAGTGCGAGGCAACCGTGGATGGCCTCAAGGAGAACTCGGTCATGCAGTTCCGGGTACGAGCCGTCAACAAGGCCGGTGTGGGAGAGCCCAGCGAGCCCACTGAGAACCACATTGTCAAGCACCGCAACTGTGAGTGGCCAGCCCTGCCGTGCATGTATGAAAAGCAGCGCTGTGCAGATGTACTGTTCAGTTGTAGTTATGTTGAGAATTAGTGCAGGGTCAGATCTCATTATATCTCAGTCGACTCCCTATAATTCGAAGTCGCTTAATCAGAATTATCGGTTAATTGGAAGTGGAGTTGGGGTCCCGTCAGTTTTGCATGCAGTTCAACAGGAAGAAATTCTCGGTAATTGGAAGCTAGAGGTCTAAAATTTCGGTTAATTCGAATTTATTTTCAATCGAATTCCCGGAGGAGATCGTAATGTTTGTTAAATTTCCTGTTTTCGAAGTGCTAAACAACAATGCGTGTGCGACGGCACCCAAGCGCATTGCAGTTGACCACAGCGCCGCAGCTCAAAACGTCAGCTGATGGCATCGCAGTTGCATGCAGCGCCCCAGATCACGAAGTGGCTGCTTCGGCGGTTCCGGTTCCGGGCCTCATTGTTGATCTCGTTACGGTCATGTGCAGACTCAGCGTTTCCACATGCGACGAAGCTCCACATGCATTTACTATGGCACCAAGTGGTGCAGATGGTGACGCGTTTTGTACAGTGGGGGAAGAAGACACAAGTGAGCTTGACGTTGATGGTCTCCTGCCAGCTCTCGGTGACGTCCCTTTCGAGAAGTACTTTGCCACTGACAGTTCGGTAGAAACGTGCGGTGCACTGTCGGACGCTGAGATCATGGAGATGGTTCGGCCCAGCGAGCCTAGTTACGAAACTGAGGTTGACGACGACGACGCCGCAAGTGAGCCACTACCGCAGGCTGCTGATGTAGCCGCAGGCCTTTCACAGCAGTTTTTCACTGCTGAGAGCAACGCCGCGGAAGCATTCGGGCACATATACAGCCTGCAGGACTTGCTTTCTGCTGCAAAATTCAGCAAACAGAAGCAAACGGCAATCGCAGATTTTTTCTCATAAACTGCTTTGAAATAAATGTATTTTTCGTTCATTGTGGTTAATTGGAATTCCGCTTAATTCGAAGTTTTTTGCGGTCCCCGTGAACTTCCTATTAACGAGAGTCGACTGTAACAGTTTTGTTATATAATGAGGCTTCAGCTGATAAGCTTAAGCAGGGGAAAAAGAAAAGCAGGAGTTTATTATTTAGGTTTCTTAGAAAGTGCCATAAATGCTAAAGCACAAGATTGTTCATCAGAGGAGTCAATTGGGCAAGTTGGTTTGCTTCCATCTTGAACAAATGCTAGCGCGACAAAAAATAGGGCGAGAATAGAAAAGACAGACTGCAGCGCTGACTTGCAACTAAACTTTATTCCGACAAGATTGTCCAATGCATATTCATCCTGTTGGTTCATGCAGCTATACTGAGAGAAACCACTAAAGCATGCTAACCAGCAAGCTGACAGCGTCCGTCTAGGCAAAAACCGTTATTAATAGTGCTGTCGCAATTTAGATCATTTTTAGCTGACACTATAATCTCGGGTATAAGCATGGTGGTCACCATAAGCTGGTGCATTTCTGAAGGGACGACCACTGCCTAATGGTGAAGTGTTTCACTCGAATGGTTAAGCAAGTTATGCTGATGAGGTGAAGAAAATGGCGCTTGCACATCAAAGGCTGCTAGCGAGACATAGCGAGGTGGTTACCTACATTATTTAACAACTAAAACGTAAATATTAAGATGTAGGCTTTTACAAAGGACAGATGTTCATTCGTTGTTTTCAAATTCGTCATGCATTGTTTGCCTACTGGAGTTTGCACAAATGAACATTAATGGCTTCTTTTATTTATTTTTTTCATCTCTCCAGTGAAACCTCGCATTGACCGCACCAACCTCAAGAACGTCATCTTGAAGGTGGGAAGGTCTCACACCTATGAGGTTGACATCATCGGTGAGCCGCCACCAGAGGTTGTCTGGACATTTGGCGAGGGTCTGCAGAAACTCAGCCCCGATGAGAACACTACCATTGAGAACAAGGACTACCATTCCACCTTTGGTATAGTCAAGGCTCTACGCAAGCAGTCTGGCAAATACACCATCACTGCGACCAACAGGAATGGAAAGGACTCTGTTTCAATCGACATTACTATACTTGGTGAGTGTCTCTTTCTGTTTATTTTAACTCAGTTAAGTCAGTGTTGTTCAATATTCACTTTATTTCAAGTTTGGCTTCTCCATTTAGTTTAGAATGCCTCACCTTCGAGAGGCAATATGCGTGATATTCTACATAGCTAGCCCTTAGGATAGCAAGTGTCCTTAGGTTTTGTAGAAATACAGTAGTGGAGAACAAAAAATTTTCCTTGTTAAAAAAAAATACTGTTACATTGGCTGTTAACACAATCATATGGGTTTGTATGTTTGAATGGGAAAAACCTAGGACCATTACTTCATTTGCAGAGTGATCAGGCTTTTCATGTCACAAATTCAAGTTTGCAGTACGTGAACTGCAATCAATGCATCTAGTCTAAGCCAATTGAAGTATTTCACCACACTTCCTCTTCCTTTTTTGTTCCAATGGGTTCGTGGAGAACCAAGGTATATTTAATAGAATCTCTCTAAGCAGTAGTTACGAATTGCAATTTTCTCTTACCAAAGGCAAACCAGCGAAGCCCGAAGGACCACTGGAGGTCAAGGATGTCCACAAGGAGGGCTGCAAGCTCAAGTGGAACAAACCAAAGGATGACGGTGGCTGTCCACTGCGCCATTACGAAGTTGAAAAATTGGACAAGGAAACTGGTCGCTGGACCCGCGTTGGCAAGACAGACAAGCCAGAAATTGAGGTCACTGGCCTGACGCCCAACAAGGAGTACCTCTTCAGGGTCGTTGCCGTCAACGATGAGGGCGAATCCGAACCATTGGAGACACTCCAGGGAACAGTCGCCAAGAACCCGTACGGTAAGCATTGGCCTCGAGAAGAAATTAGTATAAAAAGGTTGCGTCATCATTGTTTGTGCTGACATTAACTAGTCGTAGACTCAAACGTCATTGTAACAAAGTTGTTTTTTGCACGAAAATTAGTTTGTTGTATCCGAAAATTCGTTATAAAGGTCTATTGCTAATAATACACCTATTGCAAAATCATTCATTTAGTTTGTTATAATCGATATTTTGTTCTATCCAAGTTTGTTTTATCAAAGTTCGAGTGTAACAGGCACCACACTTCTTGAATTGCCCATGGCTTACTGCAACTCAGAGTTATCACGGATGAGGGAACGTGATCAACAGAGTAATGAGTACACGGCTCGAAAGAATTGCTTTCACAACTTGTGACGAATCGTGCAGGACGTTGCCATTTGTTTCAGTAGCAAGGAAATTTGTGTTGTCTCCAATGTACATACAGGACTCACAGATTGAAAAGGGACATCAAATTCTTCAGTAAAACGACTTGTACGTGCAATTGCTCGAGTTAATCACGTCATGTTGTAATGAATGTGGTCGCTGGAGATAATGTTGGCTCTGATCTATGTATTCAAATCAAAATTATGCCGATACGACCTGAACTGAAGATGCTAATATTGAAAACGTGTGCATTGTTTAGCCCTAAGTTGTCCTGTTTAAATTCGTGATTGTTATACGTTTTTTCTTTTATCTGCTGCATTTTTCAAATTCCTTCTGCAATTGGTCTCAACTTCTCTCAAAGCATTACAAAGGGTTACATAAGAATAACTAATTAAATTGTCACTTGGGAGTTTTTATCACTTGACAGTGTCACTTCACATTGTGACTTGACAGTGTCAGTCGAACCAGGAATTTTACAAGGACAGGTTAGAAGTCAGAACAAGTTAGAAGAGTCTTCCAGGCATTGTGGTATAGGTATTCACATAAGTATACAGGAGTGTAACTAGAAAGTGCTAGAGGTAAGGATAATGGATTTATGTCGACGACACTAAGTAAGGTAGAAGATAAGGCATAGTTGGCTTACTTCAGTTTCATATGATGCACCGTAAAAAAAGAAAAGAAACCCAATTCATCTATTTATTCAGACGTCCTTACAAAACCCTAGGGGGTTATACAACGAAGTGTTAAAACATGTACGAAAATGAGGAACCATAAGGAAGGGGTAGAAATATATGTACACAGGAAAGCGAATGAGAAAAAAAGTTTTGCAGTAATTCATGTGGGAATGTAATATTAATATTGCTTTAGATGATATATGACAAAACAAACAGAAAAAAAATACACTTCAAACAGTGACAGCTCATTATGAAAAAAAATTGATATAGTAAAATAGAAATAATATAACATTATAATCAACAGTGGGCTCCATGGCCACAGTTGGGGCTTATTATCCTTATTAGCAATACCAATTTAATTGGTCTACTGTAAGTGCATACCCTCGACAGTTATGCATGAGGTGCAGGATGTAAGTCAAACACATTCATCTATCTCCTAGATGAGCCAAGCAAGCCAGGGACGCCTGAGCTGGTTGACTGGGACAACACCAGTGTGGACCTGAAGTGGGAGCCGCCAAAGAGCGACGGTGGTGCCCCGATTGAGAAGTACATTATCGAGAAGAAAGAACGCTTTGGCACTGATTGGGAGAAGGCTGCGGAAGTGCCTGGCTCCAAGACGGAGGCCAAAGTGGCCCCGCTCAAGGAAAAGACCGAGCTACAGTTCAGGGTGGTGGCCGTCAACAAGGCGGGCCCCAGCGAACCCAGCGAGCCAACACAGATGCACACTGTCAAGCACAGGAAATGTAAGTCACTACTCTGGTTTTACCTTGTAAAACTGTTTTCTAAGCTTGCTCAAATGTCACTTTCCTGGTTTGAAGCTAAGTCGGAGTGAATGCTGAATTGTATAAAATAGTTTCACATTGAATTTGAATTGTCACCAGATTTCAATAATATGAAAGTGTGAGTTATAAATGATAACAAAAATCACGGCATATTAAAATGCCATATTTAGTGCATATAAACCCATATAACATGTTTTTAAACTTACTATATAAAAAACAATAAATTGAGGTGCAGGTGATGTGTGCGCTTAACCTTGGGACTTTCCAGCAGTGTGAATTTTTCCTGGATATGCAGTTTCACTCCATAGCAACCCCAGGCTTAGCGAAATCAACTTTTTAGGCGAGTTACATGCAGTAAAATAAGTCTATTCGTTTGAAATACTTCAGTATCTTGGAATTTTTTATCTTGTGTCCAAATGAACTCGAATACTGTAATATTTGTTTGAATGTTCAAAGCTCATGGACATTTGAAGTGCTTTTCTTCATTGTGTTTGTTACAGTGTTTGTGCGTGCTCTCTAAAGAGCAGTACTAGATCCACACTGTTGATTTGACTAAGATCTCAAGATTGGTCATTGCACTGCGGACCATCGATAGTGAAAATGATGAGGGACAACACATCTCCTTAGGGTATCCTGACAGTTTGCATGGTGGAGAAATAGGTGAGGTGTCAGTTGAGCCACTGATCAAAGTTGCTAACTATGAATTTACAGGTCGGCACCTAAGCTTTGTCTTGATGTGGCAGGTGTGTACATTGATACGCCTGCTTAAAGTGATGAAAGCTGTGTAGGCTAGGTTCTAGAACACTGTGTAAATATAACAGCCCACATTTTTGCACAAACTGTACTTATAGAGTTTCCTATAAAATCACTTGAGGAAACTCTGGTGCTAGTGTTTATGGGAGCTGCAACTCACAGTGCTTTAGCTAGCATGGAAATGATGGGTAGTACACGGATTCGTCTAATATGTGTTCGTCTAATATGTGGCTTTGTTTGGCTTTGTGGGGATCTGAATTCACTTTGTCGCAAGACGAAGTTCAGCAAATGTTTGGCAGTTGCACTTTACACACTGTGACTGTTTTGGGCTCACCAATTCTAAGCGGCTCACAAAGTCGACTACGGTCCGTTCATTTATTTGAAACAAAACCAAAACACAACAATAAAAAAAAGCCATAAGTTTGTTCGAAGCCTGCAAGCATGAAGACTAGGCAAACCTGTGCACTACCCATCATTCCTATTTAGTTCTGGTTAATTTTAGAAAACTATATGACCAAAACAATATGTGTTATTCTTTCTTGTCCAACATACCTAAATGAGTTCAGCATCAGTGTTGGTCCGATCAGTAATATAACACTTTTCTCATCGCTTAGTGGTTTCTCTGCTGCATCAAATTTTCTTGAGGTAATACTTGTGCACATCCAAATGAACCCAATAAACAATTAGATCAGGAAAAACACAGGGGACAATAAATGTTGTAATTAACAGTCGTGTAGCATTTAATAAGCATAAGCATATATTATCCCATATGAAGATAAACAAGGTTCCATTTGTGGTAGCTTGCATGCTTACTACATCTTTTTTCATGTTTTTTCTCTTTCTTGTTATCAGTGAAGCCATACATTGACCGCACGAACCTGGACGTCAAAATGATAAAGAAGGGCAAGCAACTTCGCCTCGACGTCGACATTCGTGGTGAACCGCCGCCGAAGGTCACCTGGAAGTTGCTGGAAAAGATTGTCGAGACTAAAGACAATGTGGAGGTCGTAAACGTTGACTACAACACAAAACTGAACATCAACGATGCCCAACGCAAGGACTCCGGCCTCTACAAGATCACTGCTGAGAATGAGCACGGAAAAGATGAAGCACAAGTTGAAATTATCGTTCTTGGTGAGTATTTGTCATCAACTGTCACTCTATCATAATTATTTGACACTTCACACTTAGTTTCAACTTGAGTGCAGTACTTTGCAAACACAGCATTGTGTGTATGGCAGATGCAGTTTAGATGACATAGCATTCACTGTTGTCAAAACGAAATGAGATAAAAAAGAAAAACTTAGGCTTGGTAAAAGCTCCAGGACAAGGGCTTATTAGAAAGATGTTGACCCTTGAGCTGTGCCAGTGAAGCTTTAAGCCATTTGCAAGGTCAAAATTAAGGTAAAACTTTGCTGATAGTCAACTTTGTTATGAATCCTTTATCTGATTATCTTTTTCCCTGCCTTCATGTTAGTGTGCCTTTGGTTAGTAAACAACGACATACAAAAAAGGCGAGCACAGCTTGCATGCATTTCTTGTTGTTTTGCTTCTGGATGTTCTGATCGAAAATTACAATTTAGAAATTTTGTGGTGCAGTACCTTTATGTGTAATTTTGTAGATGGCAGCACTGTACATTGTTCTTCAGCCCAGTTTTTTTTTGCAGCAAATGCTGTTATGAGATCACGAAAGCGGTCACGTGTGCGGTAGTTGTCCGCCACCACTGTCAGTGTCTGTAACAGCTATCACTAGTGAATAAAGAACACTGAGGACACGATGGGATTCGAACCCAGGTCCCCTGTGTGCCCAGCCCAGTGTTTCACTACTGAGCCACACCGGTGCTTGCAGCTCTGTCGCAAACTGACTCTAGACATTGCTTCATGTCGGGAAAGGAATCGCGTTAGTATGAGTAATAAAGTGGTTAATCACAGCCAAGGAACAACCAGACGTCAAACAATGCGAATTGCATAACTAGTGGGTCGCCGAATGCTGCAACCCATTACTAAAGCTTCAGGCATGATTTTTCATCATCGTCAGCCGCAGCATAAAAAAATTGCACAAAATTCCTTGCAAGTGTGTAGCGAGTACCAGGCTTTTCCGAAGAATGACGAAGGATGGCATGGTGAATACCTCCCCACTACACAAAAATTATGATGAAATATGGTGTTGGGGATACCCTGCAAGTGTGCTTGTAGCAGTTTGAAAAAGGCTCTGAAAGACTGCTCTTCCAGCATTCGCTGTGACTGTGCTGCGCATTGTGCATAGGCCTGGATTTTTTTTCTGCTTGCTCTGAAAAGTACACTTTACTTGACAGTTTGCACTTATATGACCTTTTCTTGGCCTATATTAACAACTTCATTTTTTTAGCTGCGCCATCAAGACCAGGAGGCCCACTGAAGGTGTCCGACGTGCACGACAAGGGCTGCAAGCTCAAATGGAACAAGCCAGAAGACGACGGTGGCAAGCCGCTTCAAGCGTACGTTGTGGAAAAAATGGACACGCAGACGGGCAGCTGGGTGCCTGTTGCACGAGTGGACCCCGACAAGACCGAGTGTCCAGTGACCGGCCTCATACCCGGAAAGCAGTATCAGTTCCGTGTGAAGGCGGTCAATGCTGAAGGAGAATCGGAGCCTCTGGTCACTGATGGGCCAACACTTGCGAAGAACCCATACGGTAGGTGTTTAACAATTCTTCACGGCCTTGTCTCAACAGCTTTCTGTGAAGCATTCTGATCCTCAAAATCAGTGACTAAAACAATTAACCGCTCATAGCCTGGATTTCTCGGCCTACATAAAGGCATTTGGATCGCAGTTAGAAATGTGTGCATGTACATCCAGAATCACTTTCATATTAGTTGACTACCGCAGATGAAATTTGTAAATGAGGCTTAAAAATCTGAAAAAAGTGTTCTTGCAATAAACAAAAATTTTGTTCTTGCATATTTTTTCATTAAATGAAGTCAGCCTTGGGAGAGGATCTGGTCTGTCATATTAATGGAACTTTGCAAGTCATTCAATATTATGGAGATGTGGATGTTAATGATTTATGCACCTAAGTAGATACAGCCACATAAGGTTTTTTTTTGGACATCTACTTACTTTGGGAGCATCATGCTCAATGTGTTCTTTTTTTTTTCTGTCAGAAATGGCGGCATGCTGAACGGGTCAACAGCAAGTAACCACAAATGATGTCCAAATTGAGGTTTCTCTCTCCCGAGCATCTCATTTTAGCTTCATGATTTCTAATTTGGTACATCACTATATTGAGACTAGACGCTAAAGGAGGATAATTTTCAAACATAATTTTGTTAAAAGGCCGTAAATATGCATAGGGGAAGACTACATGCTCAAACATACATGTTAACACTACGAATGTCTTGCTAGCCAAAATCGCCCGAATTTACCTTGCCATTCCTGTCGATGACCTGTGCCACTGTGTTGCTGCTGTGGTGCAGATGAACCTGGCAAGCCAGGGAAGCCTGAGATTGTCGACTGGGACGAGAAGCACGTTGACCTGAAATGGGACGCCCCCAAGGACGATGGAGGGGCTCCCATCACGGGCTACGTGGTGGAGAAGAAGGACAGGGTCGGTGGCCACTGGGAGCCCTGCCTGGAGACAAACAGCTCCAAGCCTGAGGCTAAGGTGGAAGGCCTGGTCAAAGGACAGCAGTACCAGTTCCGCGTACGGGCAGTCAACAAGGCTGGACCCGGCGAACACAGCGAACCAACAGGAACCCACCTCTGCAAGGAGCGATTCTGTAAGTTCGAGGGCGAAGTAAAGGTCATTTATTATTCTATTATACATTAAAATGTTGGCACAGAAAAATATACAGACCCCTCACTTCATCCTTTGCTTTTCTGTCCTGGCATTTACCCTGCTTTAAATTACACCAAGAGACTTCCACATGAATTAAAAGGAGCTCTAAATGGTTCTGATGAATTTTTTTTTAAAGTCCAACTTTTTTAGCAGGCTTATCTAAGCACAGTGCATGAATTGTGTAAAAGTGTGTAATTTGATATGAGATTTTAAACATACACACCGCTACAGAGCCTTCCGTTGTGCCGAGTCCCATTGCAATTTACCACCATACCGAGTTTCCAGTCACCCTTGTTTTGTGACGTGATGCTGCATTGGGACATACCTCATGCAATCAACCAGATTGACTTCTTAACATTCGTACTATACAGCAGCTGATGTTGGTTGGCCAGATGCGACCAGTGACTGACAGCTTTGCGTAATGTTACCAAAAAAGTAGCTAATCTGCTGCTTAGTTTAGATGGTCAGCTTCCCTGTGCATACTTTTTTGCTCGCAAATCATTGGTTGTAGGCGTATTCAACCAAAAATCTCTCGCTCACACTTCCAGGTCATGTTGAATGCAATTGAATGCAGTGGTCCCATTTTTTTTCGTAAATTTTCTTTGCATTTTTAATCTCAACGTAGGCAAACACTGTGTACAGCTGATATGGAGATATAAGTAGACAACCAGCTGTTCTTGGCACATCTTTGCAGTTACTTTTAGTGCATTGATGATATGTGGCCATGAGTATTATATGTTGTGTCTTATACTTCTTACACATATTGGCAACATTAGGTGTGGTATGCATGGAGTTACTGTGCAGTGAAAGTAAAGTGGAGTGCACGTTTAATAATGAGAAATCCAATTTTCAGGTACAGAATTTTACAGAACTGAGTGATCGGTTTCTGTAGTTGACACCTTGAAATGAGGTGACGAATGTTAATAATGTTAGGGTGCTTTCATCCAAGCCAGTGGTATTATTACTTTGTGAAGACACATTTCGTTTGTCCTACTACAACTTATGCAACTGTGTTGCACGTACAACATTCTGAGAAGTTTAATTTTACCACATGCAGTGGCACCGAAGATTGTGCGGGACAATCTCCAGAACATCACTGTTCGCGCTGGACACATTGCTAAGGTTAACGTGGAAGTCATAGGTGAACCTCCTCCGAAAACAACATGGCTTTTCAATGGGAAAGAGCTGGAGAAGAGTGATGTTGTCAAGATTGAAGATGAGGATTACAAGACGTTCCTGTGCATAGGCAAGGTGACTCGCAAGCACTCTGGCAAGTACACCATAAAAGCTGAGAACTCGTCAGGAAAAGATGAAGAGACCATAGACATCCTTGTTCTTGGTAAGCAACATCCAACTTTGTTGTTCTTCTTAGGCCAGACAGATGCTCGTTAAGTGTTAGCCCTTCACTGAGGTTACTTATCAGGCGGAAAGAGAACTTGCATTCTGAGAAGTGCTACATTTAGGTCTTCACAGCATTAGGACTAGCCGCAGCTGTCAGTGCTATACCAACAGGACTATAGGTGTAGTAGTTTACTTTATATTATGAAACCTATTCAAAACACTGAATTTGTTAAAGTCGGCACTTACAACAAAGCATTCTTTGTTGTCTTAATGACCTTTTTGTACGCTGAGTTATGGTGGAATAACTTTTCCTTAAGTAGCACTTATGAAAATATTAATGTACATGGTGAGAAACTAGCATATTAGTCTAAGTCAGTGTCAATGGCACTTTTCTGTTGCTTTGTAGTCATTAAGTACTCCAGTATTATGATTTTTTCTGGCCAAGTAACTTAAACATCGATATAACGAACCCAGATATAACGAAATATTGGTTATAATGAAGTAGCTAAAACATAGTCCTGCAATAGATGTATTGTTATGGATGTACCTTTATAACAAAGTTTCGGATATGACAAACTTTTCTATTTAAGATACAATTTTGTTATAATGAGGTTTAATGAAAACTGCAAGTTACACTATCCAACATAGTTTTTCAATGGGGCCCCATGTTTTTTGCAGACAAGCCTTCCAAACCCGAGGGTCCACTGGAGGTTACAGATGTGGATGCCAAGGGATGCAAGCTGTCATGGAACAAACCTAAGGATGACGGTGGAACTCCGATCGAGGGGTACCAGTTGGAGAAGATGGATACCGCAACTGGACGGTGGGTGCCCTGCGGAAAGGCTGACAAGGATACCACTGAAATGAAGGTATCTGGACTGGAACCGGGCAAGAAGTACCAGTTCCGCGTCAAAGCCATCAACAACGAGGGTGAATCGGAACCACTCGAGACGGAGCGGTCTACCCTAGCCAAGAACCCATATGGTGAGTGCAACTTCACTTCACCCTCTTGATCTCCAGGATGCCTTCGTTCCTTTAAATATATTTACACAAAGTTTCTGTGAATGTGTAATAAAAGTTTATCCAATAAAAAATAAAAGTTTATCCAATAAAAAAAATAAAAGTTTATCCAATCCAATCTGTGAATGTGTGCAACTAGTTTGTGTGAATACTAATGCATTTGTGAGCTGCTCAATACAGCCCTTTTAAAGCTACATCATGCTCTATAAGAGTTGATGCCTGTTGTAGGTGCTGGCATTGCGATGAAACTTTCATCAGTATGTGGAACATGGGGACATTTAGCTTCTGTGGCAAAATTGGGCTCAGTGCTATTTATTCCAAAGATATTTAGTCCTTATATATCTCTACTTAGTCGTGCCCTCTGACAGTAGTGTTGGTGCCATGGGAACTTCAGGGCAGAGACGTTAGTTGTGCAACTGCAATGGAAGCTAACAAAGCTCACGTAATCTGTATATTGACAAAGTTTTGAGTATTGAAGCACCATAATTTTTATGAGAATCACTCCACGCTGCTTTGTAGTCACCTAGTTTGTCTAATAAGCATTGTGAAAAAGACTTCTGGTTGTGGCTATTCTGAACGTGTGCTTGGGAACAAAAACACAGTCGGGCTCCTCTGTCTGTTGAGGTTGGTGTCACAAGGCTGGGTAGCTTCAGTGACAATGGCTACCTCTTTCTGCGCTGGAATAGTGGTGCTTCTTAAAGTTTCCTCACCTTATGTAAACCTGTAAAGCTTTTTAGGTCTGACCTACAATATCATACGGTCTATGTTTTGAATGCTTTTTTTACGCACATTTTTTATCTTCAGTTTGTGCTGAGCTGCATTTAAAGCCAGACATATCAGGAACTTGGACCTCTACGAGTTGGGTGAAATCCATCAAGTTTGTTAATGGAGGAGGGCTGACTTCACACAACCGTTAAAGTGCTAGAAGTATTTAGATATACAAATATGGAGAGGAAGGGCATCCAGACTCATTCTGCATATGGTATGCAGACGAACCCGGGCCACCTGGAATGCCGGTCATCACCGATTACGACAAGGACTTCGTGGTGCTCAAGTGGGATGAACCAATCAAGGACGGTGGTGCACCCATCACGGGCTACATCATTGAAAAGAAGGACAAGTACAGCCACGACTGGACGCCCGCTGCTGAGGTTGTTGGCAACAAGACTGAGGGCAAGGTGGACAAGCTTCAGGAAGGTGACAAGTATGAGTTCCGTGTGCGAGCCGTCAACAAGGCTGGTCCGGGTGAGCCAAGCGAGGCCACTGCACCTCACCTCATGAAGCACAAGAACCGTAAGTCTGGCCTCTCTCTTTTGTCTGTCCACTTTCATTTCCCTCTAGAAGTCTCACTTGACAAACTGTGCAGTTGGATACTATTGCCTAGGAAAACTAACGCGATAAACCTCTTGACATAAATGAGCACTTTTAGCTGTAGAAGTAAAGTGCATCAGTAAAGTGCAAGAAGTAAACTGCTGTCATCACTATACAGTTGTGTAGGTGTCATTAATTTTTTGCATTGCTAGAACTTGTTGATGACCCTGTGTGTTATACATACATGGAGATATTGGGGCGTGCAAACAAGACATGTTCACAAGAGAGGGTATGGAGCAACCTTCCTTTTGAAGACGCATTTCTTATTCAGGCACCATAATACACGAATTTTATACTCTATTTAGATAAAAGAAGTTGAGGTTCAGTTTGGGTATAAAATGGAGAAAACACTGACTTATTTTATAACCTTTCGCTCCTACTACTGCAGTGAAGCCACGCATCGACCGAACCAACCTGCGTAACCTGACTATCAAGGTTGGCCAGGCGGTCAACTTCGACGTGGACATCATTGGTGAGCCACCGCCAACGGTCACATGGGAGCATGTGGGTAAAGGTGAGGTCAAGTCTGATGAGGTGTACCAGGTTGACAACGTTGACTACAACACCAAGTTCAACATTCTGCGGGCAACCCGCAAGGAGACTGGTGTCTACAAGGTCAAAGCTACCAACGCCTCTGGAACAGATGAGGCAGAAGTGGAGATCAATGTCCTAGGTGGGTAAAGTATTTATAGCCTTAAGAAATGTTACTTTGTTGAAGTCTGGAAGAACAGTCTCTTATTTAATGTTATAGTATTCAAAGTATAATGCAATTCAGTCCATTTACTAGATGATCAGCAAAAGCAACATTACATGTTTGCTTGTACAATATACTTAAGGCATTCTGCAAAGTGTTGCCCTACTTAAAAGGCAAATGACAGCCTTCGTCAGCCCTGCTAGAGCCATGGTTTTGATGAGGAAACACCATCCTTTTTATGGAACAAACAGCAGTTTCCTGAAAACGTCATTGTGTCATTTCGCCAAAGTGCTTACGTAGTCTTTTGCAAAGCACACGCACCACATTTCATCGTGGTCATGTTTATTTGCAATTTGTAATCATTTGGCCATTCTTCACTTCGAACACAACACCCCTGTGCTGTACACACTACTACTTATAATTTAGTGAAATGACTGCCACAACTCTGTCATAACAGACTTGTAAAAATTCTTTGCCATTATTTAAACATCATTACTCTCAACTCTCATTATTAAGAAGTCACTTCTGGCACGACAGTAACCTCCGCTATATCCAAGAATTCGTTATAAACTTATATTCGTAACAATGTATCCATGGCACAACCATTCTTCATTTACATCCTTGCAACCACTGCTTCATTATATTTGTGTTCGTCATAGTGAGGTTAGAGTTATTCTAACTTTCTATCCACATGACAGTGAAATAAAAGAGGAGTTTTTCTTGAAATCTGAATAGTCATATGAGAAAATCCTCAGCTCAGTTTTTTTCTGTCTGATTTCCTGCAGGCAAGCCAGGCAAGCCTAATGGGCCTTTGGAAGTGTCGAATGTCCGAAAGGATGGCTGCTCGCTGAGCTGGAAGAAGCCGGATGACGATGGAGGTTGCCCGATTGAGTGCTACGAGGTGGAGAAGCTGGACGAGGAAACTGGCCGCTGGGTGCCAGCTGGAAAGTCCACGGAGCCCAAGCTGGAGGTGAAGAACCTGGTTCCAGGCAAGAAGTACAAGTTCCGAGTGCGTGCTGTAAACAAGGAAGGCGACTCTGATGAGCTTGAGACGGACACAAGCACGCTTGCCAAGAATCCCTTTGGTAAGCAACGCAAGTACACTGCTGGCATCTGTGTATATGCTGTAAAAGGAGCTCTTGACACACATTAAAGGGCACATTAAAATTCAAAGAATGCAGTTTATAGAGACAATAGCAAGAAAATGTGTCTGATGGTTGAGACTTTGTATGTAGGCTTCTGAGAATGTTCAAATGCTTCAAATATTCGAACAAATCATATAGTATTCGAATTCATTTTGAATTGAATTTAAGTTATTGAAAATTTTGAAGTATTCGAAATAAACAAATAAATGTATATTAGACCGCATTTAATTCTTGTAAAAGTGGTTTCACTGCAGTAAAAGAGTGTTAAACCGTGAAAACACATAATCAAAAGTTTGCACTGCCACGAAGCCCTGCTTCAAGGTTAAATGAAGATGTTACCCCTCACATCGATTCATTTTTCAAGTTTAAAAGCTTGTTATACCTACTTATATGTTCTGAGTATGGCATATTTTAAAATGTAACATATATTTCAAGTTATCACATGCATTCTACCGAAAATCAAATCCTGCTACTATTCAAAATTATTTCCATTTTCTTTGAAGCAAAGAAATGGCACTTGCACAGGTTTTATTTCAATTAAAAAAAAACATTGTGCAGGTTTGTCAAGTCATGACAGTTACACAATTTTTGGTTTTATGATATGTGATATATATACTATTCGTATTCGATGCGAAATTATTCGACCAAGATCACCATTTGCTTCAAATTCTGTTCGAACCTATAATTCACTATTTGTACAAGCCTATTGGTATGTCAATATTGTTGGAAGTGCTTTTATGAGCTAGCCTTGAATTACACTGCATAAAAAAAATTGTGAAGAATCGTTGAAGCAATGAGCAGGAAATGCTCTGTTCAGCAATTGTTCAACAAATTCTTAAAAAAACACATTCTATGACAGTTAGAAAATAAATGCACTGAAAGAAGTAAAATTTTTTTCTCGTGTGTGTTTTTTTTTAGTGGTCCCCATGCTAGGCGATGGCCATGGGGCCAAACAGCTGAAGTGTAACTAGTGAAATGAAATGTATGTAATAATAAAGAATTGTCTGTTAGAAAGAATGATGTACAGTGCTTATTGTGAACGGTCGTGCGCCTATGCAGACGAACCTGGCAAACCGGGCCGTCCTGAGCCGACAGACTGGGACAGTGACCATGTGGATCTCAAGTGGTCACCACCAGAGAGCGATGGAGGTACCCCCATCACAGCATATGCAGTTGAAAAGCGCAAGAAAGGCACGCACAAGTGGCAGAAGGCTAAGGAGGTGCCTGGCACCAGCAACGAGGCCACTGTCAGCGACCTGGAAGAGGGAGAGGAATACGAGTTCCGTGTCATTGCCATCAATAAGGAAGGACCCAGCGAGCCTAGCGATGCTTCCAGATCCGTGGTGGCCAAGCCCAGGAAGTGTGAGTCCTTCAACCTTCCTAATTACTTGTTTGTATACGCTGTCATTCTTTGTATCGTAGTCATCACTGAGGCCAGGAGTAGCAAGTCGGAAAATAAGTTAGACTAGTATATCAGGGGATATCATTAAAAATTGCTTCATGTCTACTTATACCTTTATGAATGCTCAACAGATCTTGCTAATTAGTTATTGATGAGTTATTTGGTAGACCTGTGTGAATATTTAAGCACTTTGTATAGTCAAATTGAACTAAACTTTACATGATCTGCTTTCATGTTAGCACAAAAAGAAGTGTAAATTTAAGGGCCTGTTTCCTTTGTTAGACACAATATTAATGAGAACAGACAATGATGCCGAGGAAAGTATAGGGGATGTTATTAAAAGTAATCGTAATGTAAGTGCAAAGAAAAAAAGTGGGCAAAAAGATATCTAGCCCACGGCAGACATTGAACCTGCGACATCCTTTGAACAACACGTCCGATGCTCTACCACTTAGCTACAGTGGCAGTCATTCCTTCGTCCACTCTGTAGTGTATATATGTGCATTTAACCGTGGGAGCATCAGTCAGTGCCACCAGTTGCCGTTGTGGCGAGTGCGGAATGTGTTAGCACATGTGTTAGCACAAATTATGTGTTAGAACATAGTTTATGCCCTTTTCAAGGGATATTGGCATAATTTTTATTTCTTTGCTATTTATATGTATCTGCTTGTTCTTCGCGAGCATATATTCTTATTCATGAGTAGACCGCCTGTATGTTTGTTTATTTGTATATTTTATATCAATTGCACTTATTTCACATTCTTCTGCAGTGGCACCCAAGATCGACCGCACTAACCTCAAGGACACAACTATTAAGAGCGGCCAGTCACTGAAACTTGACGTGGATGTCAAGGGCGAGCCCTGCCCAACCATCGAGTGGTCCTTCAATGGACAGCCTCTCAAGGCCAGTGACAAAATCAAACTTGACATTGAGGACTACCACACTCTGTTCATCCTGACGGGGGCCAAGCGTGCTCATACTGGAACCTACACTATCACAGCCAAGAACATGCATGGCACTGATGAGGCATCCATTCAGCTCAAAGTGCTCAGTGAGTATGCCAACCATACATTTGGTAGATTAAGTAGTCAGAAGTCATACGTACATAGCTTCTGATTTGCATATTGTTTTTCGTGCAGTCAGAGTAGATATGTAGAGGGCAATTTTGTTATATGTCGAGCACTGTTACACCTTATTATATTTAAGAAAACTACATATTCTGTGTACTAAGATTCTGCTGACATGCTATTTCTGTACAAAATGACCACTAGTATATTTTAACCAGCTTGGAATTGGTTACAAGATGTAGTTAGCAAAAAAATTCTTTGCAGTCAAATAAAATATTATTTTGTAATAGAACACACCCGTGCTTGAAACAAAAGAAGTTATGAACGGCAGGAATATAGTTCATCCAAAGCACCGTGTGCAGTTCTTATCAGGCTGTGGTGTGTGTTTTTAGTACAGGGGACAGATTTCAAGCCTGTGCACAGCACATTCTGTCTCACCTTTCCAAAATGAGCTGCAACACTTCACAATGTTTAACAAAAACAAAGCACTGGTGTGCACTTAATGTTCCCAGTTGTGCCGACAATTGCACTGACTGTGCACGGATTGTGCACGACATAGCACCAACTTAAAGCAAAGGTGTAGTTACAGTGAATAAAAAAATGGATGTTAGGCTCACGTGCCTCGAATCGTAAAGCTGTGCTGCGTACTTTCATGTAACAGTAAGGCAATCTGTAGGGTTTATTCAGCCCAAAAAGAGGTGCTGTCCTTCTCTGCCACCCTTATCCTATCGTGTTATCTTCAAAGTGCAACCTATTCTTTAGGCTGAAGGTTTATTGGCAACTATTCATGGTTAACTAGTCACAACAAGCCACATTTAGTTATGATGGATTTTTTGTGTGGTGTCAGTATTCAAAAAGCATCAGATGGTTGAAGTTATTCGTAGCCCTTCTCTACAATGTCCCTCATAACCCTCTTGTGACTTTGGCATGGGAAACCGCAGCATTTGTTATTATCTTGTTGAGTAAAAGAAGTTTCATTTTTCCTTGTGGCCAAGCCATAGGTGGCATGTAGTGGTATGACGGGCACTCTCCATGGGCGCCCTGTATGGTTTCTCACTAGCAACAGTCACTAAGGGAAACAAGGTACCTAATTTGGGTACTATCTGCTCAGGGCAGCACTTTGATGCTCCTCAGATTACCTTTTTAGTTGTATCAGCACTACACACCGTATCAAATGGAGGGTAGTCTTTCGTATTACAAGTTACCGACAGTGTCCAGTAAATTATGACTGCAGTGCTGTGACAACCATAGAGACAATCACCGTGTTTTGTTGCACACGTAGGCAAGCCATCCAAGCCCAAGGGCCCGCTAGAGGTGTCGGACGTGACAGCCGAAGGCTGCAAGCTGAAATGGGACAAACCGGAAGATGACGGTGGTGAGCCCGTGCAGCAGTACGTTGTGGAAAAGATGGACACAGACACTGGCCGCTGGGTTCCAGTCATGACCACCAAGGAACCAGAGGCTGAAGTCAAGGGCTTGATTCCAGGCAAGGAGTACAAGTTCCGCGTCCGTGCCGTCAATCCAGAGGGCGAGTCAGAACCACTCGAGACAGAACAGGGAATTATTGCCAAAAACCCATACGGTGAGTGAGACGTGCTTGAATTTCATGTGTTGAGATGAGCTCTCTTACCTAATATTGTGATAAGTCAAAATGAATGATAATGATCATAGAATATTCTTGGAGTAAAAGTCGAATAGTAGCAGGATTTGAGTAGCAGTACGGCACAAGCTATCTTTACTGTCTTTTGCACCATAGACCTTTGCCTTATTTCAGCATTAGTGATCCCTGATTTTACTTTATTTGTTCAGATGCAGTTTACTCAAATACAGCTTATATATAGTGTCCATACAGTGGGTAAAATTGGAGTGTCTTCTTTTGGGAAGAGCTAGCACACTTGATGTCAATAGAGCATGTCAGTGGTGTGTAGTTCAAAAAGTAGTATAGATTTTTTTCGTTGTTGTTATAAGAATGAATTATAGTGATCTAATGTTAAATTAACTATGATGTTAATGTTAGTTTCAAGCTTCAGAGATATTTACCGTTACTGCGCCTCACACGAAGCCAATTCCTTTTCGTATATATAGTTGTGGGTGTGTAAACTGGCAACAAGTGTATATTTATTGTAATGGTCATTTTTTATAATTCGCTCGTGTAATTCCACAAAATTTCATTTGGTCAAGCTTGCAGAATGTGCAAGAACTATCAAGCTGCCACTTAGCAACTCCTTGCGATCTCACTTCCCACGTTTTACGAGACCACAAATGCACTGATCTGAATGTGCATTCAGTGGAGAAAAACGTTTACATTGTCATGCACAGACGAGCCGGGCAAACCTGGCAAGCCAACAGCCAAGGACTGGGACAAGCACCATGTCGACCTGGCCTGGCAGCCTCCGACAAACGATGGTGGCGCTCCGGTGACAAGCTACATCGTGGAGAAAAAGGACAAGTTCAGCACCAAGTGGCAGAAGGCTGCCGAAATCATTGGCGACAAGTGCGAAGCTAGAGTGCCCGACCTCATCGAGGGCATGGAGTACCAGTTCCGCGTCCGGGCTGTCAACAAGGCCGGTCCTGGTGCGCCCAGTGATGCAAGTGATATGGTCATTGCCAAGCCACGCTTCTGTGAGTCAAGTTACCTACTACACCGTCATCATAACTCGCCTATTTTATGTCTACTGCAATGCACAGGCCTATTCTAATGGTCTCCACTTCAGCCTTTTTCACACAAGCTAATTTCTATTTTATGTCCACAGATTTCGTAACATCATAACTTTATTTGTTCAACCTATGGTGTAACATGAGCATAGAAGGTAGAGCTAAAGAACAAAAAAAAAAAATCCATTAGTGGGGACACTTCTTACAAATCAGTACACTAAGGAACTTCAAAAATGTCATTGTTTACAATGTGCCACTGTCTTTCTCATATATGGTATGACGTTCGTAGCGAATCATTTGACGCACATCCCAAAAAATTCTCTTTTAAGCTCTTTACACGCTTGCAACACACACGTCGGTAAATGTTAGAGTGCAGTGATGAACGCTTGTTTATTTTTGCAAGCATATAGCACAAGCACATTGCTCATACAATATTTTTGCATTCGATATGGTTGTTCACATTTCATTTTTATCTGTCTTAACAGTGGCTCCCAAGATTGATCGTTCCACGCTCAAGGACGTGACTATTCACGCCGGACAGGGCGTCAAGTTTGACGTCAAGGTTATCGGCGAGCCTCCTCCAAAGACTACGTGGTTCCTAGAGAAGACCGAACTGAAGGACGGAGGACCATACTCAATTGACAAGGAGCCTTATCGCACAAAGTTCACCATTCACAATGCAGAGCGCAAGGACACAGGGGAGTACAAGTTGGTGGCCGAAAACACCTCTGGAAAAGATGAGGCTACCGTCAAAATCACAGTACTAGGTAAGTTTGGGCAGGATCCTATCAATGCAAGCAATGTGTGAATCAAAGTTGAAGTTACACCTAAAAATTGCCCTGAAGAAAACCCACACCTGTTTATGTATCGTACAATATGAACCTTGCTTCTAACCAATGGGTCATATTGCCAGCAACGCAAAGAGAATCATTGAAGTTGGCTTCTTTCCACAAAGAGAAAACAGTTTCTATGCATGGGTTCTCTGCACTATATAAAGCTGAAAACAGCTGTATAAGGACAGACCGTGGTTTGAGATAGTATTTTATCATCAAAAGACCACTGCTCTCAAAGACAGTAATTAAGAAAGACAGGGAGGGTGAGAATGAGAACTCACAAACAACTGTGGTGATATGTTGCGAGTAGGTACATGGGCTGCAAGTATCGGCATCGCTTCAACCACCCAACAAACTGCTCTCTCTCTCAGACAATCACTAAGCCAAAGTGGGGTTCCTTTTACAGACAAACCCACACCTCCCGAGGGACCTTTGGAGGTGACAGATGTACATGCCGAAGGCTGCAAGCTTAAGTGGAACCCACCAAAAGATGACGGTGGGCAGCCGCTTGATGGCTATGTGGTGGAGAAAATGGACACCGATACTGGACGTTGGGTGCCCATCGGTCGGCCCACAAAGCCCGAAATGGAGGTCAACAACCTGGAGCCAGGCAAAGAGTACAAGTTCCGGGTGCGTGCCGTCAATCCTGAGGGAGAGTCGGAGCCACTCGAGACAGAGAAGGGCACCATCGCCAAGAATCCCTATGGTAATGTTCGTTCGTTCATTCATTCATTCATTCATTCATTCATTCATTCATTCATTCATTTCAAGACTTCTGTTTCTGCCTTCAGTCTGAATGGCTGCCTTTCTGTTCACTTCTTTGGTTTGAAGTGAACTTGAAGTGAACAATAATTAGTATAAAATAATTTTTAAATGAATTTGAATAGTAGTGGGATTTTATTTGTAGTAGGGCACAGGCTGTGGGCAGCAAAATATTATGTTGCATTTTAATTCTTGCCTTATTCAGCCCGTGTATGTCAGATAACACTTCTAAACATGAGAAAAAGTTGAACGGGGTGCAGGTAGTATGCACACTTAACCACGAAGTGTAGCTTTGTGGCAGCGTAGATTTTTTTTTTTTTTGAGTAGACAGTTTCACTGCATAGCATGCCTAAGCTGCAAAGTACTAGTATATTCGCACAGGCCTAGTTTATATCATGTCCTCATCTAGTACTGCATTTGGTTGCGCTCCCTTCACCATGCAGACGCGCCTGGTAAACCAACGGGAGCAGAAGTTACAGACTGGGACAAAGATCACATGGACCTGAAGTGGCAGCCACCACTCAAAGATGGTGGTGCCCCTATTGAAAAGTACATTGTGGAAAAGAAAGAGAAAGACAGCCCTGTCTGGACCAAGGCGGCTGTAGTGGACGGCAAAACCTGTGAGGCCCGCGTGCCCGACCTCATTCCTGGCGAGACTTACGAGTTCCGCGTTCGAGCTGTCAATGCTGCTGGCCCCGGAGAGCCATCGGACACCACCAAGCCTATGGTTGCCAAACCTAGAAAATGTGAGTGCTTTTTTTTGTGTTTTATCATCACGTTGCACATTTTCTGCTGTCCAGTTATGGTGTATCAGCGTTGTGGAGCTCTGGAAGATGTAAAATTAAGAGGCTCCATGAGACGTAAATATTGTCACCAACATGACAAAAACTAAAGCACTCAAAAAATGTCGTATGTACATGTTGCTCAGTAAAGCTGTTTTGCAAGTGATGAAAAATTCTGTGGGTCTCTTACGCTATTGCTTGGACGACTATATAAAGAAAATTCTTCCAATATACTGGACCATCAGCTACCCTTTAAATGCCAGTGTACTTGACGTGCTCGATAAGCACACACTATGTGCACAGCTGCTCAATGTACAGTCATTGAGTTGTCTCGTAACACTTATCTCAAAGTGAAAAATCCAGCATAGGCTGCTGTTTACCGACTGCTTGTCATGAAATAGATTCCCACAATGCGTGGGAACTGCTGGACATTCTTTTTCCTCTCTTGAAACTGAATGCAAGGACATTGCAGGCTACCTTTTGGGACATTGCAGAATTTTAATGTATGGTTCTTACTGATCTAAGTAATGATATGTAGCTATTATTAATTGTAATTCACTTCTTTTTGTCTCTGTAGAGCACAGTTGCAATTTGTTTTTATCAAATCTAACAAAGCATTTATTTTGCATGTAAGCTTGATAATACAACTGTATTATTTTCTATGATTTGTCTACAACAACACTGCTTATTTCTGCATTGACATATATGTATCCAATAAAGTCGCTGAATGGACAGCTGATATGTTAGCTCACTTGGTTGAGCATCAGACGCCTTATTCGAATGTCACAAGTTCGGTCCCTGGCCATCAGCAAGTTATATTCACTTTTTCTTTCTTTACATTTACATTACAATCACCTCATATAACTTTCCCTATACTTTACTTGGCATGATTGTCTGTTAGGTGTCATTAATAAATGCTTGCAGGTCATTTAATTGTCACTAAATAGTTATAATTATTGTTCACTTTGAACTTGAAAGAGAACTATAAGTGAATTACTCCTATGCTCCATCATGTGTTCTAGAAATCTTTAATTAGGCATTACATTCGTGCGTATGCTATAAGATTCGAATTCATTAACACCTGGCCTTAATATTTCCTGCAGTGGCTCCCAAGATTGACCGCCGCAGCCTGAAGCCTATCACTATCAAGGTTGGCCAAGACTTTGAGTTCGATGTGAAGGTTCAGGGTGAACCGCCCCCGAGCATCAGCTGGATGCTTGGATCCAAGCCAGTGGCTGAACGTCCCACGCTGAGCATTACAAATGTTCCGTACAACACGAAACTGACCTGCGACCGTGCCGAGAGGAAGGACAATGGTGTCTACAAGATCATTGCCTCGAACCAGTACGGAACAGACGAGGCTGAGGTGGAGGTCAACATCATCTGTGAGCTACTCATTTTTGTCATTTGAATATTCATTGGCACAGTCATATCGTTTTGTAAAGTTTGTATCGTTTTGTAACAGGTTTTGTCAAATACAAAAGCGCTGTATCCGTCTTTGTCCCAGTGCATGACAGTAAATATGCTGTGCTCTCGCTCCTGTAATCAGTTGCTGTAGCAAAGTTAGCAGAATTGTTTAAAGCTTTGTTCCCACAGCTGACAGTAATTAATTTAATTTTGATGAAGTAGTAACATAAGGGACTTTTGTACTCATACAGTTTTTCATTGCTGGATACTTCCTGTTTTTTGCACTGAATGAATAAAACGAAAGAGACTGAAGTAAAGATGAAGATTAAGATTAACAGGCCATTTTTACAAGCCCTGGGTGGAAGTTTTCAATAACAGTAGTTAGAACTCCTAAAAAACTTGTTGGTTTCAGAAACTGGAATGCTAAATGCTGCGAAGTTTTTCACACCACCTGTTGGATTCACTTGTTGTTGAGAATGATAGAATGACATGTCTGTTGTTCACTTGAACAAAGCACACATATTTAAGAATCCAATAACTACTGTTAGGAATGTGTTTGTGTTAAAGCAGTTTTACAAAGACAAACTAGAGACGCTGCTGCTCTAAATGACCACGCATTATTTTTGAAGAATATAGGACATTGTAAACTATGTTAATTCTTTGAGAAATAATGATATGTATCTGTCCTAATTTTTTCTTCAGTAAAAGCTTCCTCCACTGCTGTGTGTCAACATCAGCACTATGATTTCCTGCTTCTATGAGTCAGAATCATTTAGGAAACCAAGAAAAAATATTTAACACATTTGCAATAATAGGTATTAGTGATACATTGAGTTTCAATTTATTTTGTTCTGTAAAAAACTTTTTAAAACTTTTGTTTCATTGTGCGAAAAATAGCTGAAGGTTGAGATTTATGGTATATTTCTCCTTTTCTTAATTTTGAGAGAACTAGTTTTAGTATGACACTATGAATCTTCTTTCAGAATTTGAGCAGTATATCATCAATTGATCGTTAAAGCATACTTGAACAAAAAAGGAAGCAGTTCCTTGCTCAGCCCAACTACATTACAGGTCGACATAAATGATTTTTTTTTTCATTTATATGGGCATTATTACGTCACAAGAGGATGCTTTATTACAGAAAAGGTTCTGAAATTCCTTTTTTCCCCTTTTTTGCCACCAAGAGACTAGTTGTAATGGGGCCAAAACCTAAGGCTAAGACATTCCTAATATTGAAGGACAAGAGAAGAAAATGACTAGAGTAATGTTTTAGACATTCAGGAAGTGAAAGAGAGCACCGATATACAATACCTGAGAGGAAAGCTATTACCTCAGACCTGGACGGAGGCCATGAATTCATTTACAGGATCTAGTGCATCGATTCAGTGACAGCACATCGATGTGGCTTGCCCCGATTCATAGCTGCAATTTTTTTTCATATGTGGGTGGCAATGCAGCCATAACTGAGATGCTTGTCCTTATCCACACCGGCAGAAGAGACAGAGAATAGCTAGAATGATTGGTTTGTGCGGAGAGCCACTGGCACAGCATAGCAGGTGCAGGTTTATATTGTGTACCACAACTGAAAATGCAAAGTTGGGCGGAATATTTCTTTTTTTTTTGTTTAGTTTCTGAAGTGCCTCGTCAAACCACTGGCTTCAAGCCTTTTCGTGCGAAAAATTTGGTGAAAGGATTGTAGCTTGGTGGGCTCATAACACAATGGGACAAGAGTTGTCCCACTTTGTCGAAGACGTATCATGGGTCAATGGGACACATACGTCCTTTTTTTTTTTATCATATACTAATGGTTATATTTTGGTGAAAATTGCTTTATGCTATTTCCAAGCACGATAATTAGATATCATGCAGGCATATTTTCTGTTATTATGTGAAAAATATAGGTGAACCCACAAAATGTCTGATATCTACTTTAGATTTTTGTACCTGATGTAAAAACAAAAATAAAATCTATGTGCAGCCAAACCCTCGAAGCCTGAGGGTCCTTTGGAGGTGTCTGATGTCACCAAGAACGGCTGCAAACTCGCCTGGAACAAGCCTAAAGATGACGGAGGTGAGCCTATCACCAAATATGTGGTGGAAAAACAAGATCCGGACACGGGTGCATGGGTTCCCATTGGCGCGAGCCACTTGCCCGAGTTCCAAGTCACGGGGCTCACTCCTGGCAAGGACTACAAGTTCCGTGTCAAGGCTGTCAACAAGGAAGGCGAGTCGGAGCCTCTGGAGACTGACATTCCCATCACAGCCAAAGACCCATATGGTAAGTCGTGCCAACTATCTCAAGAATCGTGGTTTCTACGTTCTTGAAATCTTACAGCCTATACTACACAGTTGAAATAATCTGTCTCTTTTACTGTGAAAATTAAACAGTGGTTGCTATGAATTCGTTCTTCGATGTTACAGCTCACTTCGACGAGCCACATACTATTCATTTTAGTAATGTATATATGAGCACTGCGCTTGACAGGTTTGCTTGCCTCTGAAGACAGTAATGTATGGCTACCATCAGACTTGCATAATTTTAAACAATGCAGACACACCTATAGTGGCTTAACATTGACACAGACTGTAGGTGTTGCATATCAGCAAAACAACTAGCGAAAAGCATGCACATTCAAGGCCTCCTGATCAGAGATGTGCAAAACACTCCTCAGGGGAAGCAAAAAGATGCTAAGGGCGTGTCTTGGTTATCTAGGACCGTGCCTGCAACATATATGTAGCATGCCATCACTTCTGCCACTTTAAACTAGCCTTCAATGAAAAATTTTCAGTGCCATGGCATGGGAGGGTAGATTGTACCAAACAACATTATCATATTTTATTTGTCTGCTGCAGTGAAGTCACTGGCTAACTTTTATTGTGCTATCGCTGTCTGTTGTGTTCTTCTGAGGTTCTTGTGAGGTGCAGCATTGCTGTTTGTTTCCTTCACCTGAACAGATGCACCGTCGGCTCCTGGAAAGCCAGAGGCCACGGACTGGAACAAGGACCACGTGGACCTCAAGTGGACGCCACCGGACAAGGATGGAGGCGCTCCCATCTCGCACTATGTCATCGAGAAGAAGGAAAAGAACAGCCCTCGATGGGAGAAAGCAGCCGAGGTACCCGGCGACCAGTGCAAGGGAACCGCTCCTTTCTTGGACGAAG
The DNA here is from genome assembly GCF_043290135.1 of Rhipicephalus microplus. NCBI lineage: Eukaryota > Metazoa > Arthropoda > Arachnida > Ixodida > Ixodidae > Rhipicephalus > Rhipicephalus microplus. Next base: position 11,893,691 of record NC_134709.1, on the reverse strand, counting down.
GAAAGGAGTACGAGTTCCGTGTCATCGCCGTCAATAAGGCCGGTCCTGGAGAGCCCAGTGAAGCCTCCAAGCCTGTTGTGGCTAAGCCAAGATTCCGTAAGACGTCCTCTCTTCTGATTTCTTGTACAATATGAATGCGGCATTATGTACAAAGCCAGGAATGAGATTGGAATGGGTAAATGAAACATTTGCGCAGTTATTTCTACAGCTCAAGTGTAATCACTCCCACTCGTTCTTTTGTTTTTTGTTGCACTATGTAAAATTGTGTGCATTGAGAGCTGCAATGCCATGCCCTTGGTTGAAAGGTCCACTGCTAGATGAAGGCCTCTCTCAATGATGTCTAACGCACCCAGTCTTGCGCAAGCTGATTCCATTTGACGCCTGCAAATGTCTTATTTTCGTCACTCCACCTGACCCTTTGCCATCCTCAGCCATGTTTCCCATCTCATGGTATCCATTTCGATGCTATAACTGGCCATTGGCTATCTGTCCTCACTCATAACTAGACCTGCCCAGGTCTACTTTTTCTCTTAATATGTACTAGTATATTGGGTACCAATGGTTTTTTTCTGATGCACTCTCCTGTATTTATATCTGTTATAGTTTTGCCTATTATTCTTCATTCCATTGCATGCTGGGTAGTCCCTTTTGCTTCTTCTAGAGTTTTTTTGTTATTTTTCAGGTTTATTTTTTATATGTTAAAACAAAAGTAATGGTGATAAACTAATCAGAGCCTTTTTGTTTCATTTTAGTGGCACCACGCATTGACCGCAAGAACCTCCACGACTTAACCATCAAGGCCGGACAGCCAATCAAGTTTGACGTGAACGTCCAGGGCGAGCCTCCGCCGACCATCGTCTGGTCTCTAGATGATGAGACCCTGAAACCCACTACACATCGCAACATTGAAACCGAGGACTACAACACCAAGTTGTCTGTGCGGAGAGCTGAACGTGGTGACTCTGGAAAGTACACCATCACTGCCACGAACAGCTCTGGCAAAGATGCAGCCACAGTTACAGTCAACGTCCTGGGTAAGCACTTTAATTGGTTTGAAGGTAGAAGATTGTTTATCGCGTATATAAATGATATAGTAAACATTCTACTCACAGATGAAACGATCATGTACGCGGATGACACTAATGTGTTTTTTTCTGGTGCTGACCTTCAGGAACTAGAAGTTACTGCAAATTCTTGGTTAAAAGAGCTTCACCAATGGCTATATGTAAATAAGCTTAACCTAAACACGAAGAAAACAAAGTCTACGGTTTTTGTTCTAAGAATAAAGAAATAAGCTACGATGTAAAACTTTTATACTGTGGATCGCAACTAGAGCATGTGACAAGCCATTCTTTTCTAGGTGTTATATTTCATAAAAATTTAAGCTGGTCAGAGTACATAAATAAGGTCCGCACCAAGGTAGCATGCTCTGTTGGCCTACTACGACGAATCCGATGCTATCTGCCTGTCAAGTTCGTCAGACAACTGTACTTTTCACTTGTACATTCGCATCTTAGCTATGGCTTATTAGTATGGAGGAACGGAAACAAAACCGATATAGAAAAACTAGCAGTACTACAGCGTCGAGCTGTTCGTTTGCTTAACTCTTCAAATCAATACATAGGGTCTTCTAAATTAATGATGCGCTACAATATCCTTGACATTAGAAACTCTTACAGATAGAAAATTTGCATTCGGCTGTTTAAAGAAGTTTCCAGCAACATTGAGACATTTTCAAACCGGTACCTCAGTCGAGACACAGGGTACAGTTTACGCCACACATCAATAGTAATGAAGAAGGCCAGGACAAACTATGGTTTGCAAACCATGGAGTATGAAACTATGTCTTTATGTAATATATATCCTAATGTTGTTAAAATAGCCAGAAGTTGCAAAACAATTCATGAATTTAAACAGTCAATAATGAACATGTTTCTTGCTTTGGAATTGGATGTGTTGTGTAAATGTTAATATCTTTGGTTACTGCATTAGCATTGGTACTAAGTGTTACTGTAAATAAGCATTACTGGCCACTGCATTGTTATGTTCTTGTTGCTTAGTGATTATGTTCTTGCTGTTACGATATTATTACTGTCATTGTGTTCTTACTGTAATTAGCGATCATGTTCTTATTGTACTAGTGATTATGTTCATGTTGACTTATTGTGTTCTAGTGAAATTGCAACTTTCTAATCCGCTGTCTCTGCTGCCCCAGCGAGGTAGGGCCTAGTCAGGGGGTTTAAGTCCTCCTTTTGCCTTATCTCGCGGGCAAACCCTGTATGTGTTATGCCCAAATAAAAAAAAAAAGATATGAAGTTTAAGAATTTTATGTTTTCAAACTTCATGTGTTTCGGCACCCCTGTACATTTAATTTCTGGTCCCTCATTTCTAGCATCTATGATGAAAAGTGGAAGCAAGGGCTCTTCTCTCCTAGCACTGGAACTAGAGTTGGCAATCTTTGATATCACAAGGCCGCCTCCTCAAACTCGTTTTTTACATATAAGCATGTGATGGGATGCACAACTCATTGGTGTTGCACGTGCGCTGTTATTATTTATTGGTTCTTCAGGCACTCATTTCGAGGTGGTTAATCGAATCAGTGGATGTTCATCTAGAGTGGTGTGTGGTGAAGTGGAGCGGGGGCAGCATTTTCGCCACTGCCCACCATGGGGAAGAACTCTTGTATATGCACATCACATAACTATGGAGAAATCCGCTAAAATTAAATCCTAGCGATGCTCCTGCAGGTGGCACGTAGATTAAGGTTTTACAGAAACCAGCCTAATAATTAAGTTTCTATTAAGGTAATTTAAAGAAAGACAGCATAAAAAGACGAGTTTTAGCCACCCCTTATGACTGTTTGAATCGCGACATCGCTAAGGACATGCTGTGTGTCTACTGCAGATGTCCCAGGAAATCCCGAAGGTCCTCTGGAGGTCTCTGATGTCCACAAGGAGGGTTGCAAGCTGAAGTGGAAACGACCGAAGGACACCGGAGGCATGCCACTTGATGGTTACCTTGTGGAAAAAATGGACCCTGAAACTGGTGTCTGGGTTCCTGTGGGCAAGACAAAGGAGCCTGGTAAGCCAAGATAACTCCATTTGTTAATACTTGGTCTTAATTGCGAGTTTATCATATTCTAATCTTGGCACTGTTATAAGTTCCACAGCTTTGCCAAGTTATACCATAGACATGGATCAGCATGCAAATGAAACAAACACTAAGTTATTCTTACTTCGTTCTCACTTACTTACCTTTGTGGATCCTGGAAGAGCTGAATATAGTGGTATCTACAAAAGAAAGCATAGCACAGAATACCTTTTCCGTTCTGTTGTCAACTTCAATTTAAGAGCTTGACCCATCGGTATTGGCCCAGCGCTCTTGGATGTTTTGTAATGTATTGTGCAATGATGGCGGCACTGCACTTTTATACAGGAATGGATGTAACTGGCCTGACTCCAGGAAAAGAATACAAGTTCAGGGTTAAGGCCTTGAACAAGGAAGGAGAGAGTGAGCCTCTCGAGATGGACGGAACCATTGTTGCCAAGAATCCATTTGGTAAGTAAACGGGTCAATTGTGCATTAACATCACAATTGCGATGATTTATTGTGCCCCCTTCTCTTTACATGGAAACTGGGAAAGCTACACCTGTTCTCAACACTGTTTTGTTGATATTTTCCAAGCATTAAACCTTGAATAAGTTTTGGTTCTTGAAGGAATTGTGCTTTAATGAGGAACATGATCGGTCTAATGACTAAGGTGCACCATACCGATGTTAATGCATTAACGTTAAAAAGCTCGTTTCGCAGAATTTCCGGCACCTGCATCATTGGTTGTCAGCAAAAAATTATCATTTCTTTTGTGTGACCGAAAAATCGAGAAAGATGCAAAAAAAATTTTTTCGGGTTCAAGTGAGCATCAAACCCAGGTCGTTTGTGCGGCAAGCAGGCGTACTGCTACATAGCTGTGCGTCTGCTTTAAAATGCAGTGAAAATAACATTCACGCTTTACAAAAACGCGCATTCTGTATGCAGGCTTGCAATACAACATTTAATATCGCAGTAATACTACCGTAAGTGGTACAAGCGTACATTGTCGTTGGGCATCAGAAAATATGATTATAATTACTACTTAGTGGTTTAAAGCTAGTTACCCATTACAAAAGACATGCTAGTGCGCTTATTCCCTTAAAACCAAGAGGTGGGTGCATAGCGAGTTTGAAAATATAACTGCTTATTGCACATAATTGCTTGTCGTTTAAATCATGCTATCCGTTAAACATAATGCTGCCATGTGCAAAAGCTTCACCGACACAAGCCACTTTTCACCTTATGAATTATACTATAGTGATGCATAATTTAAGCTTTTCAGGTAACATCGTACAATAAAAGGCATGCAATAAAAGGTTGAAGTACGCACTAGGCACAGGATATATCTATCGTGTTCGACTGTCGAAGGTGAAACTTGAGGGACCCCAAGTTCTCACACTTGCGTTTGCTCTGATTCACTAGATGAGCCTGGCAAGCCGGGCAATGTCGAAGCAACCGACTGGGACAAGGACCACGTGGACCTCAAGTGGACTCCGCCCGAGAACGACGGTGGCGCTCCAGTGGAGAAGTACATCATTGAAAAGAAAGACAAGTGGGGCAACTGGGAGAAGGCCGCCGAAGTGCCTGCCAGCCAGACGAAGGCCACGGTGGGAGACCTGGCAGCCAACCAGCCGTACGAGTTCCGTGTCATAGCCGTCAACAAGGCAGGACCGGGCGAGCCCAGTGATGCCACACTGCCCATAATTACGAAGCCTCGCAAGCGTGAGTTCATTTGTCACATGTTTCCAGACATTTCGTGATCACATCTGGTGTTGAGAAAAAAAAAAAAATACCACTGCCACACATCGCGTGCAATCGCAGTGAGTGTGATTAGGTGTTGAGGCCATTTTACGCAATGAGATCAGAACACAGCTTTTTTTGGTGTCACAGTTGTCTGCCAGTGTCCATAACTGCTATGACGTGAAATAATAAGAAAAATGAAGTGAGAGAAAATATTCGGTATGGAACAAGTTCAAACCTAGGACTAGTATTCTATCACAGCCGCTGCTTGTAACTCTTTCGCAAAAAGACCCCATGCAGCTTTCATGTCAGAAAGGATCGATGTTGACATATTTAACTGTGCCTGGTAGAAGAGTAAAATAGCAACCAGGCATCACACGATGCGAATTGCGTCACTAGTGTGTCGTTGAACGCTTTGAATTTATTACAAAAGGCTCAGCCAGACTTCTTCGTCATCAGCCACGGCATCAATAAAGTGCACGTAATGCCTTACAGGTGTGTCACATGTGCAGTACTCCTCCCAGAATGACAATTAATGGCACATTGGATGTTCCTATGCTTCACAAAAATTATGATTTATAGTGTAGACAGTACCTTGTAAGTGTACTTGTATTAGTAGCCTGAACAGAGTTTACAAGTGTCTCTAGAAAATCCACTCTTCCAGCTTTCACTGTGACTATACTGCACTTTCCTAGCAGGCGTGGTGTCTTTTTCAAATTCCTCCATGTTGTTTTGGTGAGGTAATGTGGTAGTAAGGTCACAGTTTCACATGCGATTTCTGTCTGCCAGGTATAGGAAGCAAACTCAAAAGTTTCATCGACGGATAATAATAGCAAGCAAAAATCGCACTGCATTGACGACAAACACTGACATCAATTGTGAATGCTATTTTGTACACCCGTATAGACTAGGAACATAAATAAGACTGCAAGGACATTTAAAATGAGTTTCATTTAATGTGAATGACATTACGTAAGTGTTTGTGCTTCCACGAGAAACATGATTGGTCTAATGACTAAGGTGCCCCACACTGAAAATTAATATGCACTCAAACCTCATTATAACGAACATGGATATAACAAAATATCTGTTATAACGAAGTAAATAAGAGATACCCTTGCATTGAATACTACAATAACGTTTATAGCAAATCATTGGATATAACGAACTTAATTTCTTGCAAAATGCAACTTTGTTATAATGAGGTTCGAGTGTATATGTGATGTGTGACAGGGGTAACAATCACGACTTTTTGTTTGGCAAGTCTGCTCAATCTCTCCATCGATCTCTCCAACACTCTAACTGGACCTGCCCCCATTGCACACTAGCTTCATGTAATATTCAAAATGTGTTACTGCTTAGTCAGGGCCATTTAAAGATGACCCAAGGTAAAAGGAATGTCTGCTTGACAAGCCCTTCCCACCTTAAGATTTGTTTGTGCAGCAACTGTTAAAATTCATAAGAGCATAGTACTGTTCAAATTTATAAAATTTCACTTATGCACGCAAAAATTTTTATAAAGATATAGATGGCATGTTGGCATCTATCTTCATGCTTTTCGGCTGCTTCCATTGTGAGGCTACATCACAGAATTAAAGCTTCAATAGTACAAGTGTGGAGGCTTTCTCAGTAGTCATTAATGTTGGTTGGTAGACATGGAGCATGATGAATTGGCACTTTTAACAGGAAATCTTAAACTAACTCGACATTAAATAAAATCCTGCAGTTGCACCTTACTCAGTCCAGTAGTGGTGACAGTCTGTTTTTTTTTGTCTTGATTTGCTGTTGCAGTGGCGCCCAAGATTGATCGTACCAACTTGGACAAGGTGCGCATCAAGGCTGGCCAGAACTTCAACTTTGACGTCAACGTCATTGGTGAGCCGCCACCAGAGGTCACCTGGACCCTGAAGGGCAAGAAGGTGCTCCCTTCGGACCACGTGAAGCTGACCAACGTTCCTTACAACACCAAGCTCAATGTGCGGCATGCGCAGCGCGCCGACAGTGGCACTTACACCATCACAGCTGTCAACGAGCACGGCAAGGATGTTGCTGATGTCGAAGTCATTGTCCTTGGTGAGTCAGTGTTTCAGGAGATGTTTCAGGAAATCGATTATATTGCCACATGCACTTATTTCATTTATTTCAATGCAATTGTGCCCTACCCACAACTTACTACCACCGCTCATCGCAGGCTGTGCCACAATGTTCGGAAATCGCGACCGTGTCAGACTGGTTCTGTTGAGATTACGCATAGAACACGAGTACCCAGGTTTATTCTAGACCTAGCACGAGCACCAGTGGTAACATTTGAAGGTTCTATTCGGCATCTATAAAAGTTAACGCTTTTCACAGACAAGCTGATTAGTCGATGCCTGACGTCAGTGCTCTGCTGTTATCAATGTACAGCGATTGTTGCTTGTACTTTTAGTATTTTTTTTACCAGACACAAGTTTGCCCAACAAAGTGTTTCATCTTTACCGACTGAATCCTGCTTTCTTCACTGTTACAATCATGTGACAGTGTATATAGTTTCTGAACGTTTACATGCCAAAACCACAATACTATTTTGAGGTTTACTGTAGTAAAGGGCTCTGGAATACATGGGGTTTTCACATAGTACATGGGCCTTTAGCAGTTCACCTCCATCGAAAAGCAACCGTCATGGCTGCGATCAATACCACTCCTGTGGGGTCAGCAGCGGACCACCGTAACCATGGCACCACCATGGCAGATGAAACTGATTATCAGTACAAAGCTTAGGAAAATGCATACTTGTATATTAGTAGTATTGTATATTGCATACTAGTAGACTGCCATATCAAAAAAAAATTACAGCTGCCTGTTGAAGCAACATTTCATCAACAAGGGCTTTTCTAAGTTCACTTCAAAATGTTATACTCCGTTAGCGATTTACGCACTTCGAAATGTGACATTTTGTTGGTGATCATCATGCTACACCTAGTGTAATAGAATCTAAGTAATCCCCCTTTTTTTTGTTTCTTCTTGTAAATGATAGTGGCGTATTCAAAGTGCTTTTCTTCTTTTTAGACTGAAAATGTCAGAACTGTGTTCACCAGTTTCTGTCACGAACATGAGGAATGGCCGCATTTTGTGCAGACAAACCAACACCTCCTGGAGGACCTCTTAAGATTGAAGACGTCCATGCGGAGGGTTGCACACTCAAATGGAATCCTCCTGTGGACGACGGTGGCATGCCTGTTGATCACTATGTTGTTGAGAAGCTCGATCCCAATACAGGATTGTGGGTCCCAGCTGGTGACACCATTGGGCCTGAGACTCAGATGAAGGTTGGTTGCTTGCTGGCCATCTGCAGTTCAAGGAAGGCGCCTTTAAACTTGAAAGTGTGGTGTTTAATTTCACCAATATGGATCACAAAGCTTCTAAAATTTTAGGCATAATACTGAAAATATTAATCATTAACATAATATCGTAAGGCTTACAGACATAGTAGCTTCTGAGGTACACGCTATGGATGGGAAATCAGTTTATGTATCAATGTCGTTGAAAAGAAAAATAACAGAAGAGCAGAATTTTCGCAGGACAGCTCTAATATATATGTTGCTTTAGCATTTATGAATAACCGCTGCACCATGCTTAGAAATTTAAAGCTGCGTGCTTTCCAAAAAAATGTTTTTTTTTCATTCTAAAGAATTTTCTCTTAGGTAGATTTTAGTAAGGTTTCTGTGATCTAAAAGTGACAAACAGAGGGCTTAATCAGGTTTAATTGTGTAGCCACAGCAGTACTCAATAACTGCAGCAAGGAAAAGCAATTGCTTATGCAGATAGGTAGCCACACTGAGCAGAGGTGCTCAGCTAACTGTTTGTAATTTGCTCTATAACGTGTTCACTAAATTAAAAAGTGCTGCTAAGCTTCTAAGCTGCGTGTCATTATGTGCATAATATCTAGCGTACTTCTCTTAAAGAATTGAATTGCGGCCTCACAACGGCTGCATAATTTTAGCTTGTTAGTAGCATAGCGGGTTTCTTATATCTCTTCATTACATGCCATGCAGGTAAAGGGATTGCAGCCAGGCAAGACCTACAAGTTCAGAGTCAAGGCTGCCAACCGCCAAGGAGAGTCTGAACCCCTCGAGGCTGACAAATCCATCGTTGCCAAAAATCCATTTGGTAATCTTCTTATGAATAATAAACGCCATCTTTGTGTTTTGTTTCTACCCTCTGTTTTGACATTAGTCAAGTGCTCCTTTCAATTACTTTCAGGCAGTTGCCAATCGGTCATTTAGAAATGGGCATACATGCTCTGCTGCTGACATCGCATGCACACCTGCAACATCACTTCTCTTACAGAATGTGCCACACACCAATTGGTTTCAAAGTGATGTCAGATGTTTCTAGCCTTCTTTCAAATTATTTGCCATGGATAGTATTGATATTTCATTCTGAATCCTTTTATCACATCACACTATTTTAGTTTAGTCTGTTAGGATAGCCACTTTTTGTTACTTCCTTCAGCCTCATTAAACAGCCTGCTCGCATTTTCCTCAAGCTATTACAGTTTTTTTTATATAATTGTCCCTATTTTTACTGTACAGAAAGGTAAATGAACCCCAGACCAAAAGCTACAAAACTGTAGCTTGAGTGTGCCTGACACCCAACAGAAATACATTCATCTGACATATGTGGCACAAGAAACTAAATGCAGTCAGCAAGCGAAAATTGAAATAATTGCACATAAAGATGTAACTTACAAGAAATAAAAGAATAGAAACGTGCAAGTTGTAACAAAAAAAAGAAGTACACACAGAAATAAAAGTAAGAGACCTCCACACTGTAGTACCTTACAAAATATTTTTTATGCTCTCCATGGGTTAGGGTGGATAGGCGACTATCGTTTCTTTTTTTTTTTTCATATTTGTTTGAAATCATTGACAGGAGGAATGAGAGAGTTCAATTTCTACGGCCAATTCTTCTACGAGGAACAGTTCATTTATTGACATCCCTAGTACAAACAGTTTGTCGTTTAAGGTTAAACTAGCTAATGAAATTAAGGACTTCATTGCGAGAAGTGGTGAGGACCTAAAGCAATGCTATAGCCGATGTTCAAAAGTACTGGTACCACGGATAATAATATATTAAAGAAAAAAAAACTTTCCAGTGTGTGCCCCATAACCGAAGCCAGCAATATTCTTCACGGTCTTTTTTTGCAGTACAAGTATTTTTGTAGGCTGGCTTTATGACTACTTACCACTAAGCTGCATCATTACTGTTGTCATATTTTTATTATTGCCTTCCGAGTGAATTTCACAGCATTTGTCCAAGCCATTGAATTGTTTGAAAACAATTTAATCTTGAAATTATCTTTTGATATTGGCAAGCAGTATAATCATCAGCACACTTCGCTTTGAGCCACTCGTTACTCTCTGCTCACAGCTGCCAAAACAAAACAATTTCTTTATTTTTTTTTCTCTTTCTCAAGATGAACCTGGCAGTCCCGGCAAGCCAGAGATTGAGGATTACGACAAGGACTTTGTGAAGCTCAAGTGGACACCACCTGAAAATGACGGAGGATCACCTATCACAGGCTACGTCATTGAGAAGAAGGACAAATACAAGTGAGATTTATCATATGTATTTTTTGTGGAGTGTGCTTTGCCTGTATCGCTCATATTGACATATTGGGAATGTTGTAGGCCTTCTTCTGTCTATGCCTTGAAGGAAATCTAGCGAAGAAATCGAATCAAACAGAAGAACTCATCTTACTTAGAGTCTTATCAAAATGTAATTTCTATAATTTCTCCAGTCTCAGCTGGAGCAAAGGCTCAAACAGTCCAGCTTTTATTAACTCCTGCCATCAAAATCTCATGCCCCACTTTTGTTCCTTGATACATCACCTTTTTTCGCAGCTTAATGAAGCCAACAAATAATTAAGTGAAGGCAATAAGATATATAGTTTTTATTTGTAGTGTAGTATTTGTGACATAAATGCAAACAAATTAAACCGGATGAAAAAACACCTCGCTATTGGTGGGACCCATATCTACAACCTTCTAATTACCGATCCGATGCTCTACTAATCGAGCTACTTTGGTGAGCATTTCTTCATAAGTTTTGTTGGGTATTTATGCCCGATGTGCTGCGTAACAATATCCGGCAAAAAATGCAAGTGTGTTCCACCCTCACTGCCTTGGTTATGAATTGTGGTGGCTAACATTCCCTAGACTGAGTGTACAGAAAAGCCCAATATCAGGTTCAACAAATTTGTGAAGGGTTGTGAATTGACTAGTATGCGTGCATAACTTTAGGCATTGCAAATTGTTAAAGAAGCAAACACTTGCATTTTGATGGGTTTGAAATTTTAATTTGCAAACAGCAAGTCTCGTGGAGTTCATTATTCGAGTAAAAATTAGGACGAGTTTTGCAGTGACTGCCTTCAAAAGAATTGTATTTCATCTTTCTTACAGTCCTGATTGGACACCAGTCATGGAAGTTCCAGCAGATGAGACTAAGGCTAAGGTTGGTGATCTCATCGAAGGTACTCCGTACGAGTTCCGTGTCAGGGCAGTCAATAAGGGCGGTCCAGGAGTTCCCAGCGAGTCCACTGGACAACATGTTGCCCGCCCTAAAAACAGTGAGTTTTCGCTTGACTCAAAGAGAAGCAATGACGATTGGAAATCTGGTCACGTTATACCTATTTATAAATCTGGTGATCCCTCAAGTCCAAAAAACTACCGCCCGATTTCACTCACATCAGTTTGTTGTAAACTCCTCGAACATATAATATACTCCCACATAATGAGACATCTTAATACTAATAAAGTGTTATTCGAAAATCAACATGGGTTCAGGTACAAGCGGTCTTGCCAGACACAGTTATTTGAATTATCTACGGATTTACATGACTCTTTGCACAAATTGGTTTACACAGATGCTGTATTTATCGACTTTTCTAAAGCCTTCGACCGTGTTCCCCACATACGGCTCCTCCAAAAAATAAACTGCCTAAAGTTAGACATAAAAACTACCCGCTGGATTCAGGAATTTCTATCTGGTCGCTCTCAAAAAGTAAATATAAATAATAATCTCTCCAGTTCCTGTGTCGTTAGGTCAGGAGTACCTCAGGGATCAGTTTTAGGGCCTTTATTATTCCTGATATATATTAATGACATTGCGAACAATATAACTTCAACAATTCGACTGTTTGCCGATGACTGTATAATTTATAGACAGATCACATGCACTGATGACGTAGCTATTTTGCAAAGCGATCTAAATACCCTGGCTAAATGGTGCCACACGTGGAAAATGGAAATTAATACAGATAAAACAAAGGTCATGTCATTTTCTTCGAATCCAAATACTCTATTAAATCGATACATGTTATGCAGTTTGGATATTAAACGAACCTTTTCTTTCAAGTATCTTGGCGTGATATTTACTCCTGATTTAAACTGGGCCATGCATATTGAACACGTAACAAACAAGGCACTAAAGAAACTTGGCTTCCTTAAGCGCCGTTTACATCTCGCAAACCACGAAACTAGACTTCGCGCTTACACTTCCCTCATCCGTGCAACCCTCGATTATGCTTCAATTATTTGGAACCCTCACACAGCTATACTGTCCGACTGTATTGAATCCATTCAAAACAAGGCTGCCCGCTTCATTTTGCACTCGTACTCGCCATACCAAAGTGTCTCAGCATTAAAACAGATTCTTAATCTTCCAGAACTTAACACTCGTCGTAAATTCTTCCGCTTGACCTTTTTTCACTCTCTGTATCATGGTATTACACCTTTTTCATGTGCTCATATTTTTCCTGCCCATTATGTGTCCAATCGCACTGACCATGCTCGTAAAGTGTCGTCCATATTTGCAAGGACCAAAAAGTACCAAAATTCCCCTTTTGTGTTATCTGTAACCGAGTGGAACGAGCTTCCCAGCGAGATTGCGATGATAAATGATCCGTCTGCATTCCAATCAGTGCTGCGTACATTTCTTGATATGTAATATGTCTACTGCTACTATATCTTACCCTGTTGTTATATCTCGTGTATTAGTGAAACGATGAAGAACTAGTGCCATGCAGATTCCTGGAATTGAAATGTACTGGAGATGTGAAATGAGCCATGTGTTACATCCTTGTCGTAAAATGTACCTTTTACCTAGTTATGTCTGATCGCTGTGTGTGTTCCTTTTATATGAATTGATGTATACCTTGTTTTTAACAGTATCCCCCCCTATGTAATGCCTCTCGAGGCCTTTAGGGTATTTAAATAAATAAATAAATAAATAAATGTACAATGCGTGATAAATCTTTTCACTGACAATTGTTCGTAAATGTCTTCAGTACAACGTCTTGTAAACAAGGAATACATATTGGTAGGCTTGTGGAAATATTTGAATGCTTCAAGTATTCGAATGAATATTACTCTATTTGAATTCACTTCGATTCAAACTTAAATTGTTGAAAATTTTGAAATGAAAAAAAGCATTGTAATTTGCACGTAACTTTTTGTAAAAGTGTTTTTATTGCAGTGAAGAATTGCCAAGCCGTGAAAGCAGCTACTTAAATGTATAATAATTTGCATGTAACTGCTTGTAAAAGTGGTTTCACTGTTATGAAGAAATGCGAAGTCATGAAAACATCTGTCAAGGGGAAACCCGCATTGCCACAAAGCCCCAACATATTACCGTCACACCGATTCAATACTTCTTAAGTTTAAAAGCTTGTTATACCGGCTTATATGCTCAAAGTATAGTAAATTTTAAAATGTAACAAATAGTGGTGATGTAGGTAGTGGTGTTTCAATAGGCAGGATTAGCCTGGCCTAAATGGCCGGCAATAGTGCGGTTTGTCACCAAATGTCACACATTGTACAGGTTATCTTTTGCATTCTATTGAAAGTCAAATTCAGCTACTCTTTTCAAAGTTGCTTCCACTTCCAGTGAAACAAAAAGAATGTCATTTGCACAGGTTTGCACAAAAAATATTGTGCATGTTAGTTGCATCATGGCAAATATGCCCATTTTTTTCATAACGTGATATATCCTATTCGAATTCACATCAAACTCAAAATACACCATTTGCACAAGCCTACATATTGGTTTTTCAATTTCAAATATCATCTTCATTGTTTGGTGACCACAATTTTTTGCATTCCAGACATTTGTATATATGAATTAACTAACAACATTTACTTAAATGTTGTGCAAGTTTGAAGCAATGTCATTCGTTCTTACATTTTGACCGCCTGAGATGCTCTTTTCTAAGCTTAGAAAGCCTTAAAAGAGCATTCACTTATTCATGTTCATGAGCCGCAGCTTACAGCTGCAAGTGAAAGTGAAAGCATGTTGTTTTTCACCTGAAATAAATTGATTAAATGCTAGTGGCCCTCAATTTCACAAAAATGCCTACGACCATGCTCTAACGATATTGTTTTCAGTCCTTCAGTTGAATACGAATGAATTCATTTTCTAGTTGTCGAAATGGCATTGCAACAACGACTAGTTAAGACATCAACAAGATTAGCATAAAGTTGCCAAAACTGTCGTAGAGCCACCCATCACAGAACCCTATTTAGACGGAACATACCATTGATATAGATGATGAGTGCTGACACCTTCTGTTGTAGCTGTATGTTGTAGCCATATGTTGTAGCCATATGTTGTAGCCATATGTTGTAGCCATATTTTGTAGGGGTATGCTGTAGCAGTGTGTTGTATTCGTATTGTTGTTGCCATATTGTTGTAGCCATATTGTTGTAGCTATATTGTTGTAGCCGTATTGGTGTATTATAGCGGTATATTGTAGCCATATTATTGTGGCTGTGTTATCGTAGCCCTATTGTTGTAGCAGTATGTTGTAGCCGTATTGTTTCAGCCGTACTTGTTGTAGCTGTGTATCACAATTGTGTGGTGTTGTGTCTTGTTTTATTTCTTTACAGTGGCTCCAAGGATCGATCGCACTGCTCTGCATGACATCCGTATCAAGGTTGGAAAGAGCTTCGAGTTCGAAGTGCCCGTTCTTGGTGAGCCGCCACCAAACAAGAAGTGGGCCCTGGAGGGCAAGAGCATAGAGGACGACAAGCGCTGGACCATCTCGCATGAACCTTACAAGACCAAGCTGGCTGTGCGCAATGCCGAACGTGGTGACAGTGGCACCCTCACCCTGACGGCAACCAATCCCAATGGCACAGACACCGCTAAAGTCAATGTCCTTGTTATGGGTGAGCACCATGTTCACTGCATGACCCCTCCCATGTTAATGCACTGCACGAAGTACCAGTTGTATGTGTTCATTTTGCAGTGTTTCAGAGCAAACAGTAGACTGCTACTGTTTCAGCCAGTGTTTATTTTGCTTTGATGCAGCAATGCTATAATCCAGTTGTGCACAAGCGTTTCAAGCAAATGTGTTTGATATACAGTAGTATTTGAGCATATAATATCAAGCGCACATTCAGAAATATAGTCGAACATTTTACTTTGTACAGTTAGTTTGTTAGTATCATTACACAGTTGAAGTACGTAAAAGTAAGATGTCTTAAATAAATTACACAGTTGTTGTTATGCATGAACACATCACAGAATAAAAACTTGATCGCGGTAACTGAAAGGAGCTGCACTTTTAGATATGCATTGTAATATTTCGTTTCAGTCGTTGCACTTTATTTGCATTTTTTCTCTGGCATTGTCAATCTCTTAATATGCACACTTTCACATGCTTATGCACTTATTTTTTTTGTTAATTATACGCTAGACAGTAAACGTACCATCTCATTAATACTACAGTTTAATGCACTAGATGAGTAAACCTGTGCTAATACAAACACTGCAAACAACATCTAGCATGTTTTGATATGGAAACCTATTTCTTGCAGATGTGCCTCAGGCACCGCAGTTGATCAAGATCGACAAGATCACAAAGGACAACTGCGAAGTATCATGGAAGCCTCCAAAGGATGACGGTGGTTGCGACATCTTGCATTATGTTGTGGAGAAGAAGGATCTGGACTCTGGCATCTGGACCCCTGTTGCCGAAACCATGGGCACCACAGTGAAGGCTGAACGCCTGGCCAACCAGCATCAGTATCACTTCCGGGTGAAGGCGGTGAACAAGGAGGGCGATTCCCCGTACGCAACCACAAAGGATGCCATCACTGCGAAGAATCCGTTCGGTAAGCAAACAAGAGCTTCACTGTGCTGTTTAGAAAATTGATCACACTATTCTCAAAGCTTACAGCTAAGTTCAACAGAACTTGGTAAGGCTAATGTTAGGCACCGTTTTTAGCAGCAAAGAGTTTGCATGCTTGAGCTGTGCTTTGTTCTGCCTTTTTTAACACAGTATGGCTGTGAGCTCAATTGCACGTGTGCACAGCTTTCCCATTGTTGCATAGTAATGTATCCCTAACATCCAAGAATTCCAAACGATAAATGCCAACAGCCATGCCACATGCTGAGGACAGCATGGTGTTACTTTAAAAATGAGGATAAGAATTTGTATTATGAAAAGCAACTTTATATGTACGGTACTCCAAGTTTAACAATGCAACATCGAGGAAAGAAAGATACAGAATCAGTTACACATGTGTTTATTCACCTTTTAAAGAAGTAGCTCGTACACTGGCAAAAAAATGAGCATTTATTTTTGAGCATGAGCACTAGCTTGCTTGTTCTCGAAAACTTGCCTGCTGTAATGCAGATTGAGGAAAACAATGAACATCCACCAATCCAATACAATTTTTTTTTTTAGTTCAGAGAAAGGCATAGAGGTTAACTAGATGTTGTTCAATTTGCTACCCTACAACTGGGCTGAGGAGATTAAAACAAGGACGATGCAGAACTATAGATAATTCAAAGTCATGGTGCAGCATATCTGCTATCTTGCACTCCAGTTAATCGCCTTCATGTTCAGCTCATGCAAAGTATGCATTGTTTGCCAGCATATGATACTTTATTTTTACTTTGTTCATTCAAAGAAAAATTTTCTTTCTTGGGTCAGTAGCTATGTTAGGCTTTAAGATTTTTAAGTACAGTGCTTAAAGATTGAAACGTTTCAAGTTACGAGTAAGGAGAACACATATTTTTGTTGCAGTCTTCTGTGCATGTCTCATCACTGTAGAGCTAGCTTGTACACTTCAGGGAGGCCCAGGATTGCCTTCAGCAGCCAGATTTGTGATGGCCTGACACGGTTATCTCGAGCAAGGGTTCATACTAGTTTCTATACTAGGAAGTTTTGATGTTGCGCTTCAATCTGCGAGTGCTTTAAAATCTCAATCTCCAATTTACTTACAGTTCTATGACTAATAAAAATGTTGATCGCACTGCTTCAGACCAACCCAACAAACCAGCACCTCCGGAGGTCACCGACTGGGACGCCGACCATGTAGACCTTGAGTGGCGTGCTCCACGTGATGGTGGTGCTCCGATCACGGGGTACGTTGTTGAAAAACGCAACAAGGGCAGCCCGCTGTGGGAAGAGGCCGCTCGCGTCCCTGGCGATGCCACCAAGGCCACTGTGCCTCACTTGAAGGAAGGCGAGGAGTACGAGTTCCGAATCATCGCCCTCAACAAGGCCGGACCCAGCGAGCCGAGCGATCCATCAAAGTCGGTGGTTGCCAAGCCCCGAAAGTGTAAGTGTGGGTTATTTCGAATTCCAAAGGACCTATGAGATAAGCAGACCTGTGGACTGTACCTATGTAAGCCTAGTGCTGCAGGCTGTAAATAGTCGTATGAAAAGATTGATTGCACTGACCAAATATTTGGTCAGTGCAATATATATGGCTATGACGCCTAATATATAGCGTCATAGCCTATACAACTGTAGCTTATCAGGCAAGCCAGTGCAAATGCATGTTTTCTTTCACTAACGGCAAGACAGCATCAAGAACTATGAAAGGAACATGCAGCACAACGGCACTTATGTTGTGTCTTCCTTTCTTAGTGGTTTTGTATTTTCACTCTGTTCGTAAAGTAAGCACAGCCTACGACATGAAGATCTTGCAGCATACAAAAGTAATAACTGTAGCACCTCGTTTACAACATCTCTAAATTTCAGTAAATTTTAAAATTTAAAAAGTATCTAAGTGGATGTATTATAGTGAGGAAGTCAAGATTCTCTAGCCTGCTCTGTGTGTTTTGGTCTTGGCCAAAAGCCTTTAGCTGTCTGACATTCCAAAATAGTAAACTGCAATGCTTTGAGATATGTTTCAGTTGCTCTGTGCTCTTGATGTCCAGTGGCTCCATCGCTGGACAAGGCTGCCCTGAAGGACATCAAGGTACGGGCTGGACGGCCTATCAATTTCACAGTGCCCATCAAGGGAGAACCTGCGCCTACCGTCCAGTGGCAAATTCATGACAAGCCTGTGCATGACAACCGTGTCGAGGTCACCAATACAGCCAGCCAAACACTGCTGGACATCGCATCCTCCGTGCGTTCTGACTCTGGAAAGTACACGCTGGTGTTGGAGAATGACCATGGCAAGACGTCAGCCTCTGCTAATGTGACCGTTCTTGGTGAGCACAAATTAGTCACTCGCTTTCTTTACTGAGTTGCTGGCTTTGTAGCTTGAAACTTTAAAATGCTTTTATTTACAATTAAATGTCCCGTGTCAGTTATACAAGCACATTTCTTGAGTAGATTTTTGAATAAAGTATGCTTCAGCACAGCCTGTCACGGAGATAAACTGAAAGTATTAATTACTCGGCAAAAAAGGATCAGTACTAATGCCTGCTGTGGTTTCAGATCGCCCATCAGCTCCGCAAGGACCTCTCGGCATTGCCGAAGTGACCAAGAACTCAGCCACCATTACCTGGAAGGCTCCTGCAGACGATGGTGGCACTCCTATCAAGCACTATCTCATTGAGAAGATGGACACGTCTCGTGGCACTTGGGTGGAGGCAGGCACCACACCAAACCTCACTTTCAAGGTTCCTAAACTGGTGCACAAGAAGAGTTACCAGTTCCGCGTGAAGGCTGTCAATGAGATTGGCGAGTCGGAGCCGCTCGAGAAGACCGAGCCCATCATTGCCAAGGATCAGTTTGGTAAGTTGAGGGTGCATCCTGGTTTCCAACTAGACCACTGCAGCATGGTCTTTTTTAGTATGTATTGTGGGGTCTATTGCACTCAAAGAAAGGAAGGCACAATATAAAGCAGTGCAACCATGGAAAAAGGGCTTATATTGCAACTGCTATGCAGTCAGCCAATGACACAATAAATTAGCTTACCGATGTAACATATGGCAGAATCGAGAAAGTTTTACTTGCTGTTTCAGTATATTATGCAAGTAACATTTTTCTCTCCCACTTAGTGTGGTAGGAGTGTGCTTAGGTTGTCCAGCTAATCACAGAACCAGTAAATTAGGCTGGTTTATAAGGTTTAATGTCTCAAGGTGACTCGGGCTACTATGGACACCATAGGGGAGAGCTCCAGATAAAATCGGCTTCCTGGGGTCTTTTAACATGCTCTAACATCGCACGGTGCATGGGCTTCTGGTGTGTCACTTCTATCGAAATATATGCCCGTAGCAAATTACAGTTGTATATTACATCCTATGCTTGAGCAATGCTAATAAAAAGCGGTCTTTAAGGTCAGATGCCAAAGGCAATCAAGTCGGTGAGCTCCAGCGTGCCTTATCGTGGACCCCTACTGCTTTGCAGAGAAATCGAGCCAGCCAGGCCGCCCCAAGGTGACTGATTGGGATAAGGATCACGTCGACCTGGAATGGAAGCCGCCCACTGATGATGGCGGCTGCCCGATCAAGAGCTACATCATCCAAAAGAAGGAGCGTGGTTCTCCCCTGTGGACAAAGGCAAAGGAGGTTCCGGCATCACAGACAAAGGCTACTGTGCCAGATCTCAGAGAAAACCAGGACTATGAGTTCAGGGTGATTGCAGTCAACGCCGGTGGTGAGAGCGAGCCTTCGGAGCCATCAGATCTCATCACATGCAAGCCTAGATTCTGTGAGTAATTGGTTTTCATATTACGCAGCTAGAGTATTCGAAACGGAGTTTTGCAAACTACTAATTTTGTTGCTTTTGGTAAAGTCAAGGACTGACTTGTCTTCCTTGTAAAATGGCAGTATCCAGAACTTTTTCACAACGAGAGTTGATTAGATGATGCCTTTGCGATATCATGCTTTCATGTAAATACTATAGAAACATTGGTGCTGTAGTCCTAAACGAGTTGTATTTCACTAACTGTAGTGTCGAAAGATGAAATCTGTTCAAGACATCTCTGTCCTCCAAGGATAGAAAAAAATGTGGTGTGCCTTTACAAGCAACAGTCTTTTACTACTGTCGCATATCGTACAATCTTCATTCCAACAAGTTGAGACTGCAGCGCACTTATTTGAGAAAAAAGATTTACTGACAGCTAAAACGAGCAGTGATGTACGTAATCAATGTGACTTGCAGCAGCTAAACTGTGCTCTGTTGTCATGGTCTCCCAGTGGCACCCAAGATTGTGAGCCCCATGAAAGAAGTGAAAGTCAAGATCGGCCAGACCCTAAATGTTGAAATCAAGTTCATCGGTGCTCCCCCACCGACCGTCTCGTGGATGGTTGATGGCAAGCCATTGATCTCGGATGACCGGGTCACCATATCCAACTTTGACGACCACACCATAATCAACACCGTTGATACCAAGAGGTCTGACGGTGGGGCGTACACATTACACCTCAAGAATGACAGTGGCGAGGACAGTGGAACTCTGCCAGTTGTCATTCTGGGTAAGTTTATGCTAATCGGGCTTATGTGAAATAATATATTGGATAACAAACTTTAGACAACTCTATGTGACATATCTGACAGGCCAGTGACACTTTTTATTGCAATATCCACAGCCAAAGCAAATATGTTTGAGACTGTGCTTTCACCAGTCTATTATTCTGGTTATGAAATTTTAAAAGAACACTAAGATTAAGATATAACTGAGTTTTCCATCTTGAGCACTGCAGCAAATGATACTACCTAACTTGTGACAGTGCTGGCTCATGTCTTTATTTTATTGTCGTCTTTCATGCAGGTTGACTTGCAGAATATTATATGCCTTTTTTTCTCTCTCCGTTTTCTTGCTGTAAATGTGTCGGTAAATCTGCTATATTATAACTTCATTTACATCAGTTACTATTCTTGGATACATTGTGATGACAGGATGCATGCACCCACATGTAACAAAGGAGGAGACACTGTACTAACCATAAGTTTCTCGTTTCAGATAAACCAAACCCACCTGGAGGTCCCTTGAATGTCGATGAAGTTGACAAGGACCATGTGAAGCTTTCCTGGAGGCCTCCCAAGGACACTGGAGGAAGTGACATCACGTTAGTAGTGTTTGAATTATGTAACAAAGCTTTATATAGATGTGTTCAAGTGGATTATTAATTTTTGTTTATTTATTTATTTAGGAGTTATGTTTTGGAGCTGGATGTAAATCTGCTTGAGTAATGTTGAGCTTGCCAATTATTCGGCAGTCATGCTTCAGAGGCATAAGGAATATTTTTAAATGCACTGGCAGCCTAGAAACCTACAGTGCCCATGATAATTACAGAATATCACTTGGTGCCATGGTCATTGATTCTTGAAATATTTTGTAATGACAATGCAGTACCTTCTTACATAGTACACTCGCGTCATAAAAAGCAGTCGGAATGAGTGAAATACAACACAAGTGCACTTTTTGTTTTTGCTTATCTATATTTACGAGGCTTTTGTAGATAGCGAAATTCAGGTTTAAAGTGAATAGTGATTTGGTTGAATGATTTCTAATCAAATTTGAATAGTACATACCACATATGTAGTGCATATGTGCTTTATATATTGGATAGTTTAGAATAGTATATATTAAAATGTGCATATTTGGTCATCACACTACTAACCTGCACAATATCTCCTTAAAATTGAAACAAGGCATGCGCAAATGTCATTCTTTTTGGTTCAGAGGAAGTGGAAGCCATTTTAAATAGTAGATGTATTTGACCTTCAGTAGAGTGCAAGTGATAAGCGGTGAAATTGTTATGTTTTCAATATTATTATACTTAGAGTATATAAGCTGGCGTAAAAGGCTTTTAAACTTACAAGATGAATCGATGTGAGGGTATGATCAGTTAACCTTGAAATAAGGCTTTGTGACAGTGGGGATTTTTTTTGGATAGGTGCATTTGTGGTCTATCACTCTTTCATGACAGCGAAACCACTTTTGCGGGGTCGATTACATGTGGACTAACATACATTTATTTGTTTGAATGCTTCATAGTTTCCACTGATTTAAATACGAATCGAAGCAAATTTAAATACTGTAATATTTGTTCGAATATTCGAAGTGCTGGAATGTTCGTCGAAGGCTGATATCTACATATTGTCGCGACGTGAAAAGAACAGGATACAGAACGATGGTGCGACCAGGAAAAACAAGGTCTGTATTGACAGAACAAAAAAAGAACAGCCACTTCGACGTCGTCTTCCTCGGAAGAATCATGGTTGCGGTACACGCTCATCACTTCATCGTCCTCTGTCTTCCTGCCCGGCCTTTAGCCGTGACAATATGGTGTAACATATATAAATATATGTAAATACGTAAGGAATGTGCAAATAGTAAAATTTAGGTTGGAAGCGAATAGTGCTTTGGTTGAATGCTTTCAAGTCGAATAGTTTGGTTGAAGTATATCTCATAATGTCAAGACTTCAAAACAGAGGTCTTGCCGCAGAGATTGAGACACCAGAAGCAGGTCGGTTCTTTTAATAAAACGCGCAAAAGAGTTCTTCTTTTTCATCCATTTCCTTGTACTTCATGGCACATGCACAACTGCCATTGTCTTTCTTTTTGACAAGCACATGACAATATTATAAAAGAAAAATGAGCATATCAGTCATGACCCTACTTACCAGCACAATATTAAATATTTTTAACTGAAGTAAGGCATGTGCGAATTTGCTCTTTTCGGTTTTAAGTTGAGACGACTTTGCATAGTAGCAGGGTTTAAATTTCAGTACGATGCAAGTGATAACTGGCAAGATACACTATGTTTTAAAATTTACTATACTTAGGGCATGCAAGTCCGTACAAGCTTTTAAACTTGAAAAATGATTACTTGATGTGAGAGCAGTATGTTCATTTCACTGGGAAGTAGGACTTCTCCGCATTCACGACAAATCGATTTCTTTTGGGTGGGTGTTTTCACAGCATAGCAATTTTATGCTGCAGTGAACTTACTTTTACAGGAGGGTTACATGGGGCTTAATATGTACCTATTCGTCCATTTCGAATACTTCGAAATTTCAAACAATTTAAAATCGTGTCGAAGCAAATTCAAATGCTTCAATATTCGCTAGAATATTCATACATGCCTAATACATGTGTGATGCATGTAACATGAGCATTTTCAAAGTGTGCAATCAAGAGGCTCTCATTAGCGTAGGTTTTGTTACATAGCACTATGTAATAATTTCACAGAAGAATGCAAGCAAAGTGTCTGCTATGGGTCGCAAATTTTCGTGCGTCATTGTAGCCTGCAAAGCATTACAATGTCTCATTTCTGCTACAAATGCTTATTGCATGTCTCGTTGCCTCTAGGGGTTACGTTATTGAGAAGCGGGACAAGACCCATGGCGGCCAGTGGGTGCCTGCGGTTTCGTTTGTGCCTCCAACGGCCACCGAAGCAACTGTGCCGAAACTCATTGAAGGAACTGCATACGAGTTCCGAGTTATGGCTGAGAATGCGCAGGGATTGTCTGAGCCTCTTACAACAACTCGTCCAGTTGTGGCCAAGAGTCCATATGGTGAGACCTCTGTTTTATTTCCGGTTGTTCAGCATGCCAGCAAATTAAAACAGATTTCAAAGAGGATTTGTTTTGATTTCTTTGTAAACACATTCTGTCTACATTCAGTTAAACTCTCCAAGGGGAAGTTAAATGGCATGAATTTAGTTGGTATGCTTTGCTCCTGTTTATCTGTAATTTGTGCTGCACTGTTGTGAAGGCGCATTGATAATGCTTATTTCTCGTCTGAACTAGCTTTCAGAGACAAAATAATTTTTTCATCTTTATTTTATGTTATGTTTGTCTAAGTAATTTTTTAATCTTGTGCTTTCTCTCTCCTAATGCTTCCAGGTACCCCAGGCAAGCCTGGACAGCCTGAAGCTGTGGATCATGACCGTGATTTCATCAAAATCAAATGGGAGCCACCACGCAATGATGGAGGCTCACCCATCACAGGCTATGACATTGAGCGCAGAGACACCAAGTCTAACCGCTGGGTGCGCGTCAACAAGGAACCTGTTCGAGTAAGTCAAATGTGTGGTGCTCTCAGGTTTCAGCCAAATGTTTTGTACTACTCGCACCGAAATCCTTCTTATTGTATGCTTCTTTTTGTTACATAATAAGATTGTGTACACTAAACTGCATGTCTGTATTCATATATCAGCCTCCTGTAAAAGTCGAGGAAATCCAATCTTGTGCTCTGAACAGACATTGTGTAGAACCTGTATTTTTATGAGTTGCAGCTCATAATGCAAAAAGGGAGGATAATTTAATTATATCTAACCTTCAGTGCAAAGTATAATGGAGCACCTGGAAGAGGAACTACACAGTAACACAGTGCCGACTCTATGGTTATATGCAATGTAAATAACTTTCAATATAACCATAGAAAGCTGCCTGATAAAGGATTAAAGTATGACTGTAGCAGTCTGCAAGTAACCATATAAATTTTTTCATATGTAAAACATGCACTGATGTTACCACATAAAAGTCGTTCATATAGTGTAGAATGTGGAAACATGTTCCATAGTTATTGCATTTGATATTTGTATTGTAATGATGCAATTAGGAGGATTTTAACCGGTAAATGGCATAGCTTGACTAACATAAACTTTAGTTTGAACCTTTCTTTCGGAGAACATTCAGGATTGAACTCTCTTATCAATCAGATATTTATTTCCTTTGCAGTTCGTAGTATCCTCAAAATGAAACTCTCCACTACTAGCACCATAAATAGAAAGAACCTTGCTTTTGCTTCTTCTACTTTCGTATGTCCAAGGCACGCACCTGTGCATTAAGATGAAGCAACGGGATGTCAAAAAGATGAATTTCAGTTAGAAAACTTTTTCTTTCAAACTGTTTGAAAGTTTACGCATAGTTCTCATTCCTAGTACTCTTCACAGTATTTATTTTCTAGAGTTACCGTCAGCATCTATTCTGGACCCAGGAAAACATACTGTACTACAGCATCTACAACACTGCTTATTTGAATGCTCTACTCTTCACCTGTTGTCATAACTTTAGTATTTTTCACGTTTTGAAAAGAACCAACTTTCCTTGTTCTTTTTTTCTTTTAATGGGGGTGTTCAGGTTACCTATATGCTTTCTGCTACTAATCACTATGCTGATATGGTTAGCTTGTGTACTAAAACTAATAGGGGTCGCCCACATTGTAGCTGCCCTTAAGAAGAAAAAATGAACCTGAGTAGGCCATGTCATGAAGGACAGATGATCGACGGTCAGTTAGGGCAATTAATTGGTTTCTAAAAGATGAGATATTTAGCTGGGCATGCCCAAGTTTTAGATGGAGGGACGAAATCATGAAGTTTAAAGGCATAACATGTAACCAGCTAGCACGAGGCAGGATAAATGGGAGATCATTGGAAGAGGCTTTCGTTCGGCAGTTAGTATAAAATAAGCTGGAAAATGATAATGATTATATCATAAGGTTTTCACTGTTGTGTCTCACATTCTCCTTGGTGTACTACACTCAACCAAGCATACTGCGTTTCCTACTGCCTTTTGTCATTATCACTCCCTTTTTACTCCCCTTCTTTTCCTGACAATAGTAGCAGGCTCACATCACTGTATTTCCTCTAATGATCTCTTCTTGTGTTTTACCTCAGACGCCAGAGTATACAGACAAGGATGTGACAGATGGGCACCAGTATGAATATAGAGTGGTTGCCAAGAACGCAGCCGGCCCAAGTGAGCCAAGCATGGCTTCTAAGCCGATTGCTGCCAAACCGATGAAAGGTAAGAGCTTGAATACTGCAAAATAGAAAAGCACAACACTAGATTTTTGTGAAGCCTTTAATGTTTAAAGCGTGCATAGAGAAGTGAACATGAGCAGCCTTGTGATTCTTCTAAGGAAGGGAGGAAATTCGGTTAGGAACGTTACTCATGTCTGCTCTTAGTATTTTGTTCGATAAGAATAAGTCACATGTACGTGTGCAAAACTCTTTATAATCGGGGTTTCATTGCAGCTTAATAATGTGCGAGCAAGCGTAAAGAGAAGCAGTAAATTGATGGTAGTCTTTATGGGCATGTCGAGGCGTTGCACGAGGACAACAGGACACTGCAAAGAACACACAGTACACAACGCTACTGTGTGTTCTTTACTGTGTCCAGTTTTCTTCGTGCTACACTTTGACATGAACATATATCAACACGCCCAGTACTCTATGTTACTTCAGTCCTTATGTGGTAACACAACTTTATGTTTCGCTACCTACAGCAGTAAAGTGCCCTGTCTTTAACCTACCGTCATTATTTTCTTTTTTAATAATTGCTGACATTTGCGTGACTTTTGCATGATTTACAGAGAAGCCAAAGCTGCACCTAGACGGCCTCTATGGAAAGGGTATCCGCGTGCGTGCGGGTGATCCGCTCAACATCAACATCCCGCTCACGGGTGCACCTGCACCTGCTGTCACGTGGTTGATCAACGACAAGGAGATCCCGCCCACCAACCGGATCCGTACCGACACCGCTGACGAGGCCGTCAACCTCACCATTCCAGTGTCGCAGAGAGGTGACACAGGAAAGTACACCATCAAGGCAAAGAACATGTATGGAGAAGATTCCGCTGACATCGACGTTCTCGTCTATGGTACGTTGCCTGAGTAGTATTTGCGAAAATAGAATAGTTCCTAACAGCAATGCTTTTTCTAATGCAGATAAGCCTGGACCTCCTCAAGGACCACTTGAATATCCTGAGGTGACTAACTCTACAGTGGTGCTCAAGTGGAGGAAACCAGAGGATGATGGTGGAGCAGAGATCACAGGTATGATTGTCTATTTTATTAATGCCACATTACGTATCATTAATAAAGTTTTGAGGAAGTAAAGTGTTTCACACAAACTGACTGACATTTAAAGGGGCAGCACACTTTCTTGAATATTTTTAGGCATTCATTCAAATATCTGCAGCATTAAGCTATTTCTTGCTCATTTCATTAAAGTTCTTTCTGCCAACACAGTTCGTAATGCTTAAACATATTTCTGTTAGATTCACTTTATATGGCTGTACATATGTGCACAACAGTTTAATGGGCAGCATTGTAGATGCACTGTAATATTGTAATTGTTTCCCGGTCATTGCTTTGTCTGCGTGAAAGCTCTTTACCTACAAAAAATCTTGTTCTGTAGCAGAGTGTACGGATATGTGTCTACTGTGATAGCCATGTCTTGAAGTTCATAAAAAATATTTATATAATTTTCCATTGCTTTTTGTAGTTTATTAATTTTTGCTGGCAGGATAGTTAATGATGCATTGTTCATTCTGTCACTGTATATGTTCCATGAAAAAACAAGTAAAAACAGGACACAGTTGTTCAATTCAGCACTCTATTGTGCCTCTTGTTCTGTGTGTGTCTGTGTGTGTGTATGTGCGCACATATGCTGTTGCAGCATGTTTGCATTTAGCTAGAATGTTTTGTACTGATACCAATTGTACAAACTATTTTGCAACGTTTGTGTGTTCATCGATGCAGGATACCTTGTTGAGAAGTGCGAGGTTGGCTCCGACTTCTGGCAGCCCGTGCCAGGCTACTGTCCCAACACAACGTACACTGTGCGCAACCTCGAGGAAGGCAAGCAGTACAAGTTCCGTGTTCGAGCAGAGAACATTTATGGCATCAGTGAACCGCTCGAGGGCAAGCCAGTCACCGCCAAGAACCCATTCGGTAAGATTACTGTGCCCGTCTTAAAGCTTCAGACTTATCTTGTGTGAAGTGTTGCTACGTTTAACTTCTTCTATTGATTTGCTTCATTGGTGCAGGGGTTTCTAGCAAACTCTTCATTCTGGCAGGACCTTCTTACTGTGCATATTTTCTACAGGTCCCAAATTGAAAATTTTTATGCGAAACACATGCTACATGTTTCACTGCTCCCACGTTTTTGACAGAGCTTGTCATTTACAAATATTTCCACTGCAACCAAGATGCAGTGTGACTTGCACATATTTAATATGGGTCATTATCTACGTATTACGCAGACACACCCGACTCTCCTGGTCAGCCAAAGGTTGATGAGATTGGCCCGACTGCTGCTACCATTTCTTGGACGCCTCCAACTAATGATGGTGGGCGTCCAATTCAAGGTTAGTGCATTGAACACTGCACCATTATGTCAAAATCTTGATGCAGTTAATATTGTTTTGGAATTCTCGCTTTTTTTTTCAACCACCTCCTTACTTCACCTTATCAGGAAAAGCATAACATTTTAAAGAGAAATTCGTTAAAGCATGTCTCTCTTTGTCATAATCTTGCCAAGCATGGAAGCAAGGTAGTGCCAGTCAATAAACAATAGTACATCACTGTATCCACATACATTTTTTTAAATGAAAGTGTTTAATGCTGAACTTCACCAAGAGTTTATCTATATCATTTTTGTCACACAAGTGATTTCAGTCACAGAGTACACTAGTTTTCAAGTTCTACATGAGATCCCTGCCTCTTAACTCACTTTGTTTCCACCTCACCTGCTGATGTAGCATAGATAAGGGACACCTTTTATGGAAAAATTTGGTTGAGCTCAGGCAGACACACCAGGCCATGTTCATTGGAGCATAAGGTGAAAGATGGAGATGCAAAGGAAGTACGCTGTATGTAAAATTTTTTTAAAGGGCACGTTGGATCTACAGTCACATTCGGACATAGGCACTGGAAATTTATACTCTGACTATAATGTCCAACTGCACTGCAGCTACTCCTGTAAAGACATGTTTCACTTCTGCGTTGTGACTGATCCTTATAAAAGATAATTCAATCATTTTTATTGTGCTGTTTGCTACTGTTCACTGTTTAGGGCTGCTTTTATAAAGGTCAAACTCAAGCAAGCGTGAAAATTTTCTCTGCGTGTGCAAACAGTATGCATTCTGTGCCGTGTGCAGGTTACATTGTGGAGAAGCGTGAGCGAGGACATCCCGAATGGGTCAAGGCCAATGCTGCACCCACACCTGGCACCCAGTTCACAGTGCCTCACCTGACTGAAGGCAAGACCTACGAGTTCAGAGTGACAGCTGTCAACGAGGGCGGCCCTGGAAAACCAAGCAAGCCAAGTGTTGCTGTTGTGGCCAAGGAGCCCAAGTGTAAGTGAAGCCTCATATTGTGTCGCAACTTTCCTGTGCTGAGTGCTGCTCATTTATCAGTTGTCCAGTTACATGAATTTCTGCTCGGCAGCAAAGGTTGTTCATCTTTGGCATAAAAGTATCAAGAGAGTAGCACGTCTTTCCTTTCTTTCTTTCTTTCTATCTTTCTTTCTTTCTTTCTTTCTTTCTTTCTTTCTTTCTTCTTGAAGATAACAGATGTTATTACTGCCTTGGCTCTCTACTATTACAATTACTAAATCCATCACTCTATGAATTTTTTTTTCATCAAAAACACTCTCATTATAAGCAATATCCTATCACATCTATCAAAGGGAGTGTTTTCATGTAGACTCAAAATCTGATAAAGAATTTTTGTATTGCAAACAGTCACTGAGAATCTTTTCAGGAGGGATAATTGAATCAAATGATAGACATCAATCATCCAAAGAGTGAAATTGTGAACGCGTCGAAAGCCAATCGCTGCCATGCGTACATTACAATACAGTTCGCCAGTTGGCAGGCTGAAAGAAATAAGTTTGTCCTTCAGCAGCAACAGGGATCAAACCTAGGTCACGTTGCTCAAGTGCATGGCCTGTAGTTGCCCAGTGACGTGCGTCATGTGTCGGCAGTAGATAACGTTTCATATTTAATTTATGAACGGGAAAATTTTCATTATCAGATGTCTGTGGACTACAGGGCTTCCCGCTTCAATAGATTTCTCGCATGGGCTAGTTGGCGCATTTCTGAACGCATATAGCAATATGTAGCAGCGCTGTGCAAAAAAACACGTACGAAAAAAGACAACTACACAGGATTGGTGCAATTCCATGTGGTGGCCATCGATGACATCAGCAAGAGCCCACCAAGTGAACCCACTGGTGTTGTGCTCGTCAAGGAGCAGCATGGTGAGATCTGCCAATGCTCGAACGATGTAAATGGACACAAGCGAAAAAATTTTGAGGGGTATTGGTAGAGTAAGCTTCTATATTTAGGAACAGTTGAGACATTTTATGCTGCAAACAATGCAAAAATATGTATGCCCAGCCCATCGTGCGTACTTGTGTTTTGTCATTCGTGTTTTTTACGTAGCCCTACTATATGTGTTATTTGTTCTCGAGCAAGGATATAGTCGCACAATGTACTAAGGGTCGTGTTTTTTGGATTCCTCCAAACCTCGCAGTTGCTCCCAGCGCTCCGGACACGCCACGTGTGGACAAGATCACCAAGAACTCGGTGACCCTCTCCTGGAACAAACCCACAAACGATGGTGGAAGCAAGATAAAGGGCTACATCATCGAGAAGAAGCCCAAGGATGCCAAGGACTGGACGCCGGTGAACATCCTGCCTCACCCAGACACCAATTTCACGGTGCCCAACCTGGACGAAGGGCAGGAATACGAATTCCGGGTGGTGGCCGTCAACGACATCGGCGAGAGCCCACCGAGCAAGCCCACGGGTCTTGTGCTGGTTGAGGAGCAGCCAGGTGAGATCTTGCAAATGTGCAATAATCTAAGTGGACACTAAAGCAAAATAACAATTGAGGTGCATCGGTTGAGTAAGCATCTGTATTTAAAAAGCACGGAGTCATTTGATGCCCGAGACAATGCAAAAGTTTGTATATAAATGTTGTCTCCAATTGTGCTTCTAGAGTATAAATTGATGTCATTTCAAATTGTAGAAATGTATGTGTGAGCATATTTACTTGTTCACGTTAAACAAAGTTACAGTGCTTTTAAAATCAAAGCCAACTTTGTTGCAACGACTTCCTCATTCTTGTAAACATAAGTGTTTTAAAGCAATGTAATACTAACATGCACACTTTGTAAATTTGTGTCACAGTATGATTGTTGTCATAGTTCTTGCATAAGAACTATAGGATTTAGGAGAAATGAACAGAGAAGTTTATCCCAGAATTTGTTTTTCTGCTACCAGGCCTACCAAAGCAACCTGAGACAGCGTCTCCTTTCAGTGTCCTTTTGACATCATATTCTTGTAACCGTTGTGATGATCGAGTGAGTCTTGTAATGCGTGTAATCAACTATTTACCTTGCTCACCCTTAGTGCAATTCGATTTACCCTAACAAAAAATACTAACTGAAGGTTTCCCGTTCTCCCTAAATAGTTTTGAAGCACATCTCAATGAGGCGTCAAATAACAGGGGTCATTTAGTGCCATGTTACATTAATTGAACATAGTTATGAATAATTATGCTCGTTAGGCATGATAAACATGTTTCTGATGCTTTGTTTTACCAGACAAGCCAAGAATCAATGCTGGCGCTGTGAAGGACATTGTTGTGAAGGCTGGCCAGGACTTCAGCATCAACGTGCCATTCACTGGCTTCCCCAAACCGGAAGCTATCTGGTCCAAGAATGACATTGATCTTGATGACAAAGAGCCGAGAAGGACATACAAGGTAAATACTTTTTTTGTCGTAATGATAAAAGAAGTATGACTATATGACTAAATTAAAATGGTAAAAGGGCTCAGTTTTCTAATGAAGCTTGGGTCAGTGTGTCGTTAGCAGACAAGCATAGAAGAACGGGCAATATGAGTCATCTGAAATGACGAGAACTTACTTCGTTTTGTCGTTGTGAAATGTATTAGTGAAACAGCAAGTGCAATAGCACTAACTCAAACCTTAATATAACGAACAAAGATATAATAAAATATCACTGATAACGAAGTAAATGAAAAATAGTCTTGTAATAATTGCAGTGTTAGCAATAACCTTCATTGCCTTTTTAATGGTGTGGATACCTAATGTGTGGAAGCGCTAACTGTTTTTTCAACACGCATAGACCATTCCAGTCATGAGCAACCCCATCTGCTCTCCCACAGGTGTCAGAAGAGAATGCTAGCCTGACTGTTACCAAGGCAAAGAGGGATGACACTGGCCAGTACAAGCTATTCCTCAAGAACAAGCACGGATTTGACACTGTCTACTGTAAGGTAACTGTCCTAGGTAAGACGTGCAGCATTTTATTTTTACCCTACCTTTGGCTCGAATCCAAAACTGATGGCTTTGAGAAAGCACGGTGCAAACACTTATATTTCAATTCATTTATCTATCACCACAGATCGTCCAGCACCACCAGAAAATCTGCGCGGTGAAGAGGTGGATGGTGACTCCCTGACATTGCGCTGGCTGCCACCAAAGGACGATGGTGGAGCGGAAATCACCAACTATGTTGTGGAGAAGCAAGAAGAGGGCACCAAGTCTTGGCACCGGATCGGCACCTACGTCGTGGGCACTGCATTTCGAGTGCGTGGGCTCACCGTTGGTCGCCGCTACAACTTCAGGGTCATGGCTGAGAACCAGTTTGGAACCAGTGATCCTGCAACGACCGCTGAGCCCATACTTGCCAAGCTGCCATTTGGTATGTGGTAGCACATTTCTTTTGCGATTTAGTGTTTGCCGTTGCTATTGAATCACTCAAGTCCAAGTGTACTAGTGTACCTGGCAAGAGAAAAAGTTATTGACTGCTTGTTTATAATTGTCCTGTTATGTAACCTGTGTACCTGGATTTCTGGTGTAGGATTTTTGGTGTAGACTTATGTGTCAGCAAAGGTAACATGTGAACTTTAATGGCATGTAGTTGACGTATTCTGCTATGTTTTCATATAATCTGCTACCGTAAGGACAACCCTCTTTCAAGCTGAAACAAATCGTTGGGAAAAGTTTTTCTAACACTTCAAAGCTTGCTATAACCGTCAACCTGGGTTGAATTATAACTTTGTTGTGTCTTTATCTGGGCCAGTTAACACAGAAAGACAATCTTTAGCTGAAAATGTTGCCTAGTGCAGTTTTCTGTAGGTTGCATTGAGACGTGTTCAGAATAATAACTTACCCTGCAGCTTCCAGTAAGCTTACTTATTTCCGCCACAGTTCTCTTTTTAGATTTGGCATGAACACATCATTTTCATGTACACAAGAATGGCCCTCTTTTAGCAAACTGTCTTGCCTGTCATCAGTGCAAAAGCTATGGTGTCATTTAAAAATGACAAAAGCAGCTGTGCAAAAATGTTTGAAGCCTGAGTTCGTATACATGTAAATATTCCTTGCAGCTGCTTACCTCACATGCCATTCACTTTCCCAGACCCACCAAGTGCACCAGGAGCCCCACATGCTGTGGACACATCGCCCGACTCCATCACTATCGCATGGAACAAGCCACGAAATGACGGTGGTTCACCAATCACTGGTTACCTTGTTGAGAAGCGCAAAGTTGGCGACACCAAGTGGAGCCGCGTTACACCGACACCTGTGCCAGATCTCACACACAAGGTGCCAGGCCTGACTGAAAACCAGCAGTATGAATTCCGTGTGTGTGCCGTCAACGCAGCTGGAGAGTCGCCCTGGAGCAATGCTTCCGAAGGCATCTATGCAAGGCCTCCTCCTGGTAACTGTCACTCCATTATTTCGACACCACTGTTACGTTACCACTTTCATTGGCATAACCTTTCTGTCTTATCGCGGGATAAACTTTTCTCAAAGGGACAGTAAAGAGCTCTGATTTTTTGCATATATTTAGATTATAGTTTCATAATACTGAAGGTGCTGCTCATACCACAGTAAGGTGCTTGGTTAGCAAGAAAATGTGCAAAAAAAAAAATAAAGGTGGCAACACCATCTTGAAGTTTCTGCAGCTGCCCCTGTTGATGTCATAGAATTTGACATCATCTGTTGGGGCCTACATAGCAATAGTTTATCATTGAAAATTGTTTATATCACTTTCTAAGAGACCCAAAGTATCAAGTTGCAGAAAACTTTATTGAACTTTTCTGGCCAAAATACTCAACGAAGGCCTTGAAATATGTGACATCACGCTGATGTTCATATGTTGAAGCTTCGGCATAAAGTTAAAAAAATGAAACTTTGGGCATAATTTTATCTTATAATAATTATCCTATGACGACAAAATTAACAATAGAGCTCTGAAACAACTTTCACTTTAATGCTCCTTCAAGCCTGCATGCTATTGCAGTAGACTCTCAGTAAACGGAACCTGAAGGGACCGGGAAAATATCTTCCAAAGCACGTTTGCCCGGAGGTTTACACCACTGATGTATGCCAACACTGCAAGAAGGCGCGAGCCACCCAGAGACACCTCCTTTGGGACTGTGCACCACCGCCGGGTAACCAAGAAGTAATGCCAACTGCCATAAGCAGCAAAATCATCAGCCGAGAGCCAGGCAATCAAAGAGACGTGGTCCAGCACGTGCTTAGCATCCTGGAACGCCAGCGGCCGAAAGCAGCGCCCCCACGGGTTTGACGCGAGTAGGTTGCTGCTCGGGAACGTCCGAGCACGCTATTGTCTCGCTTTAATCCCCCTACCCCTTCCCCCTTTATGCCGGATCGTCAATAAAGTTGTTTCACTCACTCACTTCCATTTAACAGGAGTTCCGTTTCCTGAGAGGGGAACATGGGTGCGGAATACAAGTCCGATACCAAGCATTGCTGAGGCATTAGTTCCGTTTAAGCATTAGTTCCATTTAACAGATTTCCGTTTACTGAGAGTCTACTGTAGCTGTTTTTAGCTAGCACGTGATTAACTTTTCTATAGATGGTGTATACTTACAAGCCATATACGGATTTCCATTTTTAGCTGCTCCCAAGATTGATAGTGGCTTTACCATGCGTGACATTGTGGTCATGGCTGGCGAGGAGTTTACTATCCGAGTTCCGTACAGTGGCAGTCCGGCACCAGAGGCATCTTGGACTATTGTAAGTCTGAGTTGGTCCTCTATCTATGCTGTTTGAAGCGCATCTGCGACAGCATTCGGAGGCTGCAAATGTCTTTCATCTACTCATTTCAGAATGGAAACGCTGTGCTACCTGACGACAGGATCCACACTGAAGTTAATGTGGCATTCACCGTGTTCCTCAACAAGAAGGCCAAGCGTGACGACAGCGGAAAGTACACGCTTACGTTGAAGAACCCACAGGGTTCAGACACAGCATCATGCAAGGTCCTTGTTGTTGGTATGCATCTGTTTTTAGCAATTACATGTGCTTGCATTTCGAAAAGGAAAGCTGGCACGCTGCGCAGAAAAAAATTTAGAGACGAGTTGCTTGTGTCTGAATTACTATCTCCATCTCTTAATCTTCAGACAAACCAGGCCCGCCGCAAGGTCCACTGGAGGCATCGGATATTACACCTGAAACCTGCTCACTCTCGTGGCGACCTCCCCTGGATGATGGTGGTAGCCCGATCACTAACTATATTGTTGAGAAACAAGATCCAACCACCAAGGTAGGCAGCAAAAAAAAAAATTGTTTCCGTGCTATTATAGAGTATTGGCTTGCTCAGATGCCTTAATTCTGGTTTAGCAGAGTTCGTCTACTTTATATGACTAAGCACTGTATTCATTCACTCATATTTACATCAAAAATCAAAACTTTTGGCATATTAATATTTTTGGCAAATTATGACACCTAGTTGTGTCCAAATGTTGTAACTGTGTGCCACAGTGGCTCAGTTGCAATGACGTTCTTCTGCTGAGATTTTGGTCATATTTTGGAATTCTGGCTTCAGCAGCTGCATTCCAGTAAAGAATACGAACTGCTAAAGGCTCATGTGTATTATTTTGTGTAGCCCTCCACTATGCCCAGATATGTGATTCTTTAACTGATTAATTGCACTAATCTTTGGCCATAATCATTGCTTTCGCATTCACACTATTGCTCGTCTGCTTCAAGCTCACCTCTTGTTCTTGATCTTCAGATTTGGACCAAGCTGTCTAGCTTTGTCCGTGGCTGCCACTATGATGTCATCGGACTGGAACCAAACAAGAAGTACAATTTCCGGGTCAGTGCAGAGAACCAGTACGGTGTTAGCACTCCACTGGAGACTGATCGTCCCATCACTGCCAAGTTCCCATTCGGTAAGAAAAAAGGCATATTTTAGTCACCCTGAACCGGGTTTGAAACATCATGAGCTACTCAGTTTGTTTAATTCTGCATCTCTCATTGTTTGAGCGTTAAAGGTTCCGAGCTAATCATTTAATACTTTTCTGACAACCTTTGTAGAGTTTGGCTGAAGTGTCACAAGGTCAAAGAAACATGGAGTAGAATTTTAGTAAACAGAAATTATTTAGATAGAACTTTTGATTGAGCGAAACAAAAATAATTTCAATTAACTAGTTTTATATTTAGGTAATGCAAAAAATACCCCTTTGTTATATTGGAACCAAAATTTTTGCAGCTAGTACTATCTGTAAACAGAACCACAGAAGCTTTAAAGGATTTTTCCCAAAAGGCAGACAGTCTTTTAAGTACTATATTTTTGTGACACCAGTCTTCTATCCAGAATGCCATCTTTAACAAACCCCAATAAAAAATTTCGCAGCAAGATTGCATGTTATTCAGCCATCGATTGAATGAGTAATAGATGTAGTTCTTCAACAAGTCACTGCCGGGTTCATCAAGAAGAAACTAAGAAAGTTGAGCCCATTTAATAGTTGTCATCTGTGTACCATAGCATATAGGACAAACCAGCTGGCAAATATCGAATAATGTCAAAAGGGTGTGTGAACAATAGTGCTGCATCTTTTTTTTTTTTTAGTAAACAGAACACCAGTTAATTGGAACACATTTTTCCAGTTCATTGAGGTTCTTTTTAATGAGGTTCACACTTGGGCTTTCTTCTTTGATCAACAGCCAAGTGGGGAGCAGAAACCATAGCTGTACACAAAAACCTAAAGGCACCATGCCAACGATGCCGGTCACCTTTGTTTAGGAGGACAGTGATTTATGTGTGCCTACTTTATTTATGCTAAAGTTACTTAATAATATGAACTGTTTGATAATGTCTACTGTCACTTTAGCAATACATTGCGTGTATCGTGCATGGAAGACTCTATTCAAGCTGTACATTACAGTAATTTAGTACTACATGGATTGATGAAAGTGCACCTGTTCACAGCATTTTGTCTGATACGTAGCTCCTCATCATCTTGTGTCATCTGTACATTGTACTAGGTTACTGATGCATCACTGCTTTGATTTATCTGCAAATGTGAAATTACTGAACCCTTTATTCGTCGTGACATCTCCTTATCAATCGCTTAGCTAAACTGTCCACAGCTTTTAGTACACGTCTCATTTTATGTTTCTTCATTCATCAGATGTGCCAAGCCCACCAGGTCGTCCAGACATTGTGGACTATGACGTCACCAGTGTGAGCCTGAGGTGGGATCGTCCTGCCAGTGATGGTGGCTCCAAGATTCAAGGATACCAGGTTGAATACCGCGAGCCCATCGATGGCAAGTGGCGCATTGCTAATGATGGTCTTGTCAAGGACACATCCTACACCGGTGAGCCTCCTGTATTGCCGTTCGGATCGTAGAGTGTATCTTTGCCACCATGCACACTTGCACATCTGCATATCCAGCTTTTCATCGTGACGCAAGTTACGTGCTGTTTAGAAGCCATATGTGTTTCTTACTCCACTATCCTTTATGCAGTTACTCGGCTGTTCGAGGGCAAGGACTACGAATTCAGGGTGAAGGCCAAGAATGCTGCTGGCTTCAGTGAACCCAGTGAGCCGACGGCAACCCTGAGACTAAAACCGAAATTCTGTAAGTTCATCTATTTTGCTCAAGATGTTCCATTACACATATATGTACGTATTGGAGGCTAACTTGTGACATCGCTGCCTTTACAGCTGTTCCATCGCCTCCTCAGAACGTTGAGGTGGTCAAAGTTGGAAAGAGCTACTGTGACCTCAAATGGGACAAGCCAAGATCAGACGGTGGCAGTCGCATTACAGGTATCTATTTTGCTGGGTTGAACTTCTGTAAGCCTAGTTTCATTCCATTATGCTTTTATTCCGTTTCATTCCATTAGCAAACCTCGGTGTATCATTTACTATTTTGTTTATCAAGATAGTGTGCTCTGTTTATGGTTGTCGTTAAACATCGCACTAACAAGCCGTAGTTAGTTTTATTCTTTTCTGCTCCTAAATTTTCTTAAAAAACAAAAGGCAAAGTTTAGCTTTGCCACTTACTTTTTTGCAAAGAACAGGTGTTTTCTTTTTACTGACTGTATCTGTTGAGTATTGCTACCAGAGCTGTTTTATTTGGCATATTGCAAATAGCATGTTGTTTATATGAAGGCTTTTGTACTTACTGCACTCTTTTTTTTTTTTGGTGCACCATTCATAAAATTATTTTATATTTATGTATCAACAACAAATTTAGTTGCAAAGTTGTCTGAAGCTTGACTTCCTTTTTTTTACATCTTGTTTGCCTATTAACAGAGTGGGCACATATTTACAACAAGAAAGAAAAGAAAATGAATGAAAGGAATGACCATAACTTTATACCTTCCCTCTTTAGGTTACATTGTGGAACGACGTGAGGTTGGCAGTCCATTCTGGTTGGTGTCGAACGACTACACAATCCTGGACTGCGACTACACAGACATGAAACTCAAGGAGAACAACGAGTATGAGTTCCGCGTGTACGCCGTAAACGCTGCTGGAAAGAGTGAGCCATCTATGTGTACCACACCAGTGAAGGCAACAGAGTACAAAGGTGTGTGCTTGTACCTTGTTCATACGCAGTGCATTCTTCTATTTGTGTGATGCAATAGTGAACTGTCAGATAATTCGTGGGGGTGGCAACAACTTGCGTGATTGAGGCATGTGATCAGAACGTGCTGTTCTCATGGCTTAGCAGTAAAGCTAGAGAAGGTGCAAAGTGAAGAGCAGAAGCGCTTTTCTGTGTGATTTTGTGCCTTGACTTTCTTGCCAATCTTTGGTGAGCATAAACTTGAGATGGCTTACTAACACCCCTTAGTTCATGATTTATGAAGCCATATTAACCTGCTGTTACCAGGACATCTGCAATTATCGATGGGCTTTCCAGGTGCTCAACTAAGCTGAGTGGAGCCGAGTGGAGGAGACTCAACATAGCAAAATATGCAGGTTAAGAAAGCATTCTATTGTGTATGTAGTAATATTGTTAATGTTATAAAAATGCATTTAAAATTGACCATAAGTTCATGGGTATTCTTAATTAATTTAAATATGTCCATTCTGCAAGTTTTATGACATTAAGGCCTTAGGTTTCTGTCAATAGGGATATGATATTTTGCCTCTAACCGTTGTGACTCTATAAAAAACATATCATCATGTGTTCATAATTTAAACATGATGTGCCCACTTAAATGCTCCGCTATTTCTTTCATCTGCTCAGTTGTGTCATCTCCTTTACAGATGGAGTAAAGCCAGAGTTTGTGCGCCGACTTTTCAACAAGAATGTCAGCCTTAAGAAGCAAGTCACTCTTGAATGTGAAGCCATTGGAAAGCCTGCACCAACTGCAAGATGGTAAGCTGTTCGTTCTCCTGGTGGACAAGAGCCCACAGCTGAAAGTTGAAATTAGCTGGTGTGTCGTTGTAGCATGTATAGAGCAAAAATATATTTGGCCTTATTAGTGTGATATTTTTTTATATTTATGACACTGCTTGCAATTGCTTGTACTGTGTTAATGTCGAACATTATGGCTGGTGGTTACATCAGACTTCATAGAGATTGCGGAGAGACTCCTTTAATTAATTTTTATCATCTAGGATTCTAAATAAGCTGCTACAGGGACAGCCAAGGCACATGACATCTCTTAATTTGCCACAAACATTTTACTGCATAAAACATAATATAACCTGACAATCCACTCGCCCTAGCATTCTGCTACTGTGCATAAAGATGCTGGTTTTATTAGTAGACATAATGTCTGCATTTCCGTTGACATGAAAAACATGTATGTTTGTGTGTGGAGATCTCAATGCATGTTAAGCATAATTGTTTATTATTGTCACATGAAGGAAGTTTTGTAAGCATAAAATCACATAATCTTATTATGATCTTATAGTTGCGTCAATTAACTCTATACTTAAAAGAAACGACTGAATCAAAACCAGTAGTGCTGTAATTGATCTCACTGTGTGTGTTTCTCAATGCAGTTGCTATTGGCCTGTGACTCTTTCTGTGCAATATCTACTTAATATATCACTACTAAAGCACGTGGTTGCATAGAATATTTATTATTTGAGCTTTGTGTATTGTGTTCTAGACATGCTTGGTCATAAGCACAAACGGTGCACTGTGGCTGCTGCCCACATAAGCACGTCATTCCATGGGCTTGTTAAGTGATAAGTGTTGTTAAGTGTTAAGTTTGTATTAACAAACTCTTGCATACAGTGCTTATCATGTAATAAATACATCATATTTTATAGAGCATGAGACTTAATGTTTCACTAATATAAGTGATACCTATAGCCTTCATAAATGGCACAAGATTTTTTTTGTAGCAAATGCAAGCAGCAAGAGAAGTTTCTCTAAACGTCACTGCATTGCCTGCTATGAGTGAAATAGAATGCAGATTCTTTGGTTCAGTTTTATCTCCGCACATTCTTACATTACTTTTATTCCTATCCTTTGTATTTTACTTATGCTGCAGGATATCATCAGTACGTAAGTCACATTAAATCCTATTTCCAAGCAGGAGCCGAAATAATGGCGCTGATTCGAATTAGTACTCTGTGAGGTAACTCATGTAGTATTGAATGTAACTGCTTACAACTTCTCTCGTCCATCATCTTTGTTACAAGGCTAAAGAATGGCCGAGACATTCGTGGTGGAACAAGAATCCGAGCCGTTGAGAAGCCAGAAGAAGGCGTCTACCAGCTCGTCTTCAGCGAGATTGAAGACGGGGATGAAGGAGAATACACCTGTGAAATTAGCAACCCTCTGGGCTCAGCACGGTGTTCTGCTGACCTCAAGATTGCTGGTCAGTTGGATGTATTTCTCACTTATCCTCAGACAGGCCTTATAAGGGTATTTTAAACAGACAAAACTCTTTTTTTTTTCTTCTGTAGTATTTAATTTTCAAAAGCAATACAAAGAATGTTGTTCCTGATCCCTCCTATAGTCAGAATACAATACTTGAGTGCGCTCTTGGGTTTCCTGTGTAAAGTGACTAAATGTAGAAAGTGTCAGAGAAATGTTTTTTACTCCTGATTAAAGTATCATGCAACCTCATGCAGCGCCGCCACGAATCGAGCGCTGTCCGAATGAAGTGTACGTGCCAGAGAAGGACAATGGCAAGGTCAAGATCTACTTCTCGGGCTCAACACCCATGGAGGTATCGCTGTTCAAGGGAGGCCTTGAAGTGCCGGAGAGTGACCACCTCAAGTACACGGTGTTTGATGACTATGTCATCGTGTACCTGCGTGAGGCTGAGAAGCCAGATGAGGGCAAGTACCAGCTCACCCTCAAGAATGACAGCGGTACAGCGAGCGCCCAGTTCACACTCTACGTCACTGGTGAGCAAGAAGATTTACTGGAACTCTTGCCTTTTTTCGTGGGTCGCTTCGCTGGGTAGCAACGTATCTAGCCAGGCACTGTTACAGCGCGCCACAGATATCAAAGACAGCCACAAAATGTTACATAATCTAATGATGCTTGCTTAATGTGACCTTCTTTAATTATTAGGCACGGTTAGTCAAACTAAGTTTCTCAAAGTTTATGTCAGAACTGCTAGCGGCTGCAAAATACTACCGGTGTTCAAATATAAATGTCAATTTCTATGCCGGATAGTAGGCAGCTCAATACGCCACATCAGTTAGCTGATTGCCACAGTAGATAATAAATTACAGTAAACTCTCGCTAAACAGAACCTGAAAAGATCAGGAAAATGTGTTTTATTAAACAGGAGTTCTGATTACGGAGAAATGAACTACGGTGCAGAATTGAAGTATGAAACCAGTCATATTGGAGGCGGTTGTTTCATTTAGGCAGCAGTTCTGTTTTTAAGAGATTTCCATTTACTGTGAGTCTGCTGTATACCTATGGGCTGCGGGCTTGTGTACTCAAGAAGGTTAATGGGGGGTTGGATTAATCAAACGTTTAAATTGCCATGCAGTTTAATAACAGGGCATTTATAAGACATGTGAGACAATTTCAAGGTCGTAAGCTGCGTCGTCAATCCTGCCCATTTCTTCTACACATTGTATAGTATTTGTAGCCTTTGTAGTTAACGAGCTGAATTTCAAGACTAATTCTGGATGTGAACTTCCACTCACAGGCTTACCTGGCCCACCTGTTGGACCTCTGGAAGTGTCTGACATCACTCAGCACACGTGCAAACTTGCATGGCACCCACCGAAGTATGATGGCGGCTGCAAGGTCACCCACTACATTGTTGAGCGCAGGGAAACCACTCACAACCAGTGGGTGGTCGCGAGCACTTACTGTCGTGTGAGTACATTCTGCAACACGAGATGTTTTGTTACACACATTGATTATCTCCAGGTCCGCTGCAAATGTTGCAAGTCTAGTTACCTTGAGTGTTTTAGCGCATTTGCACTGTCCAATGTGCGGCATCTAAAACATTGCCGAGGTATGTTGAGTTGAGCAGAAATCTGCACCTTGGGTATTGGCAGCAGTTAACTTGCAAGGCTGCCCTTGAATGTTCACACTATTTTGAGTTCCTTGTGCCAACTAACAGGAGCTCTGCGGACAGTGTGTCTTATAGGAAAAATGACTGCATCATTTTATGCACAGCTAAACTTACGAAATAGCTTATACGATAATCTACTTCTGCTTGTGTGTATAGGTAATTACTGTGCTAGAAAAAACAAAATAAACTAATTTCATTTTTTATCTTTCTCTCTCTTTTTTCTTTTGTGTATGGACAGGACACAACACTAACAGTACAAGGTCTGACTGAAAATGGGGAGTACCTCTTCAGAGTCATGGCTGTCAACGAAAACGGCCAGAGTGCTCCACTGGAAGGAACAAACCCGATCATTGCCAAGTTGCCATTTGGTCAGTAACGCAAAGGATTTCGCATCTCTCACATTTGCTTCTTGTGCAATCATTTAAATTTATAAAACAGTGCATCGCTACACTTTAATTTACATATTTTTTCTTTGTTCTAGATGCCTTAGATGCTTTCACTGCACTTGAATTTATATTGAATCCACTGCTGGCGCATATAAACCTTGCTTGCGGATCAATAGTAAAGTACAAACTTAAACGTCACTGTTTTTAAAGGCACATGGTTTGCTCTATTCTTTCAGGCTTAACAAGCACACTTGTGCCAGAATCCTTGAGGCCTAGATTTTCACTTTACTGACTATGCTACAGTTCACCCTCAGCGGTGCTTATCTTCTTCGTCTTGCTTTTCTGCATTGATAATCATGCACAGCATACAGCATACTGCTCTCAGCTTCAACTCAAGAATCGTTTTTTTACATGGTGCATGCAGATCCACCAACTGCACCTGGCATACCCGTGGTAACTGAGGTGGGTGGCGACTTTGTGAACCTGTCGTGGGAGAAACCAGAATCAGATGGTGGCTCGCGCATCCTCGGCTACTGGGTGGACAAGCGTGAAGTCGGCACTCAAGCCTGGCAGCGCGTCAACCCCGCGCACCTGTGCCTGCCAACGCAAATCAATATCCCCAACCTCATTGAAGATCGTCAATACGAGTTCCGCGTGTTTGCCGTCAACGAGGCCGGCCAGAGTCCACCGTCTTCGAACTCCCAGCAAGTCAAGATCAAGGACCCACAGGGTGAGTGACCCGATCTGTAGAGCTGAACATCACGAAAGACGGAGGCACAAGAAGACATGCCCACAGAGGACCAGTTCTGACCTGTTCAGTTTAATGTTCAACTTTGCAGATGTCGGAGGAACTTGCCCAAACCAAAGCACTCCTAGACCTATATGTAGACTTGCAAAGCACCAATGTGTGGTAAATGTTGCATAAGATTACATGGGAATTAGGTCAAGTATAGATGTGTTATTTAACCACTTAATGGCTGGAAGCACTTATTGGGCAGATAGCATAGCTCAGTGCTTCTAGATATCCTTTTCTCATTTTATATGATAACCAAGTGATATATCGTAATGCATCATCTTAATTTTTGTTCACCGATCTTCACTATCGCTGCACCCACTGCTTATATGCTGCAGCAAATGCATTTGGGTCACCAGTGGTGACAGTAGCATTACAGCAATGATGTATGTGTGACCTTGTGATGCCATCACCTCACGTGCAGCCGCAACACCACCTGAGTTCATCATGCCGCTCAAGACGGCCATGGGCATTGAGAACAAGAGTGCCCAGTTCCAGTGCAAGGTGACCGGAAACCCGACCCCCGAAATAACATGGTACAAGGGCACACGCGAGCTGCACGAGAGTCTCAAGTACAGCATCACGCGCGAAGGTGAACTGTGTACCCTCATCATATCAGACATCTTTGGGGAGGACGCCGACGAGTACACCTGCCGTGCTGTCAACAAGGGCGGCACCCGTTCTACTCGGGCAGAGCTGCTCATCAAGAGTAAGTCCCTTCTTTTGATGTACTCTGGTTTTGCACTCAGATTTGTTAATTTTTACGATGGTAGAGAAACACGAAGTGGTGGCTGATTTTTCTCGCAATAGAAATAACCAGGGTTTTTGTTCACTGATATCCATCACTTTCCTTGCATAGTACGAGGTGACGGTGCATGTGCATCAATTATTTAGAAATAAATATGTGAAAGAATTAATCAATTTCGCAAAGGAAAAGCATTTAAGAATTATAAATCTGCTTGCAGCATAATGAAGTAGTCTTTGTAACCACACAGTAGCCTGCACATGTGTGA
This sequence comes from Rhipicephalus microplus, assembly GCF_043290135.1. Classification (NCBI taxonomy): domain Eukaryota; kingdom Metazoa; phylum Arthropoda; class Arachnida; order Ixodida; family Ixodidae; genus Rhipicephalus; species Rhipicephalus microplus. The sequence continues at coordinate 11,848,875 of NC_134709.1, read as the reverse complement.
TTTCCAGCTTGCAAACTATTTATTGTGTCAATGAACCTTGTTCCGTGTTATTCCTCATAGCTTTACTTTAGTGATTGTGCCTTCACACTTCCATGCACAGCGGCACCACACATCAACGTGCCACCTCGTTTCCGCGAACTGGCCTGCTTCGAGAAGGGCGAGAATGTGGTGCTCAAGATTCCCTTCACGGGCTTCCCGAAGCCGCGCATCAAGTGGTTCAAGGAAGGCGAGGAGATCGAGAGCGGCGTTCACTTCGACATCCAAACTGGCGAGCGGCACGCCATCCTCACCATCCGTGACGTCAACAAGACCGACAGCGGACCGTACCGCCTGGTTGCGGAGAATGAGCTTGGCATGGACTCTGCTATCATCAAGGTCCAGATCAGTGGTAAGCTATGCATTCAATGTTCGACTGCATTCGGCATTTGGGAACATGAATTTTTGCCTGAATCACGAGGCTGGTTTGGTGAGCTGATCGATATTGCATTTTAGAAACCTTTCAGCACACACAGGCTGAGACAAAGAAAAAAAAAACACACATCAATAAACTAAAAAGGATGGTTTATTGTTGAAGAATTGAAATGCACACACGCTGAACGAGTCAATGACAACACTCTCAAAGCCAAGCACCAACAAAAAATAAACTAAGAGTATGACACTCGTCATTTCGCATTTTGCCCTTTGCCTATCGTTCGATGCCCTTCTTTGAGATTGTGACGGAAGGACTGCTGGCACGATTCTCTTGATCACGATCGATTTGGTACATTCGTGAAAATCACCGACCACTTCCTGAGAAAAAGCTTGTTCCTTCTTTTGTCCCTGTTTGTGGGCGCTATAGCTTTTCCGAGATGCCTCCCTGACCTGTGGCTGCCAGTGGTACATCCTGTGTTGCTCTGCTTGCGCCATTCTGCGACTCTCCGCCTTCGTGCCTTGTCAATTAAATAGAAAAAAACTTTTTTGCACCCAAACAGACAAACCTGATCCACCCAGACACCCAGTGGTTGAGAACATCAATGATGACAACTGCCTGCTGTCATGGAAACCACCGTTGTGGGATGGTGGAAGCCACGTCACGAACTACATGATTGAGAAACGAGAAAGCCCACTCACCACGTGGGTGCGCTGTGGAAACACGAGGTATGTGGTACCTCATACTATGCAAAGTAACATCTGGCCTCTAGTTGAAGATGAGTATCAATTAGGATTATCTACTCTTTATCTAAAATTTCAGATCAGATAGTACCACATGATCGGATTGTCAAATTAAGTGACTGCCTAAATTTGAACATTTCTGTGAATTGTTTTCAAGTAATGCGTAGTGACGTGATAGAAATTGAACACTAGGTTTGAAATGGTTGGGTTATTATAGCCTTGCTTGAGTCTGAATCAATTAGCCAAAGTTTTGCAGTTACACTGGCATCACAGTCAGTGAACATTTCAAAATTTATTCGTAAACTGAATGACTTGTATTCAATTTCATACAATTGCTACATGATTTGTTCTCAAATCAGCGTCATGATTAATTGATTTGTAACCCTTTTCTTGGACCATCATTTTGCTTAATTCATAGCCTTTTCGGTTTCAGAAATCATTATTTGCACACCTTTGACTCAAAAGCATCCACAAGACATTCTGATCTGACAATATGCTGATACCCTGAGTTCATTAACTTTTTTACTGAAATGAGTGAAGTATGCTAAATATAAATTACCAATCTTTACTTGATCCTTCTTTTGTGTTTTTTTTTTCAAGTGACATAAAGTGGCATTGTTTCTTTTGCATGCCCCATTATCTGCAGTGCCAATATTATAGGTGTTAACGTGCACCTGTTTTATTAAATAGTTACTTCATTCGTACTGGATGTGGGAATTGAGGCTGGCCCGCTGCCTTTAAGCGGGCTTTCCCGCCTTTTCTGCCGTTCTCATGTCCCGACATGTCTGCCCTCCTTGCTGTCTGCCGCGCTGGGAAGGGCGGAGTGACGTATAACTCCCTCACCCGGTAGCGGATGTTGACTGTGGCGCCGCACGCGGGGACCCCTGGGAGGTTTTCGCGCGCTGCGTCAGGAGCGGTCAGATACTCTCCGGGACAGCAAACGGTGAGCCACGCTATCTTTTCGTCCGTCGACTCCCGTCAGTCGGGGCTCGTCGGACTTCGCTGACGGCGCCTGGCGCCCAAGGCGAACGCTCACCCGCTGTTGCCCCGCTGCGTACGCACGGCCGAAGGGCGGTACGGTGTCCTAGTGCGTGGCCTCGCTACGCCGACCCGTCTCCCTTCGAAGCCCACGCGAGCGCCTTTGCCCTCGCTCGAGCAACCGGGCCTTTGCTCCGGTGTCTCCGTGGATCGGCTTTACCGCGGAGACGTGCTCGTGGCACCCCTGTGTAGTACTTTGTGCCCGTGGCGTGGATAAGCCTACTTGCTTTCCCGCCGCGCCTATTTGCAACGGGCTGTACTGCGTTTGGTGTTGCCACAATAAAGTGTTGCGACTTGAGCAGTATCGTGTTTCCCGCCACGGTGACGGTTAACGCGTGCCCTGCGGCTCGCTAAGACCGGACCCACACTGGTGGCCGTACTCCTTCGGGATACGTGTACACCACATGGTTACCAGTTGTGTGCAAGCTAGAAAATCAATCTAACTGGTCCGTTGTTTTTACCTTATTGCACTTGCTGTGACAAATATTTTATTCATTTTGTATTAGTAGTACAAACAAGTTACAGGTGCCCTGGTAATTTTTGGTGTACTGTACCTGCTTTCTAGGTTCACAACTCACCAGATCACTGGCTTGAACCCGTCCAAAGAATACCAGTTCCGCGTGTATGCTGAAAACGTCTTTGGAAGAAGTGAGCCTTGTGAACCCACATCTCCCATCATGACCAAGCGTAAGGATCCAGTCTTGTGAAGCTACTCACACTATTTTTTTTTCTTTTTGCTATAATAAAGATTTTCATTTCTGGTAACGATTTAATCCAAGCTGTATGCTTATTTCCATTGCAGCTTCAAGGAAGGAAAAGAAGAAAGACTACATGGGTATGTTTACATATCTAATTGTTTCTCCATAGACTTGAAGATTGTTTTTTCAGTGGCCTCTAAGGAATACAGTCACTTTTCTGTATTTGACGCTAGCCTTTGTCATTTATTTCAGTTGACGAACACGGAAAGAAGATCAGAGGAAAATCTGAAGGAAAAATTACAAACTATGACCAATTTGGTAAGTTATCACATCACACTATCCACTTGATAAGGACCCCAACTAAGCAGATTGAGTCAGTGGTGGGACTTATTGCTCTGCTCGTTGTTCCTGTAAAGCTGATTTATTGCTTTTCATCTTTTTTTTTTTTTTTTTTTGCTGATGCAGTGCATGACTTCGACAAGTACATTCCGCAACCAATCGACATCAAAACTTCCAGCGTGTATGACTACTACGACATCCTCGAAGAGATCGGAACGTACGTCAACCATGTTCCAATACTTTTCTCATGGAAGACCCTGTTTATGGGCCTGGCCCAGTGCCGTTAATGTAAAAAAAACATCTAAAAACGACCTAACTTAGCATTGCGAGACAAGATGTCTCCAGCAGCTGATGACTCTCACCTAATTATACTTGAGCTGTGTCATATTTCACTTGTTAAGCCAGCCCTTATTAATTGTTGACAATTTTTAATAGCTGATCCCTATGGATTCTTGCATTTCACAGAAACTTCATCCTTTCTTATTGTGCTTATGCATACAAAAATATTGGTTTTATGAAAAACAGGGCTTGCAAGGTCCATGCTGTGGTACAATGTTCACAAATCAATACATACACAGAGGCATTTCTTTTGAATGACTTGTGTTTTCACAGCATTCATTCAGCTTATTTTGAGCATGGAATATAATGAACAATGTCTTTAAAAGCTCAAGATGAATGGGATGCAGTGTTTATACGGTGAAACGAAGTCACATCCGACACAGAAATAGATTTGTTATATCATGAAATTCGTTATAAATTGTATCTATAGCACGACAACACCTCATTTACTTTGTCATAAGTGAAAATTTGTTATATCAGTTTCTCTGTTTTCTGCCTTTCCTCTCCAGGGGCGCCTTTGGTGTGGTGCATCGCTGCCGCGAGAAGAAGACTGGCCACATTTTTGCAGCCAAGTTCATTCCCGTTTCTCATCCTTTGGAGAAGTCCATTATCCGCAAGGAGATAGACATTATGAACCAGCTGCATCACCCCAAACTCATCCGCCTTCATGATGCTTTTGAAGATGACGACGAAATGGTGCTCATCTATGAATTGTAAGTCCCACGGACATGTGATTTCTTTTTGCAGTTTTTATTATCGATGTTGGTACCATTCGCAACATGCTGAAACTTGCGCTTCACTAAGCAGTATTGCAGAAAGTATGTCATGTTCATTTTTCATATCAGTGTTGCTAGACACAACTCACATGGTCTATTGTGCAACTGATCACATGACTGCTTCTAGAGCATTACTTATAGCTGATGAGCCTTGGTAGTCTACCCAGAAAGGTCACCAATGCTGCCCGTGGACAGGCTTGCTACCTACAAGATAACAGGCTGCTGCTAAAATTTAGTGCAAGAATCTCAAAATGTTTATAGTACCATGGTTGACACATTGATGTGTAATCATTTCATATGGCCTTTCATAAGTCTTTCAAATACTTGAGTAAAAAAAAATCTGTTATTCGAAGCTGCTGTAATGCTCATGAAGAATGTCTGTCGCTTCAGAGCCAACTGTATTGAGGAGTACTGTCAGTTTCTTGTGCATTACTTGTAGAGGGTGAAATTTTTACAGTGGCCATAGTATGATACCCAGCTGGTATAGTTACATGTGCCGTGGCTTAGACACTTTTGGCAAATACTGGTTCTGCTTGACTGATTGTGTGCTGATATCATACTATTGTTTATATGTTATTGTAGAGATGTATTTGGTAGCCTCCCAAGCCTAGATTTGGAACGGCTGGTGTGCATGTGTTTCTGTGGCGAATGTGTAATCGTGACTTATAGCTAGGGCTTGGTGTTTTCGGATAAATGTGAGAAAATCCGATGAAACACTTGCCAGTAAATGTTTCGACAATTCAGATTTATTCAATAAACTCCGATTTTAATGGCCAATATGAGCTTGATCCGTTCTTTAATCAAAAAGGCATGTTCTAAGTGGTGATTGATACAATGGCTGGTTTGGCCAATATAAGCCTGAGGCAACATCTTGATATACGGTCTCCTAGTGGCACTGAGCGTACCAGATGACGTGTAATACGTGGACCTCATAAAATATGTGTGCGTCTATCACAACAAGCTTCAAGGTTGTAATGCGCACAAACATGAGTGTTGTTTATTCAAGTGTCTATATTTGTTTATGCTTTCAACACTTCCAGACTACTAAAGTGCACTTTGTGAGGTTTGATGTTTTCGTGATCAGATATCATTTCATCTAAGATAATGGAGCATTGAGAAAAATGTAAAATTAAACTTTGAATTCGGATTGGCAAATTTTGAAAACCCTGCGAAACACAGAATTTCTGCCTAAAAATAAACTCCTACAAACACCCTTCGAATTTCAAGAAAAATAAATCTCCAAAACATAGAATAAAATATGCACAACCATTTATGACTGGCATTGATAATGGTGCATCATTTTTTGTGGCATCTTAATTCTGATATGATGTTAGAATTCTCATCTTTCATCTCCTCTGCATCCCAAAAACTTCAGCATGTCTGGTGGAGAGCTGTTTGAACGCATCACAGATGAGGACTACAAGATGTCCGAGGCTGAAGTGATAAACTACATGCGCCAGATCTGCGAGGGTGTCAAGCACATGCATGAAAAGAACATTATTCACCTTGACCTCAAGGTACTGTGCATGCATTTAAGAATGAAGTCTTTTTTTGTAGGCTTATGCGAATATTTCAATCCTTCAAATATTTGAACAAATAGTACAATATTCAAATTCGCTTCTATTCGAATTTTAGTTATAGAAAATTTCAAAGTATTTGAAATGAATGAATACATGTATATTAGTCTATTAGGTAGTCAGCGTGTGACCCCTTTAGAGGTTGTTTTACTGCAGTAAAGGTTTGCTTACCATGAAAACACTTATACATGAGAATTTTGCACTGCCGCAAAGCTTCATTTTAAGGTTAAATGAACATTACCCTCACAATTATTCATCATGCCCATTACATCAGTTTAAAAGCTTGTTATACCAGCTTTTATGCTCCAAGTGAAAGGAATTTTACAACGTAATGTATTCTACAGGTTATCACTAGCATTCTACTGAAAGTAAAATCCTTCTACTATTCAAAGTCCTCTTCGTTTGGGCCAAAAAGAATGGCATTAGCACAGGCCTTGTTTCAATTTTTAAAACAAGGCCTGTGCTTTTGTTAAACAAATGCAGATTTGGTGGCTGATGATAAATATGCCTTTTTTTATCATATGTGACATGTACTATACTCATACATCATTATAACAAAGTTGCATCTTACACAAAAATAAGTTTGTTATATCAAAAAAAAATATTACAAAGGTATATTCCTAACACTATATTTATTGCAAGACTATTTTTATTTACTTTGTTACAACGATATTTCGTTATATCCGGGTTCTTTATATCGAGGTTTAAATATATTCCAACCAGATTCAATGTTATTCGAACCAAATCACTATTCCATTTCGCTTTGAACCTAAAATTCATTATTCGTGCAATCCTATTGTTTTGTTCTTCGGTCATATAATCAAACCTGTTTCTCACCGTTTCCTTTTTTTTTACTATTTTCCCCCCAGCCTGAAAATATTATGTGCCAGACTAGGAAGAGCACGAATGTCAAGCTCATCGACTTTGGACTGGCTACCAAGCTTGATCCAAATGAGGTCGTCAAAATATCAACTGGAACTGCCGAGTTTGCGGCTCCTGAAATCGTTGACCGCGAGCCAGTTGGCTTCTACACGGACATGTGGGCGGTTGGTGTGCTGGCATACGTCCTGTGAGCACCACCCTCTCCGTGAACACATTTCTTGATTCATTTATTCGACCTGATCATGACTAAAGCGTGCCCTACTTTCATTTTGCAGATTGAGTGGTCTGTCGCCGTTTGCTGGTGAGAATGACGTTGAAACACTGAAAAATGTCAAGGCCTGTGACTGGGACTTTGACGATGAGGCATTTGCAAATGTTTCTGAAGAAGGCAAGGACTTCATTCGCCGCCTGCTCACAAGAAACAAGGAGTATGTGCTTTGTTTTCTTTTCTTTTTTTTTTTTTGCCTTTGGAACACATATTAATTTCCATAAATTGTGTTTTTGTTTGTTTCCTTTTTTTTTATTGCTGGCATGTCTCACATCTGATGTTTTCTTCCACAGTAAGCGTATGACAGCGCATGAATGTCTGGAGCACAATTGGCTCAAGGTATGTGTCAAGTATGTTGTTTCGCTGAAGAGAATGCCAATATTGATTCAAGTCTGAGCCATGTTGCTCTCATGCTTTACTAAAATTTATTCTTTTTTATCAGGGTGATATCAAGGAGTCGGCAACCATTCCAATACCCAACAGCCGGTACATCAAGTTCCGGGATCACATCAGGGCCAAATACGTAAGTGTGCAATTATCACCCTGTATATCAACAAGAATTAGATTGGGTGATTCATCATTTCAACCCTTATGTAATCTTCCCCTTTCTTCTACTCTTCAGGGCCACTACTGGGACTCATGCACAGTTCCTATTGGTCATATTGCAAACTACAGCTCATTACGGAAACTCCACGACAAGAAGTACAACATCCATGACTTCTACTTTGGTCAGTGTTTGTTCCTCATTAACCATCTTTGTTTTTTTTTAACATACCAGAGCAGAGAGTGAAAGAAAGCACTGATGACACCTTACTAGCTGATGCCTGCAGGCAACGTTTCTTCAGCCCTTTCATTCTCTGCACATTTGCTTAATAACTTAATTAGATACTCTATATTTTATAGCTGCTGTCTTAAGCAGCAACTTTCTGAAGAAGTTGATGAGCATACTGTTCATCTCCCTATATGCCTACTACTCCTAAATGTATTCATTTCCAAAAAGTTGTCTTGCACTGTGAATGCACTTGGGAATAATCATAAATGTTGCTTTGTTTCCTGTGCTTTCAGATCGACGACAAGCGGCACCACGCTTTGTCATCAAACCAACAAGTGCATTTGCCTTTGAAGGACAAAGCGCCAAATTTTACTGCAGGGTTATTGCTGCTGCACCTGCAACCATCACATGGTGAGAAATCATGTCCGTCATTGTTATTTATTTTGTGTCCATTATTCTCTCACACATAAAGGAACAAGGTCAATTTGTAGCCTCGGTGGCTGCACTTCAGTGGGGGCTGAATCTAATGAGCTCCTGTCTGCTTGAATTTATGTGAATTTGAAAGAGCCCCAGATGGTTGAAATGAATCCAGTCCTCCACAACAGTGTGTGACAAAGTCATGCCGTTGCTTGTAAAACCCCAGCAATTAATAATAATTATTTCTCCCAAATGAACATGACGGTCATCCTTTAGTTTGGTAGTTGTCACACCCATTCCTCCTTGCTTACAGATTTATTGTGCTTCAAAACATGGCAGGTTTTAATGCATTACTTATTGTGCAGAATGTCATCTGTGCTACTTGATAAGCAGAAGGTGCTTGGCTGAAATTATGACTTGTTTATATGTCTTGAAAAGCATTCTTATGAAGTAATGCTGAAGTGTAGTCTCAAATGTTCTGGGACTCTACATCTGTCCAAGTGGATGATGTGGACGTAGCTGCAAAAATGACAAATTTATGAAATGTGTGACGTTGTAAACATAAAATATAGTGGAGCTACGCGGCTTCATCGTAACAGTTAAACCAGGCTTATATATTTAACTGTCAATGGAGCTCAGCAAGCCCGTAATTTCCGAGTAGGCTCCGTTGTGCTAGAAGGTGCCTTCACATATGTATTTATTATGTCACAGGTATCGTGACAGCTGCGAACTTCGGCAGAGCGTAAAGCACATGAAGCGCTACGAGGGCGACGACTACTACTTTATTCTGAACCGGTGTCGTCTTGACGATCGTGGCGAGTACATCATTCGTGCAGAAAACAGTTACGGCTACAGAGAGGAGCCTGTCTTCCTGAATGTTCAAGGTAATAGACAAGCTATCGCTCCTTTGGCTTTATTTACTTTCCAGGCATGTGAATCAGAGTATGATGCACTTTTCAGTGCTATACAAAAACATTTCAGATGCTAGATGTAGCTACATTACTTGAATGTAGACTATTTAATAAGCCAGTAAGTGACATATTAAACACTGCATACCCGACTTACTAAAAATTATGACTGAGTGTGATTACCTTAACTATACGTGTGTGCACAGGGGGCAGTAGGGTAGCACGGCCACCCCCCTTAATCATTTAAGAAGGGTGCGAAATGTTTCCGTAATTATTCAAAATGCAAGTTTTCTTTTGGACTCGACTGATGAGAGAGTGGAACAGATTGTATAAGAAAACTTAGCTCCCCCTTGAGGGAGAACCTTGCAGGTGTCTATGACCTTAACCCAGTTATTTATGCTATAATTGATGCATTTGTTGTGTCCAAGTTTGCTTGTAGTTTTCAATTGATGTATTGCTATTGCTGTCATTTTTTATTTACTTTTTTACTAATATGCTCCGCAGCTATGCCAATCACGATTCCAGAAGTCCGGCTAGAGGAGCCTGTCAGGTGAGATATCTTGATTTCCTGCTTTGTCATCTTTTTTTTCTCAGAAATCTTTTGTTCATTACCTGAATGAAATTACAGCTAATATCTGAGTTTGCTGCAGTCAAGACGCCTGTATTTCTGTTTGCAGTCAATATTTTAAAGGGGTTTTGAATCACCGGGTGGACTTGATGAGAAAGTACATTCTATGAACAGCAAGCGCTGGTGTTCATAGCTGTGTCAGAGGAATTTTCGGGATATACGCACACTTACCCCCGTATTCTAGAACGTCCCTTCACTCAACGCTTCACCTTCACTTGAGAAAGCCGATAGGAGCGCCGTCTCTAGGCATGGCAAGTCACTGCATATCACCAATAATCTGCTGCGATTCTTGAGTAGCGCAGCGTCATCTTCAGCTGAGCGGTGGCACAGTGCTCAACTCTGTAAAGTGAAAGCTGAAAGTCGAGTCGAGGAGCGTTTGTGAATACGGGGGTAATACTTTTCGTTAGGACTGAGTCAGTTTTCAAAAGCAATCAAGCCATCAACCAATCTAAGGTTTGCTATTATTAAATTTGAGTGCTGATGCATCGTTGAAAAGCTACTGCGCTGAAGGAGGAGAGGGCAATGAATGGGGACAGACCGTTTCTCTGTCTTCGTATGATTAGCGCTCTAGCATGTCATCGATTGATCACCACCAATTCCCCCAAGTTTTTCTTATACTAGTTCAAGCACTGATGTTCTCACATTGTGTGAATGCAGGAGGCGCAGAGAGCCTCTGAAGTACGATTTGTGGGAGGAGCCCGCCGACAGCGCTCCTTGCTTCACATTCCATCTCCGGCCTCGTGTCATCCAGACCAACATTGGCGTCAAGCTTCTCTGCTGCTTGTCTGGAAAGCCACATCCAGAGGTCAGGGCTTTAGTAAAAAGAAAATATTTGTTCATAAATATCTGTCTGATGCAGCGCACGTGCATCCTAATGACTCTTGCATGAAAACAAACTCAGAAACTGTGTCTAGAGAAGCACCAAAACCAGAGCTTCACACTTTTTTTCTAAACTGCAGATCAAATGGTACAAGGACGGCAAAGAGCTCAGCAAGTTTGACTACAACATGTCCCATGCGGATGGCGTAGTGACGCTTGAGATTTTGACTTGCAAGAAAGAAGATGCCGGCAAGTATGTCTGCAAGGCCAAAAATGCTCTTGGAGAGGATGAAACAAGCTGCTTCCTCATCGTTGAAGGTCAGTACTGGTCCAGGACACCATTCGTGATAGGTTTGTGCTGCAGTGCAACAATAGAGCACTGAATGATTTTTTTTTGTTCCCTGCATGCATTGATGTTATGACTCACTGTATGCTCATACTACAGGCGTAACTTGCGTATCAGGTGCAGCCACCAAAATGAAAACTGATTTCCAGATTCTATGTTGGCTCAAAAAAATGGTCATCATTTCATACGCAAGTTACGGTTGTTCCAGTTGTATTTTGAAACCGGCGTTACTTTCTGAAAGCAGGCTGGGAACCAAGCTGAGTGACTAGTCTGTCCTAATTTCTGCAAAGTCTGTGTGTTGTTTTAACACAGATTGTTTTGCTCTTATGTGTTTAGTGTTCTTGTGCTGACGTGTCTCACAATTGTTTTAACGTACAGCTTTAGTGAACTCTGTGTGCCAATTACAACCCAGCAGAGAAAACTATCTGCTCAAATTAAAGGGACACTAAAGAGCACAGTGATTTTCTGCGTATGCATTACATAGTAAAGTACAATTTCACAACCCTGGAAACACCACTCCTACCGCAACCAACGCTTCGTAAGCGAGGAAACGCTCGAAAAGAAAATGGGGGTGGAGACACCACCTTAAGGTTTCAGCACTAAACACTATGACATCATAAATTTTTAAGGTGTCTACAGGGTCCTACATAGCTTCTAATTGATAAAAATGAAGTGCATTGTCACCTGTGTATGCCACAGACTTAGGATACAACCTTTTAGGAAATTTGATCGAGTGAATGTATTGAAAATGTGACATATATGTTTTGAAATTTTTCATGTCATGTGTGCAAATTTCAGCGTGAAATTTAAAACCTAAACTTCGACCTCGTTTTTCTCTGATAATAATGAACTTATGATAGTGAAACATATGGCATCACAGTTTTTAGTGTGCAGTCTGTCAATCTAAATGAAGTCCATGTTTCTCTTTGGTGTCCCTTCAAACGTCCAGGACATTGTTAATGTTTGTCGTGTTCTCGTGTTGGTAATTACTCGTGCAATTTTTTTTTGTCTTTTTTTAATGCATTGTTTATAATGTCTCTGTGATTACAGTTCCTCAGCACCATTGAGACTGTGAAGTGCATGTGTTGGATTAACAACACTGTCAACCTTTTACTAAGTCCTATGGTCATTGCATTATCCTTGTCCCAGAAATCGCATTATGCCTGGCATGGCATATAATCCTCTAACGTACTAAGAACATATTCTTTTATTCAATTTGAAGTTTCTGATAAGCTTGAAATAAATTGTCAAACTACTTGTTGCAATCGTCCCCAGGCCATATTGCTTGAGGTCAGACTCAACATGAAGCTGCATGACAGCTATATGCTGATTGCTGCGGACCTGCTCTCTGCTTGTAGAGGTTTATAGAAGCCTGAGCATTCCTGTGCTATCAAGTCACCCCAGCTGACAACCACATTGCTCCGACATGACTTAGTCTATAGTCTGGCCATGAGCTCTTTGGTCTGGGGACATTCGCCACAAAAGTGACTGCTTATGCATTCTTTTTTTAAAACTGTGTCAAAATTTAGAATACTGTCTCAATATACATTGAGTTTACAACTCTAAACCGCTCAGGTAAAGCACCATATACTTTTAATTTTCTCCCCGAGTATATGGTCGTAAAAAAATTTTTTGGCTGCATGAATGCATGTTGCAAAGGTTAAATAAGCATACTTTATGACAAGATACCACAGCACAATATTTCATGAACATGTCTGCTAAATTTTAGGAATTTACAGAATGAGTAGAACAACAACATGCATTAACTAAACCTTTAACATAAATACACCTTCAGTGCAGTCACAGCTACAACTGCATAAACTACAAGTCGAAAACAGTCCAGTACAAACCAGGAATCAGGACATCAGTTCTTTTGCTTGTTGATGTGTTTTTGCTGCCAGATACCTGGCCTCTGTTGTGCACTAAGTTATACTTCTAATGTGCTGATTGGTTCGCATGAAGACCACAATCACACCTAGGCTACAATTTCTGCTGCCATTTGTCATTATACTTGCAATCTCATCTTCTGAAGACTGAGGGCAGAAATGCTTTTGAAAATTTCTTTTGAGTATACCAACAGGCATTGGTATGATGCAACATTATTTTCACTGCTCGTAGCTTTGAATTTGCTTCATTTTAAGTAAGCAGTTGTTATTGTGATTATATGAGTGCCAGAATAATTCAGGCAACAGCGCAAGAAGCGGGACCGACATATTGTGATAGATGAAGCACTGTTTGTCCCGTTTTTTGCAATGTTACTGAATTTTGCTAGTATGCACGAGATAGCCCAGTTTAATACATTATAATTAGACGTCTCTGTCAGGCAGCGCCTTTTTTATATTTTTTTTTAGTTGTAGGTTAAGCATTTCACATCAGGCTGTAAAAAACACCAACAAATCTTCTCAAAGTTCAGACCAAAAGGCACAGAAATGCAAGCAAGTGCTTCTCTCTGGCACGATAAGGCCTGGCACATATCACACTTATTCGAAAAACTATTTGGCGCAGCAGTCCAGCACATTAGCAGTACACTAGTGCAGCCACTCATCCTGCTTCCTGGTTTGCCTTTGACGGAGCATTAGCCCAAGCACTGAAGCCCTCTCATCAGTTGGGACATGAAGGCGACATGCGCGGACATGCACAACTCTGACATCAGATCACTCTCTCTCTCCGCCCATTTCCACTGCAGACCGCCGCAGACTACCTGAAGGCCATTCCCCGACCGTGATACAACATCACACAGGAGCCTCTCCTGCCTCGCCAACCCCTTACTCTGCCAAACCCGCTTACTCTGGCTACGACTCCTCCTTGTCCTCGTATGCACGAGCCTCTGATCTAGGACTGCACTCCAAGAGCGACTATTTGCGCCACTCCTCCAAATTCGCAGATACCCGATCTGTGAAGAGCTCAAGGGTCAGCGATGTCTCGTCATCTTATTCTGCCAGGGACTACTCGTCTGCGAGCAAGCACCTGGCTAGCTCCGACTACAAGTCAAGCAGTTTGTACAAATCTGACTATAAATCGGACTATAAGTCTGACTATAAGTCTGACTACAAGTCTGACTACAAGTCCAAATCTGACTACAAGTCAGACTACAGGTCTTCCTCCAAAGTCTCATCCGACTACAAGTCCTCATCGGATTATAGGTCCACATCAGACTACAAGTCCAAATCCGACTATAAGTCTGATTACAAGTCATCTGATTACAAGTCGGTGGACAAGAAGACAACTGACTACAAAGCTTCGGATGTGTCATCTTTGTCTAGGCGAGACTCTGCAAAGGACCGTGTTGCGAGTACGCTAAGTTCTGCGGCTGCCAAGCTGTCACCTCCGCCAGACACTGGAGCCACCAAGCGTGTTCAGAAGCCTTATGGTAAGAAGGAAGGAGCAGAAGGCACTAGCCCATCTCGTTCTCGGACTACGACACAGGAGCTTAAACGTAAGTATCATTACGCACCTGTTTTAACTAAATATGTATTCTAGATTGATCACTCTCAGAGATCCCTTCACATTTTCCTGGTATTACATTCCATGGTGATGGGCATTTCTTTTAGTGCACTGCAGAGCTACGCAATATAAAAATAGTGTTGATGGGAGGCTTACCATTAAAGGCTAAAATTGCTCTCGTTATACAAACCACTTATTTATAAGAGTTCAGTTAACGTGAAGTTCCATTGCATACCTTTCTTCTTTCTTTACGTGTTTCTTTGTTAGCTCATCTAATCAGTGAGAACTGAAATTCATACCTCTGAAAGTGATGAATTCATAACTTTTGAGCCGCAAATGTGTTGAGAAAAGTGATGGCATGTGTTAAAAAATTACCATGCAGAACTTCACGCCACATCTGCTTCTGCATCAAAGAACTTTGAGATATGGCTGAACTCTTCACTACATTGCAATTTTTTTGCTACTCTTCGTAAACAGTGTAATATCTCTCTACATCCTCACTATGTGCCCCCAGAAACATTTTATCAAAGTACATATACAACATAAACGACAAGAACAAAAAATACATAAAACAGGATCAGCACCAATTCTGTCGTACGTGTTTCTTTTATTCTCCTTGTTTGCACTGTTTGTGTACCCTTCAAAGATTAAGCAACTTACCTAAATCAACGTATTGTTGACACGTTTTTTCATTAGGGGCTGACTTGATCTGTCTAACTAAGGTCATGTTAATTGAATTGGAAGCTGTTAGAAGACTGGTACATTGTAACAGTTCCTGTTGCAAATATTTTGCTTTACTCTTGGTGTACAGATAGTAGTCATTTTATCTTTCCACATCTGCTATATGGACATGGTATAAGTGTATATACCGCGTCTGTTAGTAACCTCTATATAAAAATATATTTACTGTTTTAAGGACTACTAAGGTCTGGTTAAGAACATAAAGAAAGGGCAGTGTTATTTCTAATAAAGAAAAAACTACACTTATATTGGACATGCACCTGCTTGCAAAAATCAGTTTCTAAGCCATTTCATTCTTTCACAGTTCCTGATGAAGCCCTGCCCATGGTAGCACCATCTTTCAAGGTTGGTCTTCAGGACATGAGCATTAAGGATGGTGAACCCCTCCTGCTCAAAGCCGTTGTGGACGGCGACCCTGAGCCATCCGTGGAGTGGTTCAAGAATGGCGAGGTTTGGATTCCTTAACACTTCTGTATCATGTTATATGAGTCAAGCCGCTAGCTTGTTGGGTCGTTGTGGCATGTCGGAAGTCAGGGCACTGAGCATAACTGGCAGTAATGTCTATGCACCACTGATCTTCTGCTTTCTACAGAACTGAGGTTGATTATGTTCTGTTATCTTCATTACTTTTGCATTCCTAAACCGTAGCTTTCTGATTTCTCATTCTAGTCTTGATTGTACAATAGCTGTGACCCTGTAACCATGGTCACTACATGTTCACTTTTCAATTAGAGCAGCATTATAGGTGTCTTATCAATAGCTACAGCTATACTTTATTTATTTTTCATTAACAAACTAAGAACTACTAAAGCCTAGCTTTATTCATGTTGCAGTGGCGATATTAAGCATTTGTCGTATAAAAAAAATCAGCTTAAACAGTCTGATAATGAGAAAGTACACATTATGCTCGTTTTGATTAATCTTTCTGTGTCACGTGTGCAGTCTCTGAAATCCTCGGACATCATCAGCCTGAAGTACAAAAATCGTGAAGCCAGTCTTTCCATTGGTGAAGTTTACCCCGAGGATGAAGGAGAGTACGTCTGCGCAGCAACCAATGCCGAAGGCAAGGCGGAAACACGCAGCAAGCTCACCGTACTGCGTAAGTAACCTCGTATAAGCAGCATAAATTGATGCGCCATGCGAGTGTAAAAAAGCACAAGTAGACATTGTGATGCTTTGCACACCTATATTACAAATTGAAATGCATTCAGCTCACTGAAAGAAACTTAGTCCACAAGAGCTTCTCGCTGCAACTAACTCTCGTATCGCATGCACCAAGCCACTTGTCTAGTCTTTACAAACACTTGCACTGCCAGTGTCATTAGCCTTGTGCGAACGTTCAAGCACTTCGAATATTTGAACGAATATTAACGTATCCAAATTTCCTTTGGCTCGAATTTAAATTGTTGGAAATTTCTAAGATTTCATAATTGACAAATTAGTGTATGTAAAAATCTTTGTAAAGGTGGTTTTACTGTAGTGAAGAAATTCTAACTGTGAATGCACTTTTCCAGGAAAAATTAGCACTGCCGTGAAGCCACACTTCAAGGTTAAATGAACATATTACTCTTATATCGATTCGTCATTTTTTTTTTTAAGTTTAAAAGCTCCATTACACATTTTATATCAGCTTATATGCTCCAAGTATAGTAAATTTTCAAACATAACACATTTTACAAGTTATCGCTAGCATTCTAGAAAAAGGGAAACCCTGCTATTATTCAAAGTTGCTTTGCTTCCACTTTCTTTGAACCAAAAAGAATGACATTAGCACACACTCTGCTTCAGTTTGAAATTCTTACAGTATATAGTGTGTGTGTGTGTGTGTGTGTGTGTGTGTGTGTGTGTGTGTGTGTGTGTGTGTGTGTGTGTGTGTGTGTGTGTGTGTGTGTGTGTGTGCGCGCAGGTTAATTGGACCGTGACAAATATGCTCACTTTTTTATTATATGTGATATATACTACTCAAATCGATTTGAAATTATTTGAGCCAAATTGCTATTTGCTTCGAACCTAAAATTTACTCTACACTTAAGCATAAATGTTATCTTTAATAAAAGTTGATGTGAAAGGCAGTAGTGTTTTTAAATATGCAAGAGCTTTCAAATTAGATTTACCTTGTTGACACTTTTTAAACATGAGCTGACTAGCTACCATTGCTCACTTCTCTTCCTTCCTTTCTTTTTTTTTTCCTGCAATAGCCATGGAGAAAGAGGAGGTAGAATCAAAAGGCTTCGACGGCAAGTCACCCATCTTTGCTGAGCACCTTAAGAGCCATGTTGTGAAGGATGGTGATGCGGTGACGCTACAATGTACAATTAGAGGTAAGAACAAAGCAATCAATAAGCATGCACATATTGTCAAAGGAATTCACTGTACATGGCTTTTTCTTCCTCTGTTCTTTAATAGGCATGTGTACTTTCTCTGGCTTTCAGCAAAATTTGTTTCTGCTGCCAATTCTTACAAAAAACAACATAGTCGGGAGGCAGCAAAAGCTTTCCTGATGAGGCAGCATGTTAGAAAATTCCAAAGATTTTTGGTAAACGACCTGCTCACACGTTATTTTACCCACTGAAATGGAACGCGAACGAGCTCCCAAATTACTTTTGATTTGGCTAGTAACCAGGAGGCTTCATTTTTTGTAAACTGGGGTAGCCACTGTTCGGCAGGCAGTTCATTGCAATGCTAAAGGAATATTTCAGACGTTTCACATTGTCAATGTGCAGAGACAAGTTTGAGTTGATAAACAAAAATGTTATTGCAGGTTCCAACAAGTTTGATGTTGTGTGGCTGCACAATGAAAAGGAGATTAAGTCTAGCAAGGACTTTCAATATGTGACGGAGGGTGATGTTTACAAACTTGTGATTGCCGAAGTGTACCCAGAAGACAGTGGCACCTACACCTGTGAAGCTTTCAATGACGTTGGGGAAGCATTCAGCACCTGCACCCTGGATGTCTTAGGTATGCGTATTGTCACTTGTTTTACTTTATTCTGGCAACCATTCTTCAGTCTTTATCGTCAAGTTGGTGCTTGGCGAAATATATTATCGCTTCCTATTCTAGAGCAAAAGAGTACTATCAGATGAGATTGTAAATGTGGTGTGAATACTGTCACACATTCTCAGCTGTGTTAAAGCATTAGCAATTACTTTGAATTGTGTTCCTATGAAGCACGATCTTGACTTTGAATTGTGTTGTGACACATTTTATGCAAATAGCAAGAATACCTTACTTGTGTGTTCAGATTTTATGACTGATGTCCGCACTCACTGCTGTCATTTAAAAGTCTTGTTTGTCTTTCAGGCAAGAGTTTGGCCAATGTTGAGTTCAATTTTTTACTCGTGCTTTTGAAAGCATTTAATTCTGTGTTGTTACCACAACATGACAATATCTATGGATACACAGTGCTGTCATATTGATACAGAACAGCCGCCGTAGCCTTGCTGCATGAACGAGAAAGACGACGACAGTTGCTGGTTGTTGATGAACTGGCGCCATCCTGTTCGTCGAGCTCTGTGCATCGCGTATAGTTTAATAAATAAGTTACTCGTAACAATATGTAAGGCTTGACATTAGCTTTTTAAATGTGTACTTGTAAAATTTCACATCAGCATGTCCCATAAATTTGTTTAGCCAGCACCACTTTATTTTGAATACCCCCCTTTTTTTTCAGTTCCAGGTGAGCCACTCGTGGGGCCTGGATTCTCTACATATCCAAGGTCGGCAACATCAGCAGAAGGCCAGCCAGTTGTGTTCAAGTGTGTCACGGACAAAGAAGCTCTCGGAGGTTTGACACTATTTTACTTGCATTTGCTGTAGCTCAAATGAATTCATTGTCACCTGTATGGTCCCGTATTTTTTTTTTTTTTTGTAATTTGGCACTAACATTATTACAATAAGTGGAGAGAGGCACTGAAGCTAGATTTTTCTGTTTGTTCGTTTTAATAACAACAACAATGCATAATAGCTTCACTCAGTTCAGTGCAGTACAATGTATTTTGTGAATAATCTCTGGATCTTTAGCCAGAGGCTATTTATGGATACATGCACTTATGCGGAGGAGAAAATATGCGCCTCTAAGAGTAACAAGTGTGGTGACAAACATATCATATTATTTATTAACATCTTTTTTTTATATTATTTTTTGGTTTGCCAAAGCCAAGTACGCTTTTTGCAGTGTCACGCTAAGTTCAGCAGCAAGAATTGGAAGAAGGTGGAAGCGAACTGGAACAGCTTTTGTCATCTGGTGTGACATCTCGCTACTAACTACAGTTGAATGATGGAATGACAAAGTTTAATGTGTTGCCAAAATAGTTTTGTTATAACAGGTACTGTTCATAAACATATGTCAGCTGCACCGTAATAGTGACAAGATTAATATTTCATTTGCTTCTTTACATTCGTGTTCATCATATTGAGGTTCGACTGTATTAACTGTTTCCAAAGCAACGCCCTGCACTCTCATGGTTTTTATACGCTGTGCCATCATTTGCACATTGATACACTTGTACACAATAAAAACGTGTTGTACATTATAGATAGTTATGATTACCAGTTTGAGACATCAAATTTCACTTTTAGTGGATTGCAGGCCGTAAATAGTTTGTTTACTGCAGTTCATAATGTTGCACAATGACTGTATTGCAGTTCGATGGCTGAAGGATGGTGATGCCCTGAAGGAGGGTGCCCACTACAAGATTGCCCAAGATGGCCGAGCCTGCACAATGACCATCACACAGGCTACTGTAACCGACGTGGGCCAATACCAGGTCATCGCTACAGATGCAAGCGGGGAGAGCACTGCCAGCTTTGCCCTCAATGTTGTCTCTCAGGCTGACCAGCTATGAACACAGCACAGTCGAGCAGATGCTATCCAGGTAAGTCCTCTACTTCATGCTATAACCAGCACTTGTCAGCTAGGAACGTGCTACTCAATCAACTGCAGTAATACTCAAATGTGGAATCTTGCAAAAAAAGAAAAAAGAATCAACTGTTGCACTTTGATGTACAGTTGAACTCAATATGACTTGCAGTAAAGAAGTGCATTGTCCCACAAGTTTAAAGAAGCCACAAGGCTTCAGCTTGCCCACATCTTCATGGCTAAATTATATATTATTATTTGGGATCATCCCCAAATGAAAGAACGGTGTTTAGTTGTTGAAATAAGGGCTAGTGGAAGCCGTGGGTGATCTTGGTGCATGTGAGGCCATGCGCTCCCATGTTTCAGGTTATATTGAGCAGAACTGTACATGTCTGTGTGTGGCTTTTTACATTTTAAGTTGTTATAAAAGCATACATGTTGCACTTGAATGCTAAAATGGTTCAACTAAAGCAACAAAAAAAAAAGCTAATTTACCATAAGCTAACTAAAACACATATATTTGTTTTCATAGTTTTTGGTATCTGTCACATTGGCATAATTTTGACTCAAGCTTATATCAGAGCCAATACCTTCAGTGGCCAGATTTGTAATGACATGACATGGACATCTTCAGCAGTTGCACATATCAATCATTATACTAAAAGCTTTAGTGGCACCATTCTCAACCTCAACGAGGAAGCTCTTAGCGTAGCGCGAGGTCTCGCTTACCGCACTCACGATGTAGCTTCACATGAGGTGCCGGGAGGAGAGGAGTGGTGGGAGAGGGCCACAATGTTTAGGTTCTGCGACATTATACAATTCTACCAAAACTCGAGGCGCAGATTTCCACCACCTAGCTCCACATTAGACAGATCTCAGGAGGTTGACTGGAGGCGACTTCAAACTAGAACATTTCCCAACCCGAAGCACCTAAATCCCATCTACCCCGAACTATACCTGCGCACAGATACCGGACTATGCGCACAGATACCGGACGCCAATGCAGTCTCCCCAGAACAGCTTGGGGCACGGTGGAGAGCCGCGCTGATCAGCTCAGATCGAGCAGATCAAATATGGGCCATCCAGCGAGCACGGGAGGCGGCTGAGAGACAGGGTCTCTCCACCGCCCCTGGCGCGGCTTAGGCGCACGCATCAATCTGCTGGTTAAATAAAGTTTGTTCACTCACTCACTCACATTTCAATCTGTGAGCACTGCACATAGTTATCATCATCATCATCAGCCTAACTATACCCACTGCAAGGCAAAGGCCTCACCCATTATGAATATGCACATAATACCAAACAAACAAATATTCTTTTCATATAATCTCTCCAAGGTTATTTTAGTGTTTTAAGCAAGTTACTGAAACATTTTCACACCATAGACAGTTGAGTCAATATTGTAACATTACTTTTTGAAAAGGTTTAAAAGGGTTATAAGAGCACCGAAACAATGTGCTTCAACGAGGTGCAAGCAATGTAGTTAATCAAAAACGCTTGCATGATGGATTGATCAAAATAACAGCTAAATGTTTTTTCTTCTTTTCCTTTTCCTGCTGTCCCTCTCTCAGTCTCTCTTACCATCATCTTCCAGGTGCATCGTCCTGAACCTCTTGCAACGAAGTTTCTTCCTTCAACACACTTTCTTTCTGTCTTCTGCAACAACGGGGCAGCAGGATGGCATCAGCAGCATTATTTCTTTCATTGTTGATGATGGCCGTTTTTCTTTCCGTCTTCAAGAGAAGCTCACTCATACACTGAATGCGAGAAGTGTGCAGATGCATAGAGTACGGTGATGCCATCCTGCAGCAACAACGAGTGCTGCCATATAACCAACATCTTTCAGTTCAGCGCTGCAGAGAGATAACGAAACTGTTACCAGTGCATGAATGTACTCTGACCTAGGTTTTTTTTTTTTTTTTTCGCTTGCTGTAACTTTTATTTTTATTTTTCTCATGCAATATTTTCGTCTTTTTTGGAGTGTTGGTTCTCCAATCTGTTGCCGTCTCAAACTTGGCGTCTTTCTTTTCTTTTTTCAAAACTAAAAACACTATTATCACATGCAGCGACAGTACTTTCTCGGGCAGCTAAACTTGATTTCGCTTCTGCCATGGCCAGTGCAGCTCATGCACCTCTATCCAAAATTTACGCTACACTGAAAAGTGTAGCGACAAGTTCACGGCTATCATAATACTATGTACTAAGACTTCAGAAGGTGGGGGCAGCTTCTGAAGAGTGCAGAGCTTGCGGCCATGTGGAGGCGAAAACAAGTTTAGCAAACAGTGATTGTTTGTAGCCTGGGCGTCATTTTATGGGCATATGTGAATAAAGGAGAAGTCGATGTAACCTATGGTCTCTTTCCTTCCTTTTGTTGTCTACTGGGAGGCATCAGAGCATGCCAGCTATGTGGACATGACTTGTTCTTCCCAATTGTTTGGGCCAGTGGCCAAGAAAGAGTAAGGTACATTGGTCTTTAGATGAATTTCTGTTGCATACGACTGCATCGGTACAAGAACATTCATTGATTCGTTCAACGTTCCCCGCTGCCAGGAGCAATTTCAAAAGTACGATTCTTGTTTGCTTAAAAATGAATGCAATAAAAAGCAATTTGTGCATGAAATTTGAGTCTAAGATTTGCTTCTTTTTCATGCGAAAATGGAAATATGAGACTGTAGTTACAATGAAAGGACAAACATGTAAAAAAAGGAAAAATTAGTATCTGTATACAGCTGATGCAGCCAGCATATATGTAAATCTTGTATATCATTTACCAGCTTAACCATTCCACTCTAAGCATTCGTGCCTATGCTACTAAGAAAGTTCCATTTATTCATATCACTTGTGTTTCCTACATTTGGAGCCATTTGTAGGGATAGCCTATATTATATGATACAGCTTTTACACAGTAGCAGAAACAGCTGGCTGCTTGGGACTGAGCTACAGCTGTCAAATTTGAAGGCCACACAAACTGGTTTCATTTGGGCAATATAGTCAGGAATATTAATGCAGCGCAATATGATAGCCTGAAGAAAAGCAGACTCAGTTGATACGTACATGAACTTCTGCAACCATAAACATTAGTACAAACCATGCATGACTGTGCAACTCTTTTTGTGCTTGATGTCAAGCTCAGAGCACCCAAATGTGCAATCAGCCTCTGAATGTTTCAGCAGAGTGTCTAAAAGAGGGCTAAATGCAAATACTGTATGCACCATTGTGTGTATAAAATGATCTAAACCTTAGCCATTTACAGATGGGAGGAGAAGGAAAAGTAGAGACAAAAAGTAGATAGGTTGAACAAGTTGAAAGTTCTATTGGCTACTTTGCACTGGAAGATAGGGTAAGGGCCAAAAGTATGAGCAGGAAAGAAAAGAAGCAAATTCTGTGCACATGCTGTAGCCTTTTAATCAGTTCGTAAGCTTTGAAACACTAGACTAGAACTTTCAGAGCAGTTTGGGTGACTGCAAAGAGTCACACAGCATGCGATAAAGCAAAAAGTGATATGGTATACATCACTCCAAGAAGTAGGCAGACGGTAGAGAGGACCAGAGGACAGGCGTAGTCAATATTTTAGTTGATAATAAGAGAAAAGAATAGATTAGCGCCAATATGTCATGAGGACAGATAACCGATGGTCGACTAGAGCAATGGAACAGATATCAGATGGTAAACATGGTCAAAAATGACAAAGTGTTAGGTGAAGTGACAAAATTAACAAAATTGCAGTCATTACTAAATGGAGTCAACTTGTACATGAAAGGGCAGTTTGGATATATTTGGGAGATGCATTCGTCTTGGGTGGATGCAACACGGGCAGATGATGATGATGGTGACGAAGCACCTAACCCGTAATTTAGTCCTGACATGGTGCTACCAAGCCTCCTAGGTAATAAAAGGTTCACCAGTTGCACTAAAAGCTGTGAAGATGCTGTGCCATTGGGGGCAAATGCTGATGAGTGTTCAGCCCAGTGGGCAGAAGCCGCTACCGATGAGAAAGGTTTAGATCTCTAGCGTACCATAAGAACCCTGGGTTGTTCATCGTTGAGACTACTCAAGGGCTGTTCAGTCTTAAGTGTACAAGAGATGGCACCATATATGCGAAAAAGTGCTGTGAATATTCCGTAGGAACATCCTGTAAAAAATAACTGTGTGACTGTAGCTTCAGGTGCAGCATAATTTTTTTTTTGCTAGGTTCTTGGCTGCACTTAACAAATACATCACCATTTATACCAGCAAAAGCTGGTTTTCCATATATTCCGGAGAAGTGATGCCACCGCTTCTTTCAGATATGTATTTCTCATTGAGAGAGCATTGCGTGATCTCTAAGCGTAGAAAAAATGGTGAAAAAGTTCTCAATGAACCACTTGGAGAGGTTATCTCAACGAATTGGAGAGCTTATCTAAAGCCGATCCTTTGGCGTAACACTCTTGTAGGGCACATTATCAGTGCTATAGTCCATCTGTTTTATGAGAGATAAGCAAGATCCGTATTGTGCAGAATCTTTGTTTCTGCCATGCTAAATGTTTCAATTTAGCCAGCAAGTCTGATGACTTTGCTGTTGTGCAAGATGTACCAGATTATGAAAGAAAACAAAACTTTGAAAACTTCATTTCATTTCACGCAACTCTGATGCTTGACACAGTTTCACAATGCTTATGTAGCTGGTTTCAATCTGCTGAAATAATCATGAAAACTGGTTGTTAAATTACAGTAAAACCCCTTTATAATGTACGAGACAAATGGGTATAAGAAACACCAGTCTGTCTACGTTTAAATAAGGGTTGACATAAAAACTCATACGTGATGCCCTGCTTATAAGACGCACCTCATATAAAAGACAAGAATTGCTGTCCACTGCATGTCTCTTTTAAAGGGGTTGAACTTTCCTACTTCAACATAGTTATACGACCCCAAAATTATTGAAAAAAACATTATATCCTTACAAGTGAACAGCAGTCTTACGGAGCAAGAGCGAGTAAGTAATGTGGCTGGCCAACACATTTCAGCAGTAGTTCTTTTAATCTTGCTGCTCGAATGTGGGGGCATGGTGCCATCAAAAGAGGGCTCTATTCAACAACTTCCTACTTTAGTCTTTAAAACATTCTTTGAGGCATTAAATTGCATCGGTACTCTATGTTCACTGTACAACCATTCATATAATTGTCAATCTGAAACATCCATTTTTTTTTAATACCAGATAATCAACCTTTTCTAATAAATATCTGGGTTCTTACCTTTAGTCGTGGACACCCCAAGTAGAACTATGCTACAGGCACAGCTGTGCGCTTTTTAGAACCTCAATGATGTAGCCAGGTTGCATCGAACATCACGAAGCAAACGTGGAAGTCATTGCCTTGCTGAAAGTTTTCCAAAATGAGCAGTTCTACCCGATGGGCCTCATCATCTGCACTCGCATGTTTTGGCTCCAATTTCACCACAAGTCTCTGCATGGCTGACTGCTCATTACTCAGAATTCCAACTCATTGCCCAAATAAATTTAATGCTTTAGCAATAGGATTAGCAGATCCATCAGTCATTGAATTTATGCGACTCACATCGTGGATTCAGTTAACAATTTCAGGATCTGCAGTGATTGAAGGCATTTTATCTTGGCTTCTGCTGCATCTTTGGTTCTCCTCAACAGTGGAATAGAATGGCTGCTCGAGATCCTCTAAATATCCTCTAAAGAGTTTTTTTAGAAAAAGCTCAACTTCAGGACGAGTAAAGTTTGGAAACACGCACCTTAAGCTGCTCTTTTTCCTTACGAGTGCGCGGCTTACCTTAAGGACGATCATGAGCACTCGCACAGGCATGTGGCGCCATCCTGCAGGAGCTACAGTAACTATGCAGCTCACAATTCTGAATCGGCTTATGGCCATGGACTTCGGATATATGGTGCAATCATTTAGTTTTGTGCGATCATTTGTTGAGAGAAGAGATGAATCTAGCTTGCTTTAAGAATTAGTTGTAAATTCCAGGCAGCATGCTGCACTGTCATGTTTGGCTTGTGTATTCTCAGAAGCCTTGACTACCGATTTGTAGCGTAGGCAAGTCTTACTTGTACATGGTACTTGTACGTGAATGTCATCACCCTTTACAAGATGTTATTCAAAAATAAGTTGTTTCAAAAGCCTATTCTTACATGAAAAAACTACTCTGTGCTCATTGTTTCTAGAAATAAGATACACAGGAAGCCAATAAGTGGTGTTATAAGTTTAATCTGGAGATCTCAAAAATCCAGGATTGCACACTCAAAAAAAAAAAAATGCACTGTGTGTCAACTTCACGGAGCCAATTTTTTAAAGTTGCAGGCACAGACACATTTTACAGGCTCTTCAAAACACTTGGCATCTTTTAAGCTGTGCGTGACTTGCTTTAGCTGCACTTTTTGAGCTGTTGAAGAAGAAGCTTGTGCAACATGTTCCATCTATTGATAACAGGCATCAATTTTTCTTGGATGGCCCAACTTACCAGCACACACTCCACAAGCAGCGCAGTTGGGCTCAAAACGCTCGTGATGACAACAATGTCATTAAATTACATGTGGGAAGCTTGTGAATGTAACTTCGAGGGAACAAATGCAAAGACAAATATCTCGGGAAGTGCCATAGCTTGAAAAATGGGCTCGGAGCACTTTTAAATGCATAACGCCCCATCCATGGGCCAGCCACAGACAAGGCATATTTGCACATGCCCCAGCTTTGTACTAGAGACTAAAACTAGGAACAGAATCCTGAGAATGAATAAAACACGGAGGTTAAACCCACAGTTTTAGCAGAGACTCAAAATTAGAAAACAATTAGACTAATCATGCCCTGATTTTACTGAAGACTTGCAGCAGATCAGGACACTGCTGGAAAACAGGATATGTCACTTGTTACCTTTGAGAAAAGCGGGAAAAAAAAGGTCAACAATAAAACCTGAGGTGCTCTACGTCCTTGCAATTTGTTATGAATCAGAACTGTTGTCACGACTAGCATTCTATTCTTTAAAATATATAATCCCTTTGTTTTGTATTTGATTTCTGCATGGGTATGTTCCTTCCATCTAAACACTTCTCACACATTCATTACAACCATCCACGCTGCATCAAAGGCCTGCTCTGTGCAGTTGGGGCTGCTAGAAGAACCTCTCATTCTCGAAAGAGAGTAAAAAGGGGCAGGGAACAAAAAAAAGGTCAAAGAATCGAACATTCGAACATATTGGCTGCTCACAATCCGTTCAGTAGTAGTAACCTGAAGTAGTAGAAAAAAAAAAAAACCCCTGTGTAAAAAAAGATGAGAACACAGAAATCAAGAGCTGCACAGCAGGCAACGCTCCTAGACATATCCAATCTGACGCTCCTTCCAATCTGAGTTATCAGCCACTGCAAACAATTATGTGGTGCAGTGCCTTGGGTGTTGTGGTGTCTCGGTTTAAATGCAGTCTGCAGCTAGCTAACTTTGCGGCAAGCCTTGTGGTTTCCTCGGGCTACTGAACCAGCAGCAACCCAGAGGAATTGAACAAAAGAGCCTGCGTCAAGTGCGCTTAGCTACAAGCGTGACACCACTGCCATCTGCACATCCTAGTATACAGTGAATTCATCATCCCCATTGGCAACATTGGACAGATGCTTGCCATGGACTTCGGGCGCACTACAGCAAAAATACCCTGGACCCTGTATTCAGGTTCATGGCTGCGCTCTTCTGTTTGGTCACATTTTTTTTTTTTCCTTGACGCAGATCAGCTGCCATACCAAAGCATGTACACAACCACAATATTGCATGCATATACAATTTTCTGGTGGTATGAGAAGCACGCTGCAATCAATTCACGTCACCAAAGGAGTTCGAATCTTGCTGATGGCAACATATTGCAAAAGCCTGCACAATGTGTATCTATTTTAAGTAGACCTGACAATTTCAGTGTCAACTATTCCTTCCAAGAACGACAAAGAAATGTGTGACAACTACCCATGTTCAATGCTTTTTCCCCCTTTTTTTAAGAACTCTAGCCTACAAAATGTTTATTTTATAGTCAATATAGAATTTACAATAAAATCTGATCATGCACGGAAGTGCCAGAACATGTTGAATTTACACAAACACCTCCACTCTGATAATAACGTCAAGCAGCTCCTGCATTCTGCAACTGATATCCTAAAAGAAAATGGCAGTCTCCTTCGAATCTAACCCAAAATTTGTTTCTGAATGAAGAAGCCCCTACTTTGTTACTTACAATCATTAATGTACGAGAAGCTCATACAGAAATACACTGTGTGTTCAAGTTCTTCTTGTGCAGTGCGAGAAATTGTGCAGAGGCAGATAATGGCGTTACAGCCCAACAACCGAACAGGTTGAACATTGATGGCGCACTAAAACTGTATAAAACTATACGGAGGATAAAACGTCACCAATTTTCTCTCCCTATGACTACTACGCTTCGATCCTGTTCAGAGTTTTAAGTAGTGTTTGTGGCATGTCTCCACAACACACAGAGCTGCATATTCATTTGTCAGCAAACTATAAAAGCACTGTTGTAACACTAGCATCATACATAAATGCTTGCTTCAATGTAATGCTTGTATTGTTTTTTTCTTAGACGTTTCATAAAGAGGAAATTTTAGCCTGGCACACACATTTCGGTGCAATGACCCTATGAGCGTTTCTGGCAGCCTAACAAAATGCATAAAGCTAACACCTTATGTTTTAAGGCAGCAATGGTGTCTATACAAATTCCACAGCAAAATGGCTCCAGAAGAAATTCACAGCCATGAACCTGAAAAAACCGGGCTATCAGAAGGGAACCCACCAATCTCTGTGCCATACTCATCTGGACTGTGCAAGGCAAGGCTGCTCTAACACAATCGCAACACAAAGGCTGCAAAACAAGCAAGCACACACAAAGCCTAGTTTTTTGCATGGGGCTCAAAGCCTCTACAAGAAACATGAGAGCCTGGCAGAAGCTGACATCATCTGGTGACTATTGTGGTTACTTAAGCAGCTTTCAATGTCTCAATAAAAAGCATTCTCATTATCCACCGACACTTGCAATCTTTATTATTTGTGCTTTTGTGATTTATAATAGAAGAAACATTCTAACAATAATGAGAACCTAACCAACACACCCAAGTACTTCAAGTACTCATACAGTGCTTCTGGTGCTGGATTCTTTTTTTATGCTCCTGAAAATGGGCATACTAAAAGCTTTTACTAGGGCTCCTTAACACCTTCCATATTTGCAGTCATTTCAATTCACTTGATGTTTCCCAAGTTGCACCCACACAATGACGACTCTGTACATCCTTCCTTTTCTCCATTGTAACCAGCTTCTAGCACTATCTTGAAATTCCAACAGCACGCTCAAAAAAAGCAATACAATGAGCTGAGTTATAACAACTTGCAAGACCCAAAGAAACGACATAGTTTCGAAAGGGCCTACGTATGCGTTCCATTAAACTCGTGAGATGTGAAATGCATGTGCAAGTGTTTAAACCATCAAGCACCTCTTCATACTAAGCTCAGGCGTGTGCACTCACTGCAATAGCAGAGTGTTCATATACGTTGTTTCATGTTCGCTCTCAGCTTCACATGGCAAGTGCAAGGAAACTTTGAACAGGCGGCATCCTCTACCCTAACTTGCTTCCTAGAAAGGTGCCCAGTTGTTTTACATGTTAAAAAAAAGCCACTAAAAAAAGAATTCTTTTGCAGGGCCTCCTGATCTACTATTAAGCCATAAACATACTGCAGCATACAGTTATAGCTCATAAAAATGCTGAATTTCACAGATTTCTTATGGTTATACAGTAATGAATGGCTTTTCATGGTAAAACCAACAAGCCACAATTGCTCCAACACTCTCGGAGAAAGGGAAAGCAGCAGCAGGTTGGTAGATACAGCTGTACACTACATGTAAAAGTGGCTCACTTTGTACTGTTGAAAAAGGCACACTAACCATCATTTCATTTTAAAACTCTTTTTTGTTGCTAGCATAATGCAGGCATGTTAAGCCCCATGCGAGTGAGACACTGACCCAACAAATCTCTTAATTAATATGCCCGGCTTTCTAAAGGTAAAGAATGCCTTGCACAATCCACATGAGTTGCACAGAGATCACTTAGACAAGCAGGCCATGGTATGTAGCCCGAGGGTACTTGGTTGTGAGCTGAGGCCACTGGACCACAAAGTGGTCGACAAGGTGGTACAGAATGCGGCCTGATAATGACAGCGTCTGAACTCGACAGAAGCTCTCCACAAACACCACCGTTGTCCTCTTTGTGCCCAGCACCTGTAAAACCAACAGCAAAGCTTAAACACCTTTTTTAAAACATAAAACTGAAAATTACTGGTTCCAAGACTTTCTGCATTTACACTTTCTCAATTGAATGTGTTTTGGGCATGCAAATGGTTACACATGACACAGAGAAGAGCAATCTCCTGAAAGCGCCACTTCCGAATGCGTGAAAGCCTACCTCAGACGATCAATGAACAACGTAACACTAGCAAACCATTCGCATGTTATAGCTTCGTCCTACCAGAACACATTAGAACGAAAGTGCAGGAATCGCTCAACGGCTTCCTTCTTTTCATTAGGTGCAACCTAAGGATATAGGAGACATTACTCATATTTTAATTACAATATATTTAATAACAGTTTTCCCACAAGCCATTGTCAAATGAAATACACGTTACCAGCCAATTTAGTTGGCCGCAAGACTGCAGATTCATTCTATGAAGCTCTGTGTCCCCTGCCATAATGCCTAACAAGACACTGCAGGTAATGTTGCAAATAAAAAAAAAGGAATGAAAAGAAACTAAAGGGGTCGAAAAATCAACGTGCCGCAGGTAGGGGCAGCACCTACAACCCTCAGATAATACAACCTTCGGAAAACGTTCAGCTGCTCAAAAAACTGCTGGTAACCCAGCATCCAAACACAGTTTTTAGA
This sequence comes from Rhipicephalus microplus, assembly GCF_043290135.1. Classification (NCBI taxonomy): domain Eukaryota; kingdom Metazoa; phylum Arthropoda; class Arachnida; order Ixodida; family Ixodidae; genus Rhipicephalus; species Rhipicephalus microplus. Next base: position 11,817,948 of record NC_134709.1, on the reverse strand, counting down.
CAAGTAAAAGTTTAAGCCATGCTGACAACCACACCCATATTTGAACTCGTGTTACATTTTAATCACTACCATGCATTCAGCATGAGTGTTTTCAATCTGTGTAGGTCTTACAACAGCAGCCCCACAAGGCAATTCATTGACGGTTTCACCAAATTGCATTCCAATTCCAATGCAAGTTTGCCGCATTCACATTGTTGGTAACATCATGTGATACAATACAGCATCATTTAAACTGCCATTAAGATTATTTTTCGTGCACGAAGTTGGATGCCTCAATAATGCACAATGAATAATATGAAAACTCACAGCCAGCACGAATGACATCAGAACGATTGGCACACATGTTCCTGGGCCATTGCAGATAATCTGAAAACAAAGAAAGTGTCCCAGTATAAGCTACAGGCTCGTGCAGGTGCTGAGTGAGTGCCTACAAGTAAAGCCTGCTACAAAAAATGCCAGGCCTGTGCAGAACACCCAGCACAATCACAAAAAAAGCTGGAAGAGTGGCTTTCCTAGAGTCCTTAGTAAACTCTTTTGGGCCCACTATGTCACAAACTACCATACTTTTTGCAAAGTAGGGAAGCATCCATTATGCCGTTATCGCTTCTCTGCCATTCTGCAGAGAAGCGATGTATTCCCTACACATCTGTGAAGTGTTATGGCTAAGCCCCTTGTATAGAATGAAAACCTTTCAACCACCCTCTCGTTATACTGCATAGTGCAATGCCTGGTTGTTTTTTTACTCTTCTAAGAGGCTATATTACATCTGTGAACATGGTTCACTGTCAGAAATGATGCCTGCATGGGTCTTCTTGAGAAGAAGTTTCAAGTAGCACCGGCATAGCTCGGTGGCAAAATGCTAGACCGCCACACAGAGAGCGAGAGTTCTAATTCCACTCAATCGTGGATGACCTCTCCCGTTTCGCGTGATAGCGGTTACCGCCATGGGTGGCGGCAGAGAACTACGTCACCAAAATCGGCTGTTGTGAGCTCATACAGCTTCCGCTGTACAATGTCACAGGTAAGCTGTTTTTCTAATGAAAAAATGTGTAGCAAGAAACACATACACATTGACTTGCTCACTCTCTTCTACTGCTAAATGCTTTAAATTGGGTGTCCAGGTAATAGAAACCAGGTGATATGGTTACTTACACACAATCTAGAGGCATAATTAGACAGTTTATCAATAGCAAGTCTAGAGTTTTTAAAAAGCACTGCAGGCATTCGCAAGAAAGGAATGTAAGTATTCTCAAGGACAGTCTCAAGGTGCACATTGAAAGAAGATCATGTGGCGGAAAAATCACCCGGAGCATTTGACAGGACACTGTGCTGCTATGGGTCACCAAACTTAATCGAACAACAAATTTATGTGAAGAAAGCTTGCGATCGATGCATTAGAAATAATATACAAATCGCAGAAGCTCTATCTTAAGGTGTACGTTTAAGGTAACAAACTAAAAACTCACGACATCTGGTGAATGACGCAGAAGGATGGGTGCTGACGCCAGAAGTGCGTAAAGTGTCGTTGGCACCGTTGTCAGCCAGGACTGGTGCAACTCGCGACTCCTTGGAATGCGCTCGACAACATAGTCGGAAGGTTCTTCCTCCTGAAAAGGACGACGTGACAAGATGGCATTGTAGAATGAGCGAAGCTCTCAATCTTGAAATTTTGCAAGCCATCAATTCGGCACAAGCAAGGGGGGCTATATGTAAAATGCAGAAGTATACAATAGAGCAACACAAGATATTAGCCCCAGAAAAGAGACATTTCCTTAAGGAAAACTGAAGGTCGTCACAAGGAAAATTGTCTAACAGGTGCAGCTATCAGAAGGGAACAACGCATGCATACAGTAGAAAAGGCTAACAAAATAACTAGCACCACAAAACAACTAGGGGTTAGAGAAGCAATATGAACCGTAATTAATTACCAATATCATTAAGATCTGAATAGGCCTTGCCGAATAGGATCGGAATCGACAGCTGTGCATGGAACTATTAATCTGCCTATTCTTTCACAAAGGTCACGAGTAAAAAACAACTTGTGCCTTGCATTAACTCGTTCTCACTGTTCTTAGGCAATTTCAGCTGGGCCAGTGTAAACAATCCAGGCGTTGCTGTACTCTTGAAAAATGATGTATATAAATGAAATTGTATGAAAGAATTGCAATAGAACTGTAATGCATCACTTTTATAATAATGCTATGCAATAATATAACAATGCTTCTGAATGACTTCGCGCTCAGCTATCGTGTTGGGCAGTACATTAAAGCTTACTCTTAGTTAACAGTGTAAAAAAGAAAAATTATCAGAGTCATGCGGCACATAGGTGAAATAGTGTTTGCGAGATATGTGACACTTCAGCGACTCCAAATATACCGCACCATGATTCTCTGGCAACGGGGTGATGCTTCCGTACCTCAGGTCCGTCGGTGGAGTCCCTTTTAGAGGAAAGAAATCTCAGAAGAAGGACCTGTGACGACGATGCGACTCTCCACATCTCTAATTGTTTGGCTTTATCGGCGCTCATCGGATCCGTTGTAGCCGTCACGTAGACACGTGGGCTGTACGACGTTGTGGATATATTCTCCACCAGCTTGAGCATCTCGAACGTGTGGCCGCCTGCGGATCAATGTGGACAGGTTTAACTACAAAGGCTGCAGCAAGTTTACAGCACGAACTACGGCAGTTCACAGGATGTGGCGCACTACAATGCAATGCTGCTTACGCAGCACCGACGTGGAACAAACAATGCCGGCAGGTCAACGTTCGCACTGCCAGCGCAGCGAATAATCGAGCGAAATGCAGCTGCTGGCATGAATTCGCACATTGTAGCGAGTTCACCGGCTCGTTAAAACGGGCTGTGCGACCGTCGTCAAGGACGGAATGCAGCAAAACAACGGCCGTAAAACGTGCGATTCCTATCGCATCCTGCCGTTGCAAACACTCGGCACAGATTACTCGGTTACGAAAATGTTCGTGCGACTTGCGATGCACCGCAATGAGCGGCATGCATAGGTAGCATCGTCAGCCGACAGTTCGTTGTTTACGACACAGACAGTGCGGCGTGATTGCGAAATTAATCGGTTCGGCGCGCTTACCTGATCCCAGCACAATCATCAGCTTGGCAGGCTTTTTCCGAGGAATCTTGCACGCTTCGGCGGCATGTCTGATCCTGACGAAGATCCAGATGACACGAAAAATGAGCACGATCGCCAAAGTGGCGATCAGGTGTTGGAGGTAGGTCGCGTAGGCGAAGCTTTCCATCGGGCGCGTGCGGCGATCGGCGAGCTACGGCAAAACTGAAACTGGGCAGGTCCGCGTAGTTGAGACTCTGTTTTCGAAACACTTGCTCGAGGACGCTACATCTTTGACCCTCGTCGCCTTGGTCGAGCACTTTCGGCGCTTTTCAACGCGCTGTGCACTCGGTTGCACGGCCGGTGTGCTCAGCTGCAGCGCATTATTTCGCACGATCTGAGACGCCAACGTACGTCACTTTACAACTGTAGCCATCATGACCTACTACACTCCTGACCTGTTCAGATAGCGGGGTTCCTATGGGAGCGCGTGTCCCCGCTCTCGTTCAATCGCTCGCCGTAGGTGGCGCTACCTATAACCTGTTCGTCTGCTACTGTGCGGCCGGCAGGAGGGCGACGGACTGATACCATGCGTCTGCTTCTGTGACAAACTGCCTATACGTGTGATTGTTTTTTGCTGAAAAGGCTAACGTGTGCTATGTGTTACATTTTAGTAGTTAGGCTATACTGGTTGATTGACTTCTAAAGCTGTATATTTGCGTAGAAATGTCTTGCTGCATGGTTGTTTTTGCCATTCCAGCCTAAAAAAACTTCAATTTAGTATTCATAAAGCTTTTGACTAATAATGTACTCATTGGTAATAGAATATCAAACTGATTTTAGGTTGTTTAGGACGCGTCAGGTGAAACGCAGTGCCCCTGTTGAGCACTTACCTTGGACACTCGCCCTGGACAGGTGTTACACTTGTAGTCAATTGATAGAAGAGAATAATGCACATACGCCCACGGACGCATATCAAGGAGAGACACAGGAATTGAAGCTTTAACTCTTACTGTGACCTACACAACAAAAATTGTGCGTCAAATTTCGCTACGGGAGTTTGTCTGCTGGAACGGGGAGCGCTGGCCGATGCGCGTTTCTATGATTTTATATGTCCGTGCGATGAGACGATATGGTAAAGGCAGTGATGTGCCTATCGAGGGCAACACATTGCGACCCCAATAAAGTTTTTATCGTCATCATTATCATCATCTTGTCGAGCATAGTTAATAATAATAATAATAATAATAATAATAATAATAATAATAATAATAATAATAATAATATAAAAGGATTAATATAACATTCGTCCACTGACGTAACTGCGTACCTGCAGCGTTAGAGCGCCATTCGCCTCGGCGAGGGCTTTCATCTCGAAAAAATCTTTCTTTAGCTTCTCTAGCTGTGAATGCAAATTACTGTTCATTTCTTTCAGCCTGCTGCACTTCCGCCGCAACGTCTTAGTTGCCGCGACCAGGGAGCGCATCTTCTTCAAACCGATCGACGTTTGCGACGTCATGGAGCGCCGCACTGGCCTCTTCTGGTGTTCCCCTTGTATAACTGAACTACAGTCCTCCATGTTGTCCTGACTTGATGGAAAATGCAACCACTCGGCCTCTTGTGCAGTTTCAATTGGGTTTTCAGAACTATATACTTCCCCAGGCTCCGCTGATGCTCGCTCTTCTTGAGAAGAATCTGCGTTGGACGTTCCCCTGTTAAGCCGAAAAAATAGCGAAGCATGACAGATATATTGTCCCGCTAAACGCATAAGGGAATACTGCTAACATTATTCTTATCCGTTGTTGTGTTAGACTTCAAGTTTTACTTACAGTATTTTTACTTGTATGGGTGCCAGCGTTGTTTCCCCCTGCGTTCGTTTTAGCCGCTTTTTCCGCGGCATTGGATCTTGCCCACGTGGATCAGGAGAAGCGGGAAATAAGGAAGGCACGGCTGTGGGCTTCAACATCTTCCTTTTCGTCACTGTTCTGTAATCTTCAGCGGTAAAATGCAGGCTGCATACCTTCGACCGGTCGCTGGGCTCCCAGCGATGCTTTCCTGAACCTTCATCAAAGGTAAAGGCGTATACGCATGGCTAGCAAGATTGCAAAATAACAGTCCATAACACCTTTTTTGTAATTAATTTTTCCAAAATGTAACAAGCCAAATGGGGAGGTTAAGAAAAAGCATAGCCACGATTTTATTCTGGGGAAGTACCTGTATACCCATTTAGTGCATTTTCATATTTTCTCGCAGCCTTTGTAAATGTCTTTTTAGATGACTACATTCGTCGATTGATGTTTAGTGATGGTACGTGGTCGAGTCCAGTGGCATACTTGAAGCCCTTTATTCGAAGAGCTCATTGGCTATACAAGGTTTCATAACAAAGCTGAATTTCCTAATGGCTGCTCAGTAACGAAGCGCGACCCAATACGACAGAGCCGAAACCGAGGCGCACTTGAGCGCCTTGGTCTTGGTTTAGAGCGCAAACCTCTAACCTGTACAATGACTCCGCCGTTGACGACGATGACTTCAGTGGTTTTTGTTCTTTTGCATTCTCCAAAACGAATCTTTGTCATGCATGATGTAATCTCAGATGCAGCACGCACATAAATAGAGTATCTGTCGCTGATTATTCCAGGTTCCTCATTTCGGTTTCACCGGCTGGGTCTCTTAACCCTCACAGAGCCGATGGGCTCATTGCACGAAGGACTTCAATTATGTCATTATACCCGACCGCCTGCCAGCCCTATATAGAGTGAACAGTTAATCGCCACATTTCGTTACCGGCGTAACGTTTCTAATTACCTTAAGTAAGCTTATACAGAAACGAACAAAGCTGTATGGGAAGATAGAGGTTTGAGATGAGAAATACATTTGACCAAATTCGGTCGCTAACTTCAGTGACACCCAGTGTTCAAGAGTTGTCCATCGCTAAACACACACACACACACACACACACACACACACACACACACACACACACACACACACACACAGAGAGACAAACTGTGGAGGCAGCACGTAAATATTTCATATCATTAATTTTTTTATGGATTTCGGCGGCATTTGTTGAGGCAGCCTTCGGGAAGGGTGCTCGAACCCCTCGCAACCCACCGCTACGCATTTTTACATAATTTACAGATTTCGTATATTTACTTTTTTCTTGTGTGCTATATTTAAATTTCTTGGCACTATTTGTGGAGCCTGCCATATTAGCCGCGGTACTTTAAAAAAGCTTTCATGTTTTTTAGCTCAGTGAATTAGCATAACACACGGAAATAAAGTTTACTAAAGCACCCTGGTGCTTCTTGCTAGCTTGCAACTCGTTCTGAATTGAAACGACTCTCAAAAACACAAGACTCACCTTTTCTTCCAATTGCCTCGATCCATTCTTCCCGTATGTCTGTGGCAGGAAACTCGTGAAAACTTACTTTACTTTGTTTGCCTTGTTCCGATTTGCAATATGGCACGCAGCAATACACCATACTTACATTTGAGGTGTCAGCTCATCTAAAAAAAAAAACTGCACGCGGCCACTATTAGAGCTGACTACTGCAGCTATCTGCCGTCTGCAAGTTTCTGCACACGACCTACTGTGTTTCTGCGTATCTTCTGCAATTTGTGTATGCGTATCGTCTGGAACCATCGTGATTCAGTGTGAACAATGAATGCCTAACAATAGTTTTTTTATCTCGTTGGACTACGTTTTCATTCAAGAAATATTTTCATAATAAATTTTCCTTCATTTGTAGAAAAGTTCCCGTCTGCTTGCCACTGTGACCCTTTGTGTGCTTTTTTTACGGTTCTATTTCTGCTTCAAACGTCCACACGAATGCAGCCAACTCTGACGAGGAATCATATCGCTTTATTTGCCATATTTTACACATTCATACACAATTCATGCACAATAAGAACGATTTGCACTGCCACAGCGATGGCTGAAGCAGACGACAGCGAACAGGTGCTGCCTAGCGCCACGCCGCTCGTAGGTGACGGCCCTAGCGGCAGAAGGTATGAACTAGAACGTGGGCGCTGGAAGAGGTGCTCTCTGGGCAGGTCAGGAGTGTAGTACATGACCTACTACACTCCTGACCTGTTCAGATAGCGGGGTTCCTATGGGAGCGCGTGTCCCCGCTCTCGTTCAATCGCTCGCCGTAGGTGGCGCTACCTATAACCTGTTCGTCTGCTTCTTTACGGTTGTTTTGTAGGCGCTGGTATAAGAATGCCTGCTTTCTGTGGTGAACTGTCGGCATATATGTGACTATTTCTTCCCATACATTGCTGGTCAAGTAAGCTGTTCAGTGCGCTTAAGAATTTATAGCACACTGGTTGACAAACGTGGAAACCCGTGGATTTACATGATTTTGGACAGCCTATGCGTTGTCGCGTGCATTTTATTGCAAAAAAAATTCTGAATGTCTTTTAGTATTATTATTTCTGGATATTTCTAAATTGTGGATCATAAATTCGCACTACGAGTGCTTTGTTGGTTAAAATTTGACTACAAAGAGTGAAGGTGACGTCAGCGAACAGGTGCTGCCTAGCGCCACGCCGCTCGTAGGTGACGGCCCTAGCGGCAGAAGGTATGAACTAGAACGTGGGCGCTGGAAGAGGTGCTCTCTGGGCAGGTCAGGAGTGTAGTAGGTCATGGTGTAGTAGGTCATGGTAGCCATGACGGTGTCACCGCCGTTCGAGAGTTTTACACGTTCTACGCAAGAAGCTTCAAACATTGAGCAAGAACGCGCCGAGGTATTTGCACAACTTTAATATTAAATAACAGATATGTTCATAGTTAAATTAGGTGGCAAAATTACTTATCGTATTTAATTACCCATCATGCCTGTGTAGCAGCACGTGCATTGGCTGGCGTTGAGAGTTTCAAACATGAAGGAAAAGACGGCCGCACCGGCGGAAAATGAGCAACCAGCGAAGGGGAAGAAAAATGAACCAGAAAAGGAATTGGAACTCGTGAGTGAATCGTACAATCGTGATACGACTGCCCAGACTCCAAATAAGCGCATTTCCTTCGCCGACCGTTCTCTGTACACGTCGTTGACACGGGCCTCCAAATCTTGCTGTCTCACTTCACGCACGCTCATCGTGCGGCACTTTTATTTTTTTTTTACGAACGTCTTACTAAGGCTACCACGTTACTGTTGTTGCATTCGTCTATCGTAGTCGTTATTTGGTCGTCTCGCTGTTGTGCGACCTTCCGAGGGCCGTTCTGGGGTCGTCATTCTTCGTTGCATCTTTTCAGACGGAGGAAGACAAGCAACTTCAGGACGATCTGAATTTGCTGGTTCATCGCCTCGTGGTAAGTGTTTTGTTGCCCTCTTTGTGCTGGTCGTACGGCTGGCCAGTTCTCTTGCTCATTTTGTTTCTCATTCGTGCTCGCGTAACACGCCACCCATTGGCACTTGACAGGAGGATGATTCTTCGCTGTACCTCAACGCCCTCGAGAGCCTCCGAACTCAGATCAAGGCCTCGACCACGTCGATGACGTCGGTGCCGAAGCCTCTGAAGTTCCTCAAACCCCACTACAAGACTCTGCAGGAGGTCTACGAAAAGATCACCGATGAAAAAACGAAGGTGAGCCTGTCATAACTGGTGTGGTTCACTTGTCGGCGTTCAGTCGAAGTGACTCAACCGATGGTAATGCCGGCGGCGGCCTAGGTTCGCCACTATGAATATATATTCGATCAGCATTTCTTCTTTTGGTTCCTGGTAATCGCCGTAATTTCGTCGAGAAATTAGTGAAGCAGTGCCGAACGAAAATGTGAGGCAATGTTAGTTTAGGATGGTCGCAGTCTTTTTCGCAACTCTACGAAGTCTCTTCTATAAGTATGATTCTGCTTCAGTTTGACATAAGGTCATTGGTGCTTCCTTGCCAACAGTAACAGTATCGGGCTATTGAACTGAAGGTTAGCCGAAAACTGTGCTCAATGATATCTTTAGGAACTTGGAGTGGCTGTATGCAGGCAGAGAACACACACAGTGGTGACTTTCAACAGTAAATGTTGAAATGTTTCCATTGTAAGGTCGCCACCGTGTGTGCTTATGTGACCTCATGCACTCGCTCTTTTCAAACCTATTAAGAACTAGAAGAACTAGTCCACCAAAGCACTTTACTATCTTTAGACTGTGCTTGCATTTAAATCGAATGAGCACAGAAAAAAAAGGTATTGGCAAGTGGGTTCAAAGGCCACACACACCTGCCACGAAGTGCAGTGCTCATAAGATGGCCATATTTATGAATGTGCCTTGTATAGCGATATTTACTAAATTGCACAAATATGTAAGAACATTTATCACTGTTTCAGTCTGCCAACAGCCTGATCTCTACCAATTTCTGGCAAAACTTAGGGATGGGCCAAGTGCTCAGCACAATGCGTGACTGGAAGCAATAAGGGAAATAAATGTAAAAAAAAATTGAGATCGAGTTACTGCTAAACTTTCAAGTGCATTCATTTGAGTAGTGCCACTTGGAGTGTTTCAGCTTATTATTACATTTACAGGGGCACTGCAACACTTTTTGAACATGGTAAGAAAACGCTGCTGATCGGTAGTGGAGGCTCTCGAAAACATGCAAGCTAAATATTATGGCAAAGCACGCGGCCTGGAATTCACATTAAATTCTCAGTCAGCTGAAAATTGCTTTCTCTTTTCTTGATAAATGACGGAAGAAACTCGAAAATCACTCGTCACAGCGGTTCGATCATGTATTGGCCGATTTCAGTACGGTGGGCTTGATCATTACAGGGATTGCCGTGGGAGGCCACGACTTGTCCATGTGTGCACATGCGATCTCACTGAAAAGACACGGGTTCAAAAAAAGAGAAAGAGAAAGTCATGAGGCGCACGTGACGTATTTGCCTTCCCCGTGCCATTCCTCCCTGTGTAGCTTCCAGCGCTTTCGTCAGGATGAGAGAAGAGAGAATGCAATCGCAGCGTGCGACAGATCTTTGTAACTCCACTCGTACCAGGCAGATTTTAAAAACTTTGACGGCAATGAATTCATGAGGCAATAGGCTCTTTTAGCAAATCCATTCCATAGTTGCTTGTAAAGGTGTTGCAGGGCCCCTTTAAGTAAATAGCACAGTGTAATGTACTGAAGATAAAGTTTTTTTTTATTTTAAACAGTAATATCCAGTTTGCTACTACAATTGATAACAAAACAATGAAGGATTTGGTGAAAAAATGAGTGATAAAGCTATAGCGCTCCCACGTCTTATCACCAATGAGACGAAGTTAGTTTTTCTCCAAGTAACCAAAATGGAAAAAGCTACCACGGCGGCATCGTTACTGTGATTTAGTGCCGCATAAAAACAGATGTAATTACATGCTGGGGAGCAATAAATGTGAGAGGTTTTTTTTTTATATATATAAGCCTTTGAGAGATTAGAAAGCAGGCGGCCAGCAGCTTCACATGTGCGAGATGTGATCACCATCTGAAGGACGAAACCGAAACCATTATTGTCACATGCACCCATTCTGATATGCAAGTGAAAGCTTAAGAGGGAAGGAGGGTCGGAGAGGCAGCGGCGCAGTAAAAAAAAAGTTCCACGTATTGTTGTTACGTGGCAGCACATTTCAACAAAAAAAAAAAAATGGTGGAAAGAAGTTCGCATTTTAAATCAGCCTCATCTCGGGCGCTCTCAGATGTTCAAGCGATAGCTGGCACTCCACTTTTGAAAGAAAAGCCTAACTAAAGAATACGGAGAGACAATGGCACATGAAAAAAAAATTCCACGTATTCCCTTAGTGTGGCAGCACATACCTAACAAGAGAAATGATCGAAAAAGGCACACATTTTAAACATACAGGCAAGTCTGTACATGTTTGATAAAAACCCTCAAAAATTTAAGGGAGCAAAAAGTATGTTTGCTGCCAAGTATCACCAGTGTTTACTGCTAAGTGGTTTTTGTTTGACAGAAATTTTGTGCGGACATCGTATCCATCTTGGCGATGACCATCAGTGAGGATCGGGAGTGCCTCAAGTACAGACTTCTTGGATCACGAGAAGAGATTGGTTCCTGGGGCCACGAATATGTGCGGTGCGCAATATTTTTTACATTTTTCGAAAACAATCATTTGCAGCAAAGTTTTGCTTCGGGACTACACATGTACCACATGTTCCAGTGTCAATAATATGCTGATATGCCCATGTTTGCAGGCATTTGGCTGGCGAGATTGCCCAGGAATGGGTGGAAGTCGATGAAGAGAGGCGAGTGGCCCTGCTCGATCTGGCCAAGCAGATTGTGCCGTATCACATGGCGCATAACGCAGAGGCAGAGGCTTGTGACCTGCTCATGGAGATCGAGCAGTTACAGCTGCTGCAGGAATATGTTGACAAGGAGGCTTTTCCAAGAGTCTGCTTGTACCTTACCAGGTGTGTGCGAGGGCATTCAGGGATGGTACAGGTGCGCCTATTGAGCCAAAGTGCTACATTTTCGATTTATCGTGCAAGTTGCACCAAAACTGCAGTGCAGTCTAGCTTGTTTAAAATTAACCTGAGCGTGACGCGGCATTCATTCGTTGTATCTTGAAGTTAGTTGCGGATTAAACACGTTTTAAAAAACTTCAAGTGAAAAGAAAAATCGCAAAGAATATTCGCAATGCATATGTTTCGGCAGTGCTGATTTGATAAGAACAGTCTCCAGTTTACTTGAACTGGCAATGTGCTCTTTGCTGAGGCACCTGGCATAGACAAGCTTCGTGAGGCTGTTTATGTAGCCAATTGCTACAGGCACACTTGTGGGTGCTGGCTCCAAAGTTTTGTCGTCATTGTCCGATTCTTTGAAACCGCTCTTGCCAAGCACTTGATTCACAATGCCCTCATTTGTGTTCATCATCACTATCGGCCATAATAAAATCATCCCAGCAGCTGTCCCACCCTCCTGTGTCAAAGCCGGTGATGCACTGCCATTAATCGCTACCGAAGTGGTCCGATTCGGAACCTTGAGGCTCGTCTTGAGCCCGACGTCTACTAAGCAAGCTTTGCGGCAACAGTGTTACATGCAGTTAGGAAGGTGCATTTTGTTTGTTTCGCTGGGTATCGTACGAAAACCCGAATTCCTTGTATTATGAAAAAGGGCACTTGCACAATGGGAAGGGGGCATTTGTGCATAATTTTATGGTAATCATATCTCAACACTATTCTGTTGCAGCTGTGTACCCTATGTTCCTGAGCCAGAAAACACTAACCTCCTGAAGACCGCCATGGGGATCTTTCTCAAGTACGAACGCTACCCTGAAGCCCTGCGTCTGGCCATGCAACTGAATGAGCAAGAGTCCATACAGCTTATCTTCATGAAATGCCCCGATGCGTAAGTATCTCTGTTTCTTGTATCTATCACGGACAAGTGGAAAAGAAGAATTATTTTTTTAATGCAGTTTTTTTTTGGTTTTCGGACACTTTGAATATCATATTGCTGCACAAAGTTTTTTTACGCAGTTTCTTTCAAAAGATACACAGCAAAAATGTTAGAACACCCATCATATACGACACTGAAACTGGCAGTTTTTTATGCATCATATAATTAGCCTGTTATGTGATATATTTTTGGTTACAGTAGACTCTACAGTAACAGGAAATCTGTCAAACGAAACTGCTGCTTTATAGAACAACTGCCTCTTAGTTGATTTGCTTTCGTACTTGTATTCTGCACCCATGTTCATCTCTCAGAAAATGGAGCTCCTGTTGAATGAAACACATTTTCCAGCTCCCTTCAGGAGCCGCTTAAAGAGAGTCTACTGCATTTAACAATCGTATCAAGCGTGAACGTGTAGTAAACCTTTAATAGCATTGTAAACTGATAATTTTAAATGATAAAAGTCGTAAACTCCTTATCAGAGGAACACTAAACTTTGTACATGTGCTTTTTTTTACTCAAAGACATGGGTGTGAGCTTGTCAATCATCAGATTTGCTTTGTTTAATGCTGTGTGTCATTTCAATAAGGGCAACAGGAGCACATTTGATGTATTGAAGGAAGCTGGCTTCAAGCCTGCCCTCTACACTGCAAAAGATTGCCTCACAAATAGTGGGCTCCTCGTAGTGCAATCGTCCCATCATGACACGGTTGCTGCAAACAAAAAGTAGTGGGTTACTGCTCAAGCAAAGGCACATGATAGTCTAGTCCATGACATGACTGACCACAAATGTAGAGAATTTTATCATTCTTGATCACCTTGTGTAGTTGCAAATGGCTTCTGCGGGAGCCCACAAGGTGGCAGAAGGGCTTACCGTGTGTAAGTGCCGCATCTATTTAAACCTTTTTTTTTTTTTGTTGATTTTCTCAGAACTTATATTTTTAATGGTATTTTTCATACATGAACCATCATAACTTTTTGCTAACGAGGATTTTTTTTATCAAAACTAGCCACACTTTTTTATCACAGCGAAATTGCACCAAAAGATTTTATATAGTTGCCTGTTTTTGGCTATTTAATCACTATGTTCTTATTGTTTGTCTGATCTCATTTGTTTTGGTCCATTTCACTGGCCAAAGCTTCTTTTATTCCCTACAAAAATTGGGTTTTGTTATCACAGCGAAATTGCTCAAAAGATTTTATATGGTTGCCTGTTTTTGCCTATTTAATCACTATATTCTTATTGTTTGTCTGATCTCATTTGTTTTGGTCCATTTCACTGGCCAAAGCTTCTTTTATTCCCTACAAAATTTGGGTTTCGTTAATGAATGAAATTTGAGGTGGGAGTGTTTCTGTAAGGCCTCCTTTAATGAAATTGTTAGTTAAGGAAAATTAGTGAAAAAAAAAGGGCTTGCTTTACAATTTCTTATATGCCTAAACACATATTTTTTATAATGTAGATTAATGCTGTAGTACCAAATGTTTTTTAAAGAAATTTTTCCGACACTTGGCCTGATACCTCGGGGAGCCAACTTCGGAACATGATCCATTCAAGTCTAGAGCAATCACATTTTAGGCCTTCTCATTTGATCACCAATGGGGCGGAAGTGTATCATAACAAAAATTACCTAAAGGCAAAGATAAAAGGAACTCGTCTGAATAACACACCAAGTCACATGCATGGCACACCCTAGCAAGAGCCACTGTAGGCTTAACCATGCATTTCTGCAAGTGCTCTCTCTGTACATAATTATAGATCATCAAGTGAGGGCAATGGTGAGAACTCATCACAATCAGTGCACAAAAAAGAAAAAAAAAACAAGAAAGTGCACAGTATAAGGGCTTGTGTGGTGCACTTTCTTGTGTTTCTTTTTTTTGTGAGCTGATCATGATGAGTATGTTCCAACTAGCCCAATTCGCTACTTTACTTCGACGGTGAGTATTTGTTAACTTAATGTAGTGACCCACGACACTCACTCACGGGTACTCTAAATATTACTCGTTTCACTAGCTCCACAGACATGGCTTAATATGAGTGTCTGCTGGTAATATCAGCAGCATTTTAACTTCATTCTGAGGTTGTGTGAGCTAGAGTCCCCATAATCTGCCAACCTACGACTACAATATTACTGATAGTTTTGATTATGTAACATGGCAGAGCCCAGGTCACTTGTTTTGATCCAAATTCATCGTTATTACTTTACGTCCACTGTAGCATAAAAACATAGTGAACCATAGCTTAATTTCATTTTATTGAAAAGACGAAGTGCCAGCTTGAAAGTTGTCACTGCATAAGCAGGGTCAACATATTGATTGTTTTTGTCGTTATTTTTGACACCACATTTTTGGTGTCGTGGTTGCTGAAAACACATTTTTCTCGTTGCTGGTACAGGGACATTCTCAAGCAGATGGCATTCATGCTAGGTCGACAACAAATGTTCCTGAAGCCTAATGAAGCTATTGCCAACTACGAAGACCTTTCAGACATTGTTTCCAACTCTGCACTCAACGACCACTTCATGGGTCTGGCTCGAGAGGCAAGTTCTAGACATCAATGTTTATCACTTGATTATTGTAAATAAGTTTCACCATTATGGTCTTTGCTACGTTTTTCTTCAAACGTCCCGCCGCGGTGGTCTAGTGGCTAAGGTACTCGGCTGCTGACCTGACCCGCAGGTCGCGAGATCAAATCCCGGCTGCGGCGGCTGCATTTCCGATGGAGGCGGAAATGTTGTAGGCCCGTGTGCTCAGATTTGGGCGCACGTTAAAGAACCTCAGGTGGTTGAAATTTCCGGAGCCCTCCACTACGGGGTCTCTCATAATCATATAGTGGTTTTGGGACGTTAAACCCCACAAATTAATCAATCAATCAACGTTTTTGTTCAAAGACATTTTAGCTTTCCAGAGGCAAATGCTGCAATAGCTACAAGTTTTTATGGAAATGCCTCTGATGCCTGCACATAGTCATGCTTTGTTCTTCTAACTTCGGTTGTTCTCACCACTATCTCAATGCAGTTGGACATCACTGAGCCAAAGACTCCAGACGACATTTACAAGTCCCACCTTGACAATACACGTATGATCACTTTTGCTTTACTGAATTGTTACATCATGTTGTTTTGCATTCTGTTGCCTGAAAAATCACACTTCATTTTGTATCGTGTGTACAGTATTTTGTGTATTGCATGTATTATAGTTCAAATGATATTCATATATTACTTAAGCATATTGTTTATCATGGGAGTGAGGTACACAAATGTCATTTGGGCAGCTTGTCTATGTTGTGGCAGAATGTCACGCAACACAGGATCATACGAGCTCCTTAAAAACATGTGCACCAGTGTTCCTAACCTCGAAGTCTCTCAAATGGCATTTGGCTTTTACATCAGTCTGGAACCCAGCGGGTTCTTCGAAGCTAAATTGGGAACTTGTCATAAAAAAGCTGCAATACGTGCGTCATGCATTGGTATTTTTATTGCATGTGTCCTGATAATCCATCTTCTCTCACCTTTCAGCTTTATTTGTCTGTAAGTTTTTTCTTGCAGTTGTATTCACTCTTCTCCTTTTATCTGCTTGTGGATATTAACTTGCCTACATCTGATGCAGGGCCATCATTTGGGCCTGGCGGCAATGTGGACTCTGCCCGGCAGAATCTGGCATCCAGCTTTGTCAACGGGTTTGTCAATGCTGCCTTTGGCCAAGATAAGCTGCTCATGGAAGATGGAAACAAGTGGCTGTACAAGAACAAAGAACATGGTACATCCTCTGTTCCTTTAGGCATCTTCTGTTTTCATTTTCATGTGTGTTTCTTTTCTGTGTGCTCATTGTGTAATGTACAAAGCATTGTGGTTATCTCTCTAGTGGATCAGCGTTTATGTGATCTCGCCCCATATAATAAGTTCAAGTCTATTCTACATTGACGATATTAGTTTACAGAAAAGTGTACAAGATTGGTAATGCACAAGGAGCCTCCAAAGTTTGAAATTGTCGGGAGGACTCACATACATGATGTGAATGGGAAAAAAGACATACATCATTCAGAGGTTGCAGTATCCTCGGTGATAAAGAAAATTTAGAGTGCGAAAATGAATACAAAAGCAAAATTATATGTACGTTTAATAGACAGAAAAGAAAAGGTTACACTGAAAAACAATCTCAAATTACAATACAAAACAAAAGAGCAATTTAACATGCACCAAATAAAGAGAAGTTGCTCACATTATTGCAGTACATCGTTTAGACAGGGCTGTCTTGGATTTGTATGCATGTGTGTATGACTGAGCATTTATTAATTAAAATTATCAAACTGTTACAGTCATGAAAGTTTCATGACACCAACACACCATTGTATGGCTTTGTCATAAAGTTATTGGGCAAACTTTTGCTTCACATTGCTGTAGGCAAGAGCTGGACAAAATAACAACTGCTTGTCTTGGCAGAAGCAGCACTAAAGAGGACAAATAAGAATGAACCGTACAAGCATCTGTGTTAATTGTGCTTCCATTTCTCGTAATTTAAACTTTAATCACAAATCACTAAATTCAGTTTAATGTAGAATTACAACTCCACTACTGGTCTCGGAAAAATTATATGCATCTAGAGAGAGAAAGAAACTTCGTGAAATCAAGCTCTAAGAACCAAAATAAAGCAAAAATTGGCTAACGCTTATAATGGAAAAATGTCTCTTTCGTCTTTGTGACTTTTCTTAAATATAGTCTGACTTTCAGCGAAACATCCCAGTTTCTTGGGCGATTTCTTTTTTCTGCACTAGTGTTCGATGCTGCACAAGTCGTCAGGTACTTTATCAAAATGACAAGATCCAGGGCAAAATTTTCTAGATTCTACGTGACGAAAATTCGTTATACCAAGGATGTTTTCTGCTGTAACTTTGTTGCATGGAGGTAGCAGATACATGGTATTTTATGGAGTAACGATGGGGAATAGAAAAACTTTGTTATATTGAGGAATTAGTTATGTGGAGGTGCATTATAAACAGGTTTAACATATAGAATCTCCCTCAATTTCAACATAAAGAAAAGTTTCATTGTACACGGACTTTTATCAGTCATCTTGTTTTGTGCCATGTCTGCCATTAAGAAGCTTTTCTGATTGAACTGAAGAATAGTCCGATTCAAGTTGTACAACTATTTTTTTTAATTTTTTTCAGGAATGTTTAGTGCTACAGCCTCACTGGGCTTGATATTGCTGTGGAATGTTGATGGAGGGCTCGCACAGATCGACAAGTACCTTTACTCAACAGAAGACTACATCAAGGTTTGTGTTCTTTTGTCTCGTGGTAGCCTGATTTGGTGGTAAGTAGTAGTCCAAAGTAAACCAGAAAACATGGTGTCTGCCTACCTGCAAAAGTTGAAGAATAGTCAGGGAATTTTTAAAAGTTTGGGTGGGTCGTGGGAACTGACTTATGACAGCCTGCGTGACTGTCATGAAAACAATCCTTACGTTTGGTCAAAGCCCTTAAAGTTGCTCTTTTTCTGCAACAGCAGTAATGGCTAAGTAGAAGCACTAAGAAAAAAGGATTGTGCATGGTGCTTGTTAGATCACAATGTATTTTGAATTCCTAAGCATGGTGTTACTCGTGCCCATAAATTTGCGCTTGTTTGTCTTTGCCATGACCTGACCTCGCATTGAAAGCATTCCGATTCAGCAAAGGTATTTTGAGAAGAGGCTTACCGGACCAGGTCAAGCTTGTTCAGTGGCAACGCAGCGATAAACATCCACAGTTTTGCATACCATTTCTGCAAGCACCCTAATTGTCTTGTTTTTTTAACAATCTTTGCTGACCTTTGTGGCTGTTATTAGATGACACGCACGTACATCCGTGACCATCAAAGGGTTAAACATTTGGGACGTGCAGTTCCTACGCTTCAAAGGGGATAGGGTGCAAGAAACTTAGACTGGAGGGCTTTGGCAGATTAGGCTGTGTTGCAGAAATTCATTTGGGAGCTTTCAGACTGCATCTATAACCCAGCTAGTCATTGCAATAAGCACATACATAATATACCGTATTTACTCGCATAATTCTCGCGCTTTTTTTGCCGTAAAACCGATGCAAAGTTGGGGGGTGCGAGAATTACGGGGGGAAACTTTTCACGAAAACGTACAGAGCGAAAAAGAAAACAAAGTGGCCGCAAATCGGGATTCTCACATCAGCAATTAACAGCAAGCTTTAAGAAGTACTAATTAAAACTTATCTCAACAATAAAAGCAGAGGTTCAACACAAGGCAAGATTTATTTGAGAGACAAAAAGTGGAAGCAAATGGTCGAGAATTAGAATGCCATACACAAAGCTTGTAGGCGTTGCGGGCGTAGCAGTAGTGTTCGTCGCTCAACAGGAGCCCTCAAAAGGTAAGCGTAGGACGTCAATATTGGGCTGATAGCTATTTAACAGAATCGTCCGCAGTTTCCTTCTGAAGAAATAAAGTTTACCATCAATCCCAACTTTAGGCATACAGCAGGCCCAATGCGTCTTGGTGGCTTTCAACTGCCGTCACCAGTAGCGAACACAAAACTCGTAGACTGAAGGGCCTAACGGCGGCCCTGTTGCCGTTGTTTAGTGCATGATCTATCACTTGCAACTTGAAGCACTCGTGTAGCTTCAGTATCGCCCCATAACGTGCCAAAATTACCGACACAACATACAAAACGCCGCAACGCGCATTGGCCACTTCGGCTTGGCTTAGATTGGATTGAAAATCTGTGCAATAGTACGCTTGATGCTTAAGAGATGGCGCGTGCTATCATCATCTTTGGCTGGAACGAGCAGACGATTTTATTGCGGCAGTTTTCGGGGGTGCGATAATTACTCGAGAAAAAAAAAGAAATCGTATTTTTGTTGGGCGATGTGGGGGGTGCGAGGATTACGCGAGTAAATACGGTATGGAAATTGTGCGTATGAGAGGTGCTGCCTAGTCGGCTGCAGATGCAAGCATTGCTTTACTGTCAGCCAAGCTCATATGCACGTTTTCTAATGTAATCAGTTGTTCTAAAACGGGCATTTAAATGGGGTGCAAGCAGCTATCACAAGAACCAGTGCAAATTTTTGGGCCAGTCAGTTAGCTCTGCATTGTTGGGTCTTTGACGCCATAGAAAGGTTTGGTGCCGAGTTGATGCAGATCGTTTCGAGAGATCATTCAGCACTTGACGAGTTGATGCAGATCGTTTCGAGAGATCATTCAGCACTTGAAAATCTGAGTACTGGCCTTACCATTCAAATGAGTAAAGTTAAAACTTTGTGAAGAAGGTTATGTTGGTTAAATCTTTTTCTTGTTGCCAAAATGGGAAAAGTCTCACTTCTCTTGCTAAAAAATGGTGCACATTTAAATTTCATGTGGCTTCAACTTTCCAGTGGAATTTTTGTGTTGTCTACTTTGAAGCCAAAAAATGATGGTGCATGCACGGCTGACTAAGGGAACACATTACAATGTGGGCAAATACCGTATTTACTCGCATAATGAACCCACCCTTAACTTGGGTACCAGAAAAAAAAAAAAACTTGTTTTTTGATGTATCTGTGCATTTTATTTTGGTGTGATAGCCAGTGCCATTGACCATCGCAACAGCGTTATATCGCGTCGTTATATCATAAAATAGCTACGCAATAAAAGTCAAGACATAGTTTAACAACCATGCTAAACAGTTGCTAGCAGCGCGAGCACGGATGACCTTGATTGAAATTTACAGGCCACGCCTTTTGCGGCATAGCGCCATCTGTCGAAGGGAGAAGAAAGCTTCAGCTTACAGCGCCACGCAATCACTGTGGCACCCAAAAACAAAGCGCAACCGTTCCCACTGCGCTGTGCACCCGCAACATGCGTGTGCTTTCATCCGACGCTGCGTTTTTGTTGATGACCGGCTGGTACGCTAGTTTTAAACTTAAAGTTGCTCAAGCATGCGTTGAAGCATGGTAACCGAGCGGCTGGATGACACATTCAGTGTCGATCCGTGCGCGTTAGCCTGTACACGCTCTATCCGCACGCAAGCGGGGAAGTTAAATCTCACTTCGCTTTTCGCTTTAAAAGTATGTTGCACATTTCGCGGGCCAGAACAAGGACTGCTTTCATTTGTGAAGAGCAAAGTTCTCGTATAGAGGCTTCATAGTTCTGCACTGAATTGAAAGCCAACAGTGATTGTACAGAGATCTTAATTACTGTCATGCAAAATTTTTGCTCTCATAGCTTCCTTGGCTTTTTTTCTCCCGCTTAATGAACCCTTCCCCTAATTGGCGTCAACTTTTCTGAGAAAAAAGTGGGTTCATTACGCGAGTAAATACGGTTGTGCGCATTGCCACTTTTCTTGTTCATTTAGCCTGTTGAATAATTCTGCCCTCAGAATAGACCAATTTCACTGGTCTCATAAGAGTCAAATTGATGGAAGCCAACTGTATTGCAGCCTGTAGTGTCCTGTTACCGCTCGTCTTCTCATCACTTGTCTGCCGTAGACTTAATGATGACCATTGGCCCACCATCTTCCACTGAAATGTTCGTGTGCATTTACTGTTTCAGGCAGGAGCCATCTTGGCCTGTGGCATCGTCAACTGTGGTGTACGCAATGAATGCGACCCTGCTCTCGCTCTTCTGAGTGATTATGTTCTTCACAACACCATGCTTATGAGGATTGGATCCATCCTTGGGTAAGTGGTTTCTGTTCTTTTTGTGTGCGACAGTGATTTGATGCCACAGGATGTAGCACATTGAAGTGACATTCCAACTCGTATACATGTGTCGACACAATTTTAATTTCTTGCAGTTGATAATAATCTGTGCGTGATCTTGTAAACAGGCCAAACATATTGGGCTCAATTCCGCTGTCTTTTAACATGCGCTGACATGGCACAGTAAACGGGTCTCTATCATTTCGCGTTCATCGAAATGTCACTGCCACGGCTGGGATCAAACCCATGACCTTCATGTTGGTGGCCGAACACCGTAACTAGTACACCACTGTGGCAGGCGGAGCTCATTTCTGTGGTACAGCGTGTACTACCATGACTGCTATGTGCATTGCATGTAGGCAGTAGTTTCTTCACAGTGAAACAATGCACTGTATTGCTTTCTTACTTGACCGCTGCAAATCCTTGTCATTCATCTGCCCTATTGAAATCTGCTGTATTGTTAGGGCTCTGCGGTCATTGTTTTACTTCTAGTTATTTTTAAGTTTTTTTTCACCTGCACAACACAATGTTTTTTTCACTAACTTCTCAGTGTCTTAGGGCATGTGACATTGTTATAACACTGTCACATGCTGCCACGCAATGTCACATGCTCCCACGAAATTTGAATGTTGTAAGTGACATCTGATGATATTGTTGTTGCATCTAAATATTCTTTTAGGTGTCTCCTAATTTTTGTGCAATTTGCAGATTGGGCCTGGCGTATGCAGGATCCAACCACAGTGAGGTCATTCCTCTGCTGCTTCCCGTTTTCACGGACCCAAAGTCCACCATGGAGGTTAGTGTATACATTCAAACCTAGATGTAACGAAGCCGGTTATAACGAAATAAATGAAGAATAATCTTAAAATGGGTAGTGTATTAGGAATACACTTTTACAACCAATTTTTAGATCTAGCAAACTCATTTTCATTGAGATGCAACTTCGCTATAAGGACATTTGAGTGTACATAGTCTTGTCAATTGCGATTTCTTAATTCGGTATGCTGGCTCTCTGCATTAAAGGCAGAGTCACGACAGAGCTGGTAGGCAAATTTCAGCTTCTCTTGTTAAAAATCTGTAAAGAATGTTTAGGTGGTGATTGAGGGTGTGCGAGATTGAGTGTGGCAGTTAAAGAAAGCTGATGATAATCTTCTGCCTACGACACAAAGGCAAGTCGTGATCCTAATAGCTCTGCTAAAAATTTGTGGCAAAAGTCAGCACAACATAGGTGTGTACAGTAAATTTGGTAATGTACCAGTTTTAAACGCGCTAACGAGAAATGTAGTAGTGACAAATTTCTTGCTTTTATAGATTCTAAGTAACGTATTTGTCGTGTGGGTTTTGGTGCTTCCTCTATGTGCCCAGCCGTCTAAAGTGTCCTAAGTAAGAAAGTCATCGCTTAAAAGCAATATTCAAGTCCATGTCTAACACCTGTGCAGGATTAACATCTGATTAACATTTCCTTAGCGAGTTTAGACATAGCGAACTCAAGTGTCTGAGCAACCTTAATATCATACTTTACTTGCATACCTTCATTCCTCCTTTTGTGTTCATCGTTAGCATGGTTGTTTGCATCCCCAAATGTTCCTCATGCGAAATCTTGAAATTCACTGCTTACCTAGGTGCTAGCCGTGACAGCAATCGCCTGTGGCATGGTGGCAGTTGGCTCTGGCAATGGAGATGTCACATCAACCATCATGACAGCCCTTCTGGAGAAGTCTGAGACTGACCTGAAGGACACCTACGCTCGTTTCCTTCCCCTCGGCCTGGGCCTGTGCTACCTAGGTAGGGGGTGCAGTCCCGACTCTTGCATTATGGTTACCACCATCAGATGAGTGTTGTGCGCTAGGTCAATGGCATTTGCTGTCAAATGTATTTTTTAGACAATTATGCAATATTCCCATGTGGAGGAAAAAAATGCAGTTCATAAAAGCAATATATTGTTTACATCGTTACGTGCATGCACTGTAGGCTTAGTTGTGTTTTTTTTTCTTTCTTTCCTTTTCTGTCCTCTTTTTTTTTTGCGTTTACTCGGAAGCCGCTTTGCATTCCCTTATTTCGCTACAGTCGACGTACGATTTCTCGGTCGCCCGAA
Organism: Rhipicephalus microplus; assembly: GCF_043290135.1. Taxonomy (NCBI): domain Eukaryota; kingdom Metazoa; phylum Arthropoda; class Arachnida; order Ixodida; family Ixodidae; genus Rhipicephalus; species Rhipicephalus microplus. The sequence continues at coordinate 11,794,736 of NC_134709.1, read as the reverse complement.
ATTCCGGACATGCCCGATTTCATGGACTCATCAGTAGCACCGTCAACTTTCCCTTAGAGTCAATGTATTGAAAAGTAAAAAATTCTGGACGTTTATAGCTTTTGCCATCTGATTTTCCAGACTTTTTACCACTGACCGCAGGCTCGAAGTCACTATCGGTGCTGCCATTTTGATTGTTTACGTACCCTTGAACCCAACGCACCGTGGCTGCCATAACCTTGAAACCGCAAATGCTGCAATACAGCACACGGAAATCCATTGCCTGCCATAGCTTAGTCAAACCTGTGGCCATAGCCGCATGGTGCTGTGCTGCCTGTGCTTCGACTGTTCAAAAAGTTACGCTGTTGACCTATGGTCTGCCGTCGGCATGCTAGCAGACTTGTGGAAGGTGGTTACACAGCAGACCCCCCAGAACTGTTTTCGCCACACGGGCTTCATACTGGACGAAGAGACAGCCGTCTCGCCTGGAGTTGACAGTGCGTGCAACGAACTTCCACCCGCGGACGTTGCCTTCGGTGGTCTGCATGCTGCCGGTGTTTCGATTCCCACCGGTATAATCTTAGAGCTTTTCCGACGCTGGCAAAGACCTCGAGCTGCATGCGGAATTGACTGATGACGAAATGATTTGTCAAGTTACAAAGAATTCCAACGACTCCGATATCGAAGAGGCTGCGCCTACACAGCCAACGAGCTCGGAGTTGATACGAACACTGACACATCATCGGTGTACAGCGACAGCATGACATTAGCTTGAATTGAGCCATACATCATCGCGGGCAAATGGAATGTTGTGCAAACGAAAAAAGGCCTTTCTCAGCCCCCCCTTGTTTAAGTGTTTGCAAATGCGGTAGCGCTGGCCGCATTAGATTTTTCTTTTCTTTCTTACTCTCGTTTCTATATATATATATATATATATATAAATGGTCCCTCTATACGATGCATTTGCTGAATTGCAATGAGAATCCTGTACTCCTGGCATGACCCTCTCCGTCGGCAAATAATACCCATTAAAAGTATGTTTTGGCTTGCATTCGTTTTTTCAGACTGCCTGATTTTCTGTACGTTTCTGCGGTCCCTTTATGGTCCGGGAAGTCAAACGACTGTATTTTGTTACTGTTATTATATCAGTTTTAACAATATATTTGATATAACAAGGGGCAGCCACTGCTCAACAAAATCTATGTGGCTGTTCTGCTCAAATGTTTCACTTGCATCAAAGCACCCACACTACATTATTGATTATAGCAATCTGATCTTGCTACTGACTGTTGCATGTAATCTGTTGCATGTAATGAGAAAATGATTGACCGAAATGTCAGAGAAATTTCAGAGTAAACAGCACATGTCATCCTACAAAGGTGCAATTAGCCTTTGCTGGTATTGTTTTTTTTTTTTGTTGTTGTTGCAGAAAAATGAGAGTGCATGACTAGTTGTGCAACCCACGTGTCGTTGGTTAATTGGTTCCTAACATGGCGTCCTGTGTGAAAATCTGCTGTGTCCAGGCAAGCAAGAGGGTGCTGAGACCATCACGGCTGCTTTGGAGGTTCTGCCAGAGCCTTTCAGAAGTATGGCAACCACACTCGTGGACATCTGCGCATATGCTGGTGAGTGCTGTCTTTCTAACCATTGGTGCAATTTTTGTATTGCGGTGTGCATACTAATGTGCGTACAATTATTTCAGGCACTGGCAATGTGCTTAAGATCCAGCATTTGCTACACATCTGTAGTGAGCATTACGAAGCCAACGAAAAGGTAAGAGTGGTTCCCCTTGCTTGTCTTTTTTTTAATTAGTTTATGATTATGGTATCTGAATAGCATTTTGAGACTTAAGTAGTTCCAGAAATAAGTTGAATACAAGCTGCCAAATACATTTAATATCACCAGTGTTTCATAACACAAGATTTCTCTCATAATTATGAAGTGTGATGACATTATGAAGTGTGATGCACAAGTCAGTGGATTAGGAGAAAATAACGAGTTTATTTACATCAATGGACTCATTGGTTGTAAATATAGTACCTGCTTATAATGAACCTCCATTTAACGAATTCCTCGTTGTAATGAAGTTTTTTATTTCCTGCCGTTACTCCATAGAAGAAGCACATGTATTTGCGACCTTTGTGTAACAAAGTAACAGCGGGAGACAGCCCTGATAGTATAAAGAATTTTTGCCATGGAAAATCCAAGAATTCAGCCACGAATTTTGTCAATTTGGCACGAGCGTACATCTTCCGCTGTTGCCCTTTAGCTGACGATGTGCGTAGCAGCAGCGGCACCGTGCTCGTGGCCCCGGAGACTTTCAGGGGAGATCAAGCGCTCAGGCGGACAAGCGGGCCTGCGCCCCACAAACCGGCACTACCGCCGCGGGGGGTGGGGGGGGGGGGCATGCGCAGATGCCCTGGCCTCCTTTTGACAACATTCAGCTTTGCTTTCCCCCCTCCCTTTTTTTAAACAACAACAGTGTCGTCATTACTAAAAGCATGTCAACTTAGGCTCTGATGGAACGATAGAAACTCTTTGAGACTATAGTGACGACAGATCTTTGGAGGTCTACTTATCACGCGCTTTAACATCTTGCTCCGCGAGTTCACAGGACCGTAGCCTTTGCGATTCGCTGATCAGCTCTGGCAACAGCACAACGGCTGTTGCCAAAGATAGTTGGCAGGAGGATATGTATAAAAAAGCCATTTTAAATATTTAAGCGAGCTCAATTTGCATATAGTATTATGCCTACTCGATTTGAAGGCTGAACCCAGTAGAGGGATGTTTGGTGGATATTCGAAGGTTTAGAATACCGTATTTACTCGCATAATAGGCACACTTTTTTTTCAGAAAATCCGGCTCGAAGTTAGGGGTGCGCCAATTACGCGGGGTAAAATGTTCGTAAATTTTTTCAACTCTGTTCTCGCGCTTTAAATCTGCACACTTGTCAAGTAAAAGGCGACTTTATCGTTTACCAATTAATTCAGCATAAAACAAACATACCTACGTATCTTTTAATGAACAAGCGAGAGCCGTCAACTGCACACACACACGTAAAATTTATTTACACAAAAGTCGTAGCTGTTCCTCCTTTTTCCTATTCGGAGTCCGAGTCGGAGATCACACATTCATCCTCGCCGAGCGGGGATTCGTTTTCGGTGTCCGAATCATCCGCACCCCACAACATGTCATCCTCACTCGCATCCAGTGCATTCGAGATACCCGTCTTCTTGAAGCTTTTCCTGACGACTTCGTCGGAGATCGCCTGCCACGCTTCCACGATCCAAGCGCACAGCATTTCCACAGGCGGCCTCTTAATCTTACCACCTGGAGTCAGCTGATGTTGTCCTCCAGCCATCCAGGTGGTGTACAGCCTTCGAACATTGTCCTTGAAAGGTTTATTCAAGGACACGTCCAAAGGCTGCAGTATCGATGTGAGGCCGCCCGGAATCACTGCCAGATCTGTGCGCAGCTCCTTTAGCTCATCTCGTACGCGGTCTACTAGGTGCCCACGAAAACTGTCCAGGACAAGCATGGACGGCAACAACAGACCACCCGGCCGCCGACCCCAGACTGTTTTCACCCAATCCACCATGAGTTCCGCGCTCATCCAGCCTTTTTCCTGGACTCTGACGTATATGCCTTGAGGGAATTTTGCCTTTGGGAGCGTCTTACGTTTAAAAATAACGTAAGGCGGTAGCTTACGCCCATCCACTGTCACCGCCAGCATTACGGTGCATCGTTGTTTATCAGCGCCAGACGTTCTGACAAAGACGCTCCGTGCACCTTTCTCCTCCACTGTCGTGTTCCACGGCATATCAAAGCAAAGGGGGGTCTAATCAGCGTTGCCGATCTGGGACAAAATAAAGTCTTTCTGCTGTCGGAGCTTTATAACAAAACTGTGGAAGTCCACCACTTTGTCCTCATATGCTGCAGGCAAGCGCTGGCACAAGGTGGTCCGCCTTCGCAGTGCGAGGCCATGGCGCCGCATGAAACGAGTTGTCCATCCGGAGCTGGCTTTGAACTCTTTTGCTTCGATGCCCTGCGCTCGGGCTATTCTGCGCGCTTCAGTCTGCACAATATCCAACGACACAGCACAGCCGTCTTGTCGTAGCTCCCGTATATGCCGGACCAGTTGCTCTTCGACGTTCGGATACCTGCCGGTCTTGGCACCGCGGAAAGCCCGTCGTGTCTTCTTCTTCGCCTTAAGTTTTTCTTCTTGGTCCCTCCAGTACCGAATACTGGTTTCTCCAACGCCGAAATGCCTGCTTGCAGCCCGGTTGCTGTGCTCCAGCGCGTACTGCACTGCCTTCAGTTTAAACCCAGCCGTGTAGCTCGCGTACTTCCCCATGATGGAACCAAAGTTCAATACACGACCACAACATACGCACACCGCTTGCAAAATGGCGTTTCTTTCTTTTTCTCTGATGGTGGTGATGGCGATCGAGCCCCCGGCGTTGTACACGTGACCTCCAAAAAGCGCGGCGATTTGGGGGGTATCAGTAATTGATGGAACAGCCGTTTTTTTTTTTTTTTTTCGCTCATGGACGCTTTTTTTTTTTTCAAGTTTTATTTCGACAAACACGTTGGTTAGGTCGTTGCACTTCGAATTTTTTTTATTTGCTCGTCGATTTGCTTTCTTTTTTTCTTCAGGGTACGGGGACCGCGTTCCAACTGTACCGCTGGGGGGTAGAATCGTTTCTGATCACGGCCAAGTTCGGGGTGCGCCTATTATGCGCGGAATTAAAAAAAATCGAATTTTCCGCGACCAAACTAGGGGTGCGCCTATTATGCGAGTGCGCCGATTATGCGAGTAAATACGGTATTTGTACACTTCTGAAATTTATTTTTGGTTTTGTGCTAGATTCATATTACTTACCACTTTTGCAATGGGTGCATTTGTGAGCACACTGAGGCTTGTCATTGACAGGGTCGTATTATTTTTTTATTTTTTGCAGGAAGAGAAAAAGGATGAGAAGAAGGACAAGAAAGAGGACAAGGAGGAGAAGCCGGCTGGCTCGGTGGACTTGTCCAGCCAGCAGAGTGTCGCTGTCTTAGGCATTGCACTGATCGCTATGGGAGAAGAGATTGGCTCAGAGATGGCCTTCAGGGCATTCGGACATTTGGTGAGCGGGATTTTTATTTATTAATTTTATTTTATAATACCTCACAGGCCCCGCAAGGGACATAAAGGGAGGGGGGCATGCAGTGCAATTCAGCACTGTACACGTGTATTGAAGATCTCTGCAGAGTATAGAAAAGGAAAAAAGTACAAATTACCTAGCAATACAGCTGTCAGAATAAAATAACAAAGAGAAAGAGATTAACAGATAACTAGTGATATAAACGAGAGAGAAAAAATTTGGCACGAAAAAAATAAGGATAATTAGTGCAGTGTGTGGAACATTGTTTGTCTGGTATTACTGTTATTATTATTGTTACAGCACTTATTTGGCTTCTTCTTGGTCTGTTCAAGTGGCCTCTCAATAGTGACAGCCTGAACGAGGGTAGTGAGGTCTTGCATGACCAAAAAAAAAAAAATTATCTTTAGAACTTGCATTTTCAAAATGTCTAGTTCTTTGTGCACTAACTTGCACAGCTGAGGTAAGGCTTCTTCAGATAATCAACACTCATTGTTCTACTGCATATCCAGCTGAGCTTGTTCATTATTCATTGTCGTTGAAGGCATTCTGTAACTTACAGATGACCACATTCATGAAAATAGAAACACAGAAGCAGTGTATTATTTGGTAAGAGGTACTATCAAAATTCACCAAAACATTGTGCATTTTTGCATAGGAACAGATTTCATATATATGCGACTGGGCTGTGATGGTCAGCTGAATGTTGAACCTAATTTTAGGAAATTTTCCATAAAGACCTTTGCGTTAGAGCTGTCGAAGGTGTTGTGCTGTTACCCTGTCTAATGTTGCATGGTGCTTTCTTTTCTTCTCCTTTAATACACTCAGCTTCGCTATGGGGAGCCTGTGATCAAGAGGGCTGTGCCTCTGGCTTTGGCTCTCATCTCGGTGTCGAACCCTCGGCTGAACATCCTCGAGACGCTTAGCAAATTCTCGCACGACAGCGACAATGAGGTGGCCCACAATGCAATCATTGGACTTGGAATTGTTGGCGCTGGTAAGGCATTGCTTTTTTTTTTTTGATTCTCAGATAGCAGGCCTTGAAATTGCACTGTAATACTGTTGAAGTTAGATATATAGAATCAAAATGCTGTTGTCAAAGAGTTTGTTTAACTAATCCAATGTATAGAATATTTTGTGTATAAAAAATGTGTTCAGGGGAATACTACACCTGTTTATTATACACATTTATTGTGTGTAACAAGACAATAAAATTTTTAGTAGATGATGTTTAGAAGCATTACCATAGGTTCACTTGATAGTAAGTGATCAATAAACTTCGCTTATCAATTATGCATGAAAAAAATTCATATAACACTTTGAAGGTGTCATGAATCACTGTTCTATGTAAATCATCAAATTACCTCAGTACCGAATTTTACAATTATGTGTGGAGTTGCAGGTTTTTGTTGACTGTTTGGAACACGGTCTCTTGTTTTATCCCAATGAGTGTGCTTGGGGCCACATGAGGACCGAAGGGGGGGGGGGGGGGGGACGAAAATTGGCTTCATATCTGCATGTTTCATGCCAAATGTTTCACCCGAAAAGATGTCGAAAGATAGGATCCTTTGCACTGCGTGATCGAAGCACTGCGTGAGATATGGACACCATCTGTTGGTAGTGCAAAGAAACAAAAGTTCTTTAGAATGCAGAGCAACTGGTAGGTGGCAGCACTGCATAGGAAATACCCACTTTTTCATTGCTACATTGTCAGTGCAGTGGTCTTCAGATTTGCGTATCTATGCATTTTGTGAATGAAGACTCATACCTAATAGTCACGTATTGATGTTGCACCCAAATATGCCCAATATTTGCTTTTTGATGGACAATGTTCACTAGTATGAACAGCCAAGAGATCAAGATGAGCGGTCGTTCAGCAAGGGGTTGAAGTTTTGCTCAGGTGGCTGAATCGATCGACAGAGAGCCAAACAGAAAGGCAGACTCTAAAGTTTCTGCATTGAAGTATCCCAAGAAAGGCTATCATCTTTAAAGGAGGGAAAAGAAGCACCATGATCTTTGGTGCACATCATGAAATGCAACTGCTCTCTCCTCCTGGATTCCTGTGCGTGTCATTTTAGGTGAGTGAGTCACAGTCCGTGCACTCTGTTTGTACAGGCACCAACAACGCCCGACTGGCAGCCATGCTGCGACAGCTGGCACAGTACCATGCCAAGGACCCGAACCACCTGTTCATGGTGCGCTTAGCACAGGGTCTGGCGCACATGGGAAAGGGCACGCTCACCCTAGGCCCCTACCACAGTGACCGGCAGCTCATGAGTCCTGTGGCCACTGCAGGACTGCTCACCACCCTGCTGGCTTTCCTCGATGTGAAAAGCAGTGAGTGCTGCCACTGCATTACCAACTTGTAGCCTGTGTCAGCTGTATGCACTCTTAGAGGTGCCCATCTGAGGCGGCATTATATATATTGCGGCAGTATGAGTGTGCTGAAGCTCTTCGTTTGTGGTGCACATTTTTAATAGTCTGGATTTTAAGTAAAGCTCTGCATGGCGGAAACATGGTCTGGGTAGTTTCGAAGACCGTAGCTATATTCCTGTTGCCTTGTAGCAGAAAGCTGTGCAATATAGCTATTGTTGTAGAAAACGTATAAATAAGCTTGTCGTTTTTTGGGTTAGTGTCTTAAAAGGAATTTTTCTTTATACAGTAAGCATCTCTTGCCAATATGTTTCAGTTGCTTTGTACAAGTGAACTTTGTGCTGCCATCTGAGGTGCAAAAACTGAAAAAAATTGATGTGCTGGGGTATCGTGCAGATTTGATGCGTCTTAATGCATGAAATTAGGTGCAGGCAAGTAACCACTGAAATGTTTTATCAATTTGGTAATTTCGTCAAAGTGTATGACAATGTTGTGTTTATATTGAGGGTTTATCAAAGTGTGCGGCAGTGTAAACGAAATGCCTGTGCTCTCCGAAATGTGGGCAAAGGACTCCTTCAAGCCGTCCTTGAATGACTTTTTTCTTCACTTCCCAGTGCATGTGTTGTGACAAACTAGTAAATCATACCAATAATTCAGTCGACACCAGAGCCATAACAAACCCTGATACCTGCTTGTCGGTGGTAGTGCGAGAAAAGACCAAATACTGTAGAAGAGCATCCTCGGCCGCATTTACCAGAAATGCATCGGTGTACCCAGCTCATCTGCGATATGGAACGGGTGAAAGGCATAGCCGCACATTCTTAAGATCCGAGTGTGGAGACGTCCATTATTCCGTGGTTCTTTTCACGGACACTCTGAAACCCCTTGCCTCCTTACAGTCATTCTTGGCAAATCCCACTATCTGCTGTACTGCCTCGTCACGGCCATCCAGCCTCGCATGTTGGTCACATTCAACGAGAAGCTAGAACCGCTGCCTGTTCCCGTCAGAGTTGGACAGGTGAGAAGGCATCTGTACTGTGCAAACGAATGGCATTTTGCATCGATTATTCTCGTATCGAACAGCGTTGGGTTACTGCAGGTTTTGTGTTAGTTTTTATTTTTATTATTTTAGTACCCTCAGAACCTAAAAGCGTTATAGGGAGGATTGGGTTGCAGTTTGAATACAACATACTTGAAAAAAAAAAAAAATTTGAAGGTTACACGGATACATGAAGGAAACCCACAATAAATAGTACACAGCAAAATAACAAAAAACTAATTAATAAATGCAGAGCAGAACAGTCTCTATTACAAAAAGGAATCAACGCAAAAAAATCATTCAAGCACAAGCACATGCCTATGAACAAAAAAATGCATCGTTGCAGTGACATTTAAGATACAGATGTGTAAAAAGAAAAAACGAAGGCAGAAGGGTTACAAGGGCCCTTCTTAAGGGTTGATAGCTTTACCATTCCAGACATAGCCTGCTTTTTTTTTTTTTTTTTAAAGAGACACTAAAGAGCAAAATGATTTTTCACGTATTAGTAAAGTACAATTTTAAAATTCTGAAGACAACACTCTTGCCACGACATGTCGCTTGCCAGCGAGAACAGGCCTAAGAAAAAAATGGTGGTGGAGACACCACTACGACATTCGCGCACCAAACACCATGACTTTAATGTTTTAAAATTTCTTGCATCACACTTGAAGGTTTTGGCGTGAAATTTAAAACTGAAACCTCAACCTTGATTCTCTCTGCTAACAATGAAGTTGTGATAGTGAAACATGTGGCATTAGAGTTCTCAGAGTGCAATTTGTAAATCTAAACCAAGTCATTGTTCCTCTTTAAGTGTCCCTTGAATTGGGAGTGTCTCATAATTTGGTCCTGGTTCTGGCATGCAGTAACCCACAATTTTTATTTATTTATTTTATGGTGTACATGGAGTCTTTCGTAAGCCTATCGTGCTGTCATTGTGTGCTGTCATTGTGGCTAAACTCCCCACCATGCGTCTCTATGCAGGCTGTTGATGTGGTGGGACAGGCAGGAAAGCCCAAGACCATCACCGGCTTCCAGACACACACCACTCCAGTCCTACTGGCCTATGGGGAGCGTGCAGAACTCGCCACTGAGGAGTGTATCCTTTTACGGGTATTTCGGTTTAGTAACCACGTAGGGGTTGTCTGCCAAGCAGCCCCATGCATAGTTTTTTGTTTCCAGATCTATGCATCTCAAGGTGGGTAGGTGGAAGTGAAGATTACAGTATTCAAATGTGCTGTGAGATGAACTTGAGTTATTTGAAATTTCGTAGTAGTATTCACAAGCTTGCGTGCTTTTCGTAAATTTGAAAATGTTGCATATTTCGTTGGTTATCACTTGCTTCCACTGCAGTTTGAACCAAAAAGAACAACATTTGCAAAAGCCTTGTTTCAATTTTTTTTAAATATTGTGCAAGTTAGTTGAACGTTGACAAATTTGCACATTTTTTTTTATATGTTATATACTACACGAACTGTTCGACTTGGAAATCATTCGACCTATTTGCTATTTTCTTGGAACCTAAAATTAACAAATAACCTATCTCTAGTTGAACCCCTTTATAAGAGGGTCCTGATGTAACACACACTTGGTTATAAGGGACACCAGTGTGCCTACATCATTAAAATTGGTGTTTGTCAGAAAATAAGAATGTAGTACCTTTTGAGAGACTGCTCATTAACAAGAACTGGTCACTAGTGTGTGTCTTTTGTAATGGGGCTCAAGTGTAAAAGTGTTTGTAAGCGGCATTCCTTGCTTGCTGCAAGCGTCTTCATCCAGCAAGATGTAGCTGCTTGTTCATCTTTGCTTTTCGTTTGCCAGCTTGTGTCAATAAGCAATGCTTATGGCATATTCGGTTGGCCGCTCCCGTCCTCTGACTCCTAATTGCCAGATCCCGAGCAGCGTGCCTGTAGCGCCATCGTGCAGCAGCTTGGAAAGCTGCCGGGTAAACACATGGCCGAGCTAGACTGCACCTGCGCACGTGCTGTCTGGCGCCTATCAGTTCAGTGGATATTTCCTACATGCCTGGACGTGGCGACAGCCTTCTAGCTCGGCACATAAATCTTACAATCTTCATCGCCTGAGCTGCTATCTTCAAGGTAAATCACGTGGCTGTGTGCGAGCTGCTGTAACGACAGCATTGACGTTTTCTCCGTCTCCGCTAGCCGCCTTTATTTTGACAAGGCGTATTTATGGCTTTGTAGATGTGAACTCCCCACACACGCTCAAAAACACCACTAACAACTCGCGTGCACGGAGTGTTACACACCCGGCGATGTTACCTTTCGAAATGCGCACTCACGCTGTTGACGCTGTTCACCTAGAGTTACTGTACATGTAGCATATACAGTAACTTCAGGTTGACCTGCCGGCAGCCACCTGATTCGCCGGCTTGTGTCACCTTATCCGTCTTCCCGGTCAGATCGCGCCACGCTCTCACTTTGAAGTCGGAGCGGTTGGGAGTGCTCCGAGTCAAAGGCCGACGCCCTGAAAGAACCAACTGAAAGTAGTCCAAGCGCTCGAATTCTACCAACCGAAGCCGCAGCCACTTTTCTGGGTGCTCAAGAGCGCTCACAAACGCCCAATCGAATAAATCATTAGAAAAGACCCAATAGCTGGGTTTGGTTTAGACAGGGCCCCCAAAAACGCAGTGACAAGGAAAAAGGACTACATGTGTATGTTGTCTTGCTGGTCAATGTACAATGGAGTTATGCTTCCAGCAAAATATCATGGTTATGTTGAGGTTAGTATTTTAAGCCACAGAATATTTCTTGGGCGAGTCCTTGTGGGCTGATCATTTTTTGTTTGTTTTTTTTTTCTCTGTGGCTTGTTAGTGATGATGCAGAAGCTCATGTAGAACTAAATGAAAATGTAGCTTCCTTTTTTGCACTAGCAGTGTGTGTCGATTTCGTCTGTACTATTTCTCCAAGTGCTAAAGAATTGCTGTGAAATGTCTGAGCACCCTTAATAATTAACAATATTTATTGGTGATAATTTTATGAAGTCAATGCCCCCACATGTGACTACATCATGAAGCGGTCACGTAAATTCTTTACATTTTTATTACCATTGTCATACCTTAGTCTGCTAGCTATAAAATTTTGTGCCGTATCATTGATCTTGCAGTGGTCTTGGTAGCATTAATAAAAACTTTTCCCATGCTAACTTTATTATCAAGGTAATATCTCAAGTGTTTTCTAACCTGCATAGTTATAACATCCTAATGGCTAATAACATTTATATTATGCGGCGTGCACTTTCAGCCTTGACTTTGTTGTCTCAGACATTTCACTCACACCTGTCCTGGAAGGTTTTGTCATCTTGAGGAAGAATGAGAACTACGCAGCGTGAAATCATTTGTACTTACTAACTTAATAAAAAACTTGAATTGTAGTTGCGATTCACGTTACATTATTGCATGCAGTGTAAAAAACAAGAGGGTGTTTTTGCGTTGTAAATTTCAGTTTTATTGCAAAATAAGAGTGAAAAAATAAAAATACATGTGACCCAAACATGAAAACCACCCGACCTGCAGGCTCGTATTTGTGACCACAGCCAACGACCAAGTTTGCTGTTCCTAGGGGTGTCTAAAAAATTTGATGTTGACTGTGCTGAGACCTATTGAAATAATGCACAGCGATAGTATAAATACTGAAAGCCTCCCTTCCTGGCTTAGAGCTCCTTTGCTGCTACTTGTCACAGTCAAGCTCTGGTGCCAGTGCAGAGTCTCCGCACCCAATATCAGTGGTGTTAATTTTTAGGTTTGTGTGTGGGTTGTCTGTACGATACCCAGCAGGATTGCTTGTCAGCCACCTCCAGAAGTCCTCACCTAAAAATGAAAAATTATGCTATTAGTATTGTTATATATAAACACTACTATTTCACATGGCAAGATGTTGCTGGACTGGATACACTCATACTGCATTTTCTCGCATTAACCTGCAAAATTTTTTGATGTACTCTAAAAGTGGGGGTTCGGGTTAAATGCAGAGGATATGGGCACATTTTTGTTTGTTATGTAGAGCTTTTGATTGTTCAGTGGTGCGGGCTATATGTGAGAAAGTACAGGATATTTTATCAATAGAATAGCTCAGTTCAGTAGCAAGGAAGGAAACAAATGTACAAGAAGTAATGTGAGGATGAGACAGTTGATTAATGAACATACTGAGGCAGTCTGTCAGCAAATTCATCATTCAGTAGCATGTGCAATGGAACAAATGCACCAATGTTAAGGTGGCTGTCTGTTGGGTCAAGAAGAGAATATGTAGGTGCATTAATGGTTACTGTAAATAAGTCTATGAGGCAAAGGTTTCATCATCATCATCAGCCTGACTACGTCCACTACAGGACAAAGGCCTCTCCCATGTTCCGCCAGTTAACCCGGTCCTGTGCTTGCTGCTGCCAATTTGTACCCGCAAACTTCTTAATCTCATCTGCCCATCTAACCTTCTGTCTCCCCCTAACCCGCTTCCCTTCTCTGGGAATCCAGTTAGTTACCCTTAATGACCAGCGGTTATCCTGTCTATGCGCTACATGCCCGGCCCATGTCCATTTCCTCTTCTTTATTTCAACTATGATATCCTTAACCTCCGTTTGTCCCCTAATCCACTCTGCTCTCTTCTTGTCTCTTAAGGTTACACCTACCATTTTTCTTTCCATTGCTCGCTGCGTCGTCCTCAATTTAAGCTGAACCCTCTTTGTAAGTCTCCAGGTTTCTGCTCCGTAGCTAAGTACCGGCAAGATACAGCTGTTACATACCTTCCTCTTGAGGGATAGTGGCAATCTACCAGTCATTATTTGAGAGTGCTTGCCGAATGTGCTCCACCCCATTCTTATTCTTCTAGTTACTTCAATCTCGTGGTTAGGCTCTGCGGTTATTACCTGCCCTAAGTAGACATAGCCTTTCACAACTTCAAGTGCACTATTACCTATCTCGAAGCGCTGCTCCTTTCCGAGGTTGTTGTACATTGCTTTCGTTTGCTGCAGATTAATTTTAAGACCCACCTTACTGCTCTCCTTGTCTAACTCCGTAATCATGAGTTGCAATTCGTCCCCCGAGTTACTCAGCAATGCAATGTCATCGGCGAAGCGCAGGTTACTAAGATATTCTCCATTAACTCTTATCCCTAGCTGTTCCCATTCTAGGCTTCTGAAAACCTCCTGTAAGCACGCAGTGAAGAGGAAACTTGGGATATGCAAAAGTCGGATGTATGCACTAAGGGACAAAGAAGGCAAAATAACTACCAATATGGATAGGATAGTTAAAATAGCGGAGGAGTTTTACAGAGATCTGTACAGTAGCCGAGACAACCACGACCTTAATACTATAAGAACTAGCAGTAACCCAGATGACACCCCACCAGTAATGATAGAAGTCAGAAAAGCTTTGGAGAGCATGCAAAGAGGCAAAGCTGCTGGTGAGGATCAGGTAACATCATACCTGCTGACAAAGATGGAGGACAGATTGTGTCAGAAAAACTAGCCACCCTGTTTACGAGGTGTCTCCTGACGGGAAGGGTACCAGAGTCTTGGAAGAACGCTAACATCATCTTAATACATAAGAAAGGAGATGACAAGGACTTGAAGAATTACAGGCCGATCAGCTTGCTCTCTGTAGTATACAAGCTATTTACAAAGGTAATTGCTAACAGAGTAAAGAAAACATTAGAATTCAATCAACCAAAGGAACAAGCAGGATTTCGAACAGGCTACTCAACAATTGACCACATTCATACTATCAATCAGGTAATAGAGAAATGCTCAGAGTATAACCAACCACTATACATAGCCTTCATAGATTACGAGAAGGCGTTTGATTCAGTAGAAATATCAGCCGTCATGCAGACACTGCGGAATCAGGGCATAGATGAAGTATATATAAACATTCTGGAAGAAATCTACAGGGGATCAACTGCTACCATAGTGCTTCATAAAGAAAGCAACAGAATTCCAATCAGGAAGGGTGTAAGGCAGGGGGACACAATCTCCCCAATGCTATTTACCGCAAAGGTTTCAGTAGTAGCTTATTAGCGTGTAATGTCAAACGAAACTGTCGTAATAACTACATATAAATCTAATGGCTTTTTTCTGAATATATTCAAGCAGTGACCTTATTAGACTTAGTTGTACTGGAAATACGGTAGGCTAAAACAGTAACAGGAAAGGCAGATAAGAAATGCAGTATTCAAGTTGCACTGAAGCAAAATGTTGTAGATTCTGGTATGAAAACTGCACATACACATGCGCTCAATGCCATGCTGTGCTTTCCAATGTAGTTCCTTTTCTGCCAGGCTGCAGTCGCCCCAAATGGCTGGTATGTCACCCAGGCGACGGTCGTGGATCTTGTAGGGAATCTGTGGGCAGTAGCACCAGAACCATGCAGTTATGAACTGTTCTTCCTGACACAAGTCTCGTCTCTTGCACACTTTGGTCTTACCTTCTTTCCCGTGACCTTCTCAAAGGCATCAATCAGCTGTAGCACAGTGTACCCTTTGCCAGTTCCTAGGTTGTATACCTGCAATGAACAGCCCCATAGCATTTTTTCTTATTTAAGGTGAAAGCCTCGTCAAACCGACGCCAGAAGCATGTGAGATGCAGAAAGCTTGCAATGCCTCCTATCTATGAGGCAATGCAAGTAAAATTGAAGCATCCTTAACTAAGCATTGCTCTATCTCAACATGGTAGCTAAATCTGGATGTCCGAACACTTTCACACACACACCTTCTAAATCTCTAGCCTGCCTTTGCTTCTCTATGAAGACCTAAACTGTGCCACAAAAAAGCCAAAGTGCAAATTTTCTCCTATTTTTCCTGTGTAGACCTCAAATTTTCACTCACGGCCAACACTTCTTTTTCGCTCACAGCGAAAGATCCCGATGACAGTGACGCTTCTGCGAAATGGGCTGTACAACGCTGCTACATTACAATCACGCTAGCTGCAAAACTTTCAGGGGCGGGAGAATCATTGTAATCATGTGAGAATAAAAAGATGATGGCGGCTTTTCCTTCGAGCCAACCTAGGCCGACACATAAAGATTACTGCGAGCTCTGTGTCCCCATTATTTTGTTCAGGTGTTAAGAGCTTGCATTGTTATCACAGTTCTACTTTTGTAACGACTATGCATAAGTTATGCATAAGTTATGAATCCTACACCTAGGCACGATACCTTGTATCTGGGATTCTGCTCCAACCTCTCCAAGGCAGCTACATGCCCGGTAGCAAGATCCATGACATGTATGAAATCTCGTACACCTGCATATCAACAATGTTTAGCTGCACATGCTATGGCTGGCTGGAGCACATCGCCTAACTAACTTGTTCCATCTTCGGTATCGTAGTCGCCGCCCAGAACAGCCAGTTCCGTTCTCTTTCCAAGCGCAACTTCTCCAATGACTGGCATCAAGTTGGTGAAAGCTCTGATGGGATCCTCGCCAATCTTTCCCGAGGGGTGAGCACCAAGAGGGTTGAAGTAGCGCAGTGCTATAATGTTCCATTGCTGCATGGAGACAGGTAAGTTGCATTGATTAGACATTGCTTCAGTTGAATGAATGAACGAATTAATTAATGCATGAATGCCACTCTTGCTGACTGTAGTGCCAGGGATCTTAGTGCTCCTGTAAATTACGAAAATTTCTAAGAAGCACAAAGGTGGGTGAGGAAGAGGGGGTTATGTCAAAGGTAATCGCAGTTAAGCTGCCGTGTAAAGAACTATGTGAATCAACACTTTTGTTAGTATGCTGAAGTTTAATCTAAGAGGCATAGCCAGGAATTTTTTCTGGGGGAGGAGTTCAACCACTCTTTGTGAATGCATTTGTATGTGTGTATGTTTGTATACATGCAAAATTGAAAATGCCGGGAGTTTGGTTTATGCAAAGCTCGATTCATTATTGACCATTCATAAACATGCCTCATTATATTGAGGCTGAAGATACATGGTGCTAAGTAGGAGGGAAGCTAGAAATGAGATGGTTCATTGCATAGATGCTTGTTCAAGTGTTGGAAGTTTAACCTTATAAGCAAAATTGGAATGTGCGACACAACCAAAATAGCGGGGCAGATAATTTTATCATCTTGATAATTTGCACAGCATACATGTTCAGCCCACCTTCTCAGCTTTGCAGATGTCTTCGAGCATTTGCTCAATGGCATACTTCGTTCTTCCATACACATTTGTAACATTGCCAATTGGGTGTGCCTCATCGATAGGCAGGTACTGTGGGTTGCCATAGACCACACAAGAACTGCTGAACACCATGCTGTAGACTCCATGCTCCTTCATGACCTGGAAAAAAAAAATCAAACAGGAGCTGTCAAACATCCACAAGCATCTTGTGTGGATGACGCAATGTTCAAGTTAACAGAAAAGGTTCTGTGTGCTTGAAGAGATATCCTTGCATTGTATTGGACTCAGTAATGCCACTGTTAGGTCCTGCAAAAAATTGTGAATGGGTTGAATATATCACATTTTCTACTGATGTATGAACATCCTGTGGTACCAACCTGCGTGTTGTTTTCAGCCGCATCTGCAAATAAGGGTTATGCATGTGCCTGCAGATTTTGGATCATCAATTAGTTATGGCTGGTTTTGGTGAACTAGCCGCATGCAATGTATTTTTATGCATGCCTGACAAGGCCTGTATTGCATTGACATTGCGTCTATGGCAATGCTACCTACAAGCCCTAGGTTGTGTTCGAGTTCCAGCATACCCGGCTGCGTTTTGAAATGGGTGAAATGCAAGAACATCTATGCACTTAGCTGTAGGTGCATGTTAAAGAACCCGAGCTATTCAAAGTTATTGCATTGTCATTGGCAGCGGTGTGCCTCGCAATCGCATCTTCGTCTCTGCGCAAGAAAAAGCCCGAATTCGCTCGAATTATATAGAGTATAGTTCACGCTAAAAATGCCAGTGACTCATAAAGCACCAATAATTGTGCCTTTGGGGGTGACCATAAATTGGTAATTCATAGCTACATTTCAAGACACTGTGGATATGTACACTGGATATGTACTAAGTTGCCGTATCGCACACGCAGGCTCTTACCTCGAGCAGGTTGATGGTGCTGACAATGTTGTTCTTGTAGTAGAAGAGCGGCTTCTGCATGGACTCGCCCACAGCTTTCATAGCGGCGAAATGGATGACGAAGTCGATCTTGTGCTGCAGAAATTTAAGTGTGAATTGTAGTTGATGGCATGGCTCCTGGCTGCGTTCTCAACAGGGCTCCCAAGTTGTCGAAATTTATGGGATATAACATAAGCAACTTCTTTGTCCTATAACTAAAAATTAAATGGGCTGTTAAGTCACCCTTTGTCAGAAAAGTATAGTCTTATTCATTGTGGTGCAACTTTAGTACGGTATGTGCCTACGTATATTGCGCGCTTTTGTAGATTCATTGGTGACGAAAGGACGTGCGTGTGATCAAAGTGTGCTCTGTAGTGAGAGTGTGAAAAACAAACACACTTTGAAATGTCTAAATGTTATATTTTTCGTAACACCTGCTTATCAAGAAAGTTTCAGGTCCTCCATTGTCTGCTATTTGTGTAACCATCAGTTGTGTCTGGTCCATACCTTGTCAAATATCTTTGCCAAGGACGCTTTCTCGAGGAGGTCACACTGGTAAAACGTCATAGTCCTTCCCGTCAGCTCTTGCGCCCGCTCCAGACTGGCCGCTTGTCCATTCTCACCTGCGTTTATGGCACATTGCCAATACTGCAGGAAGGAAACTACGCCAGCTGACCTAAATATACAGACAGATTCACTGTTGAAGGGCTGAGTGCATGGTATGTTCATATTTCGATACCTTACAGAAACATAGTTGCTTAGATATGCATAAAACTACTGGTGGTTGAAAGTTCTGTCTCCTCTTGACAGACTAGTGACGTGCTTGAAGATTGTTTTCTTTACCACTTGCTGTTTGAGGGCCAGCAATACCGCAGGTCGTTGGATTAAATCTCGGCAGCGGCAGCTGCATTTTCGATAGAGGCGAAAATGCTCTAGGTCTGCGTGCTCAGTTAAAGAACCCCAGGTGGTCGAAATTTCTGGAGCCCCCCTCCACTACGGCGCCTCTCATAATTATATGGTGGTTTTGGGACGTTAAACCCCACATAACAATCGCGAATCAATCAGAGGGCCAGCAATATTGATGGTGTCTATTGGAGTGTTCCCTCCAATACACACCATCAGTATTGCTGGTGTGTATAGGAGTGGTGTGGATCAGCACCAATCGACATCTTCTCTGGTTTGACGTAGACAGAAGCCTCACGGGACGTTCCACGAGTAGGCGTTTATAAAACATTTGCGGGGCACGCAGAATACACCGATGGGCTGGCGAGCCCTATTGTTTGTCGACCCTCTCGCTTTGTTGTCAGGCTGCTCTCAAGGTGGTTTTGGTTGCTTATGCCAGAAATGCTACTCTTTCATTCTGAGGGGGACACTCTCAAAAGACCCACATAATTTCATTCTTCAACAAAGCCTGTGGGGCGGGTTCCCTTATTTGAAAACCGGAGCCTGTGCCACTCAATGTTACCGGAGCCTGTGCACACTTAGTCTCAGGCCCTCCTTTTATATCAATTGCTGAATGATAATTATGAGATACTATGACGAGCTGACTCGAGTTCTTTTTTCTTTTTATCTTTTTTTTTTTTTTTGCGAGATGGCTATATGCGGGTTGGACTGCAATTGCATAGAATTGGACAGAAAGAAGTTTGCATGCAGTTGAGGCATCCTCAGGTATTTGTGTGTGGGGGGAGGGGGGGCATGGCGCCGCTTGTTTGGTCAATTTGGAAAGCAAATCTTTGCGAGAGATGCCCCCATTTGCAGTTAAGTAGAACGTTTTTAAATGTTGGTTAAGTATGCCACTCTTGGTCGACATGGTTAATTCGCGCCCCGTAAACTGCTGTGACCGTGTCAATGCTGCACTTGCATACCTGGGACAGCATTTGCGAAGTTGTCGATTCCAATGACCCTGTAGCCTGCTCGCAGTAGCTCGATGACCGTGTGACTGCCGATGAAGCCAGCCGCACCCGTCACAAACACAGTCTTGCCACTCATCTTGTTCACCTGCAAATAAAGAAAAACCGTGGTTTTGGAGTTCATGACAAAGTGGCGTTTAACTTTTTATTAGCATATTTTTATTTTGTCACAAACCACTGTTCTTTTTGCTTTTGTTGGGACAGAGACGTGCTGCTTTCATCTGTAGTGCCAACGAAAGCGGTTTTGCTGAACATGAACTAAAATATTATAACATAAAACTGCATTGTCATCTCTTTAATCTTTGACACGATGATCGATGTTCTTAATCAAGAAGAAAAGGAGGGGTGGGGGAGACAAGCGTTGCTTGGCGTCTGCTAGGCGGACTTGCTACTGCATGTTCTTTCTATTTATCCCACTAAGCAAAGCTGCTTCCGAACTGCTCACTTTCATCATATGCGATTTGGACCTAATCTGCTAGGGACGCAGCCAGAAATTTGCATAACACCGGTGCACCTTGGAAGGCCACATTTGTTTGCAATCGTGGACTCCGTGTTCATCGAGCCTAAGACGCCAACGAATTCTCTGAGTTACAACAAACTTTGTCTTAATAATGCACTTTCTCTGGACTAAAAAAAAAAGAAAAACAAACCATGTAGCTATAATGGATAGATGGCTGCATTAATTAGGTGGTTTGGAACACGCTTTAATAACAGAATGACATTTTTCGGATATTTGTCACTTAGCTTGACCACAATTCCTCCATTGAATGCTTTTCACTTAAAGCAAAAAAAAAATTTAAAAGCTCTAATTAATTATTGTTAATTATCTAAGCTTACTGTAAAAAAATCGCAGCATATCCACAGACTGAATGATAATGAGTAGGGGAAGCGTCCATCGTGCTTCTGTCCGTCCGTCCGTGTGTTAGTCCATGCGTCCGTTCGTACGTCCGTCCGGCTGTCTGCGTGTCCGTCCGTCCATATGTCTGTTCATACGCGCGTGCGTGCGCCCGTCCGTGCATGCTTCCATGCGTCCGATCGCGTTCGAGAATGCAGATGGCGCATGGGTAACACCGACGAGGCGCGAACCAAGAAAGCCGAGCGCAAGCGTATTCAACGCGCCCGCCACTCTGCTTCGTCCATGCCCCACCAATGATGCGACACATACGGCGATGATCCAGAGACTGAGAGGGGAACTCGTTTTCCGCGCACTCAGGCAAAGCGCGCGCAGCAGCCAATCAGAGAGCAGCGGCACTTCGGAGAGTAGCGGCAGAGTAACGCCATCTAGGAAATGAGACGAGAATGCCTTCTTTTGTTTCTCGTCGCTTCTCTCAGTTACGCGTGACAAGGTTAGCCTAAGAGAAGCTTCCGCCCTAATAGTTAGCGTTCTCGTGATGACCGCATTGATGGGGGCTAAGCCAGTAAGAAGCAAGGAAGGTGTGAAGGGCCGGTCAGTTATTTACAGGCCCATCCCCCCCTTGACTGTTGACCACAAATACATGCGCACATACGTACACCATACTACAGGCATGCGCAGGGTTCCCCTTCAGGAGGGAGAGGGGGGCGAAGGCTCGTAGCGGCGGACCTCCCTCCCTATTATGTCAATGTATGGGGCTGATATTGCGCCCCGTCCCAACGTGGGAGCGGCCCGTGATCCTACCCCTATAAAACGGGGGTGGAATCCTTCAGGACCCCAATAAAAGTTTTTCATCCATCCATTCTTCCGCAACGTCATTTTCACGCCACGCAGCTTTACTGCCGACGCAAACTAGAAAGACCGAATGCATTTTGCCGCAACGAGTGCTGCTGCCAGAGATCCGTATTTGGATGCTCGTCTCGGAGGCCCTGCGTGAACTCTAATCACGTTAGCCATGTTGAAAGCGGCCGCGGCCGCCTGATGCACCTGGAAGGTCGGCACGCATTTCCTGCATCGTTCTTCAAACATCTCTACACGCGTTCACTCCAAGTTCAGACTTGTCGAGTTCGTTTAAACAGTCCCGTTACTCAACACTTCGTCCACTTTCATTCTCTTTGCCATGGGAACGTACTGGCGGGTTCGATTCGTCGATGTGGTGAAGAGCTCCATGACGTCATGGCTCGCCCTTCCTCTCTCTCTCTTTTTTCTTTTTGCGTAACTGAACGCGCTCCGCCGAAGTAGACGCCACGAGAATCCAGTAGGTGTGCTGTGACACTACGGCTTCAGCATTCGATTGCACAGCATTGGGCGAAAGTGGCGATCAGGTCCCGCGCACTTTTGCTCTTTTCGCGCTATTGCAAATGCGCGCGTGACTGGCATGAGAACCGAGTTTTGTCTCTCGGGCGCGTGACCGGCCGGCGAGATTGAAATGGCGGATGACCGATAAGCTCCCACCCGGAAGGGAGCATTGACGGCTTTCAAATTCAAGAAAAAAGCAGCAACAAGAAACCGAAAAGCTCCGTGTGCCTAATCGTGTCAGGCTTTGACAAATATAATTAGTGTGTCGATGAGTGTTCTTTTTAACGAGCACCGAGGTGAAAGAACAATTGTGTTCGGAATGACCGGTTATTGTCTGAAAACTACGTTTCCGCCGATTTCGACGTCATGCGTTCATTATCAGAGGCACAAATTTGCAACTGTGCCATTTTTGTACTTCGCGCCGGAACTTGAGCACCCGAGTGTGACCCCATCACGTTTCAGCCACATTGACTGAAATATAATGTCTTGATAGGCTTGTCATGCTACGTTGGCTCTATTAAAACACAACGTAATTAGTTATTTTTGCCGTATAATCTCAGTTAACGAGCTAAAGTTGATACTATTTCACACTCACGTAGGCCCTCACAGACGCCGTCATAATGTGACGTCGCAACGAGTTGATGCATTTTGTTTTTGCACCCTTTTTTTTTTTTCGCTTGCTTAAAGTGTCTCCTCGTTGCCAGAGTAGCGCTTTTGAGATTGTGAAAGGATAATTTACTGATAAACGAAAATTAATACTTCTTTGCAGTGTTCTTTAAGCATAGCTTGAGCGATAATCGTTACACGATGATGCCAATCTGATAACCTCTTGTAGAGGATGCCCACAGACTGATAAACGAGGTAATTAAGGTAGGTTTAGGTGACGTCACACAGCGATTGTATATTGGCGCGTCTCGACAACCGTCTTTTTTTTTTTTTTGTATGCGGTTGACAAGCGAAAGAAATGTCAAACTGAAAAATGTGCGCGCATTTTAGGATGCGGCCTATGGTCAGCTACAAAACAATCTATGATGCACGCGGTATTATATACTGTGCGTGGACAGTGGATCACATAAGCGCTACTCAGAAGAAGCTGTGTACACTGACCAGTAGTGTAGAAAAAAATCTTTTTTTTTTGGGGGGGGGGGGGGCTACGGGGAAGTTTTAACCATACTTTACGCATGTGCGTGCGTTTGTATAATGTACGTGTATCACACATGCAAAATTGAAAATTTTCAGGGTTGGGGGTGGGGGGTTGAACTTCTTCATTCCTGGCTACGCCAGTGACACAGAAGATATTGCAGAGTGACTATTGGTGGGATACTACATTTTGTTACGTATAATCCATCAAAACGATACCGAGTACCTGACGAAAGCAAAAAGCATCGGCATTTCTCAAACGTCGTTGCAGAGTCCTTCAATGCGCAAATCCTCCGAAGGGTTAGACGCATCGAAGGACTCTGGTCGTATAGTGTGAACGGAGATGGGAGTATGGGGGTACCCGTACGACTGGTTCGAGTAGGCTGCGGCTATAGTGTTCTATCATTTTCCCCTGAATTGTTTTTTAGCTTTGTCTTTCGTGAAAGTGTCACACTGCGGTTCCCTGCCAAGTAGTCTTAATACTAGTCGTTCACAAACGCTTCAGACTATATTGGCGCAGCAGTATCGATTGAAGCTAGACGTACGTGTAGTTCTGGCATTAGGACGGTAAAACTCAACGAAACCACACATCCCCTTTCGGTATAAATCTATATCACTTCTATGTAAATCTATGTAAGCCTATATAGCGTGGGTGCATATATATATGAAGTATTTATCGGGGATAAGTTTAGTTGCGAGTGTAGCGTGTGTCGTGTCCTTAATTGTCCCTACTGTCCATGTTAAAAAAGTGCGCTACTCGACCTTACGGTAAAATGATCACTTACTGGCCACGTTCAGCTAGATTTTCAATCGGTTGTGTGCTGCTCGTTTTGGATGAGAGACACGTAAACCTCTAATCCGAGAGGCTCAACCATACCACGAACGGTGGGACCCATTACAGAGTTTGCGGGTCGATCTCGTGTATATAGGAGAGTCGGGAAATGTGCACGCAGAAGTCGAAGTCAACGTAGAGTCAAGAAAAGTGTGCAAGTCGAGTTCAACGATGAAGAAGTCACCCACCGTTGGTGACGCTGACGAAAGGAGCGTCTCTGTCGCTTGGGTCTCGGGGACAGTTGTGGTGCCGTTCGAAGGAACGCTACCGATGGCAATGGGCTCGTCGGAACCGAGGTCGTAACAATCCAACGGGGGTGGTCGTGGTCAAGTTGGTGCACGGCTGCGGCGAATGATCCAATCCGAACGATGCTGGATCGAAGTGGTAGCGCAGCAGCCACGCGCAAGTTACTCCAGCGACACCCTACCGTCGTGTACGAAGCGGGGCAGCTAACTTCCCTTTTCTTTCTTTTCCAGTCCGCAACTGGTGGTGGCCTCTCTGGCGTCTCGCTTCGCCGTGAAGGGGCGAGAGGGCAACCGGAGACGAGAGAGACGCCATGACGTGTCTGGTCTGGCCACTTTTTTTAACGCTTTGTTTCTTCGCATCTCGTTCTCTTCGTCCGGATTTGATAGTCGCGTGCTCTTGCGTGAGGGTGCTCGCGTCGGCGACGAGTCTGCTGCGAGGAGACTTCGCTCGTGCATCTCTTGCGCATGTTTCTCTTTTGCTTTTGCTCTTTGCGAAGAAAGTGAGAGTGCGCAACACATCCCCGGGCAGTCCTTGTGTTGAGCACTGGATACGAGGGGTGGTGTACTGCCGCGGATTTCGGTCATTTTCCATTTAGGACGGAGCAAGGTGGTCAGCTGAACAAAGACTGCTCAATCTGCTTCCACAAGGATAAACTTTCCCTAGGCTCACCATTTTCAGCTTCTATGCCTGCTGATATTTTACGAAACTCGAATTATTTTTTATCAAAACTAACTGCGGAAAACTTCTAAATAAAGATTAAACAGATCGCGTAAATCGTACCGCGCAAATAATTGCGGATGTGTTTGAAGATGAAGAGCAAGCCGAGTTATGCTTGATGGTCCACGACGCAACGAAACGTACTGGGATCGGCCGCATCCACAGTGAATGTTTTGTATAGTTTAGGAACTGGAGCTCGGCACCCATCATTGTCTTCTCGAGATAGCTTGGGTCGAACGCCGAACTTACAGAGACCCCTATCGAGCAGGTATTTTGATGAAGAGCGTGTCGTATGTCTGTGCTCCTGCCCGTCAGACCAAGCTTTCTGTGAACCTAGTGTACAATTTTAAAATCTACGAAGTACATGTACCGTGTCCTCTTATAGCAGGGGTCTCAATCTCGCATCAACTAGCGGGCCGCACTAGCTAAATGGGGTCTGCAGGGTCGGGCCAGTGAAGAAATCTGAAGGAGGAGTGCCTTGAACAAGATGTCAGCTATAGAATTGGCATTTGAGAGGAAGCTTATTCTATATCTTATACATGACCATTTTTGAAGGAGATGAGGAGTCGGAATTCGAGAAGAATCAGTACCGATCTGCACAATGACTGAAACCTGGACGCACACTCTAAAATGCTCTTGTTCCGCGGTTGTGTTTGAACACATGTTAACCACATGAGTAATTGCGTCACGAAAAGAATGCTTGAGGCTAGTCATGTCGGTGTAACACATGTACACATTTATTACGAATATCAAGAACGCATATAGGGGACGAAGACAGTCATGTACGGGCCAGGCCGCTCGCGAAAGAATCGTGAGCCGCGTTTTTTGAAGCACTCTCTTATAGTATACATCTCATATGACAACGATGAGGAGCATGACGATAGTTATAGCGCGAGAACTGAACAACAAGGGGACAAGAATGAGACGATCCCTTTGTCGTCGTTCTGTTCTCGCGTTATAACTATCGTCATGTCATACCAACTAGCCCAAACCCGCCACACTTCTAAGATGAGGAGCAAGAAGTGGCACAGTACGAGGATTGTGCCCTGAAACGCGAAATGGAGAGAAAAAATTTTTTTCTCTCTATTTTTTGGCGCTATCACTGGACGCACGTAAGGGGCGGATCCTGCCACTCACTTCGGGGCGGGGAAGGGGGGGTGTTTGAAATAAAAACGGAGAGGGTGACTTTTGTTTTTCAAAGTTGACACCATCACAAGAACCCCATTGCAGCATAAATACTGTTAATTTCTGCTCATGGTGGTCCCACTCATTTGTCTTAATCGGTGATAGGAGACGGACGACAGGTATGGGTGATGCTGACATGGGTTTTAATGGGATGGGGCATCCACCCCTACGCCCGCCGCCCCCTGCATCCGCCACTGATGCAGGTACCATGCTTCCGAAAGCACTTGTTCCGCTCATTTGTCCTAGTTGGTGACAGGATATGGACAACAGGCACTTGAGGGGGGGGGGTGCTGACACAGGCTGTAGGAAAGCATCGCCCCTGCCGCCCCCCCCCCCTTCTGGATTCACCACTGACGTAGGTACCAAACATCCGAGTGCACTTGTCTTGCTCATTTGTCCTAGTCGGTGATAGACGACAGGCACTTGAGGGAATTGGGGTGCTACACTTACTGTAAGGGGGGGGGGGGCATCGCTCCTACCATTCCCCCCCCCCCCATATGGATCCACCTCTTACGTAGGTACCAAGCTTCCTATATAATGCACTTGTTTTTGCTCTGTCGCGAAATGTAGACTTTGATGCCCACGAAAGTCGAAATCAAAGTATGCGAGAACTTGCTCAGAGATCAAAATACACTGCTCTGAATTCGTTGGTCAGACTAAAGTTCAGCGCTGTGGTTGTCCGTGCCCTGTCTGCGATTACCGACACGTTTTCTCGGGCATAGTTTGTTCGTGACTTCTGAAGAAACAACCGTCGCTCAAAACGAGACAAGCTCAGACAGCAACACGGAACTGGCACCTGCCTCGGAGGATGCAATTTTTATAAACTTTTGTCAGTGTAGCCACATCATATTAAAAAAATATATATATAATCGTGCGAAACGCCTGAAAAAACGCATCATTTTCAAGAGACGCTGCTAGAGAAAAAAAAAAAAAACGTATGAGTCCCCCCCCCCCCCCCCCCAAAAAAAAACGTATTATGCAGAATCGTATCAGCAATATTCCATTGTATCATTGCATTGCTTTGAAGATCGCGTATTCTTTTTATTGTTTTTGTTGTTATCTGCTTGGATCATCTTTCAGCAGAGAGCGAGGACACACGACTTCTCCGCGCATCCCGAGGCGCCGTTGCTTCTAGGTGTACAAGTCGAGGAATCGTTGACCTTGGCCGGCATCGGTCAGAGGCGATTCTTGGCAGCTCGAGCTGCTGTCGATGGCGCTTCGCTCCGCGGGGCTCGCGTTCGTCGACTGCATGGGCTTTCCCTTTCACCCAGCCGGCGCAATCGTTTCCAAAATGACCCCGCGTCTTTCGGAATGGACCGCTCGCTGATCGCTCGCGGGGGCCAATGCACCCGGTTTTTGCCTCACCGAAGTTGCATGCTCGTGTAGCAGCGTAGGCCTAGGCGCGGGCCGGGGGGGGGGGGGGGGTAACCATTTAAAGGGAAGGGGCAGTTGTGCCCCATATGGCTTTACCCAGTGGGAGATTTATTTTTTTATTTTATTTATTCAATGCTGCAGACTCGAGGTCCAAGCAGGGTGGTAATACACATACAAGTAAAATAAAATAATTGCGAAACGAAACAATAAAGGGCGAAGAAGGTTGTTTGGTAGGTTAGTTCGTTCATCACATGTATTAGTGAGACAGTTCCATTCACATATGGTTCTTGGAAAGTACGAATACTTCAGTAGGTCTGTGCGATCAAAATATGGAACATTGCATGACGTCTTTAAGGCGCAAGGTCAGTGGTCACGTTAATAGCCTAGACCTGGACGAGTGTATGCATACTCGGACGAGCACAGCTCGACCGAGACAAAGACAGCTGGAAGACGCTGTCAGTGTTGGACAATAGAGGGGCCACATCTTAGCGAGGAGAGAGACGCGACGAACCTTCGCCCCCCCCCCCCCTTGCGCACGCTTAAGCGTACGGGTGTGGCTACATATTTTTTGTTTGTTTTTTTACGTTAATTGCGACCAAGGACGCTTGCTGTTGCATTCAAAGAACTGTTTACTTCCCGCTTTTACCTCGGAAGGCCGGAGACCATTGACGGGCTTTTGTGAGAAGTGATCGAGTCATCGCTTCATTGTAAGTTTTGGAACCGTGACCGAGCTTGTTGTCTTTCGGACTCGTTGAGAGGGGCAAGGGAAGGGGGTGTGGGGGATCTGCAAAACTCGAAATCAGTGAAAATATCATTATTTTTACTGCAATACAGACGAGGGCGAAATGTAGGAGACAGAGAATCAAGTAAAGTGGAGCTTGCGCTGAGTCTCGCGTGAGGCTGGGTGCCAGCAGAGCTGGTGGGCAAATAGCTGGTCCTGGTTTGGCTAGGCTTTCGCCATCACACTTAACTCCTTCCCGCCCTTTGCTAGACTCGTTAGTGCATTTAGCTGGGCTAGATGGCATCAATTAGATGCTTCCGTATTATTAGCCAACACCCACAAGTACTACAGACTACATATCCACTCGAACCTCGATATAATGAACCCGAATATAAAGAAGTATCGGTTATTACGAATTGAATGAAGAATAGCCCTGCAATAGATATAGTGTTAGGAGTTTACCTCTACAACGAATTTTCTTATACAACGAACTTATTTTCGCATAAGATTCAACTTTGTTATAATGAGGTTTGAGTGTATTCCGTCCTCCATCCCGATTTGAAATCGGTTGAAGTCTGCTGGGTGTCCTGTTTCTTTCTCCGTGGAGCAACGACGGGCCTGTGCTTCACTGCAGCGTGCAAAGCTTTGCACGACCCGAGGCGAAACATTACTTTTAAGTCTCCTTTAGTTTCACAGGTGTTTGCCTTTAACATCCTGACGTCCGGTTCTTGACGATAGACATCAGTAAGATGATGGCATCATCATCATCATAAGAAGAAGACCCCGTGAAGCCGAGAAGAAAGTTTTCGCTTCTGCGTGGCCTGCTAGGCTCAGTACGGGCGTGTGATTCAGCAACGCCTGTCAGACACCCATGTAACACTCTGCATCACGTTGCAGCACTGCGCCTTGTAATCGTTATAATCTTAAGATGCGGCGAACGCCGCATCTTAAGCGTGTTTACGCACGAAGCGTTTGCGCAACGACCGTCGCGGCACAGAGGGTTACAAGCGCCCGAGTCTACACTACACTGCGTCGCATGCATTTGGCTCGAGACTCCGCTGCCGGAGGTGAAAAAGTTGCGCGGGTTCAAGGTATTCGTCTGCCGCGATGCTAATAACGTGCGACCTTGGCTTGCGCCTTTTGCACGTTCCTGCACAGATTGGCGTGTGCCACCAGGCCGACGCCAGTCAGACAAAAAAAATAATGATAGGCTGCTCAGCACACTCGAGTGATACTACAGGGGCAATCTCGGCGCAAAGAAATTAGTGCAGAATGGAACACATGTGACAGCGGGCGAAACTAGCAATTAGTTTCATGGGGGGAATCCACACACACGCGCACGCACACACACACGCACACATACAAGGCTCACGTACAAAAACAAAACAATACATTTAATGACGTTTCGACCTCCCCCCCCCCCCCCCCCCGGGGGGGAACGGTCTTTTCCAAGTGCCTCAGTGAATAAGTGGAACTTTTTTTTTTGTACGTAATCACCGTATCCACGACAACGAACTTTATATATATATATGTGGCGTTGGAAAGGGGGGAGGGGCTTTCGGTTTCGTCAATGTTTGGTTCGTCGAAAACCGCCGTCGTAGTTCGAGATCTTGCAATTGCGCTGGTCTTTTTCTTCGGTAGAATATGTAGGAAAAAGAAGGAGGGGGACAGGGGTGTGTGTGAACCAGTCGTTTCGCTCATGCGTCGCTGCTTCTCGCAACACCGCTTACGCACCGTGCCTGTACGGTATAGTCGCAGGTGGCTGCGGGCGGCTACGCGAAGAAGCCGCTCAGCGACAACGCACGTCATTTCTGAAAGCCGATGAAGGCACAGACGCCGTCGACAGTAAATGAGCGATTTGCTAGCGAAGGCCTCAACTCGAGGCCTTGTGCAGGGTCACTTCTTTGGCGCTTGTCGACGTCGTCATAACTCAACGTATAGTTACTGAGGGCACATCGTCAGGCAGGAGGCACAGAGACGAACCTTCGCCTTCTACCGTCAGAAGGGGAACCTTGGCACGCCTATCGGCACCCGGCAATGCAGTTTACGAGATCTGATGGTAGCGCCAGAACACACAGCCTAGCGAGCAGGTGCAGCAAAACCCAGTCTTCCCATGCGTAGCATAGCGAGTAGACGCAGCAAAACCTTACTTGCCCATGCATGTTATTTTGTCTTTTAACTGTGAGCAGGGGGGTCACGGCTGATTGAGTAAGCGCCCAGGAAGCCTTCTTTGAAAACGCGCCAAAAAGGCCATTGGCACTTCAGCGTCTCAATTTGTTCAGCGAGAGTTTCATTTTCTTGGTATACCTGGCGGTCGGCACCAACAATAATGAGGCGGCCCAAAAAGCTTCATCAGACCCTCTGGTCCACTGTCAGATGCAAAACCACAGCGCGTTTCCTGATACACGCCCCATGATGTGTAGATACAGGATATTCGTGAAGGAGGTTGGTGTACAGCGTATGGAAAGTCTGATACTTAAAGCTCACAATGGGGCATCAACGGCCATACTCATTCGTACACTAACAAACAATAATAATAAAGATTGACCGATGATTACGATACTGCTGAATGTGAATTCTGAGTGCAGGTTTCTGTTGGTGCAATAAAACCAACTGTGTTTGAAGTTTTAGCTAACCGCAGTTAATATTCGTTAGATTTTGCCACAGTCATTTGCCGCATTCGAGAGCTACGTACACCGCTCTGTGCACTGCAGTCGTCGCGAACGAAGGGAAACACCAACGGAAGCCTTACGACAAGCATGCGCCGCCGATCAAAGGGGCTAGCGCGTGGCAAAAGAAGAACGCTAGGACTCGCTCTCTTTCGTCCTCGTTCGCTCTATCGGTTATGCCGATAACGCCGTCGACGATTTGAGTGGTAGCGCAAGGTAACGGGGCACAAGAAGGACACGAAGGCACACACACAACTTGATACTTCCGACAGATTGTTATTTCTGGCCACCATGTGGTTCATTCTACTTTTTATTTTTGCACACTGTTGAAAATAACGTGTGTGAGATCGCAAGCGATTCTTCGTGAACATTTTTTTAGCCGATAATCATGCGAGTGAACCATATCGCACAATGACAAACAGAAATCATTAGTCGCACTTATCAGCTGATGCGCAGGTACAGCTGTCAGCAATCCATCAATCGCGCTGTAAATAAAAAAAAATCAATGGAGTTATAATGTACCTCTACCACACAACACGCTCACCCGTCAAAATGCAACAGTGGTGCGTCACCTGTAACTAATTAGATTGATATGTGGGATTTAACGTCCCCAAAGCACCATATGATTATGAGAGACGCCGTAGTGGAGGGCTCAGGAACTTGCGACCACCTGGGGATCTTTAACGTGCACCCAAATCTGAGCACACGGGCCTACAGCATTTCCGCCTCCATTGAAAATGCAGCCGCCACAGCCAGGATTCGATCCCGCGACCTGCGGGTCAGCAGACGAGTACCTTAGCCACTAGACCACCACGGCGGGGCTTGACGGTCATGATGGTAAAAACGCAGTTTATAGTAAAGCGACGCCATACCTTTGTCTGTTGGCTATAATGAATATTTTGCCAGTTGTAATACTTTGCTCTATTTCTCACCTCTACTTTCTCGACATTCTTCATCCCACTTCTTACCCTGCCCCGACGCGGTGTACTAGTGGCTAAGGTACTCGGCTGCTAACCCGCAGGTTGCGGGTTCGATTCCCGGCTGCGGCGGCTGCATTTGCGATGGAGGCGGATATGTCGTAGGCCCGTGTACTCAGATTTGGGT
This sequence comes from Rhipicephalus microplus, assembly GCF_043290135.1. Taxonomy (NCBI): domain Eukaryota; kingdom Metazoa; phylum Arthropoda; class Arachnida; order Ixodida; family Ixodidae; genus Rhipicephalus; species Rhipicephalus microplus. The sequence continues at coordinate 11,763,035 of NC_134709.1, read as the reverse complement.
GCACGTTAAAGGGTCAAAATTTCCGGAGCCCTCCACTACGGCGTCTCTCGTAATCAAATGGTGGTTCTGGGACGTTAAACCCCACAAATCAATCACCTTTTACCCTGTCAATTGCCCTGCGGCTGCGGAGTGGTCCCAACGTTATCTCACGTAACTCTGGAATGTCAGCGTCCGCCTGCCAGGCGCTTTGCCAACTCATTTCGTATCCAAACCTTGCAAGGCTGAGAGGCCATGCTGCGTGAGGAAAGAATGCCCAAATGGCCAGCGGGCGCTGGTTCGTCGTGTACAGAACCAGCGGCTGTTGGATCTCAGTACTGAGAGCCCAAGCCGACATTTCTCAGTGATTCAAATAAAACGTTTCTCTCTCTCTCTCTCTCATTGGTGGATTGTGGCTCGTAAAAGGGCTCATAATTTAATTAACTCGGAACGTGTGGCAATGCTAGTGATCAACGCGCCATCGGATCTGAAGGCTGCCAAGTTGCAGCGAAAATACGTCCGACAAAACATTCGTTTTCTCGAAAACAAGCAGGCTTTCTGCACGCAAGCACTAAAAGTAAACACCATAAGTCCGTGCTGCACTTTTAAATCGTGCGTTTATGAAGCACGTTTGTGGATTTCTGCCATTTGCGTCAACAATAATGAAACGATATCACTACGCAGTTGCTGTCGAGGAACACGCGAGCAGCCATTAGTACATTTCATGCTCGGTCGCAGCATGCTGAAACGACTTTCTTTCTTGAAATTTTCTTTTCTATATTGCCAGTCGCCCTTATCGCTTTGATAATATCGGCATCTTGCGGCATTGACGGGGCAAGACTGACCAATGAGCAAGCAAAGAAAGTTTTCAAGGCATATCAACGCATGAACCAAGCATCATGGGATCGTGATCCGCGCAGGCGGAAAGCATCTTTGCGGCGTCTGGGACCGCCATTTTTATTTCTTTTCTCGACGGTGCGGGGTTCGTCTGCTGACCTCTGCGTCGCATTGTGGTCTTATTCACGCACTGACAGTGGCTGCACTTGACGGTGTGCTATACTAGTAACGTTGGTGCTACCCGTGTTATCTTGCGTTCTTCTATACGGACTCTAGAAGAACTGGCTTCAATCTCCGAATGTGAAGAACGTTTCGAAGAACTTCGTGCCTTGCAATAAGAGCCTTCGGACAATGACGCAATGTGTTCCAGTTGATAGCAAATACTGCTCGCTGCTCGACAAGTGCAGGAGTTGCTACCAACTTGGCGCGGTCAGTTATTTCGAGCCTCAAGTTGTTCCCGCACAAGAATGCTGGCCCTTCTCGCCAGCTTCTGAAATGCATTCATGCGGCGCTCGGCGAATACGCCGGGCTCGTTCACGAAGTTAGGCCTAACGCTCCGTTGAAGCCGGAGAAAGGGACTAGGGAGGTGGAAGTCGTGGCTACCGTGGACTTTGTCTTGTTGTGCGCGTGCACCAAACGCCAGTGTCACCGGGACAATGGACTTCATGGTGCACATCTCTCCGACGACCAGTGGAGTCACCCTTCACCACGGAGTACTTCGTCGTCAGTCGAAAAGTAAGATAGGGAGTCCCCGAGCTCGCGAGGTGGTACGTTGCTAAGAGATGTCTGTCAGTTGAAGGCCTCGAATTGGTGCACGCCAGCTAGGCGTCTTGGTCACGCCCGCGAAAAGTTGCGTGACGTTAGCTGCATCGTAAAATTAAGCCCGAATCTTTCTGGGCGGGCTGTGGCCGCGTATCGGGTGTTCACCGTGACGGAATTTGAGAGGACGGGCTGCGTCGCTGGTGTGGCTACGCATATATCTATAGCTTCAGGTTCACACTAGGCAAGTAGCTTGATAGACGTCCTCCTTCGATTTCGTCAGGGACATTTGCCCGTTCCGAATGACGTTGGGACCTCGACCACTATTTCATAATTATAGGTAGTTTGTGTGTGGTATGGTTCGTGACGTGCGTTTCTCTGCGAAATGTGGTTTCGAGGAAGCAGCATGCGGAATAGCCTCGATAGCTTTGTTAATGCTGCGGAACTTCTTCAGGTTGCAGATCAGCGCTTCCGTCTGCAGCCAAGGTGAGTGGTGATCAACTTTGTTGCACTTGAAGAGCGTGTGTGGGCTGTCTGTTTGCGCATCGCTTTCGTACGCGCCTTGCTTACTTCGTTGAACGCGCCACCCGCTTTGGTATATAGGCTTCTGGGAACCTGGTCAGCGCACGCGTGCGAACCTTGTCACGGTGAGTACATCAGTTTTTTTCTACATTCGTATTTTTAAGGAGTGTGTTTTGAACGTTTCAGATGTCTTGTCGCTGCAGGCTGATATACATCGACGTCGGACTACAGAAATCATCCGAGCAACATCACGTGAATGTGTCGTCGTGACATTGGAAGCGGATGACAGTGGTATTCCAAACAGATGAGGTAGCAGTTTTGGAGTCTAATCAGGGCCCCCAGTTTTGGTGGCCGGCTGTCGCAGCCACACCGGATCTTGTCTGTGCCAGAATCGAAGGGGACGTGGGGCGTGGATGACATTGTTATTCCAGGCAGAAGAGGTAGCAGTTTTGGAGTCTAATCGGAGCCCGCCAGTTTTCGTGGCCGGCTGTCGCAGCCACACCGGGTCGATAGGCAGGATATGACAGGTGTCCTCTTGATGTATCATCAACAACATTGAATCCATTCCGAATGACTTTGTGAAGCGACCACTATTTCGTATTGAGTAGTCCGCGCGCGATGGTGCGCTCGAGCAAAATTTGGTTTCGCCGAAGCAAATGACATTCCGAATAGCCTCGCCAGTGCTTGATTTAACCATGCTTGAAAACTTATTGTTCTGCCAACAGCACGTTTTCAATGCTGTCATTGCTGCTTTTCATGGTTACTGTGTTCCTCGTGATACCTTTTCTTATAGGTGCTATGTTTACTGTGCACTTTTGAGGTTTACTTCCACGCAATGTTTCTCAGAGTCCCACCGATTTTCCACGTGGCCATGTATGAATCGCAGCACAATACTCCGGGGGGTTGCTAAGTTGTTCTTTTCGTTTGCGTTGCTGCAAAAGCGAATTTTGCATCGATACAGATACACCACGTGCAGGTGACCCTATTCGAACGAGCTGTGCATCGAATACTGTAGCTTCGGATAACGAGTGGTGTCGGCAGTCATTCAACTGCCACGCCCCAGCATTGGTAAGGATCGCATACGCACAATTCATACAGAGGTTTTGTTTACGGGTGCTTAATTCCGCCGTTTGTCGTTGCAGCTTGCATCTGACTCTGATTGCAACCCGTGACACGGACGTAGAGCTGGCGCATTAAGACTGCTTCCAAAGCTATCCCTTCCGAAGATCACCTAGAGCATCAGTCATCGTATGACCAAAATTTTCGGCACCGTCCCACTGCTTTGCAGATGGCGTGATCCTGGCAAACGGCTCGTTGTTTCTACATTTAGAATTCTGCTGGTAAGTGCCACATTCATGCTTACGACATTTACTGCGGCCATACGTGTTTACACGTGCTTAACTCTTCCACAGCATGTTCAAGCTTCCTCGTGTCAATATTTCATGGCTATTCGTGACAAGTACGTAGAACTAGCTCCTGCAGTCGGCCTAATGTTATGTTTGGGAGTCCAAACCGAACTTTTTATTGCTTTTGCGAAGTATTCAAGCTGGTATCGTCTGATGAAAGTGACGTCAATATCGATGAACTGTCTGATGCAACAAGCGTGAAAACCAACGTTTTTTGATACAGTATCCAAACACGTTGGTTGGTGAAAGCTAGCGAACGAGCCAGGCTGATGCAATGAACGGCATCTCTTGCGGTGCGTCTTACGCAACGCGCGTCGAGCCTCTCACCCACGGGTCTTATTCCAGCCAGCGACCAGCGGTGGTTTCTGATTGAAGGTTTCGTACTACTGGCTGATGTCCCCAGGGCCTATAAAAAGAACCAAGCGGCGCGAAGAGAGAGCGACCGAAGCAATCCCGGCTCATTGTCGCACTTCTGTGCGAGCTCCTCGTCTTCTCGGCCCCAGTGCCGAATATGTAACGCCTCTGTTTATACTGCACATAACTGTTGCCTTAACGCGCCGTCGTCTTGTCCGCTCCGTTTATCAGCTTTGCGCCGATGCAGCCACGAGCTGAGACACGTGATAACAAACATTAGGCACCTGGACGCACAACTGAGGTCCGTAGCCCAACTGCTGCTACGCTGCCGGCCGGCACCGAAAGGCGCTGGTCTTGTGGCGGAGTTTGTAGATCACGGCTATGCTCATGTTTTAGTGACGCAGAACCTGCACTGTGGTGCGTATGTGTCGGGATATATCTTAGATGTATGGATTCGGGTAAAACAAGGTCTGCAGGCGACGCCACGCTACCTGAGATTCTTTACTGAGCTTTGGCCCCGGGGGTGGAAGTTTCCGTCTTCCAATGTCTTTGATGTTCTAGAATATCTGTGTATGTTTGGAACGGGTCCATACGCATAGCCGAGGGTGGGTGCGATATGCCGGGGTCGGAAGTCCGGAAGAGTAATTCTCGGGACGAGGCATGGGCGAGCTCATTGCCTCCAACTCCGCAGTGGCCGGGTATCCATATCAGCTGCTTCCATTCGCCCTCTGAGCGTGAGGACGAGAGTTGTGTAAGAAGTCGACGCGCAATGGGGCCAATGTAGCCTTTACAAACATTTCGGTAGGCTTCTTTTGAATCTGTTAGAACGAAAATGGACCTTGGGTTTTGTGTGGGAGATCGTGAAACCTGCGCGCCGGCAGCCGCCGCTGGTGTGCCCGTCATTTCGAACTGCGTAGTATTTTCTGCTGCAGCCACTTTGTTGTCAAGGCTTTGCTGAGAAAGTCATTGACTCTAGCATGTATTATATCCCACAATGCGTGTTGAGAAACGCGTGTGCGGCGTACGTATCATTGAAGGAAAATAAGTTTGAAAGCTAGGCACATCGTCTGCTGCGGTGTCGAGGAATGCACGTACAGCTTTGTGAACGCTGCCCTTGCCACGGCCGGGGAAGATCGAGCGGCTGTGCTCGTGCAAAGCATGAAACCTCGCCTTTGACTGCATGGCGTCTGCACAGCGGCACTAAACACATTTCGTGATTCTTGTAGCTCGGCAAGCAAACAATAAAGAGTAAATCATTGCTGCTACGACTTGCAGTACCGAATTCAGAATAACAGAAGTAAGAATTGACCGCGACAAAATATAAAGCACCAGCGAACCGCCAAAGTGAGGCCGACTGAACGATGGCACGGGCTGGCTGCGTGGGCATCGTCCAAATGACAGTTACGACGGATGCCGTATGGCGGCGCCACCATATGTGGAAGTTGCGATATATAACTGCCTACTGTTGCGGAACGCGCCCACGCGCTGCCTTCAGCGGTGTCCCGGCCCGCGTGGCAAACATGCCTCAACCTATTGCAAAATCGAAACTCCCAAACAGCCTCGATCAGAATTCGCATTAGGGGATCGAGTATCATTTGTCAATATGGTTGATTGGGCGAGTTGGTAATACATGATTGTTTTGAAATGAGAGCGCACTACTTAGAAGTATCATAATCGTCAATGAATTTTTAACAGCGAAGCACTAAGCTGGCCTTCAGTTGTGTGGCCTACCAGAAAACTATAAACCCCGTGAAAAGCTACGTGCCACAGAAGTTAGGTAAATCCCACTACTCGCCGCTGCTCCGCTAAATATGGAGGTAACAGTTAGCCCACATGAGTTAGCCCAACGCATGGCTGCGAAACTGTGGCGGCAAGCCGAAGACCGCGAGCGCGTACAACGTGTACTTTTTTACGTTAGTGTTGCTGTACAGAATCTGCACATGCGTGGGTCTTCACAGAACGTATACCTTTACGTAACGTAAACTACTCTTCGGATAGGCTTTACGTTTGCGGCGCTATCTCGCAAATCCACCTTCGTCCGTAGGAACTCGCGATATCTACATTGCGGAGACTGCAGACATCGAGTCAAAATAAGCTGAAGTGCCATCACATTGTTTCAGCCGGATTACCAAAGCTAGAATGAGCAAAACATGAAGCCGCAAACAAGTGAGCCCCCGACAGACTGAATAGGTGGCGCCATCTAGCGGTATCAAAATGAACCAGGCAATCACGGAGTTGTTATTGCAGAAACATTGTGCATCATACGTCTGGTGTAAAAACCGCGCAGTGGCGTTATTGCGATTGACTTACCTTTTTAATCATGTTCACCTAGTTTAAATAATTGTTGAGTTTAATATCCCAAAAGCACCATATGATTATGAGACGTTTTAGTGGAGGGCTCCGAAATTTTTGACCACCTGGGGTTCTTTACAGGGGCCATGCAACACCTTTTGAGCATGGTCAGAAAACGCTGCCGATCGGTAGTAGAGGCTCCCGACAACACGCGAGCCAAATATTATAGCGCAGCACGTGGCCTGTAATTCACAATAAATTATCAAAGTCAGCTAAAAATTGATTTCTCTTCTCTCAAAAAATCCCCCAATATGCCCGAAAATCACATGTAGTACGCCCACCTTTCAGCCATTGGCTGATTTGATCATGGTGCGCTCGCTCATTACAGAGATCGCCGCGGGAGGCCGCTACTTGTCCACACGTGCGCCCGCGATCACACTGAGAAGCCGCGCATACGAAGAACAAAGAAAGAAGCACTCAAGGTCACGAGGCACGTGACGTTTTGCTTAGCTTCCGGCGCTTTCGTCGGGACGAGAGAAGAGAGAATGCAATCGCAACATGCGACAAACCTTTGAAACTTCACTCGCACTGGACGGATTCTTAAAATTTTTGTGGCGTTGAATTCGTGAGGCAATAAGCTCTTCCAGTGAATTCTTTCCATGGTTACTTGAAAAAGTTTTCCAGGGCCTCTTTAACGTGCACCCAAATCTAAGCACACGGGCCTCAAGCATTTTCGCAGTGTAATCTTGTTCAGCACGTGCGAAAAGTGTGCGACACGCTGGAACATCGCGTTTGTATTTGTCTCGTGCGCGTGCGACGAGTGACTTTGCTGCACAGCTGTTGAACATAATGGCGGAGCTACATGCAACACTGTTAGAACTCCAAACGGATGAATGGAGGGATGAGTGTCCCCTTTATAACGGGGTAATGACATGCGTGTCAGACTCGCAAGAAAAAAATTAAAAGAAAACTTTTTTCTGTTGGCCCAATGCCTTATCTACTTCTATGGAATCGATCTTACTATGACAAAGAAACATGTAAATTCATGTTTTATTTCTCTGCCTCTTCAGGCAGAATGACCTCATTTTTCCTCTATTTCTGTCCTTTATATCTACTTTTCAACCACCCGGATTCTAAGCCCAACGTTTATAGATAAGTATCTATAAACGTTGCGTCGACCGAGCTGCGGTATGTCGTGTGATGACGTCATAATGTGTCATCACACAATGTTACGTCACAAGGACCGCCATGATGGTGTCACACATTATGTGACTTTCGAAGCCATCCGCACGTCATATGGGGCGTCATCGCGAGATGGTGATATTTTGCTCACTTGCCCCCGAAGCCGCGGACGTGGCATTCGAGGGCTTCGCCTTATATGTGCTGGGTGATGAAGTGCCGAAATAAGCAAGTGAAAACGCAGAAAAAAATCCATGCACCAACTGAAAGCTTCGTATCTGTTGGCGCTGGTGAAGCAGCGTCAGCGGCGTACCTGCACAGTGACGCTGATAAAAAAGAAAAAGCTTGGTGTAAGGTTGCGGTGCTCTTTTGTTTGGTCTGGGCATCTCTTGTTCTCACCGGGGATTATCGCACTCTTCGTGTCGGGCGGTGGTACGTGTTGCTAGGATTCGCGCATGGGAACTGCATGCAGGGTTCGGCAACTATCACGCACTTTCTTGAGAAGGAAATTGGGTGCGGTGTCGTGCCGCGTCTATTCGCGTCTATACGTGCCGCGTGTATTCACGCGAGAACCGTTCCATGCCTTGAAAGCAGGATGCCTGTGGGTACTCTGGGGAGGTGGTATATCTTTGCTAGTATATAGTATAGTGGCGTGCGCTTGAGCACCTTCTAAATTGCTTCAGCTTGCTTGGCAGGAGTTTGATGATTGATCATTCCGGACTGGACGGCTAATACTGCTCAACATATAGGCGGGTACACGGAAGAGGAAGGTGCGGGCGGGGAGGGGGCGCAAAGTCTGCCCTATAATACTTCAGGGGGGCTGCGATTAATCCCCCTCCCCCATTCTTGTAGTGGAACCGTGCGGACGCATGTGTTGCTGAACATGACTCATTGTGTTCGGAAATTTTGATCACGTCGTTAATACTCGTCTGGAAATATCTTCGGAAGCAGCTGTTATATTATAACTAAACTAATATGTGTGATAACAGAATAAAAGCATTTTATCTCTAATCGGGCATATGTTGTCTTTGATCACATTTTCTGCTAAAATGTTTGCGAGAGCTTGCGTCCCAGCATTTCTTTCAAACCTTCTTGGTCTTGAGTCCCTCGATCTATACAACTGTCATCTTTTTCTTTCCGTCTGTCACTCACAAATTAACGTGTGTGCACACACTAACAAGCACGCATGCACACACCTTAAAGCCCGCACTTATCAACGACGTGGGCGGGCCCGTGACCGTGAGGTCGACGTATTCCCCGCCTTTCTATTGTACATCCGACCACCATGGCCCGATCTACCGTCCGTACAGGCGGCAAGAGGAACGCTTCGAGCGAAGTCCGTCGCCATCTCTTTCTTCGCACGGCCCAGATCGGTATCACAAACAATCGGAGCTCAACGGAAGCCCGCCTTCAGAGGGCGTGGAAGGAACAGGGTGACATGAAACACGTCTAGAAGTGTGAGAAAGCAAGCACACTCGGCGAGTGTTTATTTCACCCTCTCCACGCACCATCTGGCGATGGAATGTTGGAGTGTAGAAGCAGTACAGAACGCGTCTACAATAGCCGCACGGAGAGGAAGGGGAGTCTACTACGTGCACGAGACTCGGGTATCAACAGAGACGGCCAGACATCCTGCCTCGCCATCCGATGCGAGAGCGCCCCAATAGCCGGAGTAGAGATGCTGCAGGCCTTTCTTTCTCCGCTCACAGTGCACGATATCGGCGGGTTGGGGCGAGCAGCCTCCGCGGGTGGAATCAGTTTGCGCTCTCCGCTCAGATCGAGGTAAGTTCACATATACCACTATATTTGTTTCAAAATTAACGGGGATTGTTACGCGAGTGCAACCCATTTACGTGAGTGCAACTCAATCTAAACATTATGCCATTTGTTAAACACATATTGCTTTTGGACCGTGTTGGCCTGGACCAATAATTTGGTCATCTGCATGATTTCTTGTGCTCATCTGACTTGCATTTAGTAACTCATTTATGATTATTTCCTTGTTCACTAGCTGTTAGTTTAAAGGCTAAACATATAGAGGCATTTTGGGGGGATTTTGGATTTACAGGGTGCAGACATAGAAATGCGCAGAGTTGACCTCCAACGAAGGAGTCGGGTGAAGGTTCGTCACAGCCCCCTTTTCCGTGTCAATGTAAGGGGCAACCTTGCGCCCCCCTGCCCTCCCTCCCCACGAGTCGCAGCGCTAATATATCGATGTGTGGCGCTGCATTGCGCAACCCCCCCCCCCCCCCCCCCCCCCTTTACTTTTGAAGTGACTAGGGGAACATCGGGCCCGTGGCCCACTCCAAGGGGAGGGGCCATGTGTGCCCCCTCCCCGAAATCTTTTTTGCTCGTGGAACATAGAGCCCGAAATGCCATTCGATTACATTTGCCTGCTCGGCCCCCGCTTCCAATCAAAATGGTGCCCCCCCCCCTCCCCTAAAACAACTTTCGTCAGGTTATGAAGCTGCATGAATCTTGGTTTGTGAAATTTAGAAATTGTGAACAGTCTTCGGCTACTACCAAAAATGTACTAGCTAAAGAAAAAGTAAATAAAAAAATTGCAGATCCCACGTGCAGTGGGAATCGATGATATGCAAAGCACGAATGGAGAAACATTGATAAGTCGCTTTAAAATCAGCACAACGTTACGAGGTGGAGGTAAATAATGTCATACATGACTTCCGTGTCATGATTAGCTTGTTTTGATGTGTCGTCGTTACCTTCGTCATCTGTTCACGCCACGTGATACCAAATTTAGTATCTCTGTAACTAGCTAAACGGCCGCGGACACGCTATGAGCGTGGTATGTTGTCGTGTTCTTACGTGACACGCGTGTCAGGGTTGTCATGTTTGCACCAGTCATATATTTCAGCATCCATTGACGTCACGTAACACCAAATTTGGTATGTGTGGAGCTAGCAAAACAGCCGTCGTGGGAACTGCGGTGGTGCCACCACTTAAGTAGGGTTATCTTCAAATAAGTTTTTACGTTTTTGGGGCTTATATGCAGCAAAATAACGTAAAAAAGTTTTAAAAATGCGTAAACGTGATTATAATAAACCCTACGTAAGTGACGTCGCCATAGATGACAGGCGTTTTGCGCTCATTTGGTAGGCAACCCCTTAAATACTAATACAAGACATAGCCTCAAGTACAAGTACAGTACAAGACATAACCTCAAAGACAAGACACGCCAAAGTTGCTAGTCTCAAAGGCTAAGTACAAAGACTCTTAACCCTACGTAAGTGACGCCGCCATAGATGATGGGCGTTTCGCGCTCATCCGGAAAACAAAACAAAAAAAATATAAGAGGCTGTGTTTACTGCACTGTCGTAGTCTGAACAACATCAAGGAAGAAAAAGTGAGCCAACGGAGCATCCACGTTCAGTCAGACAAACTGAACCTGACGTGAAAGACGCTAGCAGCGCTGAGTGCCTGACGGCGTATAATTTTTGTTTGTGTATTTTGCTGAGTTCTTGTTCCGAGACGTGTATTACATTGTCTCGTGTTGGACATCATCATTGCTTAGCGGTGTCATTGAGAAAGAACTTTACCGTGTGGAATATTGTGGCGACGTCATGAAGGAAGGAAAGCTTGTTCCTCCGTGTGGCGACGTGGTCACCAGTGTCAACGCCTCCTAGATTTCCTGTGCCTGTCGGATTATCGGCGGTCACTTGGGAAGCGGCGGTGGTCGGAACTACGGTGGTGGCGCCACTCAAGTTGGAGTGTCCTTAAATAAGTTTTTACGTTTTTGAAGCTTATATGCAACAAAAATAACGTAAAAAAGTTTTTGAAAAGCGTAAACGTAATTACTGTTAACTTTACGTAAGTGACGCCGTCATTCAACAAACAAATTTTTTAATACAAGACATTCTTTGAAATAAGTAGCGAACGCCAAAATTGCCGATCCTAAAGGCTGAGTACAAAACTCTTTATCCCTACGTAGGCAGCGCCGCCAAAGACGACCGGCGTTTCGCGCTCATCCTGTAGGCACGGGAAATCTAGGAGACGTTGCCAGTGTTCTGTTCTGGCGCGCAACCTCACGTGTGCGTCTCTGATTCTCTGGCGTCGTCGTTTGGGCAACGCTGGAACGGACAAATCGACTCGGTCGGTGGCCTCGCAAAGGCAAGGCGGCGTGTTTACAAAGGTCTGTTTGCACGATGGTTACGGCTACAACAAACTTTCTACGCCTTTGTTGTGTGTGTTAATCGGAACTTGACATGCGTAAGATTCAAATGTGATTCTGCGTTCCGTTGTAAAGTTTCGCTTTTGTTGTCAGGGCTAGCGCCGCGCCGGTAAAAAAAAAAAAAAAAAAGATATCGCTTTGGTAGGTTTCAAACAATAATGTTCGTTAATTGTGGCGTCGTTCGAGGCAGCAGCTGTAAATGACAGATATCTAATTGTCTGTCACTTGACGGTGAGAATTCGCGCGTTGGAGACTTGGTTGTAGCGGTCGACAAACGAGCAGTGAGAGACTACTTGAGGAGAGAGAGAGAACACAACTTTATTGTCGTCAGACTTAAGGAGGTAGGTGACCCGCCAGGCTGAACCTGATGGCCACCTCCTCTGCCCTTTGTACGGCCTGGAGCTGAACGGCCAGGCTGGTGGAGGTCAGAACTGCCTCCCACCCCTCTGGCGAGGGAGCGGCTAGGAGATCGAGAGAGGGGGGATCTTCCCTGCAGGCCCAGAGAATGTGATTAAGTGTGGCTATTGAGCCACAATGCGAGCAATGCGGATCAATCGAGTCGGGGTATATGCGTGCATAAATGTATGGGCACGGAAATGAATGTGTTTGCAAGCGGCGCCAGATAACCTCCTGGCGCTTAGTTAGCTTATGGTGCGGGGGTGGTTTTGTCTGCCTCGAAAGACGGTAATATTGTGTGATGTCATGGTAGGATGTCAAGGCTTCACCAGGGTTTTCCAAATCAGAGGCGGGTACCACCGCTCGGCTGACGAATCCTCGAGCATATAGGTGGGCCGCCTCGTTCCCTGGGTTCCCCGCGTGAGCCGGCACCCATACCAGCGCAATGGAGGATAGTGCGTCTTCCTCAGCATCTGTAAGGAGACTGGGCAATAGTAAACGCAGAGTTGTGGGGGCCACAATGCCACGTGCGAAGTTGGATATAGCAGCCTTTGAGTCACTGAGTATAGTGGTGAATCCGGATGCTGCTGCTAGCGCTATCGCCGCTTCCTCAGCTTCTGTCGTATTAAGCACACGGACAGAAGCAGCCGCTTTAATTTGAGGTGAATTGGCGTTGTTGCCGGGGAGAGTGATTACGCTTATTGCATATGCTTTAGTAAACTCTCGGTATTGGGCGGCGTCAACGTACGCAACGGTTGGGTTGGACGCGTACGTTTTTTGCAAGAATTTGGCCCTCGCTTTCCTTCTACCGTCGTGATGGCTGGCCAACATGTTCTTTGGCAGTGGTTTTATGAGGAATTTCTTTCTGATGTTGGGGGGGATGACAGCCGGATCGTTACCCGTAGGAGATACCACATGGTCAATGTTAGCAAGGATCCAACGCCCCGTCCTGCTTCCCTGTAATCGGTGAATTTGCGCCGTAAGATGCGCTTCAAGAAGTTCTTCTAAGGTGTTATGCAGCCCAAGACTGAGGAGGTGCTCTGTCGATGTGTTTCGGGGGAGACCCAATGCCACCTTATACGCTTTGCGTAAGAGCCGATTTAGTTGGGCTCGCTCAGATTGAAGGAGGTGCAAATAAGGGAGGGCGTACGTGAAGCGCGACAAAACGAAGGCTTGAATTATCTGTAGCAGTTCTTTCTCCTTCATGCCTCGATTGCGAGCGCTCACTCGAGATATAAGATGGGCCGTCTGGTTCACGGTTACGGTGAGACGGTCTAGCGTAATGTTGTTGTGGTGGTTTGTTTGCACAATGAGTCCGAGTACTCTCATGTGGGCCACCTGCTTAATTGGCGTGTCATTGACATACACGTTAATACTAGGAAGTGGAGTCTTAATTTTGCGGCGATCTGGAGGTCGCAGTAATAGTAGCTCCGATTTGCTCTGGGAACACTCCAAACCCGCTTCTGACACGTGCTGAACGACTACGTCGGTTGCTCTTTGAAGAGTCTCCTCGATTTGACCATCGGATCCCACCGTCGTCCAGAGCGTGATGTCATCTGCGTAGAGGGTGTATCGCAGGCCGGGTATCGTGTCAAGTTTGGGAGGTAGTGACCTCATAGCGAGGTTGAAAAGGAAAGGGGACAAAACAGCTCCCTGCGGGGTGCCGCGATCACCGAGTGTGATGAGCTTAGAACGAAGGTCACCCACTGAGAGTTCAACCGTTCGATTAGATAAGAAAGCACGGACGTAGTTAAATATGCGTTCCCCGGATCGTAGTTCGGACAGACTGCCTAAAATGGCACTATGCTTCACGTTGTCAAATGCTTTGTGAAGGTCCAGACCGAGCAAAGCCTTGGTACTAGTGCCACTCTCAGGTCGTAGGAGATCGTGATGCAACTGGATGAGCGCATCCTGAGTGGATAGATGGGCCCTGAAGCCCAGCATTGTGGGGGGAAGTAGGCGGTGCTCTTCCGCGAAATTTTGCAAGCGACAGAGGACAACATGCTCCATTAGTTTGCCCAGGCAGGAGGTCAACGAGATTGGACGAAGATTCTCCAGGTCGAGTTTCTTGCCCGGTTTCTTGAGGAAAAACGTTTCGGCTATGAAGACTTCTTGACGACAGAACGTATCAGACAGGAACGTAGCCAGAAATTTCTTTCGAGGGGGGGGGGGGGGAGTGGGTTAAACCATACTTAAATTTTGTATGTTCGTGTGTGCGTGTACATCTACGCAACCAAATCGAAAATTTTCGAGTGGGGGTAGGGGAGGGGGGCTTCTAACCTTCCAACGCCGTGCTTCCCTTGGCTACGCCCTTGGTATCAAACGTACCCTTGTCATTGGCGCCAGGAACGGCGTTTCATTTATTTTCTTTTTTCAACATTCGATTGTTTAAGGAACTTGTACCGACTTCAGGGAACCAAATTTTTGCATGTTGGTATTCCATTACAGTGTCTGTAGCACAGAACACAAAAGGACGGCATAATCTAAGGTGCTGTCTTTGACGTATTTCACACAGTTGATGTTGCACTTAGCACATTTCTGACCCACTGCACTAAAAATTGAGCTTGTCTTTAGTGTTCCACGCAATTGAATAAACACTAGTTCTGAAATTGTGCTTTATAATTTTGGGTTATTGAATCATTTATCACCAAATTTCTTTAGCTTTGTGTACTGTACTTGTGTTATAATTTATAATTACATAATTTATTCCCTATATGTCTTTGTATTTCTAGTTGAAAGCGTCAGAGGGAACAACTGAAAGATGGCCTCTGCACCAAGGAATCACCTTTCTTTCACCTGTGTTTGGACTCAGAAGCCCGGTGATGATGTTCACGAATTTGTGGCAGCATACAAACGGTTCTTTGAGTGGCGGCATGGGCAAACCGTCAAGCTTCAAACGCCACGGAAGCTCCTCAGACATGAGTGGGAAGACCAGAAGTGGCTCGTTCAAATTAGCCTTGATTTACATTCACGAATGAAAGTAGATAAGATTGAGAGCATGAGTACAGAAATAGCTCGCCAGTGGTGCACAACTGGACTCGGTGACAAGCAGATGTCAAGGTACTTGCAGTGGCTGCAACCAGACCGCAAAAATGGTTTTTGGCATGGCTGGTATGCTATTGAAGAAGGCATCAAGATGAATTCCATAGCATTTGGCACATTCGTTGGCCTGGACATATTTGCCGAGCGTCATGCCATAGTAGGTAACTCTACTGGCAACGGCTACAATATAGACTGCACATTCAGACATGATGAGAGGTCTTTGCAGGTGTTTATTGAATTGAACCATTGCTGGACAACAGATGTCTATCGGCTTAGCATGCCTTACAGTAACATTTTTAACGTGATTGTGCACGACCCCGACAGTGGTTCTGCAGATGTATTTCTTCAGGTGTACACGCTTCCCTTGTTTCACCGTGCAGCAGGCACTGGGGGTTCTTTTGTCTCTCATTATGCAGCCAAAAAATCTAGCTCTCGTGATGAACTGAATTTCCAGAGAATGTTAAAGATTGGATGTATCTGTTGCGGCCGACTTCTGGAAAGCAGTGACGTAGGCGGCTGTTTTGTCATCAGGCTGAGCTTCAAAGACAGGCATGAGGCACGGCGCACTGTCGGTCGGCTAAGCCGTAGATGCAAAAGAGCCCGCTTCAGCTTTGTGCCAGTTAAAACTCATGTTGTTGGCAGCAGAGCTGAGGAACTACGGCAGCAGTTGTGCTCAAGGATAATTCCTAAGCTTCAGTTCGGATGCTGCTACGCACTCAATTCTCTCATCCAAATGAGTGATGACATTGTTGTACAGCTGATGTTGTTGGAGAAGCATGAACTAGACACTCTCTTCAAAGACTTGGAAAGATATGCAGCTCACAATGAAGGTGCCCTGGAAGGAGCTTTGTTCAGCATTTGCACTGCTCTTGGGTATAAGAGTAACGTCACTTTTGCTGCAGTCTTGCCTGAGCTATTCAAAAAGTTTTGCAAAACGTATGTGCCCACTGCTGTGCCACAAGGCTCCTGCCTCGTACGGCGGCTGTTCGTGACACCGTCTCATGTCTTTTTTCTGCCACCTGCCGTGCATGCGGAGAACAGAGTGCTTCGCAAGTTCGACGCAGATTATGCGCTTAGAGTCTCATTCCGCGACGATCATTTCGAATTTCTGTCTCACTCTCTGGGATCTCATGGTGATAAGCGTGAGATGCTCGACGAAGTTGTTGGACGTTTCCTTCGTAGTGGAATCAAGATTGGTGACCGTCACTTCAGGCTTCTGGCCAGCTCTGTAAGCCAGCTTCGAGACCATGGAGTCTGGCTCTATGCAAATGTAAGAAAAGAAAAAAAATGCCCTACACTTAATTTTTCAGACGTGTATGAAAAGGATGTAGAAATTCTTGTTTCTAATGTCGTTGATATGGGGGTTTGGAGATCAGAGTAGCGAAAATTGCCAGCAAGGAAGTATAAGATAAATGTAACTTTCGTAATGAACTTGAGCTTGTTGGTAGTCCGCACGTGCAGCTGCATTACAAGAAACAGTGTAAGCAATTTATTCTAAATGAGATAAGGCATGCAAACATAAACACAAGGAGGGAGGCGCTTGTGGTGTCCTGACTTCCTTCTTGCGTCCGTGTTTTCATGCCCTGTCACTTTTAGAAGGAATACGTACAAACTAGTTCAGCGTCGTGTTATTCTAACGGCAAACTAACGTGACAAGAAAGACAAACTGCTCACATACTGTCCAGTCTTTCTCATTCCATTGCTTCATGCTGTTTCTTTAAGTTAAATTAACTGCCTCCTGTTAGTGTTCATCTCGTGCACAGGAACATGGCTGATCTCAAAACCTAGTATGTTATGAGGCATTCAAGCACGTACTATTATAATTAATCAATAGCTGTTCCAATATATGTACTAGTGATGTAAAAGTGCACTTGAGCTGTGGTGTAAAGATAACTTCAATCTTCTGGGGCTGCTGTGACAGAAACAACAAACACGTGCATTGATACCTAACACGTTCTGTGTGATTAGTAAAATGAGGTTATGTAGTACTGCTTGTTTTACAAAATGCAACCCATTATAAGGCCGCCCTGCAACACTTTTGCAAGAGATCATCAAATGTCTGCATTAAAAGAGTTTATTAGCTAACTAATTGACTAGGTAATAACCTTTAGGTTCTGGCAACTATGAGTACTCTGATCGTACACTCAAGTAAGATGCCAAAAGCTACAGGGGGGGGGGGCTATGATAAGGGGGCAAGGGAAGAAGCTACATGCATTAATTAATGCTCATCATGACCTGGAACACTTTCTGTTCTGTTTTGCTTTTTCTTCTGAATTGCGGCTTCCTTTCAGTGCGATTATGAATGTTCATGCGGGCACGTTGCACTATCTTTAGGCAGCAGTGGTAACCATGCAGCAAATTCTTAAATCAGCCAATGGCCGTGGACTTTAGCTGGTTGGCTCAGGTATATGGTCGGGTAATTTGGATTTATGGGATCATATTCAAAAAAAAAAAAAAAAAGAGTGATTTCTAGCTGACCTCGAGAAGTCATGGTAAATTGCAGACTGCAGGCTCACATGTCATTAGCCTCAACTGCAGATTGGCAGCATTTCGTAACCATGTTGAAAAATAGTTTGAGGGTCCCCTGAATGCTACAAATCAAAAGAAGACAAGATAGAAGCATACTTTCCGATTGAAATCACTCGTCAGTCAGTAGTGCACATGTTTGTTGTTTCTCTCTGTGCCCCCAGTTTTGTGACTGACCCAGTTTCACACCATTACTGTTAACCAGGTGTGTTGAATCCGGTGCAGGAAAGCATTGGTAGGAAGCGTTATGTTGAACACAAAGTGAGCAAAAAAGGGAGTGGAACTCATGGCTGCACGTGAGCCCACAATAAAAAAAGAAGTGTCTTACCAGGGCAACACCGGTGTCGATCTCTTCTCTGTTTCTACATTGATGGTGCCGATGTCTTCTTCGTACTGACCTGTTTCTCTATCTTGCGAGTTATTTTATCGATTAACTGCTGAATCAGTAAAAAGTCCTGCTGCCATGTTCGTTCTTGCCTCTCTTGGCATGTACTGTTCTACTTAGTATGTGCTACGTCACGGGAGTACGTGGCCAAGTGCACTTTGAGATTGCACAGTTGCACTGATCCGGACACGTTTTTGACTTATCAAGGGAGGGTTTGGCTGCTCCTGCTTTAACACGTCGTCCCTTCTTGCTTTCACACTAACCTGCACTTTAGATTGTCGCGATATCAGCTTCAAGAACTGTAGCTGCAGCCACGGCTTGATGTCCAAACTCGGAAATTTTCTTCAATGAAGCAAGATAAATAGCAAAAGGTTCGTTCAAATAAAGGAGGGCAAGGGTGAAAGTAAGCAATTGGGAGTTATGCATGCTCGCAGGAACCGCAAAACACATGCCTAATCGCTGAAAATAGGTCACTGTGATGGAGTGCGCGGATTTTCAAGTGGGTGGAGTGTGCGGAACTTGAAACAGGGCGAGCAGAATTTGAAGTGCGCGCCATGAACCAAGTCGGCAAGGAAGAAGCAGCTAGCACGAATGTTAATGAATAACGAGAAATGACTGAAGCACCAATTCGACGCAGGCGCAGCTTTGTTCGAAGCATGCGCGAGACGGAAAAAGAAGAGTTGCATCGGGGCGGGCGGGTTTCGGACCCGAGCCAAGGCTGCTACCTCCATCGTCCGGTCACCTAAGAGGCTCCAAGACTACCTGGCTGCGCCAACGTTACCGTGCTTGTGGACAGTTCTGTGCTGTTGAACTTCAGGCTCGAGCTCAGGCGAGGTTGTCCTGCCGTGGTCGCCAATGTAATGTTGTGTTTCTTGTTTCGCACAACGTGCAGGTTCGACTTGGGAGGACCGAAGAGCCACCTCGGGACACTTTCCAAAGGATGAGTTGTTTGTATTAAACATTTAATGGTAATAGCTTGAGAGCACTTAACCCCAAATATAACGAGTCCTGTCTCTCGGATACAGTTGCATAGAAATACAACAGCTGTATATTAGTCCCTAAACACAAGTCCTAAGCACTCGGTTCCTACACAGAGTGTGTTGCGAAACGTCAAAAGAGTGGCGTCTTTGGGCCCAGGCTCCTACGCAACATCGTTGTGTAGGAGTCTGGGCACAAAGCGTGGGGTCGATGCTGTTATTGTCGTAGTTGGCATAGTTGGCATTATTGTCGTTATTGTCGTAGTTCGACAGCCCAAACCTGTCCTCGGGCACGGGAACGTCAGCGGAGCCAGGTAGCCCTGGAGCCCCTCCGGTTACCGGACGATGGAGGTAGCAGCCTTGGCTCGGGTCCGTAACCCGACCGCTCTGCTGCGTGGCTGGTCTTCCTCGGGCCACGGCTGCGACTCTTCTTTTTCCCTGTCTTGCACGTGCTTCGAACAAAGCTGCGTCTGCATCGAATTGGAGCTTCAGTCATTTCTTGTTATTCATTAACATCCGTGCCAGCTTCTTCTCTTTTGCCGACTTCAAACTTGGTTCATGGCGAGCATTTCAAATTCCGCTCGCCCCATTTCAAGTTCCGCGCACTCTACTCACTTTAAATTCCACGCACTCTATCACTTTCATGTTCGATGCCACTGTACAACATTGCAGTGCGGCGTGCTCGGCCACATACTCGCAGGGGGTTGCTCATACTATTTGACAAATGGTTCAATCACTTCCATTTGTATTCTAAACTTGCACTGCATATTGCAGGATTGTCATGGGAATTCAGTGGAGTCCATACGGGCTTGGATGGGGGACTTCAGTAAGATCCCCAGTGTTGCCAAGAAGATAGCACGAATGGGTCAGTGTTTTTCAACAACAGAAGAGTCTGTCATTGTGCCTCTTCATGGCGAGACTATGGAGGATGCGCCAGACATAGAGGGCGGTGTGCACCCCTTATCTAGGAAGCCCTACGTTTTCTCAGACGGCATTGGCATGATCTCCGAGTCCCTTATGGAAAAGGTGAGCCCTTTTGAGTGTAAATTGAGAAATTGTGACTGATCAAATAAAAAATCATTATTTGACATTTTTTTTATCTTATTCAGGTACTCTGCGGTAAAAGTTTCATAGCCTGTCCATACAGAATACTTTTTCTTGTAGTACATGTTTTTCTTTTATAAAAGGTTCACTGTCAGGCACCTGTCGATCTTTCACATAAACTATACATCGAGGCGGAAATATTTTGTCTTTAACAAAGTGACTAATTTACATAAACATGTGAATCAACCTATGAATTATTTACTTGAAAGCAGTTTGTATGGGAATGTTGTAGTGTCTGACTATTTATGGCATACCCATTTTTTGTTGTCTCAAAAGTTTTACGTAGTTTGCGATATTCTTTTGTCAAATTTCAATGGCAATCACTCATATTAATAATTCTAACCCTCACATAGCGCCCATGGCTAGAAGCACCTTGCCCACATGTGGAAAGACAAACTAAAATAAAAACATTATGTTATTTTCACACTTTAATTACAGAAAAACTGGGAGCAGTAGTTATGAGGGTGTATCGTAGCAGTTCCTGCAAAGTGCCTTTGCTCCCCCCTCCCACTACTTGAAGGGGAACCCTGGTCACGCCTATGGTTAACATAATTTCGTGGAGTTGTGACACAGGTGCATGCAGGTGGCTAGTTGTTATTTGCATTAAAAGCAAGTTAATATCGATGTTGTGAGGTGGGGTGTTTCGTACTAATCAGTTCAACATGCATTTTAAAATTCGTTTTAAGTATGTTCTAAGCTATATCAGTCATTAATTTTATGTAGATGATGCACATGTTCCCACTCAAATATGTCCCGCAAATTATCTCTGTTTCAAAATGTTGTGTCAGCACTCCTTCAAACAGCTTTGCTGTTAAAAGACCTGCTTCACTGGCACATGGGCAGTGGTGCGTTAGAAGCACGTGCATGTAATGGCTAGGTGAAAGGTGCTCTAACAGCGAACTAGTAGTGAAAGTTGGTCTAGTTGGTGGTTCAAGCTTGGGATGTAAAAACAGCTCCAAAAAAGAGACAAGGACTGAAAAAGAGACGACAGGATGCTGATGGAGGATCAACCTTATTGAGAACTTAGAACAAGTTCCAGAACTGAGAGAAGACGTGATGTACCTGGAGCAACTGACTTGTAACCACCACTAAGTGTCACACATTTGTGTCTTGTCACTATGCAAGATTATTCAAATGGAAGTTGTACTTTCAAGGCTGATTCTTGCACTATACATTATAGATTTGCATGTTGTCTGGATTCAACATCAATGTGGCACTGAGAAAAAAAAAGCAAGATCTACAGAAACACATATTATGGTGTGAGTAGCATAGAAAATTTAACACATGTCTTGTTTTCTAGGTCTGTGCAAAGCTGGACATGGCACAGGTTCCATCTGCCATTCAGATTCGCTATGCTGGCTACAAAGGCATGCTGTGCACAAACAACGCTCTGGAGGGCGACAAGCTCATTCTGCGCAAAAGCATGAACAAGTTTGCCTGTGTCACATCAGCCAGCATTGAGGTTATCAAGGTGTCTGCTCCCTGTGAGTACGCAGCTACACCTTTTATAAAGAATTTACAGAGCAAGTTGCTACGGTACAATGCTTAAAGGGACACTAAAGACAACTTTCAAGTCCACGTTGATTGTTGAAATAGCGGTCCAGAAGCCTCGAAGTGTTACTTTTGTTCCAAGGAAGTGCTTATTCTGAAATAAAATCGCTATTTAGTGGTTTGCAGCGGCTTAGTGCACTTCAAATTACCTGTCTCATTCGGAACGTGTCACATCACTGTTGCCACTTACGTTGCCTGGCTTTACTGCACGGTCGCCGACACTAGTAGCAGCAGAATGAAAGTAGCAAGAGCCACAGCTGCAACAACAGGCATTGAACAATTTCTTGCCATGGCCTGCATGATGGCAGATGTGATTGGTTCAACTGAGCCCCGCTAGATGGCACGACCTGTCCAGTTTAACCAGGTGAAAATTGAACTTTTGAACCACTCGCGCCATTCCCCATTGTAACGTCCGGCCGTTCTTTTTTTTTTTCATGAATCAGACATGAACAAGCAGCATTTTATTACTTCTCTTGATGGATGGAGGGTTCGTTATTTAGTGCAGCTAGTGTGATTACTAGTGATTAAATGTAGGCGGTACCGCTGACGTAATTGGGATAATTTTGTGAATGTCCTATCGTAGTGCATGTGTTCTCGTTAACTTACCTTAATTTCTGAGTAAGTAAGGCACTGAAAATATTGTCGTTTTAGATGTTGTCATACATGAAGCCTTCACTCTGACATAAATTGTTGTTTGCCTTTAGTGTATCTTCAAGTGCTTTTTCTTTTATTTTGTACCAGCAAGCATGCTTAAAGGGCCAGTAAACAACCCAGAGGTCCAAAAATTGTTTAAAAGAACTATGTACACTTTTGCTTTGTGGACATGCTGTCCCCAAAATTTTTGTGAATAGGTGCTATGGGAAGTTACGGGGATTAGAAAATTGGTTTCGCGAGGCCTCGCCACCCTGCTTCCTCACAGGGATAGGAAGGCGTAGCCTCTCATTGTGACTGTTTTAGACCAACCGACGAGCTGGGTGCTACGTCAAGTTGCCGATCGTCGACATCCCGTCACTGTGCGTGAAAAGAGGATTGGTAAAGTGTAGGAAAGAAGTGCGAGATTCTTTTTCGAAATGGGGGCTCTTTAGGAAGACGTGATCACTGCGGTCTACTCTATGAATTGCCGAACTTCTTTGGAGTGTTCTAAAAGAAAGTCTGCGCCTGTTGATTGGCCTTTTAAAGCTACACAGACGGGGATGCAATATGAGGAAGAAGCTGGTACCGTTCATCATCGTGTGGCCTACTTTCACTGCAATTGTGAGAGCGCGTGGGCATGTAGCAGATTCTCATGGTGGCTGCGTTAACTATGCAGCCCACAATGCCCAAATCGGCCAGTGGCCATAAAATTATGGTTTATGGCACCGTCATTTGGGTTTGTGGCATCATTTGTCGAGAGAAGAGGGAGCGATTTTCAGCTGACTTTAGAAACTGTAAATTCCAAACTTGGCTGCGCTGTCATGTTTGGCTCACGTGCTCTCAAGGCCTCTGCTACGGATCAGTAGCATTTTCTGACCATGTTCAAAAGGTGCTGCAGAGTCCCTATAAATGGGTGGCATCAGGTGAAAAATCAAAAACAGTTGTTCAAATACTGCTTTCTCCAAAGAAGTATTTATCGTTTCTGGATAATTTTTTATTTGGACAGATCAGATATTTGTGGTGACTTGGTTGCACCAGGAAGAATATGGTATGGGTGTGTTGGTTCGTCATTGTTTAAGCAGACTACATAGGGCAGACTACGCTGAAAAAGGAGGTGACAAGATGAGGGCTAACTTTCCACAAAACTTTGTTGCAGATAGTGCGCATATATGAGCATATTATCCGAGAAGTGCAAAAAACAAGAAGTACGGGCCGCAGAAATAATAATGTGGCAAACGAGAACTATGCCAAAAATTCAAGTTGCTCTTTTGGTAATGCTTTTCATGGCATACTTTCTCACTCATCACCTGCCTGAGCTACTTCAAATGCTTCGGCCATGTTCTGGCACATTTTATGCCTGGCACTTCGCTTTTCTGCAGTCTGTATTTTTTCTTTTTAACAGCAGAGCTTTGTAAGCCATCCATAAAGGCTGTGGTGTCGGCAGAAGACCACTCGCAGGTATTCGTTACAGGAATCCGCAAGCCCAACCGCGAGTGCAGCAGGTGTAAGCCCGAAAACTGCTCAGCGAATTGGACCACCAATTCAGACAAGTGAAAGATAAGGAAAGAAATGGAGGGGGGTGGGGGTGTGGGAGATGGAAACAGAGAGAAATAAGAAAATGTAAGGAAACAAAGAAAAGTCAAAAAGATAGAAACGAGACAGAGAAAGACATTGAAATAGTAAGAGATAGACACATAGATGAAAAAGAGATAAATGGAGAGGAAGACAGAAAGAGAAATAAATAAGAAAACAACAGACAGACAGACAGAAAGGGGACAAAGAGGAATAAAGGCAGGAAGAAAAAGAAACAGAGGAAAAAAGAAACAGTAGGAATAGAAAGAAGTACACACAAAAACAGAAGAAAAAGAAAGACAAGAAAGAGAAAGAAAAAAGGAAGGCCGCGCAGCTCTGCTCTTGCTTCAATCTTAGCAGCACTAGTGCAAAGGTGCCGTAATTTATTATTATTGTTATTATAATTTTGCAGTTGCAGATATTGCACTTACGTATGTGCTCAATCTGAAATAAGGTTTTGTTAAAAGTTAGCACTTGTCCCTTTGTCTTCCTGTCCTGTGATTCGTTCTTCACGGTGTATTCTGCATACTTAAAGGAAGACAGGGTTTGTGGCAGGAAGTTATGACCCGAGACGTTACTCTTTGCAGCGACGGTGTTTCTGAACCGCCCTTTGATCACCATTCTGGAGCAGCTCGGTGTTCCCCGGCGGGTGTTCTTGCACTTGCACCAGAAGATGCTGGTTCAGCTCTGCGATGCCCTCATCAATGATGGCACTGCCCTGAGGGTGCTTGGCACCTACGCAAACACCAGCCTGCCTTTTGCCAAGCTGCTCGTCAACGGGATGTCCCTGAGTCGGGAACCACTCACTCGTGCCATAATACTGGCCATCTGCGAGAGCTTGCTCGGCAAGTTCCTTCATTCAACGCTCCTTAATCGAAACACAACTATTGAGTGCCAATTCGTGTTCGTTTGTTTCCACTGTCTTTAATTTGTGTAATAACTATGGGTGAAATTGCGACTCCAACATACAAGGAGGCGCATCACGGGCGAGAAAGTGCGTCAAAAGAAAAATGCTGTTGGCGGCAATGTTCTTTATTGGTAATAACGAAATAAATTGTCACGTGCCATTGTGGCCCAGTGGTCATGGTGCTTGAATGCTTATCTGCAAGTGGCGGGATCGAATCCCGGTCACTGCGGCCGCCACAAATTGTTGGGTGGCCATGTCATGGCCCCCTTTAGGACGAAAATATTTGCCTGAAGCCAGTGTCTAGGAATATGTATTCTATCTAAAAGGCGTGCTGAGAGCTGAACAAGGTTGCAGAATAAAAGCACAAAACTGATCCGGTCAGAAGCAGCAGTTTTGTTTAAGATATCGCCGTTTCCTGAGCCTACTGTGTTGTGAATTGAATCGTGTTCCGAGGGACCCATGATCTTATGTAGCAAATTACGAGAAATTTCATTGAGGCAATGTGGAGAAATGCCAACTAAACACTGAAGTCTGTTCAAGTGTTGAGGGTCCGAAAGGTTTGGCACGAAATCCAAAAACCTCTTGTTTAAAATGTTTTCCTTTATAACAGTAGACCTATAATGGTGATATTATTGACAGTTGAGTTCTCGAAAATAATTTATCTGCCTAAACTGACTTCTGTGTGGCTTCCGTCTCCCTTTAATAGAGAAAGACTTGCAAGTTTGTCTTTTGTTGAGAGTCTGTAGTGTTGTACTTAAAAGCGTTCTTCTTAAAAGGGATCTACAGTCAAACCTGATTATAAAAAAAACTTGCATGTTACACGTAAATAAGTTCAATATATCCAAAAGTTTCTTACGAAGGTATATTACTAACATTGTATTTATTGCAAAACTATTCTTCGTTTACTTTGTTATAATCGATATTTTATTATATCCGGGATTATTATATTGATATTTTATTGTATTTTTATTCATTCCTTACCTTTCCTCGCCTCTTAGCAAAGACAAAAATTAATTTTGGGCTTGTGTGCTTGCCTTTTCAGTGGGGCTCAAGGAAAAAAGTCGAATTGCCATTCCTCCAGAGAAGGGCCGTAACATGTTGGGCGTCCTTGATGAGACTAGCACCCTTGAGTATGGTCAAGTGTTTGTTCAGTACACACATTTGGGCATCGAGTTCCAGAATGGAACACCAGACTCTGGTAACAACCACGCAGGTAGCACCCAAGTGCTGACAGGTATGTTGACTACAGGCTACGTATGTCTCAGAGTACACTGCCAAACTAAGGCTAAGTTGACCTAGTTGGTTAGTCGCCTTAGCCATAATTTGGTGGTGTGTATTATCAAATCAAATCAAATCAATATTTATTTCCAACGTTTTTTTTGACAAGTTTGTGGTTTCTCAGGGGAAAAGCCATCAGAAACCACTTGAGGATGCCTAGGGCCCTCGTACATGCAGAAGTATCAGAATTGAAGCTTTTAACAAATGATAGTAAAATAAAAGCCAGAAAAATGAACAAAACAGTCAGAAAAATATCATACAAATGGAACAATAGAACAAAGAGGCACAGAGCAAACTAAATAACTATCTATGTGCACTCATGAACACATTGAACAACAAGCGTGATAGACAAGGTTTAATGATTTCATTCTTGGATGTTAGGAAAAACACAAAACCAAAAATACTAGGCAAACACTAAACATCATGACATGGTGCAGTGAAAATTAAAGAACAAAGACTGCCATTCTGTGGGCTAAAAAACACGTTTTCTTGCTCAGACAAAATGTGTTTTTTGCACAGAGAATGTGCTTTTTGTAGTAGCCATAGGAGTAGTAGCTGTGGCAACGGTAGAAGGGATGAGATGAGTCTTATGTGCACCTTTCAACAAAACTTTGTGGCATGTGAAATTACAAAGAAAGCTACATTTCCACTATCTGTAAAAGAATAATCACCAGTTGAATGTCACAACTTGTAGTAGTTCTTGAAACATGTACCTTCAGCTGCTAGATTAGAAGCCATGCAATAACAAAGCAGTGATTCACATTTTCAGTGGACTCTACGCCCCACTAACTTTTGCTGCCGTGTGTACACAGCCAGGAGCTGTTCCACTTGAAGATTTCATGCCATTCTTCTTCCTGCAGTAGTTTGGGATTTACTTAAAAAACACTGCAAAGCACACACTGGAAAATACTATTTTGATGTAGTACTAATATATTTAAGGTATAACAACTACTTGCAGTTTGCAACTGTAGTGATTTTTCGACAATAAATCAGGCATAAATCAAATAGTGCCAGAAGTGAACACCGGGTACTTTTTGAATAATTTCGTTATACTGAGCAGGTCATTGATAACCAATGAGCAGTCATTGATAAATATTGAGCAGTCAATAATATAAATAGATTTTAGCCATCTAATATTCATAATTTTAGTATTAAAAGCACTCATTGAGCTTGGGAACAAACAGCACTTCACATGCAAAAGCTGCCTGCACCATGTAACCTTCTCTCATAGCATAGATTATGGCAGCGCCCAACAAAATCAATGATAAAACGGACCAATTAAAAAAAAAAAAAAACTCGGACCATCTTCTAGAATGGAACCCTGATGGGAGGCAAAGCAGCAGCGTTGTGCTAGGGTGGCGTCGTGGCTTGAACGGCACTAACACGAATTTTGCGGCGAGTGCTGGAATATTCATTTGAAGCGATGGCTGGTGTAGGTCTCGGAGGTGACACGTACATACATGTTTGAAGGCGTACGTTAGGCGCGCGTCAGGTTTATTGCGCCTGAACAGACGAGTCGGCGGTGTAGCGAGTGGCGATTGCTGCAGGTGTGGTTTTATGGGCAAATGGATGAGGCAGCCACTGCGGGCACCGCGGTGAGCGTGTGGCAAGTGAGGGAGAGAGTGACCTAAATTTAGCCGCAAGGTGCGACAGCCATCAAGCCCCGTGCCCGAATACGTGGCTGAGAAATCGTGTTTTCGGTTTTATCGAAAGGGTTCATAGTTCCGGTTTAGTCATAGCTGTATGAATCTCTTCTTTCCTGTGTTCTGTGTTGAAGCGCTGTTTCATGTTTTTATCATCCAGCTGCAAATGTTTATTCTAAGGGCGCCATCGCTATATGCGCCGCACTTTCATTACAGGCATCAGCACGAACGGCTTGTGAACCCTTCTACATGCTGCACTTCCAAGGCGTAGAGATTGCGAAAATAGCATCTCTTCCTGGTGCGGCAGTATCCTCTTACACCGCTGCGTAGTTATGTGATAGCAGAATTGGCTAAAAGAGTTGGCTGCCAGTCTTAAAATTTGTTTGAATAGCATTCACTTATTCACCCTTTGGGCAAAGCTGTTATTTTTATAACTTAATGACAGCGTTTGGAAAAGGAAAAGAAAAAGATGACGTTAACAGTGCTAAAAAGAGGGGGGGGTGGCCTAGCAAAGACTGATGTACTGGACTGCTCAACGAGCGCATGCGCGTATTCTTGTTTATTCTGCCGCGGTTGGCGATCGCGTGTTCAGGTTAAATAATGGGCTGCTGTACATATATAAAACAGTCACAGTTGTATCACAAGGGTGAAGCAATGAATGTGATAGCAATTCACAAATTGTAATGTTATGCAAAGTGAGCCTGGCAGCTAACTCTCTTATATTAAATCTCATGTAACTCTACAAAACGCTGATGTATGAGAGTGATGTACGATAAGAGCATGGCGCGTAGCGAGCCTCCCGCTGATGGCTGCTGAGCTACCGTGCACACCTATGATTGCGATCACAATGCCCATAGAAGCTCAGTTCACAGTTGCTGCTCCAGAGGCTGCCCACTCCTCTGGCTCACTTCTTTTCACGCTTTTTCAAGACGGGTGACACGCTGGCTCCCGAGCCGGGGGATGTCACAGCATGCGCCCTTCAAGCGATGGAGATGGGCTGGCTCGTTTGTTCTTGGCTTCAGCCGCGTTCATCATCCTCGCTTGTGTGCTTTTACGTGCGAATAGATCATGTGATGCGCAGGGGTATTTTGTCAATTTGGACTTTATACAAGACATGACAGCAACGGCGAAAACCCGTCCAGAGTGACCATCTAATTTCTATCACAATAGTAAGGCTGTTGCACAATTTAGTTGAGTGTTTTAAAAACGTAGCATTGTATAAAAATGTTGCTTTACGGAGTGCTGTGTAATTGGGCTAAATCTGCTCCAAACGTTCCCACTGCTCTAAACTTGCTTTAAAAGGCCCTTCTGCCTGCTGCAGGCCTGCTCCAATACGTCTTTTTCGCTGCCCCAAGCCTGCTACAAAAAGCACTTTTGCCTGCTCCCAGGACTGCTTCCAAATTCATATACTCTGTTTTACCCTTGATGGAAGTGCTGATATTTATGTCTATGTCTTTGTGTCTGCGTTGTAGTCATTTTTGTTGCGTGCTGCCAAAAGCTAAGCTTTCGTGAACCAACTAGCCCATCCTTTAGGAACCACACCACTCATGTTTTATACTTATAATAGTGTATTTGCAGCAATAAGAAATGCCATTCTTGTGCACCAATTTACTCAGACCTCCTTATAACAAAGTTGCATCCTTCACGAAATAAAGTTCAGTATATCCCAAAATTTTTTATAAAGGTATATCATAAACCAATGCTTTTGACCACGAGTACGGCTTTCATTGTTCTCACGATAACACCAGAGGTAGCCTAAGAAAACAAAGGAAGAAACGTTTATCCCAAACCTCGGAAGCCAAGGCATCGTCAACCAACCCATCACACGAAATAACTTTTTTAAACGTGAATGCGCGCAGTATAATGAACAAATTAGATGCTTTAGAATCGTTGCTTATCTGCATCAAACCCGATTTCTTCGCTGTTATTGAAACTTGGCTAACAAGTGATATCCGAGACGCTGAACTAACACCCTCAAACTACGCAATAATATGCAAGGATAGACCAACACGAGGTGGTGGCATGGCCATCCTTATAAGCAATGGCACCCCTTTCACATTACTACCAGACGTAGATGGTGTGACAGGGTAGCCAGCCGGTCTGAGAACTGCCCAACCTCCCTGTCCTTCCTCTTTCAATCCTCCTTTTCCTCCGTAGATGGTGTAGAGGCAGTATTTTGTAAACTAAAATTCACTACTCACGTTATTATTCTCGTGTGTGTACCGCGCCCCTTCAACGAGCCTTGATTGTATGGATGTGCTGTGCACGTATATACGGCGTCATGCATGAAATTCCAGAGTCATCCTTGTAGGCGACTTTAATCTGCCTGACTTCGACTGGGAATCAATGCAGTACGACAGCGCCTGCTCGGAAATCATTTACAATGTAATGATTTCCTTAAACTTTTCGCAAAAAGTGACGCAGCCTACATGTGTACAGGGGCACAGCTCAAGTGCGCTAGGCTTAATTTTTGTCGCTGATAACTTCCCAATACATGAAGCAAAGATGAAAATACTAGATAGAATATCAGACCATGAAACAACTTATTGTAGAATACCGGTATGTGAGAGCATAACACCTGCTTACGCAGAGGAAACATTTCGAGACTTTAGTAAAGCTGATGACGTATTAATACATGACTCGCTGTTCGACAAAATCGCATCATTTCAGGAATTATCCTGACTCCACAGCGACAATAGAAGTGTTGGGGCACAAATTCAAGGGAATTGTTCTTTATTTCTTGCAAAATCACGTTTCATTATAAAAAAAAAAGAAGACTAGAAAGATTAATTCATAGATCGTGACGGTATACATGCCAAAAAAAAGGTAAATCGCTTGAGACAAAAATCTAAAAGAGAAACCGAACATTGACAGCCGACAAAGCCTGAGCGCAGGCATAAGTGACATGTAAAATGAAATAAAACCAACCAAATTTATTTATTGTGACAAAACCCTAGCTCAGTTCATAAAGTGTGCCCCAACCATATTTTGGCAATACATCAATCCCAAGGTCGATAAAACGACTCAAGAAACGCCCGAGGAAAATGTCCATTCCGCAAGCGCATTAAACAGCTATATTTCCAATCAATTTTTACAATTGATGACGGTAAATAGCCTTACGTTGAAATTAGCAATGAGAGACCTATTAAGCAATTATTCATTTCAGAAGCGGGAGTCTTTAACTTACTCTTGAACTTGGATTGAAAAAAAAAAAAATCTTCCGGACTGGACAATAGACCCTTTTCGAAAAAGGGTGCCCCTAGCGTCGCGGACGCGAACTACAGTCTGCCGCCATTGTAAGGGCACCGCAGCAGACGACCCAGGCTGTGTGCCCCAGTGACACCGATGTGTTTTTTGCAGCGCACACAGACACTTCTTGCATTCCTGCAGGACGCGGACCGTTGAAGGGTACAAAATATTGCTCATTGTGTAGCGGAATCAGCCCTGAAAGCTTATTGGAGTGTACTAGGAGTTCGTTCAAGCTAGAAAGCGATGCAATTTCAGCGGATGATACGGTGATCTAGCCGCCAACACAAACATCACAACACTCACGCATATGACGGCTCTTTTTATGCCCTCATGATGGCGCTGGCTATGCCACGCTCCTTTGCGAAGCGAAACTGTTGAAAAGCTCACCCTCAGGTGGCATATTTATACAAAGGGTTTATACACGTATACCAAATACACTCCTAAAAAGATATGCCGAGTGGATATCAAACTACCTATGTTTGCTTTTTAACCGATCACTGTTGCTGCGTACCGTACCAAAGGATTGGAAAAAAGCCAAAGTGATTCCTGTAAATAAATTTAAAAATAAAAACAGACCTCCTAATTGCCGACCAATCTCATTAACATGCGCGGTTGGTAAACTGCTCAAACACATTATTGTAAAGCACATAACGAAACACCTTGAACACAAAATACTACTATCTCCTTTTCAACACGGCTTCTGCCAGGGCATATCCACAGTAACACAACTCATTGAAATGGTCCATCACGTCTCAATAAGCATCGATCATCAAAAACAAATAGATCTTATTCTACTGGATTTCTCAAAAACATTCGATTGGGTGCCACATAGCAAACTTATTTCCAAGCTACAACTTACTCTTGGCAAGGTTCAAATTCTTGGCTGAATCACTGATTTTCTTACAGACATGTCGCAGTTACTAGAAATTAACCACGTCCAGTCTTTAGGCGTGCTGGTAACTTCTGGCGTACTGCAAGGTAGCGTTTTGGCGCTGGTATTATTCTTACTTTTTGTTAATGATCTGCCTTCATCTGTCAATGTTGGATGCAGGTTATTTGCACATGACTGCATCCTGTACAAAGAAATAAACTCTTTAAGATGACCATATTGCTTTAAATACAGCCTTAGAAGCAGTTTCAGCTTGGTGCAATGATTGGCAAATGCACATGAACGAAAAAAAGCCCACGCTCTTATCCATAACTAAAAAAATGAATCATCCTATTTTAATTATGCCATTAATTCAGTCTCTCTTTCTAAAGTTGCTAATCATAAATATCTAGGTGTCATTTTGTCACATGACCTACGATGGGATGCTCATATTCATTACATTACATCATCCGCTCGGAAAAGATTTTTATTTATAAAAAGGCAATTACAGCAAGCACCGCCAGACACAAAATTACTGGCCTACAATACACTTATCCACCACATCTTGGAGTACGCAAACACTGCCTGGTTCCCCTGCACAAAAAACTTACCAGCAAGCTCAAACGTGTCCAACGAAAAGCACTTAGGGCCATATTCGACAAATTTAACTGGACAGATTTGCCTACAGAATTGCTCAAGAAGCCTGGAATACTAACCATGAAGAACTCAGTGAAATTGGCATGTTTAAAGCTAATGTATCAACTATTACACAGTCATCTAAACATAGTCAAGTCTTGCTACATAAGGCTATCTGCAGCGAGAACTACCCGCCGTAATCTCTCTAATACCCTCGCCCCGTATATGTTTCACATCGATGCTTTCAAGTTCTCGTTTCTCCCACTTGCGATATGAGAATGGAATAACTTGTCTCTCTCCATCACGAGTAGCACATCCTTAGCAACTTGCTCAAAACTAGTAGAAAGCGACTTGTTAGCCTCGTTAATTTAATACGGTGTTACGATTGTTCTTTTCATACCCAAGCAGTGCCAATGTGTTTGTAGTTTTCAAAAATGTGCTCGTATTGCATTTTTTCTTCTTTTCGACTGCACGAAATAACTGTCTTAGATTGTTCACCTCTTATATTCCCTCTGGGATTGATAGTATACATAAATAAATAAAATAAATAAATATTCTCAACACTGTGTTTATTGTAATACCATTTTTAAATTACTTCGTTATAGCTGAAATTTCGTGATATCCGGGTTCATTATATGGAGGTTTCAGTGTAGTAGATTTCAGTGCATTTTATATTTGGAAAATTATTCGTAAACTATTTGAAAAGTATTCATGCTTAGTAATGATGGCCATTTGATTCAACATTTGCAATTCACGAGTAATGACAGAGAGCTATTTTATCTAACATGCATTAGGTGTTTCAGTTTATGCTAGAATTTGCTTGATCATGAACTGTGGCTGCTCACCAGGTACTGTGCTGGTGACCAAATGCCCCTGCCTGCACCCCGGTGATGTGCGCAAGTTTGAGGCAGTTGACGTGCCTGCTTTGCACCACATCAGAGACTGCATTGTGTTTCCAGCCAAAGGTCCCCGGCCTCACCCCAATGAGATGGCTGGTATGTCCTGACAGCACCTGCATGTGATTGAAAGTGGGATCACTCTATGTGCGTAAAGCATGCAGTCAAGTAATATTTAATATAATTGCATTTATTGACATAGAATAATTTACAAAAATGCAGTTGTTAGAGAAATAGTTTGAGACTTCAAAAGTACGTCTCACTACTTCAATACTGTAATATTTATACTGTACATAGTCGTTGTACTGTATAACCATGGCCGCTCGATCTCCCATTTTGTACGGCCAGCAAAATTCTCCTCCCTGCCTGTGAGCGTGCTAGTTGCCTTCCAACCCACTGCATCGGCTATAGTGCTAGCTATCGCCAACACAAGTGTTTTTTTTTTTAAAGCTCCCTTCAGCTACAGTGAGCTATCTGCGTCGGTAATTTCTTGTGTTTCTGATCAGTGCTTTGTCACGCTCTCTGAATAGGCTGCATCACTTCAGCTGGATTAGTGGCCGATGACTGAGTGAGACATATTAATGCAAGGAATATGACGAACACAGGAAAGAAGACTGTCCCGGGCATGGCGGCTGTTATGGCCGCGATAGCCCATGTGCTAAGCGATGTCACTTCAGATTCAATAAATACAGATGGTTGAAACTATCCAAAACACCCTACTTCGGAATGACTCATAATCATATTGCGGTTTCGGCACCTAACACCCCAATATTGTTATTATTACTATTAAGAACGGTTCGCCTTGGTGGAACAGTGGTTAGGGGGCTCAGCTGCTGGTCATGGGTTTGATCCCGGCCACTGCGGTCGCATTTCGATAGAGACGGAATGGTAGAGGCTCGTGTACTACGCAATGTCAGTGCATGTTAAAAAACACCAAATGGTCCAAATTTCTTGAGCTCTCCACTACGGCGCCCCTCAAATTCACATCAAAACTCCACATGTTATTATTATAATACTAAAAACGAAGATTCGTATGGTATCTATATCATTAATTCGCTGCAATTTAGGCTTTGTTATGTACTAATTCAAGCCCAGTGAGAAATTTGTCACTGATTACTAACAATAGTGGGCTACATATGATGATTTTTAGATATTTTGGGGACATTGGACACGCTAACAAAAAAAATTGTTGGAGCAGGTCCAATGATATTGTCAATCGCAAGAAATTGCATTTTATTCAGTTTCTCTAAAACAAAAAGAAAAAAAAATCACAGCATGTCCATGGAGTGAATGGTGATGAGTGGAGCAAAGCGTCCGTCTTTCTTCCGTCCTTCTGCAGGACCATCCGTGTGTCCGTCTGTCTGTCCGTGCGTACGTCCGTCTGCACATACATTCTTCCGTCTGTTTGTCCGTTCGTGTATCCATCTGTTCGTCCGTATGCTCGTCTGTCTGTGCGTACGTCTGTGCATCCATCTAGTGAACACTCCAAGTACCACCGTCTCGCATCCCCTGTGGAACATACCTGTTCTTGAGTGGGTATGTGCCAAGCGTGTCACGCTGATGGAAAGGGGAGATGGCTTGACCCTAAGAAGCTTCCCCCTAAAACTTCACATTTGTATGAGATGTGTGCCATTAGATAGGTGTTCTGCATCAATTGAAGCAATGTATAATGTGCTTGCGGTAATATGTCAAAGCCAGTTATGCACTACTAACTAGCCCAGCAGTTAATTTTATGGAAGTAGATGGTTCTCTATAAATGTGCTCCGTTAGATGTACGTGGCGAGTTTGGCTGTCCGATTGCAATTAAAGAAGCACAAAATCCTCGTCTTGATCTCGCTCATACGGCAACTCAACATTGCATCAATAATGTTATTGGGAATAATTAAAACGTAATGGCTCCAAATTCAGTGTCAGCTAAATAGCCAAGGTTTATGTGTATTATATTTATAAGGTGTACTTGGTGTACAGTATTTGCGCGTCGTGACATACTTTCGTGACATACATATTTTCGCAACACCCCGCAGGGGCGCCTGCGCAAGTAGGCGTTTGGTGTGTAGCGACACCACGGACCCGAGCTAACGGGGGAGTTTTGACTCCCTCCCATGCCTAGCCATGCCTAGCCAGCAATGGGACACCTGCGCGAACAATAAGCTCCACCTGGCGAAACCCACACTCGGGGAATGGAAGACCTGCCGTCACCAGCAACGGTTTATTGAAGTTGTATTATGCCGACTTTGCATTGGACACACACACTTGACACACAACTTCTTACTCACGAAGGAAGAACAAACAACGTGTGAAAAATGCCAAAAAGCGTTGACACTTATGCACATCCTAATCACATGTCCTACCATTGAAACACAAAGACAAAAACATTTCGGCAAGCTATACAAACAACACGTACCTTTACATCCTGCTTAGTTCCTAGAAGATGACCCTCTAGTACCTCTGCCTGACTTGCTAAACTTTCTTTAAGAATGTAATCTGTTAAATAAGCTTTAAAATCTCATCATTTCAGTGTCCATTCCTGAAAGTCTTGTGTCTGGCGCAGCATAGCCTTAGCTGCTTTTGCGCCATAAAAACGAAATTAACCTAACCCTATTTTCGCAACATGTATTGGGGTATGATGCGAATCAAACAATGATCAGTATTGATTCTTTTTATGAAGTATACTGAACGCATTTGTGTGTAGTGACAAATTTATTTCTATGACATATGTAGGTATAATGTGAATCGGACAGGTATCAGTACTGATTCTTCCTAAACAATCTCGTATAACCATAATTTATTATTGAAATGTTGCAAGATGTCACAAAATGAAGGCTTTGTAGAAAGGTGGTTTCCAAAAATGTCATAGTATGTTTTCTAGTCAGCTGCTAAGAGCTCCATCAAGTTGGGCAGGAATAGACCTGGTAGTGTCGTGATAACAACAGTCTGGAAAAACAAATGGCATCGCATGATGACCTAATGACGGCAGGATACGACGTTCACAAAATAGGGCGGGTGGGTGAGATTACACCTCCACGGCACGCAGTAAAAGCAGGTGCAAGTGCGATTACCTCGCCGATTCGCTGCGCCTTCACCTCCCGTTGTGGCCGACCAGTCAACTTTTACTTTCTCGCGCGCTCTTTTGTTCGAGAAATGACTTGCAGGCCGCACCAAAAGAGGGAGATCAAGCAGCCATGATATAACTCCCGTTTAGAAAACTTAGTTTCCTGGTCCCTTCAGGTTTCGTTTAATAAGAGTCTACAGTGTTAAGGCTAAAATTGCTTGCTGTTTTATGCTTTGTTAGCATTTAACTATTATACCGGTGTCACACGGGTACTTTTAATCGCGATCAGGACAATCTGGATTGGTTTTCTTGATCGCGATCAACATTATGACCGCTGCTACATGACCCAAGCTAATCTTGTTCGAGCTTGGGTCAGATGAAATGACCCGGGTGGCATTTGCGTGCTGTAAAACATGCCACTGACAAAACTCGTCGTGCGGTATATCTATAGAGCCCTTTATCATCATTGTTATTCGTGCAAGAATCGCTCGAACGTCAAAAACTTACAACTTTGCGGGCCACTACAATAGTAATTTCATAAATTCATCGTTCGATGAAATTCTCCTACCACTTACCTGTATCGCTGTGTGAGATTCTTAACCTTCGTTTTTATTTGTGATGACCCCCGTTCATAACCGTGTAGTCGCAGCGAAGCGTCAATCTTGTTGTACGTGCCAGTGTTTCACTTCTGGCGCCTCAAGTCTGTTCCTGTCGTTCTTGCCAGCGGTCAATTACTGTAAAGGTCTCTTCATTCGACCATGGAGTGCGCGTATGTTGCGACATAGTCGAAAGGCTTGCGACAATTATAATCAGTTTGCTTCGAGGTGATCAGATAGCTCTGACGGTGCGAGAGTTCAACTACGCGCTGAAGGCAACGGTCGATTTCTTGTCATCTGCTTCTCCCGTAACTACAGGCGGTCGATGCGAATCCTAAAATATGCTATACTTCAGATATTGTTCCAATCTGAGCAGTTTAGAATTTGCTTTTTTATAAACATTTAGCTGTTTTAAAAAGGTTTTATTGAACTATGCCCGATTTTCTTGTTTATTGTGCTTTCAACGAGCTCGGCTAGGGAAGGAGACGACAGCAAAATCGTGATCTCTCAGGCAGATCGTGATCCAGGGATCGCGATAATCTTGATCTCGATCACGCCTAATCGTGATTAAAAGTGACAGTGTAGCAGCGCCTAATCTGGATCGTGGTTAATCCGGATTGACACTGATCGCGATTAAAAGTGTCCGTGTGACACCGGTATTAGTAAATTGTTTTATTGTATAGAGATTTCTAGACTCTTAAAGGGTATGTGATACCTTTCCTGAAAATTTTCAACTACACGTGTATTTTGAACTCTACTCATCTATTTGTTACTGTACCTCGACTCGTTTCATTGTCCAGGTTTATTCAATAGCTATACAAGCACAATTTCGATTCCCCAGAATGTGTTCTCCGCAACTCTATAGCTCATGTCACCTTATTCAGCCAATCATAAGCCTCTGCTGCCAACAAAACATGGCTATGCAGTGAGGACTGTTGAGCCATAGTTGACTGAAGTTCGAAGAGTCATACCGTTTAGATTGCAGGGCTATTAAAACGTCACATGCACAAATCGTGCCGACTATCCGACGCTAATGCACATGTAGATGGTTAGATTGCTGTACATAATTACAAAACAGCCTTCACTATATGTGCCCACATGTATCGCATGAGATGAAAAAGCTCAGACGAGCACGCCATCTGTTAGAAACTGCTAGAAACTGGTTCAAGAGCCATTCAGATACCTGTCATTTTTTCACTGGGGTTAGCACACAGTTGGCTTTTGGACTTCGAGCGGTACCTCGAGATGAAAAGTTGCTGTGAAATTTTATTACTTTCTTGCTTTCATGTGAATTTATTATTATAGAGCGAGCGAAGGCTAACGGTATGTTTACGATTTTGAATGTCTTAGGATCACGTCACCTCGCCAGTGCCTATGACTGCCAACAGTGATGCATTGTGGTTTTAGGATCGTAAGGATTGTAGGATTTCAAGTGGGTGTTATTAAATGTTGGTCGAATATAGCACTGAAATACATAGGAATCGGCATGCGCTATGTTCATTGAAGCAGTAAAAATTACAACCAGGCAGCTTTATCGCCTTTTCTTGATCTCTTCAGACCTGTCAAATCGAGATTTGACTGTGCTTGTGAGCATCTGTGGCATTTCACTTGGCACCTGCAAATTTTTTGTTCCTCCCTACACGTGTGTGCAGGTTCAGACCTTGATGGAGACGAGTACATTGTGATCTGGGAACCAGACCTCTTCTTTCCAGGATCCAATAGGGAGCCTATGGTGTTCAGTGACACTTCTGTTGGAGCTCCCTCTACTGGAAACCTGGCCAGTGCTCTCTCATTATACTTCCTTATGCTTGCACATCCACGTGTTGCCAATAGGGTGATGGGGCCCAGTCACAGTAGCATTTCGCAGGGTGACTAACTTCCCATTAGGTTACCTGCTGGGAACCATGTTTTAACAGGCAACATGTATTGTCCCTGCGTTTCAGTGCTTATGAAATTGTTGTTCTCTGTATTTGGGGATAAAAGCTCCCACGAGGTTAATAACAAACTTGGTTTATTGACAATATTAGGTTGCCGGTAGCGGATTTGGTGTAGCCTGGTAGTGCAACATGGAACTGGTGCAGATTTATGATTGGTACTCGGAATCAAAAGGAATCGATTGATAAGTAGGGTTTAACATCCCAAAACCATCATATGATTATGAGAGACGCCGTAGTGGAGGGCTCCGGAAATTTTGACCACCTGGAGTTCTTTAACGTGCACCCGAATCTGAGCACATGGAGCTACAACATTTCCGCCTCCATCAGAAATGCAGCCGCCGCAGCTGGGATTCGATCCCGCAACCTGTAGGTCAGCAGCTCCTTAGCCACTAGACCACCGCGGCGGGGCTTGATCAAAGGGAAGTGCTTGAGACTATCTGTTTTGAGGGGTGAAAATTTAATTAAGTGCAGATGCTGAAAGGGTGGTGCTTTCTAGCGTTCCAGTCATTTTGATGAGAACTGCTAGTTCGCTTCAAGTCTCATCTACTTGTGGCAAAAGACACAGAGCCCTGTCAAGGAGCTTAGAGATAGCGGCTTTGTATGTCCACAGCCTGATACCAGCTTTCACTGCTTCATATGTCATTTGCATTCTTTTGCATGCGTGTCCAGTAGTGTTGGTCTTCTAGTTTGTCACTTGTGATGCACAGCACCCAAAAGAACCTTTTCATGTCTTGCTCTTTACTTATGGTCTAACCGGTATCTTTTGTGTTCGGAACTGTGCAGGACGATGACATAATTGGCTTCCTGTGCAAGTACATCCTTAATGACAGCGTAGGCGTCATGTCCAATGCACACCTGGCCTGGGCTGACAGCTGTGGCATTTTCTCTGAAACCTGTCTCAATCTTGCCAAGAAAATATCTACCTGCCTCGACTTTGCAAAGACTGGCATCAATGCTGAACTTCATTCGTCTGAACGGGTTCTGAAGTACCCTGATTTCATGAATAAGAGGGGAATCAAACCAGTGTACCGGTCTACAAGAGTACTTGGAGAGCTCTACCGCCTGAACAAAACACTGATCGGCAACACTCATCATGCATTTACTGCGGCTGATTTTCATGCTGCCCTGTTTGATTGCCCAGGATGGCAAAAGCACCAGTGTGCTGCAGAGAACGCTCGTGATATCTACGAAGACATGATGAAGAGGATCATGAATCAGTATGGCATTGAGAGTGAAGCTGAAGTGGTAGCAGGTGTCATCAACAGTGTTTCACGTTACAACAAAAGCAAACAGGACAGAACCAGTGTGGAAACCTTGGTTTCTAAACAATATCAGGAGCTCATTGAAGTAATGCAGAAGCAGTTTGCTGTAGATGTTGAAGCAGCCTCTCAGCGAGGTTATGGCCAGCCAACACAACAAACATTGCTGGAGATGGCATCAGCCTGGTACATGGTAATTTGCAGCAATGAGCAGTTTAAAGATCATCTCTTGGGACTTCCGTGGTGCATTGCAGACAGCCTGCTTCTAATTTTGAAGGAACGAAGTTGTGCACAGTCAACGGGCAAGACAGTGTCACGGAATTTGTTGTCTGCAAGGATAAATCGGCAGAGCATTGGTCGTTTGCCACGAGATGCAGCGTTTGATCTGCTGTGTGAGTGGGCACGAAAGGAAGATCTGTTGTGCGATACTGCTACCAAGGCTTCCCAAGTTTGCATGTCATGCTTCAAGCAGGCTTTCCAGCAATATATGTCTCGTATCCATAGTTCAACAGGAGCCGCAGCACTGAGCTTTGTCAAGTCCCAAGGAGGAGACGCAGACAGCTGTGAGCACACCACCGCTGACTATGTTACCGGTTTTATTCGCTACCTCACCATATCACTGACAGGCCTTCCAGTTTGCAGCGAATGCTGCTCGCCATCTGGTCAAGTGCACAAGCTGACATTGGCAGCCTTGTACCGTTACTCTAGGCTGGTCATGTCAAGGGATGTCTGCTGCTTTGGTCTTCCTTGTGACCCTGACCTTCACGACAGTGCAGACGACGTGCTAGAGTCTGATCCCATACGTATAAATGTGAGTGGCACTGCTTTCAGTACATTGTGGTGCAGCCTAGTTAAACCGGTGAAGTTTTAATATCCTATAATTGATAATCATTCATGTCTAATGGTTAAAAAAAAAAGCTATGTGTAGCAAACTTGTGCGGCCTAACCTTATTATAACAAAGTTGATTTAAAATGAAAATAACTTCGTTAGACTTAATTATTCTTCATAAATATATATTAACACTTTCACTGGCAATACTATTCCTCATTTATTTGTTATAACTTATAATTCATTATATCTATATTAACTATAACAAAGTTTCACTGCAGTTACAGCAATGATAACCTTCCACCGCCGCTTTGCAAAATGTGTCAATACCGAACTCATCAATAGCGGAATAGACCTAGCTCTTCTCCAGGGTGGCATGATATGCATGCTGCAGCTGCTTAATGTGCATGTGCTCCTGTCGTAAAATGCTTGTGTACTGAAGCTACTACTGCAAGCAGATGGCATATGATAAGCATGAAAATATCTGACCGGTCAACTGAAGCAGCAGCCATATTAGTAACTCTACTTAAGAGTTAAAAAAATACATGGCAATGGCGCAGTACTACATTAGAGGGACAATAGTCCAACGGGAATAGTCTAATTCACAGAAACATAGCTGGCAACATAGAGGAATACTATAGCAATAATGAAAGAGTGGTAGGTATCGTAATAAACTGAATAAAAAATACAAGATGAAGGTGGTACAGGCTTACGCGCCTACATCGAGCCATGATGACGTTTCAGTTGAAAGCTTCTATGAAGACGTGGAATCGGCAATGAGTAAGGTAAAACCACAGTATACTATACTGATGGGAGACTTTAGTGCAAAGGTAGGGAAGATGCAGGCTGGAGACTAGGCAGTAGCAGATTATGGCATCGGTACTAGAAACGCCAGAGGAAAGCTACTAGTAGAATTCGCAGAACGCAATAATTTACGGATTTGGAATACCTTCTACCGAAAACGAGGAAACCGCAAGTAGACATGGAGGAGCCCTAATGGCGAAAATAAGAACAAAATAGAATTGCATCGTACAGGATGTTGAAGTGGTTGGCAAGGTACGATACAGTGACCACAGAATGGTACGGTCTCGAATTCGCCTAGACTTGAAGAAGGAACGAGAGAAACTGATACGCAAGAAGCTAATCAATGAGCTAGCACTGAGAGGCAAAGTACAGGAATTCAGAGTATCGCTTCAGAACAGGTACTTGGCTCTTAGTGAGGAAACCAACCTTAGCGTAGATACAATGAATAATAATCTGACGAGTATCATTACGGAGTGTGCAGTGGAAGTTGGAGGCAGGGTAGTTGGACAGGACACTGTCAAGCTTTCCCAGGAAACGAAGAATCTCATTAATAAGCGTCAAATCATGAAAGTCTCAAGTACAACAGACAAAGTAGAACTGGCAGAGCTTTCAAAATCGATTAATAGGCATAGGTATGCAATGTAAGAAGGTATAACATGGAGAATTGAACACGCTCTGAAGAACGGAGGAAGCGTCAAAGCAGGGAAGAGAAAATTTGAGATAGGCAAAAATCGGATGTATGC
The DNA here is from genome assembly GCF_043290135.1 of Rhipicephalus microplus. Taxonomy (NCBI): domain Eukaryota; kingdom Metazoa; phylum Arthropoda; class Arachnida; order Ixodida; family Ixodidae; genus Rhipicephalus; species Rhipicephalus microplus. The sequence continues at coordinate 11,720,638 of NC_134709.1, read as the reverse complement.
ACTAATGGACAAAGAAGACAAAATAACTACCAATATAGATAGGATAGTTAAAATAGCGGAGGAGTTGTACAGTGATCCGTACAGTAGCCGGGACAACCACGACTTTAATACTATAAGAACTAGCAGTAACCCAGATGACACCCCACCAGTAATGATAGAAGAAGTCGGAAAAGCTTTGGAGAGGAAGCAAAGAAACAAAGCTGCTGGTGAGGATCAGGTAACATCTGATCTGCTGGAAGATGGAGGACAGATTGTTAGAAAAACTAGCCACCCTGTTTACGAGGTGTCTCCTGACGGGAAGAGTACCAGAGTCTTGGAAGAACGCTAAGATCATCTTAACACATAAGAAAGTAGATGATAAGGACTTGAAGAATTACAGGCCGATCAGCTTGCTCTCTGTAGTATACAAGCTATTTACAAAGGTAATTGCTAACAGAGTAAAGAAAACATTATAATTCAATCAACCAAAGGAACAGGCAGGATTTCGAACATGCTACTCAACAATCGACCACATTCAATCAGGTAATAGAGAAATGCTCAGAATATAACCAACCACTGTACATAGCCTTCATAGCTTACGAGAAGGCATTTCATTCAGTAGAAATATCAGCCGTCATGCAGACACTGCGGAATCAGGGCGTCGATGAAGTATGTATAAACATCCTGGAAGAAATCTACGGAGGATCAACTGTTACCATAGTGCTTCATAAAGGAAGCAACAGAATACCAATCAAGAAAGGTGTAAGGCAGGGGGACACAATCTCCCCAATGCTATTTACCACGTGCTTACAAGAGGTTTTCAGAAGCCTAGAATGGGAACAGCTAGGGATAAGAGTTAATGGAGAGTACCTTAGTAACCTGCGCTTTGCCGATGATATTGCATTGCTGAGTAACTCAGGGGACTAATTGCAACTCATGATTCTGTAGTTAGACAAGGAGAGCAGAAAGGTGCGTCTTAAAATTAATTTGCAGAAAACGAAAGTGATGTACAACAACTTTGGAAAAGAGCAGCGCTTCGAGATAGGTAATAGTGCACTTCAAGTTGTAAAAGACTATGTCTACTTAGGGCAGGTAATAAACGCGGAGCCAAACCATGAGATTGAAGTAACTAAAAGAATAAGAATGGGGTGGAGCATATTTGGCAAGCACTCTCAAATTAGGACAGGTAGATTGCCACTATCCTTCAAGAGGAAGGTATATAACAGCAGTATCTTGCCGGTACTTAGCTATGGAGCAGAAACCTCGAGACTTACAAAGAGGGTTCAGCTTAAATTGAGGACGACGCAGTGAGCAATGGAAAGAAAAATGATAGGTGTAACATTAAGAGACAAGAAGAGAGCAGAGTGGATTAGGGAACAAACGAGGGTTAAGGATATCATAGCTGAAATCAAGAAGAGGAATTGGACATGGGCCACGCATGTAGCGCGCAGACAGGATAACCGCTGGTCATTAAGGGTGACTAACTGGATTCCCAGAGAAGGTAAGCGGGTTAGGGGGAGACAGAAGGTTTGGTGGGCAGATGAGATTAAAAAGTTTGCTGGTATAAATTGGCAGCAGCAAGCACAGGACCGGGTTAACTGGCGGAACATGGGAGAGGCCTTTGTCCTGCAGTGGACGTACTCAGGCTGATGATGATGATGATGAGTCCAACGGGCCCGCGAAGTGGTTAAAAGACTAGGTCTTCCGGTCCCAACGTGGGAGCGGCTCGTTTCGGGCTAAGACACTAGCACCACCTATTGGACCTTAATAAAGTTTTTTCATCCATTGGTATCATTGGATGTCATCACTCAAAAGTATACACTGACGCGTCAGTGCAGAACTTGCAACCTTCGAATGACACGTCATTGGAAGGTTGCAGGTTCGGATCCTGCCCACGGCAAGTTATCTTTTCACCCACCTTTCTTATTTGTTATATTACAATTCGGTCTAATAACTTCCCCTATATATTCCTTGGCATTATTGTGTGTTAGATCTCTCTCTCTCTCTCTCTATATATATATATATATATATATATATATATATATATATAAATATGAAAGTAGATGCGCTTTCACATAACAACTGTTTATTGTGCTGACGTTTCGACAGGAACCCTGTCTTTTTCAAGGCATAATACTATTTACACATGTTCCGTGCCTTTTTATATCCTGTCGAGACAGGAGGGGAGGGGTCAAATGAGAAAGAGAGAAAAAAAAAAGAAAAAGAAGGAAGAAACAGCGAAACGGGAGGACAAACAATAAATAAAATATAGAAAATCTAGGAGAAGAAGCAAGACCGACATGGCGTAATTAGAAAGGGGCAGCATTTCAACAGAGTAGGGCAGAGGTAGATGAGGAGTGTCATCATTGTCAACAATACCTCCCCCGCACCCACACTTCCCCAAGTGGGCAGGGAGCCGCCGTTTTTGTATTTCACCTTTCCGTGTAGTCCGCTGGCGGCTCGTTCCTCTTTGAAGTGTATGACAAGTTAATGGGGAGGGCTTAAGCGCTTTAAGTGCATGCTGGTGGCATCGGGAGTAGCGAAAAAACCAGTGAATGAGGCACTGCCATCGATATTCATTATATGCATTGGTTCCTTGTCAGTGAAGGAACAGAATGTGCGTTAAAGGATTAACGAAGGAAAAAAAAAGAAGAAGAAGAACAGGGGGGGGGGGGGGGGAAGAGACTGTACCACTCCGGGACAGTCACCACACAGTTGAGGCGCACTGGGAAGATATGCGTGCATGTAGGAAAAAGTTAACGAAACCACCTAGCTGTCAGCTCCTTGTCAGTGAAGGAACAGAATGTGCGTTGAAGCTTGACGAAGAAAAAAAGGAAAAAAGCAAAAAAAGAGAGGGGGGGGGGGGACCGTACGACCTCCGGGACCACTTATCTGTGCGTTCCGGCTGTGCTTGATGAGGCAAATCGTTTCTATGTTGTCAGATGCATAGGCCAAAAGCTTCGTTAGCGGGTAATATTATTGTCGTAATGAAACCGGACTGATTAGAGAGAAGCGTTTGCGTCTTTTAGTGGTCGTAACGCAGACAGAGTGCCTGGGTGTTCATTTATTCCGTATTTTATCGTGTTAAATTTGTAGATAAAATAAGATTCCCGTTGTTCCCGTTCTCTGATTGTTCGAAAGTTGTTTTTATATATATATATATATATATATATATATATATATATTGTAATCAGCGAGAGAGACACAAGACCCGTTCGTGGGGCAAGCTGTTCTATTCTGCCTCTTCTTCCTCGCTGTCCAGCCCATGGCCCACAGGTGCCGCGCCGCTCTTCGTTACATTCGGCCACACTGCGGACCTGACAAAGAAAAACAAAAGAAATTACAGTTCATTGCACCTGCAGCGGTCCGACTGCTTCTTTCAAGCGCGACACATGCACGGCGAAGTTGTTTCTTTTGCGTTTATCGAGAGTGAAGTTCGCATCTGAGGTGTTCACACGCCAGGTATTTCCGCTGAGTAATTATAAATGGCCCGTCGAACTTAGGGAGTAGCTTCTTGCCGGGTCCGCTGGTGCCCCTTTGCACCCAGACCTTGTCACCGATGTTGTAAGCAGAAGCGGGTCTACGACAGCTGTCACAGTGGCGCTTTTGATTTTCTTGTGCGTGGGCGGCTTTCTTGATCGCTTTAGTTCGGATCCTCTGACGGGCTGCTTTGCGATCGTTGGCACATGGAACTATAATGGGAGCATCCAGACTGAGGACCGCTTTCAGCTGTGGTAGTTTTCCATAAACAATTTTGTAGGGCGTTCCCCAGTAGACGTTACCAGTGCCCTGTTAATCGCAAAAGCGGCTGACGGAAGGTGGACGTCCCAGTCGGCCTCTCCTCTTTTCTTTGCCTTCGTATATGAAGCAAGTCGTGCCTGGATGCTCTGGTTAGTTCTCTCAGTAAGGCCGTTTGCTTGAGGATGAAATGCGAATGCGAAGTGGTGCTGCACGCCTGCCGTGCAAAGGTACTTTTTCAGTTCCCCACTACGAAATGTTGTAGCCCGATAAGATAGTTTGGTAAGCCATGTGTCCATTCAAATCGGTGCTTGAGGAAGTCGATTAGGTAAGTGGATGCAAGAGATGGCACGGCCCCAACTTCCACGTATTTTGACTGGTAGTCTACTGCTACAATGACGTAACGATTTCCCGCAATGGTGGTGGGTAGAGGTCCCATGTAATCAATCCCATTCGTGTGGAAAATTGTTTCGGGTACTTGGATTGGTGTTAGTAATCCAGGTTGACACCCAGGCAGTCGCTTAAACTGCTGATAGATTTGCATCTTCGGCCACCAAAAACATTCTTGTAGTTTCTGGAGCGTGGCTCGTTGGCTGGTGTGTCTGCCTTCTGGGAAGCCGTGAATGGCTCGTAATGTTTCTGACCTTTGGGATTTCGGGATCACCAGGAGGTAACGTTCTTCGGATCGGTCCGCTCGCCAGTGACACCGGTACAATGCGGCATTGCGCTTCACAAAAGTAATGTGATTTCCCTTGTCAGTGATAGATGCAATAATGGATGCCAAATCTTTATCCTCCTGTTAGGCTCGGGATATATAACAGAATCGAAAGTTGGGCTAGTTGGATATGCATGGTATAACTATCATTTAAAGCGCACGAAAAACAGACATAAAGAGAGGACAAGCGCTTTCTCGCAACTAAACTGTTTATTAGAAAGGGCGGAATATATATACAGGCAACTGAAAAACACGACTCATACATGTGCAGGCAAAAAAGTACATCAGTGGCACATCAAGAACTTATGGTAAAAGAAAACAGATTATCTCGGAACATACTCAAGAAAAACGAACTCTTTATCGTGCAGCAAAACAGAAGGCTGGCTGACGCATTGATCCCCTCTTTTTCTTATGTGAAACGCTTCTGTCAACTCGCGAGTTAATTTATTATTTGACCGAAAAACCACTTCAGTATCCTGAAAAAGAGGGTGACAACCGCACTCTCTGCAATGAGCCGCAAGATGCGATCTTTTTTGCTGCACGATAAAGAGTTCGTTTTTCTTGAGTATGTTCCGAGATAATCTGTTTTCTTTTACCATGTGTTCTTGATGTGCCACTGATGTACTTTTTTGCCTGCACATGCATGAGTCGTGTTTTTCAGTTGCCTGTATATATATTTTGCCCTTTCTAATAAACAGTTTAGTTGCGAGAAAGTGCTTGTCCTCTCTTTATGTCTGTTTTTCGTGCGCTTTAAATGATAGTTATACCGGGATATATCCATCTGGGTGAAAGAAATGTGGGTTTGCCTGGTTTGTTGCTTGCAGTCAAGGGGTTTCCGTGGGAGTGCATCGGCGACGTTGTTTAGCCCCCCCGGCGTGCTGGCGGACGTCAAAATCGTATTCTTGCAGTGTGATTATCCACCGGGCAAATTTGTGCTCAAGTTGCTGCTTGAAGAACATTCATGCTATAGCAGCGTTATCAGTCACAACAGTGAATTTACGGCCGAAAATATAATGTCGAAACTTATCATCGACGCTCCATACCACTGCAAGACATTCAAGCTCGTTGGAGTGATAGTGGCGCTCGGTGTCTGAAAGTTTTCGGCTGGCATAAGCGACCACGTGTTCCACGCCATCTGGATCACGCTGCACTAACACAGCTCCTAGGCCGACTTGGCTAGCTTTAATGTGCGCTTCGGTGGACCAGTCCTCATTGAAGTGACTTAGTATGGGGCAACAAGTAAGCTTTTGTTTTATAGCTCGAAAACCATTTTCTTATGAGACACCCCATTCAAACCGCGCGTACTTTTTAAGAAGACCGCTCAAGGGAGCTTCGATCGAAGCGAAGTGGGGAATAAACCTTCGCAAATATGAGGCCATACCCAGAAATGACTGAACCTGCTTCAAGCAGGTTGGTGTGGGATACTGCGACATGGCAGCTATTCGCTCCGGGAGTGGCTGAATGCCGACAGGAGATATATTATGTCCCAGGTACGAAATCTTGGACACTCCAAATCGGCATTTCTCTTGGTTCAAACGAAACCCTGCTGCTTAGAGTCTGTGCAGTACTTCGTCCAAATTGCGAAGGTGTTCATCCTTCATCCTGCCAACGGCCAGGATGTCGTCTAAGTACACCACACAGGCTTGATTTTTCAATGGTCGGAGCACTGAATTCATCGCACGCTGAAAAGTGCTAGGAGCCGTTCTTAGTCGAAACAGCATGCGGTTGAATTCATACAAACCGAAAGGTTTGCAAAAGGGTGTTTTACATCTCTCTTCCTCCGCGAGGGTAATCTGCCAGTACCCTTCGCGTAAATCAAGCGGCGAAAAGAACTTGCAGTGACGTATTGTATCAACAGCGTCATCAATGCGGGGTAAAGGGTAGGAGTCGGGCATTGTACACTTATTGAGCTGCCTGTAATCCACGCAGAAGCATAGTTGTCCGTTTTTATTGCGAACAAGGACGACTGGAGCTGCCCACGGCCTCGATGATGGCCTTTTAATGCCCGCGGCAAGCATTTCATCTACTTGTTCTGCGATCACTGCCCATTCTCGTTCAGCGTATCGTCGCAGTGGTATGCATATTGGCGGATGATCTCTTGTTGGTATGCGATGGAGCAGCAAATTAGTGCCTGGCAGTTCTGCTGTATTGCTAGCGAATACTGGCTCAAGGGTCATGTCGGCAGGGAGGTCTTGAAAGACGGGAATGGCTGGAAGAACTTTAGTGCCCGCTGCCGTCAGGACTGAAATGTCGAGCATTTTGACTGGCATAGCACTTCCTTCAAATTCGCAGAGGGGAGGTTGCGTCGACGGTCGGATAGTGTCCGGAGCATTACGTCAATGTAGCGCCGTTCGTTCCGCACCGGTATCCACCAGAGCAGATAGGTCACCTATTCCCTCAACATGAATGGACATCCGAGGAATTTGACAAGCTTGGTTGGGGATTTGGGTCTGGAACCGTTGACTACACTCTTTGGCGTTATGGCCAATGCGACTGCACTTGAAGCATCCGTGTTGTGTGGAAGCGTAAGTCGAACGGACAGTCAGTAATGTGTCCAAGCTAAGCCGACGACGAGAGTTCTTTTGAAGTTCGGCTGTTTTTTGAGCGAAAACCTGGGGTGACGCTTTAGGTGACTGTGGCAAGATAAGATGGCAGCATGGGTAGGGTCAGCCAAGCCATCAACGACATACTGGCGGGCAGCCGGAGAGATCCATGTAATGCGACATTTGTCGAGAATCCCGAGCATATCGTAGACATATTCACGGGAGTCTTCTGATGGAGCCTGCCGACGCGATCGCATGCACATAAAATGGTCGTCGTATGCGGATGGAAGTGGTGAGAAGGCCGTGACGAAGACTGTAGTCCAGTCATTCCAGGATTTGTACTTGCAGCCATTGTATTGATGCCTCGCTTTGGCGGACTTGCGCAGTCGACTTACGGCTAGTGATAGCATCACGTTGTCATTCCATGCATGTCGACGGGCTAACGAATGGATTTCATCCAGCCAGACGGTTGGGTCTTGATCAATGCCGGTAAAGTCAGGAATTTCCGCCATGGATGGAGGAGGCAACGTGGTGCGTGCACAGGCTGCTGAGAAGGTGACGGTGGCGTCTGCAAGACGCTGGCTCGAAGTAGCGATGGCCTGCACAACCTTGCAGAGTTCGCTGGCGGCTACAGGCAAGGAATCACGCCTGTCTTCTGGCGACGGTACTGACGTTGCTCCAGGTATGGTACCTGAGACGCAGTCCAAGGGAGCGTGTACGACGTCCCTGGGCAAGGAGGCGGTTTGCGAAGCCAAGTCAGTGGAGTCACCTTGTGGTTTGGCAAGGACGCCTGCAGGCAGCGCGCTGGCTTCGGTACCCACGGTGGCAAGGTCGGATGCCATGGCCACAGGAGCAGGAGCTGCGGGTCGCTGGAGAGTGCGTCCATTCCGTAGGACGGCTTCTTCACGCAGGTCGTCGCGCACAGGTTCATTGAACGGCTGCGCCATTGTAATGAGCGAGACAAACACAACACCCGTTCGTCGAGCAAGCTGTTCTATTCTGCCTCTTCTTGCTCGCTGTCCAGCCCATGGCCCACAGCTGCCGCGCCACTCTACGTTACTATATATATATATATATATATTGTAAGATGGCGTCGAGTACACTCAAGACTCTCCTTTATTGACCCGAGTATGAGCCCCACGACCTAAACTTGACTGGTGATGATGAGTATGTACAGATGAAAAGATGGGACGCATAAATAATGCTCACACTTATTTTCCCCGCGCACTTGAGCGGCCGGCCCGGCCGAGACTTAGGCGGGAAAGGTACGGCGCACAAAGGGTTTAAGACGTGAAACGTGGACTATCTCGGAGGCACGGTAACGACGGTCCGAGGAACCCTCGATGGGAGTGACAAGGTAATTGACAGGAGATGTTCGTTCACAAACAACGTAAGGTCCTAGAAAGCGAGACTGAAACTTTTCACAATATATATATATATATATATATATATATATAATGTCATGACCAAGAAAGACGCTGGCGCTTCGGCGTGCGGGTAGCTAGTGCAAGGAAGAGAAGAACGAAGTCAGAATAAAAACAGCTGGCCCAGGAAGGGGTGTTGTCTGCCTTTCTCTGTCTAGTACATCTCAACGGCGCAGTCCGACTAGTGAACCCTCTGCAGGAAGTCACCGGTACATGTCTTCGTGGTTCGTCGGCAGCGTGGGCTTCTCCATCGAGGAACGTCGTTCACGCTTCCTTGGCGATGGGGTCCCGCCCGCGTCTTCCGCTACCCTTCAGACCACCAGTGGACGGCGTCCAGGCCTCCCCTGTGGTTCCAAGGCATGACCTGATGTACACCCTGCCACCGCTTCACGGCAGGAATCCGTACCGGCTCCTGTACTTTAGGAATGCCGTTCACGCTACCCATGGCCTATATTCCCGTTGCGGTACTCTTCCAACATACGAGCCTCCACGGAACGTCGTCCAGGCTTCTCTGCTCATCAATCTCACCGGGGTGAGTGCTCCAACCGCTACTTACTCGAAGATCGCGATCATTGACTCTTCACGCCCGAGAGCACCGCGAACTTGCGGCGTACCATCGCACTACTCCGCGTCGAGACTAAAGAACTGAAAGCGTTGATCTCCGAGCAAGTTCCTACAATGTTGCCAGTATGTCATGCCATTAACGCAGTGCTGGATGTAGCTGCCTGGCACTACCTTAAGGCAAGCCCACCGGAGCAATGCAAGGAGCTTCGGTCTTCTCTCATGGAGCTCCCGCACCAGCTTGCCTGCTTCGCGTCGGTGATCTCTGCGTTGCCACCAGGCACCCCACTATAGCCGGCTGTCTGCGAACTACCGGAATCCCACGGGTTCCAGAACAACGCCCACAGCTGGGTGTCAACCATGAACGTGCTAGCAGTGTGTGGGAACTGAACGGAGCTTCGGAAATGGTGCGTAGCCATAGACCGCCTTCGGGAAAGTGCCGCGGCGTGGCACTGGTATGAAGGCGTGAAGTAGTTGTACTGGGCGGACTGGAGCTGCAAGCTCAAAGCTGCTTTTGGTCGTAATCTTTACCACCTCTCCACCACCACACCGTCCAACCTGGCCAGTATCGAGAAGCAAGCTCCAGAGGCTTTCCACCTCGAGGCTGCAGCTGTGCGCTGCAGTTTACCACACGAGAAGTTAGACACTTTGTCGATACCCGAAGCAAGTTCACTGCGGCCAGCGGCCGCTACCGAAGTTGGACCTCTTGAAGGGCGTTGCTTCGAAACAGCCGCAGAGAATCATCTCGACTGTGCTGCATTGCCCTTCACCGATGCACCCCCATTCGCACACGGAGCTGAAGTGGAGCAACACCTCGAAGGTTCCTCGAAGCTCTCCAGTCGCGCGGCAGAAAGCTTCTCCGCCTGTCCTACGAATGACGTCAGGCGCAGGTGCAACGCGCCACTGCTGCTCTCAGTACCCGCGCCGGTACGTGACGCCGTCATGTCAGTGGAAGTGGCTGATACCAGTCCTCATACAGCTCAGTTAGAGAATCCAGCCCCATTGTCACCTTTACTGAGGCAAGTAAAGACACCAGCATCGCCTATGCTTAAACCGCCTACAATCATGGCGCCGGTAGAGCCCAAGGTAACCACTGCTGGTCTTACTGACCAAGATCATGAGGAGAAAGTTGGCGCTCAAGATGCAGACAGCAGCCAATATGATGACAGCTTCACAAAATGTCCTGCCGCAGACGCCAAAACTGTCCGTAATTTATGTTCTCTGCCACATATCTCGGAAGTTGCGTACTCATTCTCGACACAAGCCAATGTACCCAGCGCGTCTTTTGGGATACTCTTTCGGCTACCCTCGTTCGGAGTTTAGGGTCTGCCACTGATTTTGCGGCCCGTCCGAAGCGCGCTGTCAGGTGCATGTTTAGCTGCTTTCCACAGAGTCTCTGCATGGCCGAGACCGACCACAACGATGCAGCCAGTCTCGACCTCCTGATAGACTTGTTGAAGACTCTGGCACCCAGGTTCAGCGTGGCCAAGGCCGACCTCCGAGATGCAGCGAGTATATCGACCGCCAGATCTACCTTTGGCAGATACCGGGACCAAATCGCGGCACAGCCGAGAGCGTCGGCCGTAACGGGGCAGCCAATGCCGGCCGCCTGAGTCCACAGCACTTTTTCAAGAGACATTGTGACGTGCAAAAGAGCGACCAGCTCGAGGCAGCCAGTGCCGTCCACCAGAGACTCTTCCCCCAGACCGTCGCTCCATGTTGCATTGTGGTCCGGGCTGACCACCACAATGCAGCCAAGCCCGCCCACCAAAAACTTTGCCGCAAGCTCCGCGCGTGCGCGCGCAGTCATGGTTGAGTGTCATGACCAAGAAATACGCTGGCGCTTCGGGGCGTGGGTAGCTAGAGCAAGGAAGAGAAGTCAGAATAAGAACAGCTGGCCCAGGATCGGGTGTTGTCTCTTGTTCTCTCTGTCTAGTACATCACAATATATATATATATATATATATATATATATATATATATATATATTGTAGGGAAGCCTCCGAACACTGAATTGGGTCGAACTCTCAAGTGCTTTCTAGTGGGTCTACCCAAAAAGGACGCTGCTCGCGCTGAGAGTCCATGCTTGACCGTTACTGTCTTCATTGTGTATGCTTGCTGTGTGCCGGCTGATAAATGCCATAACAAATTGGTTGAGAGTGCTACGATCCCCTTTGATGCCCTTGGAACTACGTTCTCGTACCCTGCCATATACCATGTCCTACGACGCCTCTCAGCAAACGCCTCCTCGCATGCCACCCCCTTGTCCTGGTGTCCCAGGATCCGCGATCCACCCAACTTCACGGGCGCCGATGGCACTGACGTGGAAGACTGGCTCGTCATTTACGAGCGTGTGAGCGTCCCTAACAAATAGGACGAGGACAACTAGTTGACAAACTTGGTGTTCTACGTTGCGGGCGTTGCAAGTTTGTGGTACAACAACCACGCGTCCGATTTCCCAACCTGGTCCGATTTTAAGACTTCTATCACCAACGTTTTAAGCCGCCCTGCCGTTCGTAAGCTGCAAGCCGAGCAGCGTTTACGCAAACGCGCTCAGCAGGCCAGTGAATCATTCACCAGCTACATCGAAGATGTCCTGTACTTGTGCAAGAAATCCAACAACAACAATATATATACCAACAATATATATATTGTAACGGGGTTTATTTGCAGCGCAGAACGCAGAAAGCGAAGCTGTCAGCAGCGTCCGGCCAAGCGCAGCAAGCACGAGCTTATGCTGATGGCGATGCCCCTGATGCGCCGAGAAATGCCGCTGAAGCTCCTATTCTTGATGATGATGATGATGGGCTCCACGATATAGTTGACGAGTGACGTTTGCTCTACAACACGGTATGGCCCAATGTATTTGGGAAGAAGTTTTGCGGAGCGGCCAGGCGCGGTAGCAGGTGCCCGAAGCCATACTAATGAACCAAGTGGAAAGTTTGGAGCCGAACGGTCCCCAGTCTGGCGGGATTGCTGCTGCCACTGGACCTCGGCAGAAAAAGAGCGGGCAAGCTGGCGGCATTCTTCAGCATGTCGGGCAGCTTCGGACAGAGTTGTACTTTCGGACTCATAAGGTTTATATGGAAGAATAGTGTCTACTGTATTTGAAGGTTCTCGTCCGTACAAAAGAAAGTATGGCGAAAACCCAGTAGTAGCTTGTACGGCGGTATTATACGCGTAGGTGACGAACGGGAGAACTTGGTCCCAATTTGAATGATCAGAGGCGACGTACATCGACAGCATACTGCCAAGAGTACGGTTGAAGCGCTCCGTCATGCCATTCGTCTGAGGGTGGTACGCTGTACTTGTGCGGTGCACGATTCCGCATTCGTTGAGTAATGCCTTCAAGGCGTCAGAAGGAAAGGCACGGCCTCTGTCACTTAAGAGCTCGCGAGGGGCACCATGACGCAGAATGAAACGTTGCAACAGAAACGTTCCAACGTCACAGGCTGTGGCAGTCGGCAGCGCGGCTGTTTGGGCATAGCGTGTCAGATGGTCTATCGCAACAATAATCCAGCGATTACCAGCTAGAGTTGATGGTAGTGGTCCGTAAATGTCAATGCCGACGCGATCAAAAGGTCGACTAGGACAAGGAAGAGGTTGTGACGGGTAGACTTGCCCGGGAGGTAACTTTTGTCGTTGGCACTGAGCACACGAGCGAATGAATTTCCGCACGTAGTTATACATGCCACGCCAATAAAATCTGAGTCGAAGCCTAGCGTATGTCTTGAAGAGGCCTGCGTGGGCGCACTGTGGGTCCGCGTGAAAAGCTTCGCAGATAGCAGCTCGAAGATGGCGGGGTATCACAAGGAGACACTTGCGACCGTCGGAAAGGTAGTTGCGTCGATAAAGAAGATCATTCCTTAGGCAAAAGTTGCTAGCCTGGCGGCGGAGAGCGCGAGACGGCGAAGGAGCGAGAGGATCAGAAAGAATGCTTATGAGGCCACTGATCCAGGGATCCTTTCGTTGTTCCACCGTCATGTTGCGCAAGGCGGGTGACGCAAGTGCAGGCTCGAGGGAAGAGAGGCAAACGCCTTCATTCGATATGGGTGAGCGAGAAAGGGCGTCGGCGTCCATGTGCTTACGACCAGATCTGTAAATAACGCGGATGTCGTATTCCTGAAGTTTGAGCGCCTAGCGAGCAAGTCGTCCGGAAGGGTCTTTAAGTGTGGATAGCCAACAAAGGGCGTGGTGGTCAGTGACGTCGAATGCGTGACCATACAGGTAGGGGCGAAATTTTCTAAGGGCCCAAATAATAGCTAAACACTCTTTCTCGGTCACGGAGTAGTTAGCCTCGGCTTTCGTGAAAGTTCTGCTTGCGTAGGCGACGACATATTCATAGAACCCTGCCTTTCGTTGCGCGAGGATAGCGCCAAGTCCAACACCGCTGGCATCAGTATGAACCTCCGTGGGAGCGGCAGGATCGTAGTGGCGGAGGATGGGTGGTGAAGTCAGCAGGTGGCGTAATTTGGTGAATGCATCGTCGCATGCTGGTGACCAGGTGGAGAGGTCCTTGTCGCCGCTATGAAGGTCCGTAAGGGGCGCACATACAGAAGCAAAATTTCTAATAAAGCGTCGGAAGTATGACGACAAGCCGACAAAACTTCTAAGTTCCTTCAAGTTCTTTGGCTTCGGAAAATCGGCGACTGCTTGAAGCTTGGCAGAGTCAGGAAGTATGCCGTCCCGCGATACGACGTGGCCAAGAATGGTGAGCTGCCGGGCACCAAAACGACACTTCTTGAGGTTGAGTTGAAGGCCGGCGTCGGTGAGACGTGTGAGGACGTGCTCGAGACGATTTAAATGGGTGTCGAAATCGGTGGAAAAGACAACTACGTCATCGAGGTAGCATAAACATGTGTTCCACTTGAGGCCTCGTAAAATAGTGTCCATCATTCTTTCAAAAGTGGCTGGAGCGTTACAAAGGCCGAAAGGCATAACGGTAAACTCGTATAACCCATCAGGTGTGACAAATACCATCGGCTGACACTTCAATGACGTTAGCTGGACAGGGGCGAGGACCTGTGCATGGCGACGGGGACGCAGTTCGTGCCTCGGGAACTCCGGCCGTTAGTTTTCCTGGTCGGTGGGTCCGGAACGGCGACGCATAGGGGAAAGCGAACGTCGACGTGGAGGTGGGGAGCGGCGGGTCGGGCCGTGTGGACGATCAGAAGGAAAGGAAGAGGAAGGAGGGCTTGAAGGCGTAGAAGAAAACTGAGGGTCGAAAGAGGGCATCCGTCGAATGTTCTGAGCCGCCTGGCGACGACGACAATAACGTGCCACGTGGCCAACACCACCACAAGCAAAACATATGGGACGGTTGTCGTGGGTCTGCCATTGGTCGGAGTAGACTCCGACTTGCGGCTGGGGGGCAGAAAACTGCGGCCGAGGTGGTACCGGCATAGGCGACGGTGAATAGATCGGCGGCGAAAAGGGCGGCGACGAATACGTAGGCGCTGGCTGGAACGCAGGCTGTTGAGGTCGAGCAACGGCCTCGGCGTACGTGAGAGGTGCGGCGACTGGCGGCGGTTCACAAGCAGGAGGAAGAACTTGTGCGACCTGGTCTTGAATGAAGTCGCGGAGTGTAGACGTCAATCTGCGTGGTTGATCGGGTACGCAGGACATCAAAGAGAGCTGACGAGCGACCTCAGCGCGGATGAACTCTTGGATCTTGGAGAGAAGAGGGGCATGGTCTTCTCCTATGCCAAGGGTGGACAGGCTGGACAAAGAGTTGTCGAGCACCGAGGGACGTTGGGTGGAAAGACGTTGCCTGCGCAACTCGTCAAAACTTTGGCATAACTCGGTCAGTTCTAGGACAGTGCAAGGACTCTTAGAAAGCAACATTTGGAAAGCGTCGTCCTCAATGCCCTTCATGATATGCTTGATCTTAAGCTCTTCGGACATGGACTCGTTGACTCGCTTGCAAAGGTCCAGAACGTCCTCAATATAGCTTGTGAAATTCTCACCAAGCTGCTGGGACCGAGTATGTAAGCGTTGTTCGGCACGGCGTTTGCGTACCTCAGGCCGCCCAAAAACTTGTGTGAGGCTCGTTTTGAAGACCGACCATGTAGGGAGTTCCGCTTCGTGGTTTATAAACCACAGCTTGGCCACGTCCGACAGGTAGAAGGAGACGTAGGCCAACTTGGCGGCGTCATCCCATTTGTTGAGTACTCACTCGCTCGTACATTGAAATCCAGTCGTCAACGTCCTTGTCTTCTGTGCCTGAGAAAACAGGGGGATCTCGCAGACGCAGAGAACCGGCGCAGAGAACAGTAGGCGGTGCCGATGGAGGAGTTGGAGCGGCGCTTGCGTCGGTAGCCATAGTGGATGGTAAAATGCGATTCCGAAGCTCCAGGGTGATCGAAACCCAGCAGAATCCACCACTTGTAACGGGGTTTATTTGCAGCGCAGAACGCAGAAAGCGAAGCTGTCAGCAGCGTCCGGCCAAGCGCAGCAAGCACGAGCTTATGCTGATGGCGGTGCCCCTGATGTGCCCAGAAATGCCGCTGAAGCTCCTCTTCTTCACTACAATATATATATATATATATATATATATATATATATATATATATATATAGATGAGATCTAACAGACAATAATGCCAAGGAAAGTAGTATAGGGGAAGTTATTAAACCAAATTGTAATGTAAATGTGAAGCAAGAAAAGTGGATGAAAAGATAACTTCAATACATAAGCTGCCAGGTCGTAATAAGTTCATGTGCTACGTAACGCCACACAGGCTCATAAAGAGTGTTCCACACTCGCCGCCATGGCTACTGAGGGTGCTGACTGACACTCCCGCGTTTAAATTCACATATATATCCAATAAAGTGGCTGGGAGGATAGGCGCCTTGGTAGCTCAGTGGTAGAGCATCGAGCGCGTTATTTGGAGGTCGCAGGTTCGGTTCCTGACCACGGCAAGTTATCTTTTCACCCATTTATCTTCATATTTACATTACTATTACACACATATTTACATTACCATTACACACATATATATATGTGTGTGTGTGTGTGTGTGTGTATGTGCGTGTGTGTGTGCATGTGCGTGCATGCATGTGCGTGCTTTAATGTAGCCAGGGGTGCAATCTAATACCCATTCTGGCAGAAAATGTTCTGTCGTGCCACACAAGATCGGTCGAGGCTCGCCTGATGGTCAGACATGAGAACAGCAACTGCAGAGAACTGCAGGAACTTTTCCAGCAACTACCTGGCCAGGTCATGGAAACTGACAGGAGTTCTGTGTGATTGTCACAAAAAAAAAATATTACCAATGATCAAAGCTTAAAAATTTGCTCTTTAGAGTGCAACTACAGTGAGCTGGTAATTGATTGATTGATATGTGGGGTTTAATGTCCCAAAACCACCACATGATTATTAGAGGCGCCGTAGTTGAGGGCTCTGGAAATTTCGGCCACCTGGGGCCTACAGCATTTTGCTGTAGCATTTTGCTGTGTAGCACACGGGCCTACAGCATTTTTGCCTCCATCAAAAATGCAGCCGCCGCAGCCGGGATTCAATCCCGCGAACTGCGGGTTGGCAGCCGAGTAGTTTAGGCTCAGTGCGGCGGGGCACAGTGAGCTGCGAGAAGGCGCGTGAAAAAATACAGTGCATAACTGTTGCTTCTTAGTGTAAATGTGAAAGGATATACCGACCCATGAAACACAAGGTTTACTGATGTTTCAGCAGCCGATAAGGGAGGGAGCCTTGTTCACAGTAAAAGCCATAAGAAAGGCACGGCATACATGACATAAGTAGCGAGAGTGCATTGTCAGAAGTGTCCCAATACTCCTGTTCAGTGTGTGTCCAGTCGTCTGCATCTTGATCCCAGGTGCATGCATGATGCAAGCTTCTTTTAAGAGCGAAGCATTTTATATCGCACCTACTCGTAAATCCAGCGTGTGTGGTGGTGTCTTCACCCCTACTGCGCAGGCTGGTGTCTCGTGCCAACCGTAAATCTCCAATAATTTTTCAGCTTAATGTCCACGGAAAAGTATGTAAATCAAGGTAACGTGCCAACATTCGTGATTGATCTGTGGAATCAAGGAAGCTGTCGCATCATGACAGATTCCTCCTTGCCACCACATATTCAAATGTCGGAACTTTAAACGCTGTCCCCAGAATTTGTTGCAGCCGTCTGAGGGCTTTTTTTCATTGCACTTTAAGTGTCAGAGCCCAGAGACAGAATACAAACATGTATGTGCTCATCGGAGAAAGAAAGAAATATATAAAAAAAATTTGCTGTGCGGCTCTGTTTCTGCAACATTGTCGTTTCTTGTTGTCAAGGCAAGGTACACAAAATACGGGAGTAGTAGTTATTCAGTCATTAAGTATATTTTAGAGGTGTGCAAATTAGGCGGGGACCTAAATCAATAGCAAATACAGCAATCCTGGTCGAGTCAGATCTAATCCAATTCTTATCCTAAATGGTTGTGTCAGTAAATACAGCAGTTCAAGGCAATCTAATTCAATTCAATCTACATCCTAAGTGGCGTGGGCACAGTCAATATAGTAAACTAAATTATACTCCTGTGGCGGAACCGGCCAGGCTCCTGTGTCCTCATTTTACACGGATGCACCACTTCTTCGTTTCCTAGCAGCTTTGACTGCAATGTCGGACTATCGCAGGCTCCTTCAAACTTTCATCTGCGGTTACTTTTAACTTGTGTGTTTGCTTCCTGGTTCTTTTGAACATCAAACAGCACATTTGGTCACTGCCTGTCCCAGGGGTTTTATTTTGGCCATATATACATATTTCTTCACATTTAATGCAACCGTTCGGAACATCCTGAGTGCATGTGGTAAATATGTTTACTTATTTCATGATTTTTTTTTTTACCACTCGAGGGTTTGTTTCCAGTGCAGAGTTTTCTAAGCAGATGTGGGGGTCATGCAATTTGCTTTTATTCATCATGGAAAACCTAGAAAAGTCAAGAAATTCAGAAATATCAAAATATCAAATTGGTAGACATCCTAAACTGGAAGAGGCAGTGCTGTCAATATTTGTTGTCTGCTAAACAAAGAATGGGCATAGAATGGACAGACACACTGGTTCGTGATCCATCTGATAGAACGTATGCAAAACCCAATAGTGGTCCAACTGTGCCATTTGTGCCATTTGTTCCCATCTCTATGTGCCTTATGTCCCCATTCAGGTGTATATTGTGCAAGCTGCACCAAATTTCACAGAGCATTTGTGACATTTTTGGTTTGGCACCAGGTACACAGCTTTTTGATATGGCCCCGGAACTCATTCTCCTTCTTTCCACTGATGCATTTTTCCTCCTTATAACCGGCCTAACCCAAATATGTGCATTTGACCTCCTTCAATGACAGTTCAAAATGTATACTCTGGAAGCTCGTCGCTTTTCATGAGAAACTGGCAATAAGGAACTGGCTGAGGAACTGGCTACCAAACATGGTGTCTTCTCATAAGTGAAGTGACCCAGACTCGCAACAGTGTGATATCTTCCAAAGAAACGTGTTTCATGTCAATTGCACTGTGTGAAGTACTTCAGCATATGGTGATTGTAACACAAAGCCTAAATATGCGAGCATGCGTCGAGCATGAAGTGGTGTCGCTTTTGCTCATATGCGTCAAAGTGCACATGGCATGTCTTCATTGCGGAACCGGCGTAATGTGTTGGCAAAAAAGCGGGCAAGGAAATTGACCCATGCAGACACTGACCAGCCGACAGCCTCAACATGCACGTTCCTGCGCTTGCGTGTCTGTTACAGAGTACCACTTAAACAGCCAGTATCCCTGTAAATTACCTGAAAAGGCTAGACTAGACAAGTTGCTCTCAGCCTGCAGAACTTCCTTCCCGATTCCCAGCCAAGCATTCTCGCCGCTCACAATTGCTGCGTCGCTCTACAGTTCAACTGCGACATGAAAAAAATGCGAATGAAAAATTTTCACTGCAAATAATACTCTCATATTTTGCCTCTTTGTTGTGAGGCATGTACTGCAGTGCATCAGATTGAAATGCAAAATCAAGAACCTCCAGTATGACTAATATGCACCGTTGGTCGAGATAAACTATGTCATGTAAATCTGTTTTGGGGAAACCCTCAAGGTTGGGTTAAGAAAGAGGACAACGACCTGTTTGTAGAATGAAGCCACAAAGAAAGCCCGGACTAGGATAAATCTTTTGGCAATTAAGAAACTTTTTTTCTGAAAAATCTGTACGGATTTTGTTACATACTTGTGGCTTCGTGCTACAAATGGGTGGTTGTCTTCTTTTCCTTTCATAAGTCATATCGCTTTAAATCTGTCCACTAAAGGTGATGCTGGTTCTGTTGTGAGAGTAAAACTTTCAGCAACATGACACAAACTAGAGATGGTGGATGTGAGAGTGTGTGCATTACTGAGCATCAAATTGTGCTTCAATCTTTAAAGGTTGTACAGTTTAACATGCAATAACTAATCAAACTTCCATACTTTGGTGTCACACACTGTTTAAGTGCAGAGCTGCTCGTTAAGTGTTGCTCACTTTTTACATACAACAGTCTAACAGCCAATCAGCTATACACTCGGCAGCTGACAAGTTTTACTGTGCTGTTTTCTTGTTTCTCTCACGACCAGGTTGAAACAACGCAATTCTTGAAGATGTTACGGGAGCAGGAAAGCTCGGTGAAAGAGCTGCTGTGCCGGTGGACCGGTGTGGAGGAAGTCAACATCCGGCTGCACAGCTACCGTTCACGCAGACACCATTACATCATTGTCTCGGCTGTTGGACGCCAGTGGCAGCTGTGTTGTTTTGATGAGCTGGTAGCACAGCCATGGCTTGAAGATGCCATCATCAGCAAGAGGCTAGGTTATGACCCTGTTCCACTGAACGATTTATTGTTCGGAGAATATGAAGACTTTAGCCTACTGGATGATTTTAACACGTGTTTTTCAGATTTTAATGACATGCTTTTCGAATGACATTATGTGGATGCTACGCAGAGATCTATAATGTCATTAGAATCGCACGACTTTCACCGTTGCAGCCAAATTGAATGTGTACTCTTTACCCCAGGGACTACTTCAAAGATGGTATTCGGCATTCTGAATTTGACCTGCGTTCATGGAAACTCCCTAATAGTGTTGCTTTTCTAAGGTACCCTTAAATCTTACAAGATTAGGTGTACTTCCGTCTCAAAATTTTTCAACTCTCCACCTAAGTGGCATCTAACAGCCGGCGTTGGTAGCCATAATGTAAACAAGCAGATGCCTGTTTGCAGGTGTGTGTGTGTATCTCCAGCTAAGGCATCAAGGGAGCTATTTTTTTTTTGTCTTACGGCCAAGTCTGTTATAGTTTGTGCACATTTCTGCACTGCCAATATCAAAGAAATTAAAGGCATTACTTGCTGCAGCGTGGCGCCGTTCAGCGGCTATGCCATGTCAAGCGTGTTGTTTGTGGTCATTCTATCGGCTGTCGCTACTGGATAGGCAGATCGTCTTGGTTTGTAGTGGCCATATATTCTGCTATATAAAATTTCTGTGTGCATTTATTTAATGAGGCGACTTCTTGCACACTTTTCAAATAAGTGACTTCACTTTTCTACCACTCAACAGTTTCCATACTAGCCATTTCTTTTCTGAATTTATCAACATTGATAACATGTACGAATGGCGTTACTTTTTCTTGTGTAGCACCACCACGGATCGAATGGCATTCATTACAACGAATGACATTTGAACCTAATGACATTAACACCTATAGCAGTGTTTTACTACTATCCCAGTGTGAACCTTATTTTGGTCATTGCCAAAGGCTGAATTAGCCAGGTAGTGAGCAGTTAGGTTAGACAACAAAAAACTGTAGGCTTATGTACACTCTAAAAAAATATAGAGTAAAAAGGCTGTCTTTTTGTCCCACAACAATAATCGTCATCAGGCTTGCATGCGCTTCCTTTCTTGAAAACTCTGTGCTGGCCACTTTCCTATCGAGAATGCAATGTAAGCCTGATAATGGGCATGTCGATCGTGACCGGAATGTGACCGGAATGTGACCGGAATGTGACCGGAATGTGACTGGATCGTGACCGGATAGCGCAAGGGTGGAACGCAATATTAATGACTATCATTGTTGTGGGACAAAAAGACACCCTTTTTACTCGCTCTTTTGTTAGAGTGTAAACGAAACCACAATTGACATTCCGCTGCTAAGGAAGAATCAGGCAGGTGTTAAGTGTTATTGGCTGACTTTGTTTAGAGCTGACTATATCTTGCCTGGAATGATATTTAGCTGGAGTTCATATTTTTGCACGGAGCCTGTGTTTACAGTTTGATTGTTGGTTTATGAGCTATGCTTCCTGTCGCAGAAAAGCTGTTGGTTTACGTGCTGGCATTGAGGCTATACATTCATACATGTACAGCTGTTTCTGAAGTTTGTCAGGGACTAAATACAGCAGCTGCCATGACATGGCACATTGAGAAACTGAATTCCAAGCTGTGTGGGAGCATGATTCCTTTTCATCTGCATTTAGCTATCTGAAAATGCCATGTAGCATTTCATTTTTTTTTTGTGATAACTCGTTATCTACGTTACATTCGATTGCTTCGTGAGTCTTACATTCCATCTTGTTGTATTAGTTCACACCTTGCTTTGTTAAAAATGGACCAAGCACATCCCTAGTTTTATTGTGTTTCAAAGTTCACTCAGTTGATCAATGGTAAGGTCTGCTGATCTCGTTTTTGTCAACGCATACACCAAAGATACTCGACCAATTTTGTTTTTTAAAGGTTTTGAATACTGATCTCCATTGACAGCACTTTTCACTTGCCCTAGGCTTGTATTCTGAAGCTCAGAAGTAATGCTTATCATGCATTTTTTCGTAGATTTAAATCTTGTTTCAATGTTATTTTATACTTTTAGAGTGGTGTTTGTTTATCCTCAAACCTGACACACATTTCACTGCACACGTCACTGTGCCGTTAATATAACAGCCTGACAAGCATGCAGAAAATTGTTGCACAAGCCATGAAGTCTCTGTGAGTTCATTTGTGTCATTAATATTTTTGTGCTTCTCAATGATTATTGTTTATATTACTTTCAAGAATTTTTAAGAATGTTTCAAGTGCCTTTCAAAAAGTTTATTATATATTGTTGATACAACATAGTAGCCGTATCCATTGATGCTGCTTTGTGGTGCTAGTTCCTGTGCAATTAGTGTTTACTTTGTCTGGCTACTTAAAAAAGAAACAGACCAAAACAGCTATAGTTCATAACAATTTCACATTTTTGTTTTATAGACTTGTGATCCATCAATGAAAAAAACTTAATATGGTGACCTAAGCTAACGCAATCTTGCTGTTGATGCAGATAGTGCCCATGATGTATACTCGATATTTGAATCTTTGTACCATGTATACTTAATAGTCAATATTTTTATGGAATGATTTTGTGAGCCAACATCAGAAGGTACTTATGTTATTTTTATATTTCTGTAACAAGCACTTGCAATACATTTTCTCGCTTGTTAATGTTGTGTACTGTGGTTAATGCTACGTCATCAAAAATTAGTGAACGTAACATGGTGCATCGGTAACAAGTTAAATGGCTGGTTGGCTGAAAAACAGACTGCAAGCAAGAAAAAAGTTTTGGAGATTCCTAGCAGTATTGCGTGAGAGAAGTGTGCCTTGAGCTGGGAATGCTATTGTTATACTGTGATTCTGTACTGGTTTCACTTTTAGATGCATCAGTTCTTTTCAAACTTATTGTCACAATAGTGACTGGCCTTGGTGCGGCTGGTTACTGTTGCGAAGACTACCCTGCTTGACCTTAAAACATCTTGTGCTTAGGACACGTCAAGTGTGAACCAGAGAGGGGTGATGGTCGCGGCGTAACAGAACAGAAGTTTATGTACAGCAGCTGCAACATGGATCACTGTGTTGTACACGGCCTTGGATATTAATGCTGTAGTTTACTATGTGTTGTGTGTCCATGTTCATCACAAAGTTACAGCACTAATATTTAAGACAGTTGATGTACAACATTCATATGTTGATGAATTGAGTTGGGTCAGTCCCTTGGGATTTCTTGCACGACTTCAAATATGACATTCATGACCTCAGGTACCCGGGTTCTTTTTCTTGGGTTCACTCGGATCCCACAGTTACTCACAATGATTCAGGAATCGAACCCCCCCCCCCCCCTGCTTGTTTTGTGGTGCGGTTCATCTGGCCACGAGGACATAAATACCTCGCTGTCTTGAAGCTAGAAACTAAACGAAATTTGAAGTAAGTGGAATCACAAAAATGGAGTTTGTGATAATTTTGTACACCATGTGGAGTCTTCCTAAAATGTTGTCAGTACTGATAGCAGCAATATCGCACACCGGCCACATTGCTGTTTATGGGCAGAGCACTAATGGCAGCGTGCCGACACAGCCTGCCTGACACTGCGCTGTCATGTGTTTTGCTGATGCACACTTTCGACGCCCCTTGGCATTGGGCTATCAAGCGACAATCTTGCTCATTACGCTGCTGTGGCAGTGAGCATCCTTATCACTCGCTGTTTATGCACAAGCGTCCTGATCAAGAAAAATCTTGCAACGAATTGGCTTTCTTCACCCCCAAGAAGTCTGGTAATGAAGCAAAATGAAGGGAGAGTTCCGAGTGTGCCAAGAGGTAGCTGTGTACATGTGATAGTCGTAATTTTTCCAGTTATGCAGATTTCTAATTTTTTAATTGTAATTACATGGATGTTTCTCGCTTAACTTTATTGCCTCTTGAACACAGTTTTAACAAGTAGTAGACACGGCTTAAGTTTGACCAGTAGAGGACCTCGTCCTGCTTTATCCGTACCGTGCTTCACTCATTCGTCTTCTGCAGCAGTGTTCGTATGACACAATGCATTTAAATGTTCATGGCAGAGGCAGTCTTGTGGCACTGACAGCCCTTTCTAAGGCTTCCCTGTAGGCCACCAGGAGCACGTTGGATAGCGAAGCATAAGCACACTTGCTGGCCTCCTTGTCAAAAGTTGCCTGGCGAGGAGTATTGAGGCTCAGCTTGGGTGACGTGCCCACTGCAAACGTGAATGGCTGCAGGGCCCAAGTGCGCACTCGGGGTACACCACCTGCATGCAGGAAGTGGCAGCACTGCTACATCCACACCAATTTCTAATATTCTTATGTGGATTACAGAGGAAGTCCAGTGGAAGGGACACGGAAGAGAAAAGTGTTTTTTTTCACAATAGTGAACTACTCATTCACAAGATTAAAAATACCACACTGGCTGCAAGAATACGGTCGGTGAGTGGGAAAACCTAGAAAAAGAAAAAGTGAGTGAGGATGCCACCCTGAAGTTGCCACACCAGCCCTCCTTGATGTTGCAGATTTCGACAGCGTCTATTAAGGCTACGTAGTTCCTAACAGACAAAAATGAAGTTACGTCTTCTGAGAGAGCCAGAGATTTAATGTACAAAGTTTCAGAAAATTTAGTTGAAGTAATATATCCAAAATATGAAAAAAAAAGCTTTGAAATCTGTGACGTCAGTATTGGAGGTCTCAACAGAAAATTTTAAAGTGAGACATTTGACGATTATTTGTGTATGGTTGTCAACCTAAGCCAAGCGAGGTATTGGCGTAGTTTGTATTGCATGATTAAAATACTCCGTTACAGTTGATAAAAATACTGACTCATGGTGAACTTAACGACACCAGAGTTTTCAGAGTATGATTCATCAGTCTAAGCTAATTTACTGTTTTACTGTAGTGTCCGAGTTCGCATGATCGTGCTTATCATAAAGAAAGAACGCTATTAAAGCAGCACATACTAGAAAAAAAAAATGCCAGCTTGTGAAAGTGCTACACTTATTACACCATCAACATGAGATGGAACTACCTATGCTTGTTATGCAATCACTTGTTATACAACTATTAAAGCATAAAATGTCGACTTCATGTGATAATTGAAATAGGATGGGTGTCAACAAAATGGGTTTCACTTTTAGACATGGTGACTGGCAGTAATTTTTATACTTTCATTAAAATATAACTGCATTTTTGTCTGAAACATCAAATTAGAAAACTGGTTGTTTTATCCTTCACTGGGCTTCCTGTCAAGCCTAATAATGCATCGTGCTTAGATTGGTAACAAAAAGTTCGAGAGAAAAAAAGAGTTGTAGTGTGCAAAGGGGGAGGGGGGGATGGTGTGAAATCACAGAAGTCTTTGCCGTCTTGCTTTGTCACCTGAGCTGTTTGTTGCAGCCATAACATTACAAGAGACAGCACAGAGAAGGTATTTCATAAAGAGATGTAAAGAAAGTAACTTATCGAAGAAGAAAGTGCCCAAACTGAAGTGGTTAAGTTGCTACTTATGCCATCAATTATAGCAAAACAAGTATGTGCTGGGATAAAAAAAAATCCCAGCATATCCATCGAGTGAATGATGAGTGGAGCAAAGCGTTTGCCCGTCTGTCTGTCCATCCGTCCTTGCTTCCAATCAGAGAGCAGGTGTACTGCCAGCACCATCTAGCGTACCTTGACCCAATTTCCGTATTGAACGCATGTCTATGGGCCAGCGCCCTCTCGAAAACGAGACGAGAAATGAAAATGACGACGCAGAATGCGTACAGCGCCATCTAATATATCGTCACCCAACTGCAGTTTGCAGTTGGGTGACGAGGGAGAGCTCTCCAAGGGAGAGCACCTTCTATTGTACGATAAGGGTTTGCAATGGGGTACGCCGGATGGATTGACAATCGAAAACCGACCAGGGCTCTTAATAAGGAGCTTCGCTCCTAAAATCTCGGTGTAATTCAAATTAATTAAAATTTTTTGCATAATGTCACTGGTGATAGATAGAAGAAAATTGACTGCATTACAAGGATTGTATTGCTGCTGAAACTTGCACAATAAACTGAAGTGTTACTCTCAAGAGATTTGTTCAAGGTGTACTTGCTAGTTGGCTCAGGCTTCTGTTCTTTCAATCATCAATTTGTATTTTAAATTTCAAGTACTAGGACCCCTCAAGAAAGCATAGAACTAAATGTCATCTTCTTCAGAGTCCATTTGCATATTTTAAAAATGTACCTGGTGTTGAGGTGACTTCCAGCAGTGCATTGGCGCTGAAGGGTGCAGCCTGTAGCACAATGCTCCGGTTGGTGTTCAACAGACTGTCGCCCTTGGCTGAGCCAGCGTACGACAAGTGTGCATTGTCTAGCGACACATAGCAGCCCACTGTAATGTTCATGCCCAACCAGCCAGGAGCTGAGCACTGACCCCTGCAGGAGAGAGCAAATCACACTGCAAATAGGGCTGCCAATGCATAGAAATGGATAAAACGTATCCTCGTGTATTGGCACGGTAATAGCCATTGAATTTAAGTGTAAAACGGGTCACTTTCGTGCATAATTGCCATGCCTGAGAAACAAGTCTGAGAAGTGCATTGTGTCCTAATTTCAGTTCTTGAGCGCCAGGCAACATATTTTGCACCCAGCCACGTAAGGCAGCAGAATGTGAATACACTCGTTTACTGTTGTCTCATTTCACTATAAAGTATTTTAGGTCACTAAAGATGTCTGAACCCTTCAGTGTGGCTTGTTTCATAGCCTTTTTGATGCTACAGGATGGTAGGCAAGAGTTGTTTTCACAACTGTGGCAGGAAAATAATGCTAGATTTATTTTTGTTGCACTTGGCCCTACCATCAATGTTTAAGCTACATTCCCATGTGGACCATGAGCACGTCTTTGTACATGACATAATATCTATACCTGGCCAGGCTAACATAACTTATGCACTGTTTTTCATGTTGGTCTATGTTTTAGTCATGTTCACAACAGCTTCATGTATATATTGACATTGTTTTAACATTCTAAAACAGTTATCTGGGAGTCGTTGAACTTCCTGACTTCATTAATAAGGGGTGTAAAAGAAAGGCACTGATGGGCATGCGTATTGTGCTAAAATATTGCATTTGTAATGTGGGTGATGCAGGCCTAAGTTCTAGCAAAAATAATTTGTGAAGCACCGATTTAAAGAGCTGAGGCTCACATTCTTAATTGGAGTAATGGGGAGTAAAAGCTGTGCTTTAATGCTAAAACAGGCTAGACCAAGTTGAAAATAACTTTTGGTTTTAGCCAAACAGCCTGCGAATAAAACGGCTGCAGCTCAGATATAGGAAAAAAAAAAACACGCTAAATGTGGGCAATACATGCAAGAAAACAAGTTGTGAGCAACTTCATACTAATGTGACTGTGGTGCATGTCAGTGATGTACTGCATGTTCACCAGTAATCCATCCCAATGTGAGAAGTAAATGGTTTTCTAAAAATTCAACAGGCACACGAATTCAACATATATGATTCAACAAGCATATGTTAATTTTTTTTTTTTTGTGGACAAAAAGAAGGTGGTGTGCTCTGTATGCCATATTTGGGTGTTGTTGCAAGGCACTGACAGTGTCAGCATATAGGTAGAAAAGCTTTTAAATTCTGTGGTTTAGCATATGGCGAAACCATGATATGTTTTTGAGGCAAGCAGTAGTGGGTGCAGTAGAGGAGGATTTGGGATTACCTGGTTTTGACCATCTGGGTATGTTTTACGTGCGCCCAAATTTAAGTGCATCGGAGTTCTTGCATGTAGCCCACATCGAAGTGCATCTGCCACGACTAGGAATTGAACCCATATCCTCAAGCTTAGCAGTGCATTGATTGATTTGTGAGGTTTAACGTCTCAAAACCACCATATGATTATGAGAGACGCCGTAGTGGAGGGCTCCGGAAATTTTGACCACCTGGGGTTCTTTAACGTGCACCCAAATCTGAGCACACGGGCCTACAAAGCTTAGCAGTGCAAGACCTTAGCTGCCACAGCTGGTATTCAGGATCTATTGTGCCTTATTTGTGTCTTGTTAAGTTTCTATGTTCGTGGGAAGTGCAAAGTTAAGCTACACGGAGACAGCAAGAAAGAAAGAATGAGACAAGCGGTTAACTTCAACTAAGCGTTCATTTAGAAAGGCGAGGACATATATAGACAAAAGATTCAAAACAAGAGAAAAAAAAAACGCAGACAAAAAGCTTACATGTCACGCAGTAATCACTCATCCATTAGTTCCTAACACACCATCCTAAAAAGCGGAGTTCTTTCTGTGTAAGGGTGATAGATGATGCACTAGCACAATCGAAATTGCTGTGTTTCATTTTAGCAGCTTTAGTTACCAATCTGGTTAGCAAATCTCTGTCGCAATATAAAATGCAAGTGTGATCAAGGGGTTATGTTTGTACTTTATACCTGTGAACTATGCATCACTAATTAGTCTGCCAGCAACTGTTATTGAGAATCTATTGTCCATAACACTGGCTATGAGGGAGCAGGCAGGCGCGCTAGGGATTACCTGCGAGCTAGTCCAGGTGAGACCAAACCCAGCAACCATCCACCATGCAGCTCCACAGAGACGTCGCGATTGGTAACAGCTGTGCTGGGTACCTTGAATGCACAGTTCGGCAGACTGACGTTCTCCAGCCCCAGGCTGCGGGCATGTAGTGGCACCAGGGTCGTGAGCAGGCTGTCTATGTACAGGTTAGAATCGACAGGACTGCCCGCGTCTGACCCTGAAGTGACACGGGGAATAAGGCACGCACACCAGGAGTTGGCGGTGGGAAATGATCGCAGGGTGGCAAAATTAACCATACTTACTCGGACTAGGACTTGCCAAAAATGCAGCTCATTTGGGCTCACTGGTACTCGCACTTGATAAAATTGCGTTCACTCAGGTTCACTTGGAGTCAATACAGTTGAACTTCTTTATAAGACGCAAGGTCCAGGCAGCAATTCTTGTCTTTAATACAAGATGTCTCTTATTAAGCATGGTACCTCGTGTGCATTTTCTTATCAACCAGTATTTTTTGGTGTGCACACACTGGTGTCTCTTACACCCGTTTGCCTCTTATATCAGTGTCACTTATAAAACCGTTCAACTGTATCGGCAATATCGAGCGTGGCCGGGATCACCTCAACTTTGGCTTACGAAAATCCTGCTCAACCAAACTCACTCATACTTGGGTCTGAGTGAGTCGACCCAAGAGTGAGTTTTCCAACCTAGGCAATTAATAGATAACGCTTCTATTGACACACCATGGTGCTTTAGTCGCTTGTGATTTGCTTTTACAAGAAGTTCCTGTTCTTAATAAGCCTATTTTACTTGACTCTATTATGCACCGATTTCATGGTGTTTCTTTTTTAAATGTGCCTTGGCATTTGTTGCCTTGCTCTCTTACTAGCTATCAATGATCACTAGAAAAAAAGCCATCCTCCTAGTGTAGAATGATTTAAGGACCTTTTGAGTCATGATTTAAGGACCTTTTGAGTGGTCGTATAGTTTACATTTAGTAGATTGTGTGCATGGGCTAAGTAATAGGTTACTAGGTGTCACTTTTCATGACCCAATGCTCAGTTTTTAGTATTATAGTCATTCGTAACGTTTGTTCATAGTGACATGTGTCATTTCTCCTCAGTATTAAGTTTTTTGCTCTTACATTTGGAGTACTGGATCAAAAATTCTTTGGTTGAATTGTTTCAACATGTACTCATCTTGGCACATTCATTGCAGTCATTTGCTACAGCAGCATATAACTTACCAGGATCAATTTAGTTTTGATATATATATATATATATATATATATATATATTATAAAGGTAATATATATATATATAGGAAAGAAGTGTATAAGTAAGGGCTCATTTTTCTGTGTTTTACACAATATTAATGAGATACAACAGACAATAATGCCAAGGAAAGTATAGGGGAAGATATTAGACCGAATTGTAATGTAAATATGAAGAAAAGTGGGTGAATATATATATATATATATATATATATATATATATATATATATATATATATATATATATATATATATATATATATATCCATCTATTCCAAGAAGCACTGAGGGTGCCTTGCACAAAAGCACATTACCAAGTAATATGTTACTGAGATATATTTTCTCACCTTGTATCATGCAGGTAAGGGTGACCAAACTATACAGGTACCAATACATGTTCTTGCTTCTTGGTGCAGCGAGACTGCAAGTTTCTGTGGCACATAGTTGAGAATGATGTAGTGAAGAAAGATTATACACATAAAAGCTTGCTGCCCACAACACACTAATCAGCATGGATTATCTTGGCATGAGACATGTTTCAAATGAAGAAAAACTGTGCGTTAGTAGTATTGATGAAATTGGGTATCAACTTTTTGTAACCATACTTGATACCACAAAATATGTGATGTATGGTCCATAAATTGATAGACAAAATATAGTGATTGTTAAAAAAGCAGTGATCAAATAGTTCAGATGCAATGCAATATTCTGATTGGTAATGTACAGAGCTCTTCAAAAGGATTGAATAACTGCGCAACCATGTCATGTGCCAGCGTGACTGAACTTCAGTTATGATTATACATGATGATTTAAACATTGCCATAATAAAGACTCAGCATGAACACGATAGGACTTGTAACATGACTGGTTGCTGTGCCACGTTAGTGTGATGGCTTAGTCTCCTTTTTTAAAGCTTGTGAAACGAAATTGCTAGAACACTACCGTAGTGAATAAAGAGCCAGCTATATTAGCCTTAGTAAAAAACTTTGTCAATTGGGATTAAAAACAAATTGGCTCTCTTCTTACTCCTGAATTAAAAAAAATATTCCAATAATTAAATGAAGTAAGTATGCAACATATTTGTCAGTCACAAGAAGAGACTGGATTATAGAGAAATGCCTATTTTGTTTCTTGCGTTCCTATCATGCCACTTTGATATATGGGCATAAATTAGAGGTTAGGAAGGGCTTTTATGTTGTGTTATAGTGCCTATAAATGCCTAATTTGGTTGTTTGTGCCCAAGTTCCTATAAATGCCTTTTTTCAGAATCGGTGCCTATATGAACATTGTTTAACCTCGAATTTTGCTTTCGAGTATAGTTGGAGACTGATATTCATGTTACTAAGCAAAATTGAGCTTTCAGAACTCTATGGGGTGCAACCCACACTCCCATCTCATCAAGGCTACGAGACCCCTGAAGCCATCATGTTGAGGCAAGCACCCGTGAGATGAAGGGCAAGCGGCCTTCATGCTGCGTAGCGCTCCAAGTCTTCGCAGACGAGATCATGAGCGCCCAGCGCACACATTTCTCTTGCCTGCTGGAAATTCTCGAACCTTTTGAGAGTTATGGGGTTCACAGACAGAGGAGAAATTGACCCTGTGCAATCAGACCCGGTTAATACGAAGGTAAAAGACCCTTCTGGCCGGATAGTGGTCTGGCTATTCGCTCCTGTGCTGCCCTTCTTAGCCATGACGAAAAGAAAGGGTGCCCAAGAGCGAGTTTATTCAACAGAAACTTCACTCACCATTCTAGACAAGACAGTGAACGGTGAGATAGTTTTGAAACCCTGTGGAAAAGAAATTGCATAGCTGAGCTAAACCACTGGCACCTTTGTAGCATCATAAACCTAGCATTTCTTTTTGCTTTTCTGTTGTAGGCACAGATCACGTATGTATTTCTTCGAAATTTAAAATTTTGCAGAAATTTATTTTGCCTATATTCATGATTTTGATGGCCTAAAACTGTGTTTTCTCTGCCTATTGTCGGCACCTATACCCCAATTTTTTAGTGCTCATAAATCCGGCTTCTATTCATAAGTCTTAAGTGCTGGCTTGGGGGGTTGTTAATGACACTTATTCGTTTTGCCCAGGAACTCGATTGATACTTATCACCCTGCTCCGAGTCTTCTGTATTGTCAATTAACATGCAGTTGACAGTGATGTTTGGACGCTTTGTAGAAAATGCAAAAAACACTGGACACATTCATTGGACACATTCAAAGTGGCAAAGCTGAAAGTTGTACGTACTCACCTCTGTCGTGCTATCGTCTGACGAGATGGCAGCCCACGCAAGGTTTTGTCTGCCCGTCACACTGATAAGTGGGCAGTTGCACTCGGCTAATGGCTGGATGTGTAACTTTATGACCCTGCCCTAAAACCCTGCCCACCACGACAAGCATTCTGCCGTATCAGCTCGTGGCGTAGGCTGTGATGACAGCGCTGTTGATGCAGATGAGGCAATGCAAGCTCTTGGCTGTTTCTAGCAGATGGTGTGGGCGACTAAGTGAAGGCACTATGTAAAGCACAGTTTTGAAACCATAATTAGGCATCACTTAATAACAAAATTGTTTATTCTTACATGAAGTTCCCTATCTGAAAAACATCTGTATAGGCTGCTTCACGCTTTGGAAAAAACTTGGAGCATGTTACTACGCACACCAAGTTTTCTCCACACTAAGTCTAAAACAGCCTGTACACTTAATTGACATCATTATTGATCGATGCAAAAAGCGAGGTGTAAACTTCATGGTAGGTTATATTTGCACATAAATGCACTTGTGAAAAAGTGAGGTTTGCTGTTACCATTTGTCGTAGAATTTGGCACACTTAAAATTTATAAAAATTTTTTTGCAACTATTTAATGTACCCTAAAGGTGAGAAGTGTATGATTTCTACTCGCACACAAGACTACTACAATGTACCTTTAAATTCAAGAATGAACAGCTGGACCATACAGCTGGTATAATTCAGGTAACAGAATATTCTTAACAAAGTTGCTAATTGAGCTAGTTGGTTTAGCATACTTGAGGTCTGACAGCTTGAAAAAATGCACGGCAGACAGGAAAAGGATGACACAAGTGCTTGTCCCATCCTTTTCCTGTTCGCCGTGTATTTTTTCGCGCTGCTAAACATCAAGATATAATTTTCTTGGCTGAAGGAGCTTTACAAGGTATGACCCAACGCAAAAAATATTTCATCATGGAAGTACAATGTGTGGAAAAAAGGTGCTTCCTTTTGATAAGCGTGAATGTTTTTATGAGGGTGCGAAATTGCTTGCGCAACATGGGGAAATGGCGCTGCCCTGATTATTCCAACTATTGCATCTGACGAAGCAACACAGAACATTAAATGTTAATATCAAAAGTTAGCATTTAACATGTAAAAGTAGCTACATAGAAACTGGCTTTAAGTGGTCTTGGTTTCAGAGAAATTCCTAGAGCAACCTTAAGGGACTACATATAAGAAAAACAGACTATTGTTCAGAAAAGCAACAGGTACTGTAGGCAATTAAAATTTACCTGTGCTTTATACAGAACACTTCGTTCATTAACCTTTGTCTCCTCTCTGCTCATCTTAGTTCCTGGAATTTGTGTGAGAACGTGCCCCACCTCCCCACACACACACGTGCACGCACACACACACACACATGTGTTGGTTGCACCTGCCAGCTTGTATAAGCTTCTTGGACCTAATGGTAAAGCAGCTGTGCAACTGTGCTTGTTCCTGTTCATCTATTGCCCGTGGCGCATACCCACTGTGGGAGATTGGCCAAGAACTGTGCTTGCCATCATTAGGCTTCAAGTGTGCTCACACTGGCAAATGTGAGATGGCAATGTTGCTGCCACCCGTTTTTAAAAACACGGCTCTTCAAGCTTTCCGTGGCTCTGGGTAATGCGCACAGGAATTATCAATTCCTCATCATAAACAGGTATGCGCTCGCTTCGTTCTCTTCAACCTCTGCTTCGCTCCTACAATGCATGGGCCGATTCGTTCGGCGCAGAATACTAAAACTGTGATGGGCGAGTCTGTTACATGACTGAAAATCATGTAACTAGTCGCATGAATAAGTCGCATGAGATCACATAACGAGTCAAGTGACTAGAAATCGCATATCTAGTCATGTGGCTAAAATAAGGTAACACACATAACAACTAGTGACATGCCTAAAAATTGCGTAGCACCACCCATGAGACTAAAAAACTCGTGACACGCTGTAACTACTCACTTGACCAGAATTATGCAACACCACATTACTTGCCCAACTTTTGAAACATTTATTCCCAAAGCTTAAATCACGTGATATTGCGTAACAGCTAGTCACATGACATATCTAGCCAAGTCTAGCCCTACTTAGTACTACTGGCAAAAGCTAGGTATTACTCGCGAAATCTTAGAACCTATCTTTCTTTTTGTCTGTCGTGTTTCTCGTATGTACGGTTCTAATACAAGCTAAGTTAATAAATGACCAACTCCCCCAAGTTACAACACTTGGCAAAACTTAGCTTGGTTGAACACTAACTTGACTGGTGGTTCCAGCCTTGTGGCACAAGTGCAAATTGCATACTTTTTTTGCTTTAGCAAACTGCATTTTCTTGAAAACATGATTCAGGAAAGTGGCCGATCCTTGAATCAATGACAGCTGCACCAAATATAGATTTCTTAGAGTAAAACTTTATTGCCACGCAACCACCACTGCACACAGATATGCAAAAAATAAAATACACATCTTGAGAGACATCTTAGTACTAGGTAACCGTATTGTTATGAAGGTTAACATGTTCACAGACTAGTTATCAATTTGTTTGCTAAGAAGACCATTTTGGAGGCTGGCATGCCAGGCTTGTGACACTGGGTATAGTATACTATGTATAGTGTTTATGGATTGAAATGAGCCGTCAAAACTTGTTAAGTGTTGCGAGTCGCATGCCCAGTAGCCCGAGATAACTGCATCATGTTGCTAGAAATATTGTAATGTTGACTCTTATCCAAGTGTTTCCAGTCGAAATTATGCCGATACAGCACAAAGTGCACTTGATAAAAATGAAAGCATGTAAACCACAGTTGAACCCCTTTATAAGAGGCACGCTCCAGGCAGCAATTTTTGTCTTTTATATGAGATGTTTCTTATAAGGGTACCACTTATGCATTTTTTTTACCAATCCGTATTTTACTGTAGGCACACTGGTGTCTTTTATACCAATTTGTCTCTTATATCAGTGTTTCTTTTAAAGGGGTTCGACTGTACTCGACCCCAAATTGTCACATTTCGATGTGCGACCTCTCTACATTTGATCTTAGTCTGCACGTGCATGGTATTTAGGCGAGTGTTCACACATGCTGTAAATACCGGTCAGAAACTTATGGCAATGTACGGACTAGAAACGTGCAACACTATAAATTTATTACAGTGAAATTTTACTGTGGGAATAAGCTACCTGGCTGCTTACAATATGATGCAAGAGAATAACAAAAGTTTGGCAGTATCCAAGTGTACAAGTTCTCAGGATGGAATGCACAACAAATGTAAATGTGTATCGATGTAACTAGAAAATGTGCAGTGCTTGCATGCCTAAGCTCTAATTGCAAGGCAGTTCACACTTCACTGTAAAAATTGTGAGGGAGCACGTGTGCCCAGCCTCCCTTTCCCTTTTACGGGAGCGACAGCCTAGTTGTGGGGACATGACTGTCCCTTCGAGAGCCAATAAAGCCCCTTGCAAAGGGATGGAACACCCCCGTGGCCAGCGCTCGCGATCCCCCTTTTCTGGCGCACGGAACTGGTATCCCCTCCCTCAGTGAGGGAACGCAGTCTCATCAGGGAAGGGAAACTGGGACGGTGAAGAAAACCAGTGTGCCGACGACCGGATGCCCTCTGTGACATCGGCCAAAAAGGAAGAAGGTGCAGGCGGAGTCGCCAACGCTTGGCTCGCCACGCGGGCCTCCGGCAGACGGCCCGCGGTGCCGTGCACCGGGGTCCCACTGTGAGAGAGAACCGTTTGCGGCAAACGCTACCAGCCGAAGAGACCCGCTCAATTCTCTTTTGCCGCCACCAAGCCACCACTGGTCGGCAGTGCCTGGCTCCCCCACAGAATAAGCAAAGAAAAAGCAAGAGAGAAGAATTGTGTGCTCCTAAAAAAAAAAAAGGAAATAAAAATGGTGTTGCATTTTTGCACTTCCCCATTCACACACATCAATTTATGTAAGCCGTTTGAATATATTTGCTCTGAAAATAATTCTGCTAACATGTAATATGTAAAATATCTGTAGCTGGTTAAGTACTCCCCTGACTTTGTACTTATTAATAAAAAAAAATATAAGCAAGTACTTGTGAATATAGTACTATTCAGGATTTGTCTACATCTCAAGGATGTCGCACAAACCAGTCCATAACAAATGTACTTAACAACTAAACTTCCTCCAACTTTCTGTGGTTATTGCTATTATAATAGTCAACAATGCAAAAGCAAAGAAAAAAAGCAATGCAAGCAAACAAATGTAACGCACGAGCTTGGGTCACCAAGATCACATGTAGCAGCCGGTATCTAGTAGGAAAAATATCACTAATAAACTGAAGCAGACTGGGTAACTGGGTAATGCCTCTAGAGGCCACCTGTTAAATCCACCACAGTGAGGAAGTCCACCGGGAAAATGCATCACTGCTTTGCAAGGGCACACACACACACAGACATCAATCATCAGATGGCCTGAGCCATGTGCAGTGGTGTTAACATCAGCTCCATGACTGCATCCTTGAGGTTGGCACCACGGAGGTTTGCTTCGTGCAAGTCGCTTCCGGACAGGTTGCAGTTCTGCAATTTCAGTACAGGCTGACGTTAAACGACAGACACACTTATGTAACCTTTGCTGCATAGACAACAAAATGCACCAGAGCTAAGCCAAGAAGAATGTCACAATATCGCATACAGACACACCTATATAGTACTACCCGTGACGTATCAAAAAAGTCCTGTGAAATTGCCTCACAGAAAGCGCTAAAGCTTAAAGAACAAACATGTCACAACATTATAAATGTACAGCAGTTGGTGCCTAAACACAAGTTCAGCACTTGTGCATGACATCCTGTTCATTTTGGTAGTGCTGAACAGTCACTGATGTAAACTTACACACTAGTGCTCGGACAATGCTGTGTTTGTCTACTGTATGCTTTACCTCGATCCTTACGAGATTCGCTTATTGTTCGGTCAAATAAACTTTGCAGTATTGTTAATATGCCATTATGTGTTCTATACAGCAGTATCATTCTTCAAAGGCTGTCGTTAAAAGCAGAGGAGCAGAATGGTAAAACATTGTGACCGTCACTTGCATTTATTTCATAAACATAAATGTTTAATTGAGTTAATCAGGGCTTACTATAGAAGAAAATTGAGATCGCTTGCCATATCTAGAAATATACCTCACTAGAGAGCTTGGTAATGTATTCAGCGCGTCTTCCATCACAGCTACTCTATTTACATTGTCTCTCTGTCTTACTAAGCAAACCTACGAAACAAGAGCCTCCTTTTAAGTTCTCTGGCAGGTCTGATTTGTCATTTGTGATGGAGGAAAGCAGTTGATTACGTAGTATGTACTGGGTGATGTTTTTGATCAGTGAAAAACGAAATGACTGGTACAAAATGAGTGATCTAAACAAGACTGAGTGATATCGTGTGTGTGACAACACTGTCTGGTTTTCTTTATAGCTGACAGGCGGGAGGTTTGTACGCACAACCTATGTCTGAAAACTATTTCCGTGCTCTGGCAACACTAATGGGAAATAGGTCTCGTAACATTGTTTCAGTATGCTCCTGCGAGTTGATACGTTGCCGTGACAAGCCATTTTGAAATGATTTAATAAGCTCTGCATCTAAAACTTGGTCTAAAATTTTGATTTCAGTTCAGAGTGCTGAGCTTATGGTCAGCTTTGTGCGCAAGTTTCAAAAGGGAGCAGTGGAAGATTGAACCGAACAATGACAATGACACGATGATACAGGAGAGAGACAACGCTGATTGCAATACATGATGATGAAAGAAAGACGTGCCTCGAGATCAGCACCAGCTAGAATGGCTTGGCGCAAGTGGCAGTTCTGCAGATTTGCGTTCTTGAGAGTTGCTACTCTGAGGTTCACCCCAGCCATTTGGCTACCATCCAGGTCTGCATCCTTCAAGTTCACCCCTGAAACACACCAGGAAGACTGAATGAATCGCATGCCAAGATCGTCATGCAGCGCTTAACACACTGAAAAAAATGCAGTGTGTTATCCAGGGTCGTAACTAGAGGGGGGTTGAGTGGGTTCTGACGCCCCTTCAAAATTTTTCATACTTTAGCTTTTGTGGTGATGCCAAAGAATTTACACGCCTTCACATTGGCCAAAGTGAGCCATTTGACACATAAACACCACCCGAAAAAAAATTTCCGAGTATGGCCCTGGTGTTAACTGTTTACAGCAATATGTGTATGCGTAAAGTGATCTGTGCTTTATCCTGAAGCACAAACCAGAAAATGCATGTGCTGACTACACTTACTTCACATTCTTGGCATACATTCTTCGCAGCTACATTCTTGGCATAAAACACTTCAGTTGACTATTTAGAATCTGGTTGGTGCTATAAATATGTCGAAGCTCACAGTATCCTGCAACTGAGAGCAGCCAATGAAGTTCACTACATACTGATGGTGAAAATATGCTGTGTTTCTTGTGGATGAGCCTACGAGATTTAGAAGACTTGCAATGTAATGGAAATTCCAAATTTCTTCCAAGTCTTAGTACTATGCAGTAGCAAATAAACTATACTGTATGTCTCACTCAGCAGCATTATTATTAAAAATCAAATTCCCAAGTACCGATGAGCCAGTGCCGCATCGTTAAGTCAAGCTCTACTGAAATAGGTCGTTGTAATACTGAAAATATAAGTTTAGGTTCTGTTATATTATGCCACTGCAGTGTTCTAGTGAATTCAATGTACTAAACGATTTGCTGCAGTATGACATCATTGATTTCTTACCCTACCTGCCCCATAAAAATGGGGCGTTCAGGCACTGCAACCTTCCCATGGTGCCCTCCATAAGAGAGTCGAAAGCTGTCACTTAATTTCAAAAGATGCCATATTTGTACAGCTATCGTCTGACCCATGAATGTAACACTGATAATAATATTTACCGCAAAAGAATAAAAATGTTTTTATCCTTCCACCCTGCAGCTGAAACAATGTGCGTACATGCAGTGACAAGGAATGTTCCAGTTACCTTCCAGGTTGGCGCTGTTCCCGGCAGGGTCCTCCATGTTGCAAGAACGTAAGTGGGCTGCCTCCATGTTGGCGCACATCATTTTGGCTCCAACCAGTTGTGCACCCTAGTTGAGAACAAAATAGTCAAGTGGCGAAAACTTTTAGAATGTTGTTTGTGTGCTTTCGTAAAGTATGTATGCCGATTCAGCAATGTCAT
Source organism: Rhipicephalus microplus (assembly GCF_043290135.1). Lineage (NCBI taxonomy): Eukaryota > Metazoa > Arthropoda > Arachnida > Ixodida > Ixodidae > Rhipicephalus > Rhipicephalus microplus. The sequence goes on along the minus strand of NC_134709.1, from coordinate 11,681,642 downwards.
TCCATGAATGTTAGTACCTAAGCAAGCGGGGATTATGGAACTGCACATCACGACTCGAGCAATAACCTTCTCCTCCAGTTCGGCTTGCTTTCAAGGATGGCGGTCGCTTCAAAATTTATCCGGTGATCCAACATCTAAGCATGTTCGGCGACTGCGCTGCGCTCTTTGTAGAGCTTCCGCACATCGTTGGCGTGTTGCTTCAGTCGTTCTGGTAGGTTTTTCGTCTCGCCGATATACGAAGAGGGCACTTGGCGCACGGAATTTCGTAAACGTCGGATTTTTTTATAACATTTGTTTAAAGTCTAAATCATCTCCCTGTGCGATTACTGCATTTCTTCTTTCAATATCTTGCTGGGGTCTGCCGTGCATTGCAAGTGTGAACTTATAAGCTGATGGCCCACTTGCTCACCTCAAGGTTGGCCAAAGTGAGGTCCGCACGCTCGAGGCAACAGTAGCTTAGGTTGGCCCACGTTAGGCGACACTTGCGCAGGTTGGCCCACTTGAAGTTGATGTGCCGCAGGTCCAGCCGGGACAGGTCAGCACCAGACAGATCCACACCCTAGAGCAAATAAGCAGCTTTATTCTCACTGCACAATACTCTGCGCAGTCACTTATACATTTCGAGCAATGAACTTTGCGAATCATTGCTTAAATTGCTTTGTGGATAGTTGCTCCGTTGCTTTTGCATTTGATTGTGCTAAAGATGTAAGAGTTGCATGAAAAACATTTGTTGTCATCTCACTGACTTATACAAGTCAAATGAAAAAGGTTTCAACACTTGAGGAGCATGCTGGGCTAGTTGTAATACCGAACTTTTATGCATTTCCAGCACTTAAGTTAAGAAAGAGAACAAAAAACATGCAGACACGGAGAGAAAAAGGAACAGTAAGAATGCTGGACCAGCGCTTTGACTATTTCTTTTTTCCTCCTATGTCTGCACGCATGTTTTTCTTTTGCGTAAGCACTGGAAATGCATCAAAGTTCATGTTTAAGCACCATGCTATTATTTCCTATCCTTAACACTTTCGTGACCGCAAGAAATTTGGCCGTTCTTGAGTAGTCTAGAAAACCGTATCTTTTTATGGCACCCAAAGTTACTGATCTTAATGTTTATGGTGTCAAATTGTACAGCTTGGAGTTATCTTTCAAACACGGTCAGTTTGAAACGACAGGTTTATTAACAATAGTACGAAAAAAAATCATCAAACAAAAACATTGTAAACATGAACAAAGACATTTCATAGAATCATCAGTACTGCTCTACAGACTAAGCATAAAAAGAAATCGAAATTACATTTTTTTAAGTGCAAGGAGCACACACAATGATCCTGTAAATATAAGTGCTGTAAATACAAGTGTTTTGTGTACACAAAATAACATTACACATAGTGTCTTTCATGTTATTGTGCCACGCAGTTTCGCGATGCGGTAAAACACAGGCTTGCTACGCATGTGTCACAGAAAACACTTGCTTTTCTGTTCAACTTTTCTTTGTTCATAGCATAATTTCCAGTTCGTGTTTTTTTTTGACTGGTGCCGTTAGTTCTGAGGAGCTTTTCGTGTAGGAGCATCAAGATGGACTGTGGGACCTCCAAAAACCATTTCTCTTGCTGTACGTCGGCTTCTGAAAAATATGTGTCCAAGCATATGTGTTTTTGCATAGCTCTCCAATAACTTGAACAGTAAAAAACAAAAAGTCGACAGCGCTCACGAAGCGCTGCGCGGCACTATGTAACGCGGCTCCAAGGTTCACTCCCGCCTGCCTCCGTGCACAAAACTGCACTCTCTGTGCTGGCGCCGGCAAGTGGTCCTGCCCGAAGGAAGTGGACGCCCTGCAGATAAGAGCCCTAACATTAAGAACACATCGGATCAACTTACACCGATGTGCGCAGGCAATAACGCGGCCCAAGCACAAAGCTAAACTCGCCGGTGGGCGACCGCCGATGTTCCGGGGCAGTTTGACGAACTCGGGTCATCTGCATTGAAGTCAAAAGTGTCGATGCCGTCTTCCGAGCCTGTGCTATTTTCATCATTTGAATATTTCAGCCCAGATGCACGAGAATCCCCCGAAATTCGCCGTTTTCGTGAAGAGGTCACACGCGACGTTGACGCCATGATTGAAACTCTGCACGCTCACCATCGCATAAGGAAAGGCGATTTAAAATCCCCACGAGGTGAAAAACAGAAACACAGAAGCGAAACTGATAAAATACTTCTCCTTTTACACGTTGGATGTCCAAAAAGCGTTCGAAACAGGGCAAATACTGAAGTTGTAAATGTCGAAAACATACTATCGATGGGGATAGGCACGGTCACGAAAGTGTTAATGATACCCTGGTCATATGTAAGCTTTCACAGGGAAGCTGATCTCAGCGTGAAACGAGAATGCATGCCCAAGACAGGCAGGCACAGGTGACTGGGCTATTCCAGGATGGTCTAACATTAAATGCAGACACATGACAATGGCTTCAAAAGCCAGAGGCATTTAAAATGTAGTGGCTCCTATTGATGCACCACTTTTTTTTTTGCAGTTGTGCAGAAAGTTACAAGACTTTAAGAACGTCACTGCCAACTGGGAAATGGGGCACATTGCAAAGGCAGTGGAATGGCACGGGATATACCTGCCTGAAATCGCAGTTCCGACAAGTGGGACGTTCTGGTGAGGACGCGAATGACATCTTGTCTTGTCAGTGGAAGGCTGTCACCGGGATCGCACTCGCTCTGCTGTTGGGGCAGAGTAATCAAAACGATTTTGTATGAATGACCAGGCAGTCACCAGATCCAGAAATTTGTCCTCAACTAGCAGTGACAGCTTCAGCTGTGCAAGTAGCGCAGACGCAGAGCAAGGAACCTGAACGAAGACAAGCTCTTCGTTGGCGGCAGTGCAAGTACGCATACTACCTCGTATATAACTAAGGAGAGTAAGAAAAGTGGATGGAAAAAAAAGTGAGCAGATTTTTCTGAAAAAGCAGGCTACGCTGTAATGACAACAGTAAGATTACTTTTCATCTACTGGAAGGTGCTAGCATGTAGTAAGCTCTAGTGTACATGCACACCATAGTGCATTGTAGAGCTACGAAAAAGTCTGCACTTGTTTCTAATTAAAAGTCTAGTTGTGTCTAATTTAAAGTGGTACAATTAACAATAAAAAAACAATGATAAACTGGGGAAGTAAATCTCTGCCACTTTGGAAACAGTGCCGGCCAAAGGCATGCTAGACAAGTAACTTCCACAAAAGCAATGCTGCTCTTTGATAGATAGTTTCTATTATTACTATTGTGTCTGGCCAAAGCATAATTAGGCTCTCAAGAAATGAAACCCACGACAGTGGTCTGTACATGTAACTTCAAGCAATTCCTTCGCAGTGCAGATGTGAAACCAGTATATTCTAGGCAAAAACTTGGGTACCTGCAGCAAACATCATACTATAGCAACATCATCATCAGCAAACAGCATACCATCATCAGCAAACAGCATACTATAGTCCAAATCAAGCTCAGCAACAGAGCTAACTACGACCGCATGAATAAAAATTATACTGTGAAATCTTTAGCAAATTCATAATGTATAAAAGTAGCAACACATGGCAGTGTAATTTTATAGAATTATAATGTTGGTGTTGTAGCGGTAAAATTGGTAGTATAGTATTAGTGTTGTAGCTGTAAGATTGCCTCATTTGTTGAATAGTGAATTTCTTGTATCAACATATGGAAAGACAATGTGAAAACAGAGAAAATACATCACAAAGCATGGCACAAAGATATCTTGCAGCATTGAGTGAGTTGTAACATTCTGTGGCAACACATAGATTGCTTCATATCTCAAACGGAGTGCTGTTTACCTGACTAATCCGTTCCAGCTCTGGAATAACGGATTCGATTCCGTAAAACTTTGCTTCTTCTAAGACACCTGTAAGTGTAGCATGATATATTAATGTCGATTTCTATATTCATAAATGAAAACGTAATTTTCGCAAATGCTCTTATAAGACCAGAGATAGATGATCAGAAAAAAAAATGAATCACTAAAAAAAGAACAAATAGGACATGTTGAGGAGTGAAATATTCTAAGTGATTAAATTAAACTACAGAAAAGCAAACACCAAATCACACCGATCTGACCTTTCTAAAGCAGCACGAAACATGATATTAAAGCATAGTTATTGGAGGCTTACGTATATGCATGAACGTGTTGCCATTCCCAAATATGTGGACTAACTAAGAAGCTTCTAACCAACATGTAACCGATTTCAATACTGTTACAGTGATAGTAATTAAACAAGGTAGCAGCTTTTTGCCTGATGCACTTACTGCATCTGCTAAACTGGAAAAGAAAGGTTTAACACTAAATAAGTATACAAAGTTTTAAAGAGATGCAATCGGGCTGATGCTAGCCAAACAATAAATAAGAATAAACAAGCATTTAGTCTGCAAAAAAAGACAATCTTACTGAATGACTGAAAATTATTGAGCAGGAGTGACCTACTTCATGTGTTCGCTTAGAAAGTGGTACTTTTGAGAAATAACTGCAGAATCACCAGGAAATTCAACACATACATCATTTCATCTCACTGAAGACTACATTATGTGTTTTTGCACCTTGTGCACATGAAAGAAATGAATGGCAACCTATAATTTCAAACAGTGAATTGCTGAATTGAACAAACTATTCAACTGCATATTCAAAATTTTGAACATCTGCACATTGCTATTATTCACGAGCGCAACACACTAACGTCATGTCTCGTTGCACTCACCTCGTGGTGAAACCCCTCGATCGAGAATAAGCTGCCCGTGACGAAGGTAGTTGAGCAATGGTTCAAAGTAGGTGGGGCTTCGATCAACCAAGTAAGCCCCGTGGCGGTCCTTGGCACTTGGCCATACAGTTCCATCAGCACCTTCACTGAACAGACGCCCGAGCATAGAATCGGGCTCTTTGGAAACCAATGTGCTCCTGAAAAGACAGCGAATTTTTTTTTTTAGTTTGAGCCATAGATTTTTGCACAGTAAATACCAAATAACTAGGACCATGCTGATAGTAAATTCAATCCTCATGCAAGGGTTTTGTCACACTGTATAAATTATTTTTGGAATTCATTCCAAGTCACAATCTTCTACATTGTTTTGTAGTAAGCAAGAAGCAGGTATCATACACTGAAATTATGGACTGCAAATTAGGTCATGTACTTTGGTGAATTTTCATTTCAAATGAAGCCAGACTGCCTTTCAAATCTCTTCAATTTTGGTGGAGACGCCTAGTACAGACATACTTCGTGTTGATTCTCAAAGATTCTAATTACCTGCAGACTTGCCATAGAAGTATACATAAGCAAAGGAAATTATATTTTGTGGAGTAAGAATTATCTGCGTAAGAAATAATTTGTTTGTCAATTTCACATCGTCAACTCATAAATGAGACATATCTTACAATATATAGCTATTATGACAACAGAAGGTTACCTTGTGGTGGCAAAGTGCTTTCCACCAACGTTTAGCAATACCCAGTCTGGCTTTTCAGGGGCTAGGGACTCTGGTGCTGCAAAAAACATGTCTCTAAATATACACATGCACGCATGTAATAATAAAAAGCTGAAGTAGACCTGTCCAGTTTGCGTCAAATGAGCAGCAGTAGCAGACTCTAGCAGTTTTTTAACAACTATCAGAGACATCATCAATGTCTCAAAGGGAAGCAAAAATTGATGGTGATTGTTCCATGATATATCGAGTACGTCATCGAAAAATCTTATGTAGGGACGGCATTCTGTTGTTTTTGCTTGGGACAGACATATACATAAACACAATGGTTGACACAGATGAATAAAATAAAGCAGTGTTTAAAGCACAGTGTTAAGAAATATGTCCACTTTCGATTTGTTTCATTGGGCAAAGAAACAAGGTTAGCCAACTCTGATGACAACTGTTGTGGACAAATGTGTCCTAGCGATTATACTACTGTAGGATGCCATTCTGCACGGAGAGCTTGTTTTGGTTTACTATAAAAAATGCATTACTGTAGTGACAGCCTCAAATGCAGACCTTAGTCTTCAGCATGCCATTGTGACATTTCATTAACAACTGATGGCAGACGGTAATGAATTGCGCAATAAGGTTGTGTGCAAGGAATAATTTGGTTGTTAAAGGCAACGCCCCACCGTCCTGTTTTTGTAGTACTGTGTAATGTGATGCGACCGTACGCAAGTTATAATAATATAGGTCGGTAATTGATAGATATAATCTGTACTCACAACCACCTTCATTTTTACGAGAAGCGAAGCTGTTGTAACGACTGGCCCGCTGTCTAAGGTTCACAAACGACAATATGGCGCGCGGACTGTTTACATTCGGATCTCGAACGTGCTAAACACTCCTCCGTCCACTTGCTTCTCAATCGCAGCGCAAATCGCTACTGCTTACCAATGAAGCTTTCGCCGGATGAAACGAACAAGGTTTCTTCGTCTCTGCAAAACATTAAGCATCATCGATACACCGTTAGAAACAATGCAAACAAAACAGCCAGGCACGCACTACGCGAAACGCAGTAGTCTTTTGCGGATGTCAATACATGCCTTATTAAACACGTATCGTCGATCTCTCCACCTTTGCTAGTAAAGAGCCGTTTAGCTTGGATTCCGAACTTGGCAGCGATGGCTTCCAGTAGCTCGTCTAAAGTCCGAGGAACCAGGAACACCTTTCGATGAAAAAGGTGTCAAATTACCGATCACTCGTGAAACGATTTCGCACACGAAGTCGCTAATAATTAGCCACTAGATGTTCCTCGCTGGATCGTTTCAGACGTACAAAACGAAAGGACGATGGTCTTGTTTCACTTACCCTGCCATCACGACTTGTTCCGTTTCGGTACACAACGACACGCGCGGTCTTTTCTTCCGCACGATGTTCGCTTTCCATTGATAAAATGTTAAGAGTAATGAAATCTTTTCACTCAATTTACAAGCGACATAACGGTTGCGATCGAATCGGGGTAGCAAGTACGAGCACTTTGCAAAATAAGCAGAAGTTCTGTCTGCAAGCGCAGCGACGATAGCGGCGACTGGAAACGGCTGCGTATCGGATTGTCTTGGATGCGTCAATACTGTTAACAGTTGTTTGCTCAAGCTCAAAAATTCCGTGTTAATTCTTTTGTAATGCTGTTACGTAGGAAATGCCTAAATAAAAAACTCGCATCGCTTGTTCATAAAAACAAAAGTAGTTAAGCAAGACGGGCAGGACGTAAACATAGTTCCCATGTGATCGAGTACGTAAACAAATCGCAGCCAACATGGCAGCGCCGACAGATGCTCGCGCACCGTTAGTTGCCCCAGAAAAACAGGTAATGTGTTTAGCCATAGATTGATATAGTTTCTAAAATGACACAACAAAAGTCAGTTGAGATTCCTCAACAATATGAAGCTGGTGTCGTCGCCATGTGCGATTAAAATTGGTTACGTAGGAGCGCTAACTTTCACTTGCTATTTGGTTTCAGGATTCTACGGTTCTTGATTTCACCGATGTTGCTTCCCCAGGTTTGTAATATATATGCAGCAAGCTCTACCTACGTGCTTGATGTAAACTTATCCGTTACGTTTTTACAGACTTCCACAATGAGAAGTTCTATTCAGCGGAAAAACCTGCTCCAACTCAGCCGAGCCAAGACGTGTTTTCGGCTATGCCCTCCATGGTGAGTTCGCCTTGAAAACTCTTTCGAGCCGTGTTTGAGCGCGCTGCTCTATGTCGTCCCTGAGCTCTGACTCGGTGTGGCTGAGATTATACATGGAATGACAAAGTGCGAGGCAAATTTTTTTTCTTCAAATCGTCGATTGATTTTCTCTCTCAAACTTCCGCAGCTCCTGTGGCAGGCTGGAAAGCAGCAGGCGCAAAACGCTTTCAGCATCTATGCCAACATAGATCTGCTGAGGCCGTACTTTCACGTCGAGCCGCAGGAGGTTCGGGCCAGGTGAGATACGAACATCTTCCGAATGACGTTTCATTGGCAGCTATGAACCTACGCGGTTTTATTGATGCTTCAATTTGTGCGCGCACGAAGTTCCTAATCATATACTACATGATTGACACATCTCGGGATCACCCGCGACTCAGGGCTAACCAGTGAGAAAGTTTAGAATGACAAAGCGGAGCTAATTGGCAGGAATTAAAGAATGCAAAACAACACAAATGTATTTGCGTGACTGAAATTTTTAACTAGCTGCACGTTTGTGCTGATGTTTATTTCTCGAAACAATTATGTTTGATTGAACAATGGTGTTATATAGACTGGCAGATCTCACATTAAGTTTGTGCAAAATGTTGAAGGTAGTGTGTTTGAAAAGAAGTAATCAACATGTCATATTAGAATAGTTGTTCAGAAAGAGTTCAACAAGTAATTTACAATGTCTGGTAGTTTGAATGGGGCTCTTAGTCTCAAACTCCATTTTCCTCGGTCATTTCCAGAATCTTGGAGTCTTTCCTTCCTCGCTGGCCATCACACTACGCACCACTGGTAAAATATAGAGCATTCATTGTCCCCCAGTATTTGACTTCAAATGTTGTGGTCTTCTTTCCTTAGGATATTTTCTTATGTACTTTCTTGTTGCAGTTGATTCCGGCTGAGCTTTATGGACCTCTGATGCTGGTTTTGACATTGATAACGTTGCTTCTCTTTGGAATGAAGACATCTGGTCATACTGTAGTAAGTAGAGTAGCCTGTCACAGAAAACAACTTTATTGTACTTGCTTCGCCATCTTCCTCATGTGAAACACACTGTTGAGGCAACTCGCTCAGACTGAGGCTGAGTAAGTCCATTGAAGGGAAATTCTGGCGAATCCCAGTCAGAGTGAGCCCCGAGTCTAAAATATATTGAGTGAGCTCCTCATTTTTTGCTGATCTACAGTCCTCTCACTCATCTTTCAGCACTACTATCAGCCTTATGTCGGCCCACATTCATATTCCTGTCTACTTACATGTACTTCTATACACAAGTGTTCATGTGCTAGCTCACTAACGGATCCCCTTTTCCCCGTTACCACGGGAAGTTCTTGATAAAAATATCAGGTTTGAGGTCATTCATCCCAATAAAAATGGCCTCACTGGAGTGTAACCACTGATAACTTGTACTTGAAGGTACGATATCTAAGGATGCCAAATAGGGCATCGATTATGAGAGGTATTGGTGTAAACAAGCATGGGCTCTAAGATGAAAAAAAGTCGCAGCATATCTACGGAGTGAATGATGACGAGTGGGGCGAAGCTTGGAAAAGTTTTATTGGTAAACCGTGAATCATCCGCTGGCCACGTCCGTCCATCTGTCTGTCCGTCTGCCTAGCGAACACTCCAAGTACTGCCATCTCACATTTTTCCATCATATATTCATCATATACAAGTACCGCCATCCAGCAGACATTCCAGGGACTAAAATGAGAGGTGGCTACTACATACAGGAGACGCACGACCCACACCTTAAGGAGCTTCGACCCTAAAAAGCTATTTGTACGCTAACAAACTCACTGCGACTGAGATCGAGCCGTGATTCTTAGTTTGAGTAAGTTGAAGTGAGTAATCTCTTCGTGAGTTTGAGTCAGGATGAGAAACATTTTAGTGAATCCTAGTACAAGTGAATTCAGTGGAGCAACATTTTAGCAAGTCCGAGTCCTAATATGCCTTAAACGCAAACTTATTTCATGAGTTAGTCTGAGTCAGCTCCACATTTGTTGCCGACCTATGCAGCTAGCTACTATTGCCGTTTCTTATTGCCTAACTTGGTGGAAAAACTTCATGTAGTCAAACACCATAGGCGTACCAGCCAGAGGGGGGCAAGAGGGGCGCAAGCTTCCCCCACTTTCGACAGTGGTCACTCTTGGCTGCACGCTGTGGAAACGAACAAGTAAGGTGTAGTTGTCCATCACAACAGTAATTACTCAATTATGTTTTTATGGGAGAGTGAAATTGCTACGAGGCAATGTTACAAAATAGTGAAATTTCGATATATATATATATATATATATATATGTAGATTGTTACTATCCCTCAAGAGGAAGGTATATAACAGCTGTATCTTGCCGGTACTTAGCTACGGAGCAGAAACCTGGAGACTTACATAGAGTGTTCAGCTTTAATTGCGGGTGACGCAGCGAGCAATGGAAAGAAAAATGGTAGGTGTAACCTTAAGAGACAAGAAGAGAGCAGAGTGGATTAGGGAACAAACGGGAGTTAAGGATATCATAGCTGAAATCAAGAAGAAGAAATGGACATGGGCCGGGCATGTAGCGCGTAGACAGGATAACCGCTGGTCGTTAAGGTTAACTAACTGGATTCCCAGAGAAGGCAAGCAGGTTAGGGGGAGACAGAAGGTTAGGTGGGCAGATGAGATTAAGAAGTTTGCGGGTATAAATTGGCAACAGCAAGCACAGGACCGGGTTAACTGGCGGAACATGGGAGAGGCCTTTGTCCTGCAGTGGCTCTTTGGAATGGTGAAAAACAAAAAGATTACCAATGATGAATGCATTCTTCTGTGCAACATCATCACCTACTGCACTGCTTCCTTCTGAAGGATTCTCATCTCGTAGGTTGACCTGCGTACTCTCATTTCGGAAAAACAGGCGAGAGGACATTTGCATGAATAATGTGCACGGTTCTTTAAATTTTTCTTTTGTATTACTTGATACCACAATTGCCCCTGAAAAAATCAAGGTAAACCACCAGAACAAGTTTATCAGCATACGCAAGGTATTGTGAAAATTACAGAAGGGATGTTATCAAGTAATTGTAGCGGTATTTACTTACTATTAGCAGAAAGACAGTGATGCCAACATATTTAATAAATTACAATTTTTAAAAAGTTTAAATGTCAGTAAAGTTGAGTAAGGATGAAATGCCGATAAGTACATAATCTCTTTAATGTTGCACTACTGAAAGTAGTATCTTAAGGAGAGACATGGTGGCTCTATAAAAATATGGTTATTTGAATGATCCGTTGGTTGTTTTAGTGGGGAGAAATAGAAATTCCTGTTTTCTGAGCAAGTTGTGCAGCTGGTTTTTCTTTTTTTTTTTTCCAGAAAGAAGGCACCCTTATGGGAACTGCATTCGGTGTAAGCTTCGGCTACTGGCTCGGAGGCTCGGCACTAGTCCGTGCTGCTGGTTACATCAGCAGCACACAGCTGTCCTTCTTCCAGGTTCTATCGCTGATGGTGAGTCGTCAGAGCTGTAGGTCACATAAACAAAAGGCATGAAGGCAAACCTGGTTGCATTGAATCTGTGTTCAGCAAACTGTGCTTTATGCGCCAGTTTTTGGACGCACTCATCTTGTACTGATAACGTTGCTGTTCTGTATCCGTATCAAATTAATAAGCAGTACGACTGTGAACTCATACCCACGAAAAAGCTTAGGCCGGTGCATTCAGTGTTTCGTGACCACGATCATTTCACATTATCACAAAGAAACCCTGCAAAACAATTGCTTATCAGTCCAAGATTGCGTAGCCCATGAGTTGAAAATAATATTGTGTATAATAAATGTGCAAGATATTTATCTTAAACAAATATCTCAAAATGAACTAGGCATTTAACTTCTAGTGTTTAGAGCTTCTTGGTTTAGAGCCTGTGACTTGAAACATTCCATGCCAGCATTTTATTTTTCGTGTATTTCCAGCCGTTTCTTTTTTCTTTTCGGTCTAATGTGACTGAAAAAGTCTTACAACGTGTTTGTACTTAAACAGTTATTGTGCGCTGCACTGACGTAACTGGAAAGAGGTAAAGATCACCCTAGATATTTGCATAAGCTACAAGTAGTGAGGTGCGAGTTGTTTCCAAGGGGCGTTTCAGCATCATTAAGCAGATTTGTTCTACCATATATACGCAACAAAATTCTCATAACTTTTTTTGAATGAAGAAGCAGTGCTGAAATAGGACAAAGACGAGAAGGACACAAATACAGTGCTGGGTCAGCACTGTATTTGTGCTGACTCAGCACTCGTCCTATTCTAGTGCTGTTTCTTCCTTCAGAATCGGCTTGTGCGAACCAGCCTAATTCAAGACGTTTATCGTAACTATTCGAAAAAGGTTATTCTGCTTGGGTTCAGTTACATATTGAATAATGTGATACTGCATCCAATTGTTTTTAACTAATGAGCCAGTTTGTTCTAACCAGATTTGACTGTAGTCATTAGGAATGAAGTTTGCTCAATCATTTAGTGCTGTTTTCTGCTTTTCATCATGAATCAACCTGCCAAAATGTATGTCCTGCTGCAGATTAAAAATAATGACCAAAAAGACAACTGCGGCATTTTCATTCTGTCTTCTGCCGGCTGTTTTGACTTGAGTATCATGAAAATTTTTGGTAGTGTGGAATTTCCGGTATCTCAAAAAGTTGTGTATTTGTTTTGTGTTAGGAGTAACTAAGGTATATTGCTTTATTTACTTTCTTTCGGTAATTGAAACCAGCATTTCTGCAACTCTGTGGGAATGGAATAACAGAAGCAGGCTCTTAATGATTTTTGCCTGATTGACTGATTTTGTCCTGTCGCTCTGGACATAGTTGAAAAATGTAATAACTCCCTCCTTGCCATAATGAGAAAACTTCTAAAATAACTCAGAGACACTTAACAGATAGTCCGTTACTGTGCTCCAGAGTATACGTATTAGTAAAAGCAATCTCGTATTTTTTCAGTGTTTCAGCTTGCTCTTGATTACTTGTTTATTGATTGCATGCATTCATTGTATAAAATGAAGATTTGTGTTGTGGTAAGACATCATCGCATTGTTTGTTTTCTGATGAAAAGTGATAGACATGAAACTAAGGAAAATAGAGAATGCATTGAAGGACGATTGTTTGATTGCAACTAATTCTGTGGGCTTGGTATATCAGTGGTGCTTTCTGAATGGTTAATTTCTAGGGCTACGGACTATCTGGCCATTGCTTGGCTCTGCTGCTAGGGAACACGTTCCATCCTGCGCACTCCCACCTCTTTTTCTACGTTGTGTGGTTGCTGCTTGGTGGTTCTACCGCAGTCAAGCTGGTATGCCTTCTATTCTACTAGTGAGATAACTGTGATTGTCATCTTCATAATTTAAAGGCACCCTAAAAATGCTTTGACAAGTCTATAAAGATTCATTGAATGTTAGAACAGGTCTTTCGGATCATCCATGGACCTATTAATACACTTTGCTCAATATGTGTATTTTGTTATGAGGTTTCTAAACATGGGTGCATCGCAGCAGATTATAGTGGCACTGCAAAATTTTATTTGCTGCAGATTACAGTGGAACTGCAAAATTTTAAGCCACCCTGTTTTAGAACATGGCATGGTTTCATGACAATGCTTCTGCAATTGATTTGATTGGCTGCTAAGCATTTGTGTTGCAAGTGAAAACATGAATGTCCAGGTTTGTGATGTGTAGATCAAACTGACAAACTTAGAGGATTTCTTCAATCTTAAAGGAGCCATTGGACCATCACTTAAGTAGAAGTTCAGCTCCACTTGACAAAGTAGTTGAAGAAGAAACTATGGCTTGGGAAGAGGGTAATTCTCGTTACTTATAGTTCCCTTAAATCAAAATGATTCACTTAAATTGCGGTGGAATAATTTATTCTACTTATGGCCTAACAGCTTACCTAACTTTTAAAAAAACTATTTCAGGGACCATTTGAGCTCACCGCAAAATAAACATCGCCAAAAGATACAAACTTCCTGCTAGATTTCAATAATTGAAATCTCTGGGGTATGCTAAAGAGCATTTGGGCTTAAATGTGTAAAACACATAATCCTTGCAACATACTGAAACAAGCAGCAATAGAATGCATGCAAATGATGTTATGTTCATGGAAGAGGCAGACAATGTCAGGAAAAATGCATGCTTTACTCTTACAGATCATCAGTTCTTCAACTAAAGCTTTCTTTGACTCTGCGTGTTGTACAGTGTGGATAGATGCTGTTGATAATTCGAATATTTTCTTGGTATATCTCTTCATTCTTACACAGTATGTAAACACAAATCAGATGTTATGCGTCTTGCTTTTTTGTTGGCTTACTTATGTTATTCGTAAAGATGCTTTTTTACATTGCATGTTCCTCTATCTAGTTCTTCAGTATGTGCTTTTAGCAAAACCTGATGTTCTTTTTGCTATGGAGGTGCACTTCTATTATCCAGTAGGTCTCTGAAATTTCGTGTGAACGCGTGGACATCATTGTTATGCGGATGTCGACAACCTTTTTTTTTTGTTTTGCAATGGTTGTGCCTGAGATAGCAAACTTGTGTACTTGTAGCTTTGGTCGGCGAGATGCGGTGCCCTCTTCTTTTTTTTTTCCAGATATCGGTCTTTTCGGCCAAGACCGCAAGTGCATCGCACAAAACTGTAGCAGCAGGAACTGCCGGTGCACTCCATCTTCTCGCTCTACTCTACTTTCATTTCGCATATCACAGGACTGTTGAAGGTAAGGAAACAATGTGTTGCGCGATTAGGCAGAAGCTTCGGCATCTACAGTGTTGGTCAAAAGTTTGCAGGTCATGCTTCCATAGAAATACACTGAAACCTCGATGTAACAGACCTGTATATAACAAAATATTGGTTATAACGAAGTAAATCAAAAGTGGTCTTACAATAGACATACTGTTAGGAATATACCTTATAACATTTTTTTGGATATAAGAAACTTATTTTCATGCAGTATGCAACTTTGTAATAACGAGGTTTGAGTGTACACAGAGCAGTGGCCTGGGAATTTTTGACCTGTCCCCCACAAGCACCCTGTCTTGTCTTGAAGGGTTACTGACACAAGTTTTTGAAGTAGAGTTTATTTCGTCATAGAAATTTTCTGTATGCAGAGGCCACTCTGATCAAGTATTAAGCTCAGTAAATGTCGATATTTTATTTTGATATTGCAATGAATTTTCGCATAGCGCACATGCTGAAATCGGCACTAGCATGACGCCAGGCTACATACAATGTCAATTCTGATGGTCTCATGCACTGCTCACCAAGCGTCTTTTCATGCAGGAACAGCGCTTTTGGTATTGCAAAGGAGCAGTTTAATAATATGGCAAAAGCCATTCTTTTCTTGAGTATATTTTTATGGGATTTTTGAAAAATGTTTTAGGGTACTTCTTGTGTCTTTTGTGACTAGTACCAGTTCTTGTGGAGCCTTTCAATATGTGTTTTTATTGTTTCTATTGCAGTGCTCGAGAATATTTGAAGGATGCTGCTTGGAACAACACTTAAAGAGATTTTTTTCGGATGCTCGTTTAATATACAGACTCATGATTATATCAACCTGTCTTGTTGTGTATGTGTTTGTTGGGCCAGTATGTGTGTCTAACATAGCGAGAACTCTATTTACGTATTAGGTTACAACCTAAGAATAAATACAAGCCCTGCCTCCCAGAACTCTGCAGAACGGTGTTGTGCTTGTTGTTTCTATTCTATAATTATAAGGACTTTTTTGCTGTTACTGGAAATAGTGCTATGCATATTATGAAATTAAAATTCATTGACTTTTGTTAACATTTTATATTTGGCACAGTATAAAGCTTGGAATATTTGCTGAAATTTGCCAGGAAAGTCAAGTTTGTGTGGATGAAAAACTAGTGACAAAAAGATAGTCTGGTATGAGAAAGTCGCCTGCTTGAAATACAGTGCTGGATGTCGTGTAAATAAGTAATTGCAGTTCGAAGAGGTATTTTGCGAATGCTCTCTAGGGGGCAGACAGTGATGGACGGCTTGCATTTATTCTTGGTTTGTAGGAGACATCAGTTTCATCTTGCAAGTAGTCCTTGCTTTAGTGGCCTGCTTACGACTTTCACCCTTCATGGCTTGGGTGTGGAAGTACAGTGTGTGAAGCTGCAAAGTGTCACTTTTTGAAGAATCAATCCAAATGACTCTTGGTTCGCGATAACTCTGTTTTCATAAGCAGCTCTTTATTGATGGAAGTTGATGGTTAGATTGTGAGGCTGAACTCAAGAAATCTTAACCCTGCGATGCGCACACATTGCCCTGCATCAAGAAAACTGATGGACGGGCCATGTTTGCATCCGCGTGGCTCGTCCTTGCTGTAGTGCTGCTTCTTCGTTCAAAATTTCTCACCGGTCTTGATGAGTACTCTTGTAAAAGGGATGCAGTGAAGTGTTGTTTGAGATCGTATTGAGTTCTTATCGATATAATTTAATTAGTCATTAGTCTCTTGAATAGTTAAATGATTAAATTTTATTATAGTATATTGAATGTACAGCTTTGAGTTCTGCATTGAGCTTTTCGTGCATAAACCATTTTAAAACTTACGAGTGCACTTGAGGGGAGAGCAACCGCCCCCTAAACATCTAAGGAGAGAGGGGAGGGGGGCTTGGGCCATATAGTAATATTATGCAATTTCACCATAAACCATTTATTGCAAGATTAGAGGTGGTAAAACGACAACAGTTTTGTCACATGGTCAAAACAAACATTGTGATAGCAACAGATTAGAATGTTACACGATGAACTGGAAGCAACTCGACACTTGCAGCACTCTGCTCAAGTGCAAAGGGCGTATGAAAAGCACACACACTGGACAAGCACAAACTAACAGTTGTCACAGCTCGACACTTGCACCATGTTTCTCAAACACTAAGATGAGTGCTCGAAAAGAACACTCAGATATGCACAGAACTAGCCCGAACAAGAAACTATCAGAGTTGTTGCTTATTTGCATTCGGTGAGCGTGCTTCAAGTGTCGACTGTGTTAGCGCCTGCTTGTTGAACACTGGAGTGTGTGGTGTGACCCCTCCAGGCACCTTGCTGCGTGGGGACATTCGAAGTGTTGTTTGCACAGCGTTCCGGATTGCGAACGGGTACTTAAATGGGCCACTTTTTAGTGTGTGTATTAAGAGCAGTTCAAACAAATGTAAGAACGCAGCTTTATAGGACACTAAAAGCAAGTGTCATGTCGATGTTGATTGCTGAAATAGTGGTCCAGAAACCTAGTTGTGCTACTTCGTGCCAAGGAAGTGCTTGTTTCGAAATAGAATCAGGTTTTAGTGGTCTGCATCGCGTCAGCACCCTTCAAATCTCCCCGCCTGAAAGTGGCCGTCTCACGTCACTGTTGCCGTGCATAATGTTGCCCAGCTTTACTGCGTGGCCGTTGACACTAGTAGCATCAGAGCGAAAGTAGCGGGAGCCATAGCAGCAACAACGGCCATTAAACGATTTCTTTACATGGCCTTCAAGATGGCAGGCGTGCTTGGTTCAACGGGGCCCCGCTAGATGGCACTTGTCCAGTTTAACCAGGCGAAAATTGAACTTTCGAACCACTCACGTCTTTCTCCATAGTAAGGTCTGGCAGTTCTTTTTTCCTCGAATCAAACAAATGAACAAGTAGCATTTTATTATGTCTTTTTATGCATGAAAGGTTCTTTATTTAGTGTAACTAGTTCGATTACTTGTGATTAATTGTAGGCGGCAAGTCTGATGTCATCGGGATCGTTTTGTGAATGTTCCACTCGAATGTCCTAAGCTAGCAAGCCTTCATGTCCATGCCTCCGTGCCTCTCTTTTAAAGCACGCCCTTCACACCATCTCGTGGGTGATACTGAACACGCCAAAGCGGCTCCAAGATCTGCGTACAGCCAGTGTAAATGATGCATACAAATCGCTCGCTGCAAGTATGTCGAAGAGCGCATGACATGTCACAGAGCTGTTCTTTAAGCCATTCAGAGTTTTCCTTAAAAATTATAATAGGTAGACACGTGTCGTTTTTGCTGCCAAGCCAATTTCTAGGATGATGCGGAAAGATTTTGTCACTAGTTAGATCACATAAAAATGATTATTTGATAAAAATAAAGTCAACTTCTTAATTATCAATCTTTAGGGTGGTTGTTAATGTGGCGAATTTGTTTCAAGTAAGAAATTATGGAAATCTAATTTTTTTTTTTTTGTGGCCTCCAAATTGGGTGGGCGGCCTTCTGCTGCTTGATGCGCCATTTCACTTGCATCCTCCGAGGAAGGCTGGGCCACCAGCGGATATTGTATGGGGAAAATAAATATTTGTTGTTTTACAGGGAAAGCAGTTCTGAGATCACTACACGGGCCGAATGCGCGCCGTAATTCGCTACTGCCGGCGTCCGTAACCATTATTGCACGAGAAAAAAAAAACTCCGTAAATAAAAAACAGACACAGTGATATTCCAACCCGGCTCTTCCACAGATCAGCCCAGTATTCTATCACTTAACCACACCGTTTTTTTTCTTTATTTGCTTGGAACTCCTTAGTAAACTGGTTTTAGGCAGGCTTGATGTCGGGAAAGGGATTGTGTTATTATGAGTAATAAAGCGTTTTAGAACAGCAACGGAACAACCAGGTGTTGCATAATTCAAATTGCGCAATCAGTGGGCTGTCAAATGCTACAAAAGCTTGATCTTGTTCACTTATTAATTATGGCGTGTACCCACTGTGGGGGATTGTGGGTATCCCCAGAAGGCTGCATAATTTTTCATCGTCGGCAGCCACATCACAAAAAAAGTTGCCCAGAGTTTCTTGGAAATATGCAGCGAGTACTACGTTTCTCCAAAGAATTATAAAGGATGGCATAGGGAACGCCTGCCTACTGTACAATGATTTATGGCGTAGTGGGTACCCTGCAAGTGTGTTTGCAGCAGCGAAGAGACGCAACTTAGCGGTTGCCTTAATTTTATTTCCAACGGTCGAAACCGTTGGAAATAAAATTAAGGCAACCGCTGTTTTGTCTCTACTCTTCCCAAGTACGTTTAGCCCATCGGAAAAACTTCTCCTGTATATATATATATATATATATATAGATAGATAGATATATCTTCGGTTGCCGCAAGGTTATAAATATGAAAGTAGATGCGCTTTCACATAACAACTGTTTATTGTGCCGACGTTTTGACGGGAACCCCGCCTTGAAAAAGACGGGGTTCCTGTCGAAACGTCGGCACAATAAACAGTTGTTATGTGAAAGCGCATCTACTTTCATATTTATATATATATATATATATATGCCTGCTCTCGGCTGGTTATTTTTTCGCCCACTTTTCTGTCTTCTTATTTACATTCCATTTGTTCTAATAACTTCCCCTATACATTCCTTGGCATTATTGTCTGTTAGATCTCATATATATATATATATATATATATATATATATATATATATATATATATATATATATATGATTGAAAAAAGAAATTGTGTGGGTCCGGTGCAAATATATTTAAGAATAAAGGAGCACACTTACGAAAATTTGATAATTGTTTACTCTACGTTTCGTCAGGATTCAGTTCGTCAATTCTTAAATATATATATATAAGGGAAAGAAGTGTATATCTAAGGGCTCATTTTTTCGTGTTTTGACACAATATTAATGAGATCTAACAGACAATAATGCCAAGGAATGTATGCGTATGTGTGTGCGTGCGTGTGTGTGTGTGTGTATGTGTGTGTGGGACATAACGGCGACAGCAAGAATTCTCCGAGTGTGTCCATGTAATATATATCGCAATACACGCGGTTACACGCCGCACATAGAACACTATGCCACAAAGTTGAATGCTTGAGGTCATGTCGCTTTCTCAACATTGTTGTCTTCCTTCGCTAGCCACTTCAGAACCCGTGCTTCTCATAGAGGTGCTAGCGCTGTGCCAACATATTGCAGTTTCTAGTTCTACAATTTCTTCTTGTATACCCTGCCGCCGCAGATGCTCTACGTTTTTCATATTGTGGCCTAGACAACGCATTCACAGATCAAAAGCAAGTGATCATCGGTGTGGCCGGAGGAAGCTTGGCAGCTCATTATCCGCCTCTGTGTCCCCAATATGCACATGCACGATGACATACAAACAAATATACTCTCGAACAATCATAAATTGTGTTGTAAATAGTGGATTCGTCTGGTGCGAATCTACGCTTCTTCCAGACAATCGAACATGTATTAAGGAGACTATTTCCATTACGTGAAATTCATGCTGTTTTTTTCCAAAGAAGTTTCAAGTGATAGCGGGGCTGTGTGGTGCAACATCTGCTTACCTCGTAGTTTTACTCTAAACGTTACATTCACATTTCAATGGGACATTTAATTTTTTTTGCATGTTTCTCGATTTGTCGGTTATAGACAAGATGATTTTTTGCAATCAACAAATGACGCCGACACCGGAATTTCGGCAAAACTATCTAATGATATCGCGTTTAAAAGACATGAATTTAAGAAATTACTGAATTGATATATACTCTCAGTCGATATTTTGCGTGAAATAACGTTAAATCACTGCCGGCTAAAACTTAAAAATTAAGCACAGAGACGCCCTACACATACAACCGAAGCGCAGCGGCCGATCGGCTCCACAACTGCATAAACAGTTCCGCTTTTGCACGCGACAATGTTAAACGTAGGCGGGGCTACCGGCCGTCCTCCTTATGACGTCATCCTGGAGTGCTCGCCGATTGATGTAGGCTTGTGTGAATCCGTCTTCGAGGAGGAAGTGCCGCAGACTTCTAAAGTTGCATCCGGCGATAGGGTTCTGGTCGGTGGAACAGTGGCTATGGTGCTCGGCTGCTGAGGTCGCGGGTTCGATGTATGCGAAATGGTCGAGGCCCGTGTTCTGTGCGATTTCGGTGCACTCTAAAGGGACACTAAATTCAAATAAAAATTTATGCTAGCGTGAAAGCTCAATGTATGACGTCTAAAAGGACAATAATAACAACAGCAGTGCCCTACTTAGCGAGAAATTGAGGTAAATGCACGAAAACAGATGCGCCGCGAGTAGGACATTCGGAAAATGATCCCGATGACGTCAGTGTCACCGCCTACAATTAATCACTAGTAATCGAACTAGCTGCGCTAAATAAAAAAATATTCTGTTCATCAAGACACGTAATAAAATGCTGCTTGTTCATTTCTGTTTGATTCAAGGAGAAAACCGCCGGATGAACTATGGGTAATGGCGCGAGTGTTTCAGAAGTTCAACTTTCGCCTGATTAAACTGGACAGGTCGTGCCATCTAGTGATGCCCAGTTGAACCAAGCACGCCCGCCATCCCGGAGGCCATGGCGGGAAACTGTTCAATGGCCGTTGTTGCAGCTGTGGCTTCCGCTACTTTCGTTTTGCTGCTACTAGTGTCGGTGGATGCGCAGTAAAGTTTGGCAACGTTGTGCATGGCAACAGTGACGTGACACGTTCTGTTCGAGGCGAGTTATTTGAAGTGCGCTAACCCGATGCGAACCACTAAAACGTGATTTTATTTCAAAATAAGCACTTCCATGGTACAATAGTAGCATTCGAGGTTTCTGGACCGCTATTTAAGCAATCAACATCGACTCATTATTTGACTTTAGTGTCCCTTTAAAGAACACAAGATGATCGAAATTTCCGGAGCACTGAGATCGTGGTTTGGGAAAGTAAAACCCCAGATAATAATAATAATAATAATAATAATAATAATAATAATAATAATACTTTTTTCTTTTTTATCGAAATTTCACGCGCTGGCAACCACCAAAACACTTGGTGCCCCTTAAAGCGTGCTTCTACTTTATAAGAAGTTATAGTGGAGAAGCCATTTTTCTGCGACGCTGACGCTGTCTCAATCAATGAGTAATTTTATTTGCCCCTTTAGTTAAATAATAATAATAATAATGTATTTTTGCTTTTTTGTCGATATGTATGCGCTGGCAACCACCAAAACACTTGGTGCCCCTTTAAAGCGTGCTTCTTCTTTATAAATTTGTTATAGTGGGGAAGCCACTTTTCTGCAACGTTGTTTCAATAAATGAATAATTTTATTTGTCCCTATAGTCGGATAATAAGAATATTGTCACGGAAAATTATTATAAATATTAGCATTATTACAAATTGTAATATAAAGATTAATAGTCTCATATAACTATAGGAACAAATGAAACATTCATTGAGACAACGCCGTAGCAACAAGGCTTCTCCATCATACGTTGTCTATAAAGGAGAAGCACGCTTTAAAGGGGCACCAGGTGTTACGGTGGTTGTCAGCGCGTCAATTGTCGACAAAAAAAAAACAACAAAACAAAGCAGTCATTGTAGAAGCGGTAATTAATTTAATACAGAAACGGTTGAATATTTTGTAAGCACATGCGTGAATTTGTTCAAAGAAATCAAAAGTAAAAGTGCTGCACTTATGAGGTTTACTTGGCTAACGCGTATTTGACAGGCTGTCATCTACTTCCTTATTATCGTGAAGCTTATCGTAAAGCTTATCGTAAAGTGATGCTCAAGTTACAGAAATTTTCTTCACTGCAGTGTTTTTTTCTTTATTGACGATAATATTGAACACTTTTGTTCTTAAGAACAGGTGTGAAAGCTTTCAAGGTTGTCCTTCAAAAAGCCGCGAACTTTCTTCGTCACGTGTGTAATTAATCCAGCTTATAAAACACCGTTTTTGCATCGAATTGATGTACAGGGTGAGTGGGTCAAAAGTTTCTTGGTCACTATTTGATGTATTCCCGTAGGAGCGTGGCCTGAAAACTTTTGTCCCCCTCCTCCCTGTACATCTAAAAACATTGTCTAATTTAGTCGCTGAAATAGTTATTTACAACTTATTTGCTGCCCAGGATATTTCTACGTATTATTTTTAGGATGTCTACTGAAAACATGGAAGGTGCACTAAATCGCCTCTCTATTGAATAATTATTCTGGTTGTCGGCAAATCTGCCAGAAAATTGCACGCTGATGTTGACTCACTTGGAATAAATCGAAAGTGGTATATGGAATATTTATTATAGTGAGCCCTGCAGAGTAAACGTATTTGGATTTAGCTTGCGGGTATAGTTAATCGTGTTGCATTCATTAAACCAGAGTTTATTCAGTCTTTTGTCAAGAGGTGGTAAGTCAACGCACAGTTTGCACATTTGCTGCATCTATTATAAAAAAAAAAAAAAAAACGGAGAGAGTTTGATGTGTAAAGAGGCAAGGATAGAGGGAGAGTCGCAGACACACACAGAGGTTGATGACAACGAACATAGGAACATTCTCTCTCTCTCTCTCTCTCTCTCTCTCACGTGCTGGCACGCACGGACTTATGGACAGACAGAGAATTCCGTTTCATTTTTCCTCCCCACGGATTTAGTCCAAGAAGCGTTGAACAAAGCTGCTGCTACTTCCACGAATACACGTTTCACTTTGCGTGTGATCGCCTGGCGCAAAAGAATAGAGCAACATTTTTTTTCTCCTTTTTCTTGGTTTCGCTTACTCGAACGTGTACGAAAGCGCGGGCACGGCAAGTCGTGGAACAGCTGGGACGTTCAAACGGGGCGCGCGTTTTTTTTTTTTTTTCAAAGCGCTTCAGCACCGAGCCGCTGCCGTAGCAACACCGCGCTTGTTGACTCGTATCCACGGCTCTGTCCCGCCGGCGTAGTCGAGACCCGATCGCGCTCCCATGGCCGGTGGTGGGGCGATTGAGCTCTCTTGCACGCGCGCTGCCACGGACTACTGCGGCCGCTTTCCTCGGTGCCCCTGCCCGCCGTGACCTGCGATCGTCCTCGGCTTGATCGACGGCGCACGCACAAGAGTACGTACGGTCACGTTTACTACACAGCTGCTGCTGACACCCGTCTTGTTGTCAGCGCTCTTA
Organism: Rhipicephalus microplus; assembly: GCF_043290135.1. Taxonomy (NCBI): domain Eukaryota; kingdom Metazoa; phylum Arthropoda; class Arachnida; order Ixodida; family Ixodidae; genus Rhipicephalus; species Rhipicephalus microplus. Next base: position 11,658,070 of record NC_134709.1, on the reverse strand, counting down.
ACGACTTTTACACGGGTTGTCTGGTGACTGACAACGCCGTGCGAGTTTTATGTCGCCACCGCTTATGGCGAAACAACAGCTGGCAGCTGAAATTCGCTTAGCGTAACGTTGCGTTTATGAATGGGAAAATCGGCGGAAGCACGATTGCGGCGCGATTCGCGAACGTGTATAGGCATGTTGCGAGTGTTCGTACGTGAGCCGAAAGCCGTTGTGTCTGAGGTTACGTGACGATAAAAATTGAGATTGAAATGTGTCCGTACGTGTCGATGTAAAGTATAAGTAGACGGGCTGTCTAAAATATTACGCAGGCAGCTCGGATAGTTGAGCCAAAAGCGGAGTAGCTTTACCAGGGCGGCGAAGTGGGCGAGACGGTGCGAATCCATCATGTAGAGCATTAAATTAACGCACGGCCTGTATTTTTTTTTATTTTATAGTCTGTTTAGTGGTCTGCACAATGAAGTCTGAAAACCTTGTTGCTATACGGAGCCCGTAGCTGTAGAGTCCCCCTGATCGAGATACGCTAAAGTGACGTGGCAACCTTTTTAATTGAAACGATGTAATTTTTTCTGGTATTAAGTAGGCGCCAAATAGTTGCCATGAAAATGCGCTGACGTAAGCCTCAAGGGCTGTGTTTCTGACTCGGGTCGACCGCAACCAATGCACTTTAATATTGGTATAAAAGTGAATATGTGAAACTGGCTGAGGTGATCGTGTCTACCACATGTGGAGACTCCTGCCCAGTGTGCGTATAGAACAACGTGTGAAACGTAATTCGTAACGTAGTGAACGCATCGTAGTGAACGCTAACTTGAAAATATGCGAAAGAACACCCTTAACGTTTTTTCAGATTTATTGGGAAATACAAGTGGTATGTACGTTCCTGCTGGCGGGAGCATGGAAATTGTAAAACGCGATACTGGTACACCACGTGATCAGCGTTTGCGTAGGATCTAGCTATTATAGACGCCGCATACATGGCGCCGTTAATGTCTTTATTGTTAAGTTTTTCTCTGGAATAATTTGATCCAAGTTTCACTCAACATGGAATGCGTGCCCCGAGCTGCCTGCTCGGAAACGTGTACATCAGCGTCATAGAGCATCCAGTGCAGTCAGAAATTGTACCTGTGTCCAGGTGCTTTAAAACCGAACGTACGTTCGGCTATAGTGTTTTTGTCGGCAAGATTGCCAAAACACGTACATCTACCTAGCGGACGTAGCAGCAGTGGGTTAAAAATGTGTTAAAAGTGAGCGTAGGTTTTCTTCCATTACGCGAAAAAAAAATGTGTTAATAAAGTCCTCGCATGTCATTCGACTAATGCCATTTTTGTCGTTACGACTGCGGCAGCGTAGCAATCTAGATAAAAGTTCTATTCTCTGCAATTTGCATTGTGGACGTTGGATAAATTAAATCACGATAATGACAGCTCGTGAACTTGATCAAATTATCACGCGACGATATCCCTTTGTACTCGGCGGGAGTGCCTGCCATTCTATGGATAATTTATTATATTATTAAGCTGGAAGTCTGTCATCTCGTAGAACCTTTACGATGGGACTAAACACACTTTAGCATTTTGCCAACACGATTTAACGTATACGTCAGGCTTATCAGATATATTAGTTCTGAAACGATCCAAGAGACATGAGAGGGCGAAATATCAACTTGTTTGCCGGAAAATAGAGTTATGTGATGTATTTGAGTTACAAGTGACTACAATAACAATCGTTGGAACCCCATAAGGCGCAAAATATGATCGACTTTCTGCTTGCAAATGTGACAAATTCGTATAAAATAATTCTAAGGCACTCTATATTACACTCCGAGAAATTAGATAAAGTAGCATGGTGTTTTGTGCCAGTTTCAGTAATTGATCCAAATTATTCTATTTAGTACATAGTTAACTACTTAATAACTCAGCAGTCAGTCATGTTGTGATTATGCGTTAATGAATCGAACCGTAGGCTCGAATTGCATGTACGAAATCGGCTTTTGGCACTAATGATTTAGAGCAAAGAAAGGTAAAAGTTCTGATGTTATAATCTTGGCGCGTGGCACGTTGACCGAGCAGTTAAACGTCGTAGTGTCCACACCAAAGTGGTTGGCTGCTGTTGTATGCTGCAGAAGAATACGGTGGTCGTGCAGAAAGTTGAATAAATCAAAAGCGCAATATATCTTGCGCGGTCTTGGCTACTGTAGTTAAAAGATGTAGGGGTTCATTTGTTGTTCAACTATTATTGCTTATCTCTCCCATTGTTGTCCAAAGCGAAATTATACATCCGGTCACCGTTTCACGTTGCAGAGATGTCTGCGCGGTGATGCGACATGCAAGATAAGAATAGTTTGGAAATTAGTTGTGTGTGTTTGTGTTGACTGACGACGTAATGCAGTTTTCTTCCTGTGCCACCTTGACATAACCACATTCGAGGTCAGCATTATCGTAAATAATACAGATACACCTGAAACATACACTCTGGGCAGTAACGGCGCACAAACTCACGGGAGGAAGAGAAGAGACACAAACAATCTCTGGGAGTCAGTGAATGTTTGTGTCTCTTCTCTTTATCCCGTGAGTTTGTGGACTGTTACTGCCCATAATGTATCAACAACACGCCCAACTATCAGTCCTGCTTCACATTCACTCTGCAATGATTTATGTGACCTGGCGACTCGTGTGTTGCGCTTGTGGTTTGTTCGCGGAGCATGTGCGCCGAAATGGCTGAAAAGGCTTATATATAGGTGTATGGCAGAAGGAGAGGTGTCTTCCGGTGCTCGGTCTCATCGGCATGGACAGCACGTACGTTCACGCCGCCGTAGCAAGCACGGAGTCGGTGTTGCGAGTCCGCGTAAGGGTCCCCGGTTCAGCGCCCCGCCATGCCACACGATGGCTGAGATCGCGAGGTTGTCTTACACTGTCCATGGCTGGATGCAGTGGCGATGCGTTACAGACCCAAACGTCGCGTCTCACATCGTGCTTCTCGAGCCTAATTTGGTGGTGCATACCGCAATACATTAAGGTCTGGACGAGCGTCTTCCATAGCGTGCCCTCTTCCGCATTACTCCATAGCCGTCCCTAGGCCGAGGGAGAGTCTGGCAGGTCAAGACATGCTGCACAGCGGGGACTTAAGTTTCACCACTAGTAGGTTTGCGAGGCTACTGTGACGATGGGGCTAGATATCTTGCACACCGGCGAGTAACTGTGGCGACAGTTAACTAATAAGCTCACTTACTGAACAACGACAACAACAACAACAAAAAAAAAAAAACTGGAAGCATGCTACTATACGTGTAGAAGTGTTGGCGATGGTTCTATGGCAGTAACTTTCAGTTTAGAACCCACGAGAGTACTTTTACAGTATCTATAGCGCACAACACAAACTATAAAGGATTGGTGCCGTAGTGTTTTCTTCTTCACTACCTTTTAATATGTATGATAAAATGGTATAATACTGAATTAGGAATAGTAGAGGCGTTGAGATTTATATGCCATGAGTTCAGAATAATAATTCAGCTTGTCCTTCCATCGAAACAATGTTCCTGAACTTCATGGTTTCTTCAAGATCAAGGTATTTTCATTTTATTTTTATGGAGTTAGCTTATGCCCTTTTCATCTATTTATTTGTGTAGTGCTATCCGAACTAATACGTTCTTTAAAAAAAGATGTATTCTTATTTTTCTTTTAGACTACTCTGTTAATAGTGAATTTCCCAAAGTTGGTGCGTCACAATCGATCTTGTGTTCTGCATATAAACCTATAAAACGCCCTTCAATGTGACAAGCACGCATCGACTTCATCGCTGAGCCTCTGATTTTTCTCTGTAATATAAAGATATTCAAAAATACAGAAAAGAAAGATACAGCGCTGCGAACCTTGCATTCGTAAAATGTACAAAGAGGTTGAAAGGTTTATTATTCGCGTTGTTAATTATGCAGAGTGTAAATACGAGCACACCGGAGTCGACTGTAATTAGAGCGGTGAGCACGGGGTTCGTCGAATCGTCTCTCGGCGGGCAGCAGCGCTCTCTCTCTCAGGCCTCGCGTTGCATTAACATGCGGGCCGACAAAGTGAAGGTCAGCTGCTGTCAATCGATGCTGCAGCGACGAGCTCACGCTGTCGTGGCGCTGTATAATACGCTTCCGCCGAAGTGATTCGAGCCGCCAGTGCGACGCAATCGACACGGACGACCATAGACGCGGGGAACTGTGAAATCGGCGTTTCTTTTTTCGTTCCTGTTCTGCACAAATTATGGAACAATACACGTGGCCGTTTTGCGTGAGCTAATAGTGTCGATTCTCAAACCTCCCTGACGTTCGCGAAACATGCAACTTTCGCACCTCTATGGGACCGTTCCGGATTCGCGAGAACAGATGTCTTTTGTTTTGTTTTGGTTCTTCATATCATTGGATAGATAGATAGATAGATAGATAGATAGATAGATAGATAGATAGATTGATTGATAGATTAGATAGATAGATAGATAGATAGATAGATAGATTGTGTGTGTGTGTGTAGGGTATAACGTGTCATAGTGTATACATAAGTGAACTTACTACAATAGTGATTTATGGAGTTTCACGTGGAGTTAAATTAACTGGGGCTAGATTTTATGGGGTCAACCAAGTTGCGAAAAACGTTTTCAGTGGGGACCTCACAGATCGCGTAAACCGCACCGCGCAAATAATTGCAGATGTACCTGAAGGTAAAGACGAGCCGAGTTATGTTTACTCGGATCGACCGCATCCAAGGTGAATGTTTGCATAGTTTAGGAACTTAAACTTTACGTACGGAAACTTCTATCGATGATATCTGGAATTTCACGTGCCAAAACCACGATAAGATAACGAGAGTCGCCGTGGTGGAGGGCTCCGGAAGTTCTGATCATCTGGTGTTCTTTAACGCGCGCTGTCATCGCACTTCTACCACTTCGCCTCCATCGAAACGCGACCGTCGCTGCCGGGATCGAACTCGCGACCTTCGGGACAGCAGCCGAGCACCCCATAGAGTTTTTTAATATACACTAGAGGGAACTCTGGCGCTAGTGTCTATGGGAGCTGTAACACATGGCGCTTCAGCGAGCATGGGAATGATGGGTAGTACACACATTTGTCTAATTTTCGTACTTCTGGCCTGCTTCTGGCTCTGTGTGTGTTCGTGTGGCTTGGAGCTGTTTTTTCATGAAAACATAAATTACCAAATGTTCACCGTTTGCGCTTCACAACCTTATTCTTTTAGGCTTACCATTTCGAATCAAGTCACGAAGTTCAAAAGGGTTTGTTATTTCTTTCAAAACAAAACCGTAACCAGTAATAAACGAAGCCGCAAGTACGATTCGCCGCCCGCCCGCAAGTACGAAGACTAGGCAAATGTGTGTACTACCCGTCATTCCCATGGTCGCTGGACGATCGCAGCGCCAGAGTGCCCTCTAGTTAATTTTGGGAAACTCTATGGAGCACCCTAACCGCTACACCACCGTGGCGGACATACAACTTACGTCGTCGAGATGAACGAAAATCGGAATGAACAAGAATTGTCGATATCGTGGACAAGATTCGTGTTGTCTCTGTCGGTTTTAGCGACTCAAGTTTTGCGCTGCTAAACACGGGGATGAAAGTCCCGTTCCCGGCATGGAGGAACAAAAATGGGAAGAGGTAACATTGCGCAGGGAGAAAGAAGGAAAAAAGGGAAGGAAGGGAGGAATCACAGAAGAAAAGAAGAAAGAATAGAGAAAGAAAAAGAAACAAAAAAAGAACGCAAGAAGGAATGAATGAAAGACAGAAAGAAAGAGAAGGAGATAGAAAAGGAGATTGGAGGAAAGTGAATAGAAAGAGGAAAGAAAGGGAAAATAGAACGAAAAAAGAAAAGAAAAGAAAGAAAAGTTATCACTGAAGAGAGGGAGAAAGAAACACAGAAAAAGAAATGAGAGGAAGAATGAACGACAGAAGGAAAAAGAAAGGAAAAGAGAAAGATAGAAAGAAATGAAACAGAGAGAAATGAAGAAGGAAGGAAAGTCTGGCACGCGCACGTCAAGTTTCCTGCCCCCCCCCCCCCCCAATTTCCCAGTATTTGAAGGGCTCCTGAATTTTCGTGTTTTATCCACCCACTTTCTTTCTGGTGGCGGGGAGCCGTGCTCCCATATGGACTGGAAAAAGTATCCTCGTTTGTGTTTTTTTCCCTAACAATAATCAACTCCTCATTAATCGATCAATTATCAGTAATCTGTCAGAGGTGTTGACGTGACTGGCGCTAATGATTACGGATCACATGGTGACGTCCACTTTGACCACGGAAGCCAAGGCGAAGACGAAGACTAACACGGTGAAGTTTACGCGGGAAAAAAACGTTTTTTTGTTTTCGTAGACTTCTAGCCTGACTAAACCCAGTGCGACCCATCGAAAGCGCTACATTGTCACACTCTTTTAGTATCGCGCGTCACAGACAGAAACTTCTGTCGCGTTCCTCTTCTACGGAACGATGGGGGGCTAAGACGAATCGAGTGTCGCGGAGAACGCGCGCCCCAGTTTCCCGCCGTGGCAGTCGGCCATAACGGAGCGTGCTGTCAAACGCTGTATCGACCACGTCTAGGGTCGATGCATTCACGCTGTGCGGCGATGGCGTGGTCTCATTTTTTAACGACTAGCGGGCTAAAACAGGTCGTCGGCGTGTTTCTAGTATGTCCTATTGTTTGCCCGCGCACGCGCGTCAATTATTCATGCATTTTTTTTTCACTATATAATTGGCGTTAAGTTCGCGTCGATACCGTGGTAGCAGAAAGAGTGCCGAGGTGGTCAGTGAGCGTGGCGACTGCCCAAAGCGCCAGGCACAGGCTGATGCTGATGCTGATGACCTCTGATGGATGGCGCTTACCCACAGAGGGGGATGGGCCAGGAACCGGGCGGCAGGATTCTTAAACGAAACTAAAATGAAAATGAAGCCAATTTGAAAAAAAGTAGTTTAAAAATAATACTACCAAAAAACAGAAATGTTCGCTGAGCAAGCGGTCAAACCATCTCTTATTTTCGATAGACATAGCTACGAATTATAAACTAAAGATCCGAAAAGGTTAGGGTTCTCTAGCACGGTAATCTTTTAGTTGCGTTGATGTAATCAAACACAGTGGAGCATACATCGCTGTGACAGTAACCAAATGAAGTTCCGCCAAGTGATAAAATTACTGGTAGATTTACTTGTATTCCTAGCTTTTCTAATGGGACTACTAAAAATATTTTTCTCTGATAAGAATAACGATCACAGAATAAAAATAAATGTTCGATTGTTTCAATTTTGTTGCACCAAATGCATAGCGGTGACACCTTGCATTGCGGTGGCACAGGCTGTACAGCTGAATCATTCTCCTTCTTCTTCGTTCTCCTCGACGCGCGCAAATTATGCGGCCTCCGTGATCGCGCTGTCACGCGTCCTGTGCCGCAGTGTTCAGTCACCCGTGCGACTGCAGCGTTGCGACCCTTTCCCAGGGATGCACACGCGCCGAAAATCACCAACCTGCCGATTATTAAAGCGAGAGCCTCAGATGCCTCATCAAACGCGACAAGTGACTGTCGGCGTCCACGCGAGTGATGCGGAAAATCACCGCCACGTGACGACGTCTTCAGATGACGTCATCGACGTGGTGGTGATTTCTTGTGTCACTACAGTCGGTTACAACTTCAGTTAAATGCATAATATACGGGAACGAAACAGCATCATAGAAAGATGCATGCAGTATTGTAGTTTACGAGAGGGAACTCTAACGCTAGTGTCAATGGGAGCTGAAAAGCATGGCGCTTCAGCGAGCATGGGAATGATGGGTAGTACACACAGATTTGTCTGCTATTCGTACTTCTGGCTTCGTTTGGGTTCGCGTAGCTCGAATCTGTTTTGCGACGAAACAATAATCAGCAAATGTTCAGCAGTTGCGCTTCACCACCTAAATCTTTTAAACTTACCATTTCAAATGTGTGCGGTCTTTATACCCGAAATTCAGAAAAAGAAGATGTACAAATTATCGCACAAATCTTCATCGACGACAGCAGAATTGGTGGCTATCTTTGAAGCAGTTAAGCTTATCTGCGAGAATCCCGAGCCACGAAAATGGGTGATATGCACTGATAGCAAACCTGCTCTTCAGCTAATCAAAAATGTGAGATCACCTTACAAAAATGGTGAAATAGCACAATGTATCGCAGAAACTGTGGAATATGCCTCATTGCAGGGTCACAACATCGCATTCCAACTGATACCCAGCCACATTGGAATAAAGGGAACTGAAGATGCTGATAGTCTCGCGAAGAAAGCATTGAAGGAAGGACGGGATTGCACAATCCCTATGTCTGGGGCGGATATTCGACATTTTATATCGCAAGGAGCTAACCATTGTTCGATGGAGAAGTGGTTTGAGAGCCCTAAATCAAAGGAAACCATACTTTATGAAGTCGATCCACACAGAAAATTTTCCATAGCGACAGACCTCCCACGACACCTAGAGACATTGATCCACCGACTTAGATTGGAAGTAGCATACACAAACAGCTTCCTGCACAAGATACATCGATCCAACTCACCGGAATGCCATTGTGGTCATGCAGAAGAAAATGTTCGCCATATTCTTTTGGAGTGCGTTAAATACGCGAATGAAAGAGAAAAATTAAAGAACAAATTAGCAAGTTTGGACAGACGGCCCCTCACAATAAAGAAACTACTTGGACCATGGCCTGAGATGCATCTCCAGAAAAAGGCAATAATCTTCCTGACAGACTTTTTAGTGGAGACCGGACTGGACAAGCGCCTATGACTGACAGCCAGAGATGGGTATTATGTGAAATGTGGTCATGTATATACTGACATTAGAGTAGTAAGGTGTGCGTGTAAGTAGTTTATGACTGTGTGAACTGTGTGAAGAAAACTGTGTACTGGCATGTTATTTGAACTGGTTTCAGTGTGCTATTATGTGTTTTTTTCTTTTTTTCTTTTCGGTATTGTTAATTTTTGGGTACCGTTTTGTATTATTATTTTATTTTTCGCTGCAGAACTTTGTGATATGGAGTAGCCGAGGCAATAGGCACCTCAACCTCTCCACAGCAAAACAGTTAAAACAGAACAGAACAGAACAAATCGTGTCGCGAAGTTCAAAAAGGGTTTGTTCCTTCCTTCGAAACGAAACCGAAACGCAGCAATAAACGAATCCCCAAGTGCGGACGAAACTTGGCCGAAACATGGCAGGAAATTTGGCCGTCGTCGGTGCCGGGAAGGGTCATGAAAAAAGAAAAGTCAGCATCCATTGATGACGTCATCATATGACGTCACCACGACGCCACAAATCGCTAAATTTGATGTCTTCATCATGACGTGCGAAACTATGGCTTGACGTCATGCGACGTGACGTCACGTGATGCCGTTGTAGCGCCCTCTCTAGTGGCACGTGAAGCCCTGGCTCATGTTCTCTGCTCTCTTTTAATACATCGACTGAGAAGAAGAAGGAGGAGAAGGTGGCTTTCCCCTTCGAGTCGTCTTAAGTGATTGCGTAAGAGACCCTGTGAGTTCCGTTGACAAAGACACGATAAATTAACGAATAATTAGTAGAGGTGTTTCATACAAAAAGGTGTTGGGAATAATTAAGTAATTAAATCTGTCAGCCAGACCTCTATATGTTTATCAAACAAAGAATTCGCCTTCTTGCACAGTACGTGTCGCCAGGGCTTTCGACACTGATTTGTTTGTATTTTTCGTATTAAATGTACATATGATAGTGGATTACGGAGTTTCAACATGTCGAAATATTTAGTTGCCACTAAGTGCGCTTATGACGATGATGTATTGAAGTGTCGTTTTGTTTCTAATATAGAAGCAGTGAGTTTGCGCTCCCGTTGTTTCGGTCTCCTCCTTGTCCATGTCACGTGTGGCGCAGTGAATTATGAGGACGTTTGAGGCTTTACGCATTAAGTTATTCTAGAAAGATAGTCATCGCCAGGAAGCTAAGCCTTCTCGCCTATCTGCTGCCGAAGGACAAGAGTAATAACACGGAACTATATGGAGAAATACGCTGTTCATATTAATATATTTTTGCGCAGCGGCTTTTACTTTGTTATATAAACCAGCGCCGCCTAAGGAAACATTTCAGCGGCCAACCTTGCTGAAAGACGTATAGAACCGACCGAGTTACGCGCAAAACGTCTGAAGTACTTTGCTTGAGGGACATTTAAACGGTGGCGCAGGTGGTCGAAATGCCCGGCCTTTCGTTTTGTGGCTGAAAATAAATGTCTATGATGTCCTAGTTGTTATGGTGGTTTTCCGCCGGTCCGAATGTCGTGAGATTCAGTCCCTGCTACGGCGTCTGCATTTTCGATGGGGAAGGAAACGCATGAAGCCCGTGTCCTTCAATTTAGGAGTACGTTAAGGAAGCCAAGGTGATGAAAATTTTCGCAACTCTCCACTACGGCGTCCCTCACAACCTTATAGTGTTTTTGGTATGTTAAACCCCAACAATCATTATTGGGTCCGCAGTACTCCTTAATCTGGAGTGAAACGCCGCGTAAGCGTCCCGCCGTGGTGGTCAAGTGGCTAAGGCATCGGCCGCTGACCCGCAGGTCGCGGGATCGAATGCCGGCTGCGGCGGCTGCATTTCCGATGGAGGCGGAAATTTTGTAGGCCCGTGTGCTCAGATTTGGGTGCACGTTAAAGAACCCCAGGCGGTCGGAATTTCCGGAGCCCTCCACTACGGCGTCTCGCGTAATCATATGGTGGGACGTTAAACCCCACGCATTAATCAAAAGCCGCGCATAGGAAGCACACAGAGGTCAGGGCGTAGGTGCCGTTTCAATTGAGTGCTTAATTTTTATTTTTGCATATGCCGTGCATGGCCTCTATGTTGGCAATAGAATATATACAAAGGCGATATCAGCATGTTCTTGCATCTGGCTGTATCGATGTGTGAATGGCATGCAATGTACGCGCAGGCCAGGCAGTTTCTCTCGTGAGTTGCGACCTGGGTTATAAAAGAAGCCGGTCGATGGACCGAAAGCGCAATTAGTCCATTTTGTGGGACTGTACACGTGTACGGTGCAAGAAAATTATGATGTACGAAATGAAGGCTGATCGATGCGCCGTGTGGTGTACACGGCCGCACCTGAAAGACTCGCTATGGCCCGACCGATATCTCGATCAATGTTTTGCGCCCGTAACGTTCGTGCCGTCAGCGTTGAGATATGATTATGACGATGCCGTATGTCAGGCTTGGCGCTGTGTAGAGGGAGAGGGGGGAGAGATGAACAACAAGAAAGAAGGCAGGGAGGTTAACCAGGCACATGCTCGGTTTTCTACCCTACGCTGGGGGAATGGGAAGGGGGCATAAAAATGAGAGAGAGAGAGAGGAAAGAAAAGAAAAAGAGAGCAAAAAAAGGATTGTCAGTCAATGAGCTGACGCGTATGCAGTAGTGGCACTACACAAAGGTTAAAGGTGGTCACGTAGGCCTGTAGTCCTCAAAAAGCACAAGACAGCTTTGACTGCTTCTTGAGCCGACGAAAGGCGAGGATGGTGTTCCAGTAGCATCTGCATAGAGAGTGAACGATCGTCCAATCGTCGCAATGCGTCCGAAAGCTTCTGTCTTTCAGAGGCAAATCGAAGGCAATGGCGTATCAGATGGTCGATGTCTTGTTTGGTGCAGCAGACGTCTGTATGCGGACATGCTCCGGCGTGAGCGGGCTTATTTCTGGGATGTGAAGAGTTACGTGTAGGATTACGAAGATTACGAAGGCTAACGCTATCCGCGTGCAAGGTCTGCTTGTAAGTGACTCGCGTGTTTTTTTTTTTTTCGTTCGTGATTGTGCGCCACGATTGGTTGATGTATGCGCAGGAACTGTGGTAGAGAGACAGACGAAGAGTCAGAGACAGGGATGTTAACCAAGCTAGCTTTGCCAGTCTACAGTTGGGTACGGGCACCAAGCTTTTCAATATGAAAAGCTTGGTGCCTCTACCAGTGAAAAAAATGATAGTTCATTCGTTAGCATATAGTGCAGTGAGATATGGGATAACAGTTTTTGCAATTTGCTCAGAACGCTGGGAAACACGCATTGATAGTTTGCTTCGAAATATTTTAAAAAGTGTAGCTTACGGTAGTAAGATAGATTCCAGTACTATTTTTTGGGATTTGGGCTTTTGTGTATTCAAGGATTTGTTTTTTAAGACAGTTGTTCTAAGATACAATTGACGTGATGACTTTAAAGTGCCATATGTAACGCGTCGACCCCCGAGAAAAAGCGTTTTATATACCCTGGTTCTCTACCAGATATGAGAAGCATGTAGAAGTGTATATATTCCAAAAATTTTCAATGCACTATCTGACGATTTTTTTTCAGCGAGTTCAAAAAGGCAAATAAAGAAATTACTCGCTGAGCTGTAAAATCACATGGTCTATTTGTATGCCACGTATGCTCTGTGTCCCTCCTTTGTTCCTCTTTTTTATTTACTGCCTGTAAAAAAGTAATGGTGTCAATCGTCTGTCTGTTCGTTGGTAAGGAAACAACAATAGTTTTGTTACCTTGTATCCATATCGCTGTAACCGGCTCTGCCGGGCCTAGCCACACAAGTCCTGGGGACTTAGACAGGCCCGTTTCTTTGTATTTCTTATGGATGTATACAATAAATTATTATTATTATTATTATTATTATTATTATTATTATTATTATTATTATTATTATTATTATTATTATTATTATTAGATCATACGTACAAATAAAATAATTCATTCATTGAGATAGTGTCGTAAAAATGGCTTCTCCACTGTAAGTTTATTATAAAGGAGAAGCCCGTTTTAAAGGGGCACCAAATGTTTTGGTAGTTGTCAGCGCGCCACTGATCGAGTAAAAAAGCAAACTATTATTTATTATTATTATTATTATTACTATTATTATTATTATTAAATCATACGTACAAGTAAAATAATTCATTCATTGAGATAGTGTAGTAAAAATGGCTTCTCCACTGTAAGTTTATTATAAAGAAGAAGCCCGCTTTAGAGGGGCACCAAATGTTTTGGTAGTTGTCAGCGCGTCACTGATCGAGTAAAAAAGCAAATTATTATTTATAATTATTATTATTATTACTATTATTATTATTATTATTATTATTATTATTATTATTATTATTATTATTATTATTATTATTATTATTATTATTATTAGATCATACGTACAAATAAAATAATTCATTCATTGAGATAGTGTAGTAAAAATGGCTTCTCCACTGTAAGTTTATTATAAAGGAGAAGCCCGTTTTAAAGGGGCACCAAATGTTTTGGTAGTTGTCAGCGCGCCACTGATCGAGTAAAAAAGCAAACTATTATTTATTATTATTATTATTATTACTATTATTATTATTATTAAATCATACGTACAAGTAAAATAATTCATTCATTGAGATAGTGTAGTAAAAATGGCTTCTCCACTGTAAGTTTATTATAAAGAAGAAGCCCGCTTTAGAGGGGCACCAAATGTTTTGGTAGTTGTCAGCGCGCCACTGATCGAGTAAAAAAGCAAACTATTATTTATTATTATTATTATTATTATTATTATTATTATTATTATTATTAAATCATACGTACAAGTAAAATAATTCATTCATTGAGATAGTGTAGTAAAAATGGCTTCTCCACTGTAAGTTTATTATAAAGAAGAAGCCCGCTTTAGAGGGGCACCAAATGTTTTGGTAGTTGTCAGCGCGTCACTGATCGAGTAAAAAAGCAAATTATTATTTATAATTATTATTATTATTACTATTATTATTATTATTATTATTAAATCATACGTACAAGTAAAATAATTCATTCATTGAGATAGTGTCGTAAAAATGGCTTCTCCACTGTAAGTTTATTATAAAGAAGAAGCCCGCTTTAGAGGGGCACCAAATGTTTTGGTAGTTGTCAGTGCGCCACTGATCGAGTAAAAAAGCAAACTATTATTATTATTATTATTATTATTATTATTATTATTATTATTATTATTATTATTATTATTATTATTATTATTATTATTATTATTATTATTATTATTAGATCATACGTACAAATAAAATAATTCATTCATTGAGATAGTGTCGTAAAAATGGCTTCTCCACTGTAAGTTTATTATAAAGAAGAAGCCCGCTTTAGAGGGGCACCAAATGTTTTGGTAGTTGTCAGCGCGCCACTGATCGAGTAAAAAAGCAAATTAATATTATTATTATTATTATTATTATTATTATTATTATTATTATTATTATTATGTTTATTATTATTATTATTATTATTATTATTATTATTATTATTATTATTATTATTATTATTATTATTATTAAATCATACGTACAAGTAAAATAATTCATTCATTGAGATAGTGTAGTAAAAATGGCTTCTCCACTGTAAGTTTATTATAAAGAAGAAGCCCGCTTTAGAGGGGCACCAAATGTTTTGGTAGTTGTCAGCGCGCCACTGATCGAGTAAAAAAGCAAATTAATATTATTATTATTATTATTATTATTATTATTATTATTATTATTATTATTATTATTATTATTATTATTATTATTATTATTATTATTATTATTATTATTATTATTATTAGATCATACGTACAAATAAAATAATTCATTCATTGAGATAGTGTCGTAAAAATGGCTTCTCCATTGTAAGTTTATTATAAAGAAGAAGCCCGCTTTAGAGGGGCACCAAATGTTTTGGTAGTTGTCAGCGCGCCACTGATCGAGTAAAAAAGCAAATTAATATTATTATTATTATTATTATTATTATTATTATTATTATTATTATTATTATTATTATTATTATTATTATTATTATTAGATCATACGTACAAGTAAAATAATTCATTCATTGAGATAGTGTCGTAAAAATGGCTTCTCCACGGTAAGTTTATTATAAAGAAGAAGCCCGCTTTAGAGGGGCACCAAATGTTTTGGTAGTTGTCAGCGCGCCACTGATCGAGTAAAAAAGCAAATTAATATTATTATTATTATTATTATTATTATTATTATTATTATTATTATTATTATTATTATTATTATTATTATTATTATTATTATTATTATTATTATTATTATTATTATTATTATTAAATCATACGTACAAGTAAAATAATTCATTCATTGAGATAGTGTAGTAAAAATGGCTTCTCCACTGTAAGTTTATTATAAAGGAGAAGCCCGCTTTAGAGGGGCACCAAATGTTTTGGTAGTTGTCAGCGCGTCACTGATCGAGTAAAAAAGCAAATTATTATTTATAATTATTATTATTATTACTATTATTATTATTATTATTATTAAATCATACGTACAAGTAAAATAATTCATTCATTGAGATAGTGTCGTAAAAATGGCTTCTCCACTGTAAGTTTATTATAAAGAAGAAGCCCGCTTTAGAGGGGCACCAAATGTTTTGGTAGTTGTCAGCGCGCCACTGATCGAGTAAAAAAGCAAACTATTATTATTATTATTATTATTATTATTATTATTATTATTATTATTATTATTATTATTATTATTATTATTATTATTATTATTATTATTATTATTATTAGATCATACGTACAAATAAAATAATTCATTCATTGAGATAGTGTCGTAAAAATGGCTTCTCCACTGTAAGTTTATTATAAAGAAGAAGCCCGCTTTAGAGGGGCACCAAATGTTTTGGTAGTTGTCAGCGCGTCACTGATCGAGTAAAAAAGCAAATTATTATTTATAATTATTATTATTATTACTATTATTATTATTATTATTATTATTATTATTATTATTATTATTATTATTATTATTATTATTATTATTATTATTATTAGATCATACGTACAAATAAAATAATTCATTCATTGAGATAGTGTCGTAAAAATGGCTTCTCCACTGTAAGTTTATTATAAAGAAGAAGCCCGCTTTAGAGGGGCACCAAATGTTTTGGTAGTTGTCAGCGCGTCACTGATCGAGTAAAAAAGCAAATTATTATTTATAATTATTATTATTATTACTATTATTATTATTATTATTATTAAATCATACGTACAAGTAAAATAATTCATTCATTGAGATAGTGTCGTAAAAATGGCTTCTCCACTGTAAGTTTATTATAAAGAAGAAGCCCGCTTTAGAGGGGCACCAAATGTTTTGGTAGTTGTCAGCGCGCCACTGATCGAGTAAAAAAGCAAATTATTATTATTATTATTATTATTATTATTATTATTATTATTATTATTATTATTATTATTATTATTATTATTATTATTATTATTATTAGATCATACGTACAAATAAAATAATTCATTCATTGAGATAGTGTCGTAAAAATGGCTTCTCCACTGTAAGTTTATTATAAAGAAGAAGCCCGCTTTAGAGGGGCACCAAATGTTTTGGTAGTTGTCAGCGCGTCACTGATCGAGTAAAAAAGCAAATTATTATTTATAATAATTATTATTATTACTATTATTATTATTATTATTATTAAATCATACGTACAAGTAAAATAATTCATTCATTGAGATAGTGTAGTAAAAATGGCTTCTCCACTGTAAGTTTATTATAAAGGAGAAGCCCGCTTTAGAGGGGCACCAAATGTTTTGGTAGTTGTCAGCGCGTCACTGATCGAGTAAAAAAGCAAATTATTATTTATAATTATTATTATTATTACTATTATTATTATTATTATTATTATTAAATCATACGTACAAGTAAAATAATTCATTCATTGAGATAGTGTCGTAAAAATGGCTTCTCCACTGTAAGTTTATTATAAAGAAGAAGCCCGCTTTAGAGGGGCACCAAATGTTTTGGTAGTTGTCAGCGCGCCACTGATCGAGTAAAAAAGCAAATTAATATTATTATTATTATTATTATTATTATTATTATTATTTTTATTGTTATTATTATTATTATTATTATTATTATTATTATTATTATTATTATTATTATTATTATTATTATTATTATTAGATCATACGTACAAGTAAAATAATTCATTCATTGAGATAGTGTCGTAAAAATGGCTTCTCCACTGTAAGTTTATTATAAAGAAGAAGCCCGCTTTAGAGGGGCACCAAATGTTTTGGTAGTTGTCAGCGCGCCACTGATCGAGTAAAAAAGCAAATTACTATTATTATTATTATTATTATTATTATTATTATTATTATTATTATTATTATTATTATTATTATTATTATTATTATTATTATTATTAGATCATACGTACAAATAAAATAATTCATTCATTGAGATAGTGTCGTAAAAATGGCTTCTCCACTGTAAGTTTATTATAAAGAAGAAGCCCGCTTTAGAGGGGCACCAAATGTTTTGGTAGTTGTCAGCGCGTCACTGATCGAGTAAAAAAGCAAATTATTATTTATAATTATTATTATTATTACTATTATTATTATTATTATTATTAAATCATACGTACAAGTAAAATAATTCATTCATTGAGATAGTGTCGTAAAAATGGCTTCTCCACTGTAAGTTTATTATAAAGAAGAAGCCCGCTTTAGAGGGGCACCAAATGTTTTGGTAGTTGTCAGCGCGCCACTGATCGAGTAAAAAAGCAAACTATTATTATTATTATTATTATTATTATTATTATTATTATTATTATTATTATTATTATTATTATTATTATTATTATTATTATTAGATCATACGTACAAATAAAATAATTCATTCATTGAGATAGTGTCGTAAAAATGGCTTCTCCACTGTAAGTTTATTATAAAGAAGAAGCCCGCTTTAGAGGGGCACCAAATGTTTTGGTAGTTGTCAGCGCGTCACTGATCGAGTAAAAAAGCAAATTATTATTTATTATTATTATTATTATTATTATTATTATTATTATTATTATTATTATTATTATTATTATTATTATTATTATTATTATTATTATTATTATTATTATTATTATTAGATCATACGTACAAATAAAATAATTCATTCATTGAGATAGTGTCGTAAAAATGGCTTCTCCACTGTAAGTTTATTATAAAGAAGAAGCCCGCTTTAGAGGGGCACCAAATGTTTTGGTAGTTGTCAGCGCGTCACTGATCGAGTAAAAAAGCAAATTATTATTTATAATTATTATTATTATTACTATTATTATTATTATTATTATTAAATCATACGTACAAGTAAAATAATTCATTCATTGAGATAGTGTCGTAAAAATGGCTTCTCCACTGTAAGTTTATTATAAAGAAGAAGCCCGCTTTAGAGGGGCACCAAATGTTTTGGTAGTTGTCAGCGCGCCACTGATCGAGTAAAAAAGCAAACTATTATTATTATTATTATTATTATTATTATTATTATTATTATTATTATTATTATTATTATTATTATTATTATTATTATTATTATTATTATTAGATCATACGTACAAATAAAATAATTCATTCATTGAGATAGTGTCGTAAAAATGGCTTCTCCACTGTAAGTTTATTATAAAGAAGAAGCCCGCTTTAGAGGGGCACCAAATGTTTTGGTAGTTGTCAGCGCGCCACTGATCGAGTAAAAAAGCAAATTATTATTATTATTATTATTATTATTATTATTATTATTATTATTATTATTATTATTATTATTAGATCATACGTACAAATAAAATAATTCATTCATTGAGATAGTGTCGTAAAAATGGCTTCTCCACTGTAAGTTTATTATAAAGAAGAAGCCCGCTTTAGAGGGGCACCAAATGTTTTGGTAGTTGTCAGCGCGCCACTGATCGAGTAAAAAAGCAAATTAATATTATTATTATTATTATTATTATTATTATTATTATTATTATTATTATTATTATTATTATTATTATTATTATTATTATCATTATTATTATTATTATTATTATTATTATTATTATTATTATTATTATTATTATTATTATTATTATTATTATTATTATTATTATTATTATTATTATTATTATTATTATTATTAAATCATACGTACAAGTAAAATAATTCATTCATTGAGATAGTGTAGTAAAAATGGCTTCTCCACTGTAAGTTTATTATAAAGGAGAAGCCCGTTTTAAAGGGGCACCAAATGTTTTGGTAGTTGTCAGCGCGTCACTGATCGAGTAAAAAAGCAAATTATTATTATTATTATTATTATTATTATTATTATTATTATTATTATTATTATTATTATTATTATTATTATTATTATTATTATTATTATTATTATTATTAATGTATACCCGACATTGAGAAACACAAAGAGCTCTTGTGTACTTCTGCTTGCATCGGCCAAGCTCTTGGTATTTGTTTTAATCTTATTTTTTTTTCCTTTGGGAGCGTTATCTTTCATTTGAGCGACTTAGCTTAGCTTCCGGAGGACATCTTTGCGTGTTCGGTTGGTGGTCAGTATCACACGTGTTCTATTGCCTCTTCGCAGGCTGAAGTTGCGAGTCACTTCTCATTAGGAATGGATAGGTATTCGTTTATGCCACACCCTGACGAGCAGGCTCATGGCTCCAGCTTCTAAACCTAGGCTTCACCTTCTAAACCTAGGCTTTGTAGTTTAAGTGGGTAGACTTTGATATACACTCTGATTATCGGAGTGGTTTTTTGTTTTTTGTTTTCGTTTTTTTGTTATTTCACGTTGTTGACAATATTAGGGGTGGTTTGAGGTGACGTACATGGATGTCATGCTTTTAAAAACGTTCGTTTCAAAAAAAAAAAAAAACATTCAGTTGCTAGTAAATGCTCCTCCTCTGTCCTTTATGAGTGTTCGTACTTTTTGGCGTTGTTTTCATCATGAACTTATACCAACATGCCCAACTGGCAGTCATACATTCTCCGCAAAACTGTATGCACCCGCAACGGCACAGTTTTCCTATCCGGCTTTGTAACTGTATGCAGAGCAGGCGCGCTGTGCAGTCATCAATCGCGGCCGTACAGTGATCGTCATTGGATTCATGCATTCGCAGAAAATATCATCGACCTGATTCTCAACGTAGGCGCCCACACGCTGGTGCTTCGTACACGGTAACTGAAAAAAAAAACTTGTCCTGTTACCACCATATTTAAACAATAGTGTAGTTTTTCAGTTGTTATTTTTTTCGTAAGACTAAACGCGCAATGTATACCCTCGCATGCTGGTGCTTTGTGTAGGGGAGTGAAAAGTACGTTGGCCATTCTGTCTGGTAACGATCGGCTGGCGTGCTTTGGCCTACGACCCGCTTGGCTTCTGGGAAAACGGTCAGTGCGACGGCCGAGTGTCGCTTGGTTTTTGCGTATCGGGTTGCTGAAATAACTACGAGAGCTAGTGCTCGCGTCGACTTCAGACACTCGAAAGGAGGTAAGCGCCGGTAAAGGCGCCATCGATATGGCATATGGCACTTCGTGGCATGCTAAACGTCCATTAACGTAAAACGCCCTGCCCGAGTCGCCTTGTTTGCGAGGCACTGCAGTTGTTTGTGACCTTTTCCCAGAAAAGATGGCTGTATTAGAGTAACCGTGTGTAAATGAATAAATGAATGAATGAATGAACCGTTTACTTCAAAAACGCAATAGGTCATGGAACTAGCAAGTAAAGTAAAAAACAAACAAAAAAAATCTGCGAAGCCAGTTTCTCTTGAGACTTATTAGCAACTATTAGCGTTGTGCGAATGTGGGCAAATTTTGAATACCAAGGTAAAAGCTGTCCTATTTGATTCAAGCTCCGAATGGAATGGCCGCTGTTCGCGAATGTAAGTATTTTTCGGATATTGCACGTATCTTTCAAAATATAAGACACTCAAATAAATACCGTATCTCTTGCAAAAGTAAAACACGTGTCATCCCAGTTTGCTAAATTATTAAATACTGTTCGTGGGGTGCTGCGAGAACACCGGCCCCATCGCTTGTCAGCTAACAAAGCGTGCAGGATGGTTTGGTGCTTATTGGGAATGACAGTCTTGTGCGAACGCGTCGATATTGTGGCACAATACCACACGCGTCAGTCCGTTTATTGCTGGTTTCCTCCTTTTCTTTCGTCCTTTCTTTTTCATCTTCTATTCGCCTTTCCCGTTTCAGGGTAGCCAACCAGACTTCCTTCTCGCTAA
The DNA here is from genome assembly GCF_043290135.1 of Rhipicephalus microplus. NCBI lineage: Eukaryota > Metazoa > Arthropoda > Arachnida > Ixodida > Ixodidae > Rhipicephalus > Rhipicephalus microplus. The sequence continues at coordinate 11,637,020 of NC_134709.1, read as the reverse complement.
CCTCGCTTTTTTCTGCCTTGCTGTTTCGCCTTTTCTGGGATGTTTACATCCTTACCCCATAATCTTCCTAAACTATTCCGAGATCGAAGACTAGAGAGTGGCCTATTTTTCGCATTAACTACCCTTCCTACTGGCGCTGTCTCCTCCTCGCCACTTCATAAAACGCGTGGACAATATCTGCGCTGACCGATGAGCCTGTCGGGATTTCGCGCTTTTCAGCTACACGCTGTTATTCCCGCTTGCGCAGTCGAAAACGCACGTAGTGAAATGAAACCAGTTAATCGCGCGCTATAATCATGTGACATAAGGCGGAACGGGTGGGTGACTGCGTGGCAAGGCAGGTTAGGAGACAATTCACGGCTGATAACTTTCCTATACGGACCAATCGAGAGCTTGTTTCCTCATGACGTCAAGTGAGCGAGCTGCTGACGTCGTGAATAGCGTCGCCAAGATAGAATAGGACTCGTTCTTTGTACATTCAGAAGTTGTTTAGGGGCCCCCTTAATGCATGCTGTTATATACCTTCCTCTTGAGGGATAGTGGCAATCTACCTGTCATAATTTGAGAGTGCTTGCCGAATGTGCTCCACCCCGGTACTTAGCTACGGAGCAGAAACCTGGAGACTTACAAAGAGGGTTCAGCTTAAATTGAGGACGACGCAGCGAGCAGTGGAAAGAAAAACGGTAGGTGTAACCTTAAGAGACAAGAAGAGAGCAGAGTGGATTAGGGGACAAATGGGGATTAAGGCTATCATAGTCGAAATCAAGAAGAGGACATGGGCCGGGCAAGTAGCGCGTAGACAGGATAACCGCTGGTCATTAAGGGTAACTAACTGGATTCCCAGAGAAGGGAAGTGGGTTAGGGGGAGACAGAAGGTTAGGTGGGCAGATGAGATTAAGAAGTTTGCGGGTATAAATTGGCAGCAGCAAGGACACAGGACCGGGTTAACTGGCGGAACATGGGAGAGGCCTTTGTCCTGCAGTGGACGTAGTCAGGCTGATGATGATGATGATAATGCTTGCTGACGCAGTCGATTCGGAAAGCCCTTTTTCTTTTGAGCTTCCAACGAATGGAAAATGTGCCGACTCGCACCGCGTCGACGTTTCTTTTTCCGTGGTCGCCGTCTCTAAATGGAGCTCCGCTGCTCACAACGCCTTCGCCTTATATTTAGCAGCTATAGAGAATCGGCAGCGACCCCGTGGGCAGCGCTTCTCGGGCGGCTCACGTGATGAGGCGGCTGCATCGGATCGCGCACGGCAGCAGTAAGTTGCGTGCGCGGCCTGTGCTTCTGTAGGGGCCCC